>NC_047159.1:9106317-9856317 GCF_009819705.1 Hippoglossus hippoglossus | reverse complement strand
CAATTGTAACATTCCAGTAAAGTGTACTTAAGCACAATACTTGAGTAAATGTACTTTGGCCTGGTCTATCAAACTAGTAGATAATAAAATGAGCAGCTAAATGTAGAGCTTTCTCAACGTCTGCTCCGGTCTATGGGTTTATGCCTGTTTCTCTGCCTTGTACTGTGTAATATTGTGTCTGCTGTCACACTCACGATAATGCCGGCGGTCCACGGGTTGAGCAGGAAGAGGGCACAGACCAGAAAGGTGCAGGCAAGCACGACGCTGATGGACAGCAGGAGCCAGTGGCGCAGACTAACATACTGTTCCCAGAACAGGAAGGGGTAGCCGTTGGGGTAGGAGGGGAGGCCCTGTCGGCTGTAGTTGCTGCAAATGGCTCGCACGCTCTCGATGGCCTCCACAAACTGCGGCGTCTCGCGGAGCCCGTTGAGGTAGAAGGGAAACTGTGCGTATTCGATGGGCTCGGCAGCCGGGACTGGATGGAAAGAAAAATGAAAGGAAAGGTCAACCTTGCAAGATGATGAAATTTTGATCCAGAAAAATGTATTACTGATAAACATTAAGAAAAGGATATGACAATGAATCAATGGCAACAATGACATCTGCAGATAATATTTGTCTGTTCTGATTAAACGAATCTGCAGAAATAATTTGCTCTCTTCAGCCAAACCACCAATATCATGGTTTTCCCTCCCAAATCCAACCTCGCTCCAAGAGTAGCTACATCTGTGGGCAAGTGTGTGTGTGTGTGTGTGTGTGTGTGTGTGTGTGTGTGTGTGTGTGTGGCGGGGGTGGGCGGAACGGTGTGAAACAGAGCTCCATTGACTCCAACCCCAGCCGGTCTGTGGGCCAGCTTGGCTAATGAGGGCCTATCAGTTCCAGACACAGCAGCATGTCAGGGCTAACGTTGATTCACCGTAATTACAATGTCAGAACTGCCGCCATTACCACACCCTAAACTTAGCACGGCCACCTAAAGCATAACACGGATGCATAACCACACGTACCTGACCATCATGCAGCGATGAGGTCATCTTTGGCGCGGACAAGAGTGTATTCGTTCAGATTTTTTAATAACACATTGCTGCAAACTCTGAAACGCTGCATCTATCTATCACTCTACTAACTATCCTTTTTCGTTATAGAAATACACGTTTTTGTGCCGTCTGGTGCTGGTGTGCGCGTGTGTGTATGTCGCCGTGCCGACAGGGTCAGACTGGAGCACTTGCTAACATGGCTTGGCCTGTTCTCGTCTCAACTATAAATTTTAGGACACACGTTGGCTTTGGGCCAACACCAATCCGCTTCGGGGAGCTCCCATACAGCCGAGCACTTCACGCTGCTTATCCAATCATACCCCCACCCCCCTACCTCCCCTGTAAAGGACTTCCTGCTTGTTATCCAATTGTGCCTCCCACCAAAACCCGGTCTCTCTCCTTGTTATCCAATCATTTTCCTCCCCCGTGGAGCACTTCCTGACTTGTACCAAATCACAGGCTGGAATCAAACAACAACATGAATGTACTTTTTTTAATGTGAATTACAGTCCGTGTGTGTGGTAGGGAAATGAGAACAGGGTGTGTGTAGTGTTTGGGGTCACTGGGATTTAATAATGTTTGTGTATGTATCCCTGTGTGTGTGTGTGTGTGTGTGTGTGTGTGTGTGTGTGTGTGTGTGTGTGTGTGTGTGTGTGTGTGTGTGTGTGTGTGTGTGTGTGTGCATGTGTGTGTGTAATACTAGGGCCCCATGGTAGCCAGGATTATAGCAGTCACCACAGGCACCATTAGAAGAACCACATTGAGCCACGTCTTGGTCGTCGGCCCTGCAACCTGAGCTCACACACACACACACACACACACACACACACACACACACACACACACACACACACACACACACACACACACACACACACACACACACACACACACACACACACACACACACACACACACACACACACACACACACACACACACAACGGAGTGCTACGGTAAAGTCTACCACCCCGTCTTCAAGCTAATAGGCAGACAAGGAGCTCAGCTTAAAGTTTCAGACAGAACCTAGTAAATGCAATTTGTTTGAGCTGCGACACGTAGCAGGTATGAACTGCAGCATTTCAAATTTATGCAATGCTTAATTTCCTTCCTTGTGTGAAAGAAAAACAATTCCTTTACACTCCTTTACAGTTGTACCATATCCCGTGAACTTACTGCTGAGGCGTGTCTCGGGCATGGAGTCGGTGCGGTCGTGGGGCCACTCTGGAGGGTGTGGGCGAATGTTGGCCTGCGAGGCGGCGTATGCCACGGGATCGTTGGTGACCCAGGCGGTCAGATAGATGTAGAAAGCCCCGGGGTTGATGATCCCATCTGCGTCCACAAGCCGATGACGAGTCAACTACGGAAAGAAAAGAAGAGAGAGGGGATGAATTAATGATGATAATGCAATTATTGAAGTACACAGTTATGTTCTGCTCTGTTGTGTTTTCTTAAAACACAACTTTCAGACATACACCCGTGGATGGAGTTTAGACCGTTGACCTTTTTTGTAAATGAAATAATTAGCAAATGGAAAAAGTGCAGCTGAGGTTAAAGAACGAGGTGGAGCTTGCATATGAAATCATAATGCGGGCGTCAAGTGTACATTGGACACGAAAAGGTATTATAGAAATAAGACATGTTGAACCAAAACATTCTACAGGTGAGCTGACCACAGACGTGCTTATTTATTCACACGCATCAGTGCAAGAGAACGGAGCAGCTTTCAAAATAAGAGTCAAATATTAGTCCCTCTCTCTTTCCAACCAAAGAAAAATCAACAAGTCAAACACTGGTCGTCTTTTTGAGAATTTCCCGTACTTCTCATCGCGGCTTCCCAGAATTATCATGCCACATTAAAACATGGAAAATGCAGAATCAGCTTCTCCCTTTACATACAGTAGATATTGGCTGGCCAACCTCAGGCCCAATGTCTTGACCACTCTGAATATATTTCTGACAGAGGAGTTGCAGCTGCCGCAGTCGAATGTGTTACCAAGTCCTGAACATAGTAATATATTCATATTTGTTATGTGACGCAAGCTCTCTGTTCCTTCCTGGCATTAACATTATTTTTGGGTGATCTGATCCCGATTAGGCAGTTCGAAGTACGTCAGTTCATACCCGGCATTAGAATGTGTCTCTTCACAAAAAGGCTGTCACTGCTGTTTTCAATATTTTTAGCCAATCTGACAATGAGACTGGTCATTTGAGGTAGTATAATAAAAAAATAGATATATAAAATGTGTATCTATGGAAAATATGAGAATTCTAAAATCATTTTCTGTTTATTATCCTTCAATGTGGCCCAAGAAGCGTTTGCATACATCCTGCGTCCCAGACCTCCTCGGACTGTGGTCTGAGTGATCGGCCTGCCTGACGCGTTCGTCAACAATCCCGATTTCATGCTAGAGACACACAACTAACCAACTTTTAAAGCTTTGCTAGCTGTAAATACATAAGTAAATACATACCTAACTACAGCACAGAGCTGCATGGCTGTAGACTGTCGACACACAAAATATGACATTACTTTGTCAAAGCTATATTCCCTCCATCACTACAACTTGAATTCCCTCAGACTGTTTTCCCTGTCAACCCATGTGTCTGTCTATGTGCAGATTTTTCCTGAGCTCTGTTTCAGTCATTTGCTGTGATGGCTGTGGTCCCTGTGTAGACTAAGAATGGCTTGTCCCGCTCGGGGCCGTTACTTCCAACCTCCCGTGTGGAGGCAGAGGAGCGTAGCTTAGCATCGCTACCTCCCGAGAGGTAAAGCCATTACAGCACACCGCTCTGTCACTCTCCCTTCTAGGAACCATAAATCCCTTCTTCACGGAGGCAGGGAGAGTTTTGGGGGTGAAGCTGGACTCATGGGGCTAGGTAGATGAAGGAAGGAGTAGGGGTGGGGGTTTCGACGAGGAGGGGTAGGGGGCAGGGGGAGAAAAATTGCTTGAGTTAGCGTAACAATAAAAAAATTGGCTGGAGTCCCTGAGCACGTCTGTGTGCAGTTAACCTGGTTGTTAACACTGAAGGAAATGCCACCCAGCAAATGGAGTAGAGCTATAAAAATAACACAACATCTGTACAAATGTTGCTCACACTTGCTTCTCCTGACCCCTACGGGTACCCAGAATGCCAGGCGCCACAGACCGACCAGAAACCTGAGAAGAAAAGAGCCCTTGATAGTGTCAGTGTGGCCCTCCTTAGAACTTTTCAAACTTTCCAGCTCCTCCTTCCCTGCGTTCACTCTGAATCTTTATCTCTCTGTTGCCTTATTTTCAAAGTACACATACGCACGCACACATGCTCGCACTAACATGGAGAACCAGCTTCCACGTGAGACCCAGGCCTGGGCCATAAGGAACGAATGGTCACCCGGCACAGGGAGAAATGTTAGCAGCGACAGATCAAAAGGCAGAACACCTCTGCATGGATCCGTGGAGTGGCATATCATAATAAAACATCTAGCTTTGCAATTTGCCAGGGCTGGAAAAGATCTGGTCCTCATTTCAAGGCACAAAGCAAAACAGCTACTGCTGTAAGTGCACACACAACCGACAAAAGGCCGAACGCACACTCAAAACATGCACATGCACACACGGAGCTTCCTCAAAAGAAACCACGTGTTTGAGCTCCCCTGATTCAAAGAGGACACAGCAGTGGAGCACGTAGGGAGGGCGAGGGAGGGAGGAAGAGACAGAGAGAGAGAGAGAGAGAGAGAGAGAGAGCAAGAGTGATAGCACGAGAGAGAGCTGGATTCCAGAGGATCTGGATTGAATTTAACAGCAGGATACGCAACAACTGTATGTCTTCAAGCTGTCACGGGAAGCCCAGGCAGCTCTGCTGGCGGCCCCCACGCCTCACGGCATATACACTTCCCTCACATGCACAGGAAGTGATGTCACAGGGCCGCACACCAGGTCTAACTCTGCTTCCTGTTAGGCCAGTGGAAAGGGATTGGAAGAGTCTGTGTGCTACTGCAATGGAGCTCAATGAAAAAGACGACATGCAAACGCAACACACAGAAACACATGATGAATATCATTAAACACAGGACCCAGTGGAGCTATGTTAAAGTTCCTTATCTTTGTGGAAAATAATCTCATTGTTGAACGGAATGTGGTTTATTTTGTGTTTTGTGTAGAAATCACATCCAAGAATTTTATTTTCATACTTCTCCAGTTCCTTATCTTCTGTTTTCGCTGTTTCCTGCCAGAGAATGCAGCCATGCATTCATGTATGTTGCTTTTTTCGGTGGTGGTACCAAACTAAAAACAGCATCATATCAGCTCCTTTCCTCAGCTGTATATAGACTCATTTCCACTTCGCTTTTTGTCATTATCACATTTTGGCATCTTTTGCTTAACATGGAAGAGACTTGATTTGATCTTCCACTAAATTCCTTTCAAGGCTTCCATCACCTGGTGGCTTGTGTCATTGTTGGATGTCAAACGCGGCTCCAATGCCACACTGGAGACAGGGCTCACATCAATGTATCTACCTCAATTCATCATTTATCAAAAATATGCAACAACAAATGTGAATATGTTGCAATATTTTGTAATAATTTCACAACGATTTAAATTATTCTGTCCCACGGGGCTGCAGAATCCAAGCTTATTATTTATGAACCCATTGGGGCCTATAGGAATTTCTCTGTTGTGTCTCTATTTATTTCAACCTCCCAACTTCACATAGTGTGGCTCGAGTCACTGACACAGTGTCAGACTTAGAGGCTTGACGCTAAAAGAGAGAGAGCCACTGCCAGGCCCCCGCGCACATGCACATCACACGCACAGAGGATAAATGGTTTAAATGAAGAGTTAATAGGTTTTTCAGAGGCAGACTGCAGCCCCGGTGAGAGCTTTAAATTCCAGGGCTCGGTAAAGTCATCACCGAGAGAAGATGAAGACAGACAGACATAGAGAGAAAGAAAGACTAAGAAGTGGAATACAAAGAGAGAGTTTTTTAAGCTGGAGCTGGCTCGTTCGGCCCCAATCACACATAACAAAACAGATATACTGGATGTCACAATACCAGGAATTTGGTAGCAGCTGCCAGTACCTTATAAATTCCATGATTTTTGATACCCAATCAAAGAATTGAAAGAATAGTAGGCTGCTACAAAGACAATGTACCAACACAGAAATCTTATATTTCCCATTACCGTTTCAAACTCGCTGAATTCTACCCTCACGTCCATGGTGCACGCTCTATGTACACCCTCACATATCTTGACAATGAATCACATGGGAAAAACTGACATGGGCTTGAACATACCAGGTTGAAGTTGATGGGCTTCTCTCTGCGTCCCGTCTGCACCAAGAGCTTGTACGCCAGGACGCCATCGTCAGAGCCGTTCCTGTAGCTGTTGAGGGTGATGCGGCCGGCCTCCCAGTCCTTGTCAAACGCCTGCTGAAGACCTGCACGAAACCACAACCAGACAGATCGGTTAAATGTGGATGTTTAAAAAAAGGTTTCATTCTCCGTCCATTTATCCTCTGCAACACCCTCATAAAGTTCAAAACACAAACACAACACATTAAAAACCCAGCACAGTGCAAGAGAACACAACACAACACGGCAACAGACTAACACCGACCCTGTGGTATTCCTGATTGATGAATATGATAACGCAGTTCAATTCTCAACCAACAAACCTCTTCAAAAGCCGAAAATAGGCTGCCTTTGATTCAAAGCAATCATTAGTGAATATATGAGTAACACATGTCTCCTTTTTCTATACTGCTCTCTAATCCATATGTGAATCAGCCCCCCCCCCCCACTCTTCTCTCGGCTTTCCCCCAAGGCCCACGCTGTGGTCTGTCTGTGGGAGATGTTGTTATGGGTCTCTTGCTTGGCCTGTCTGGCTCCAATTTGTCCCACCATTGCAGAGAGCAATATCAGACACAGTTCCTTCTCTACCTCCGTCTCTCACCCACAAACGCTCTGTGTGGTTCCCAGCTGGCACGCACACACGCACGCACACACACACACACACACAATCTGCTCGATCGTTAGCAGCACGTCAGTAAGTGGAGTTGTCACAATTCTCAGGCACCGTCAGTGCTGGGTATACAACGAGCAACCCAACCCAAAGTGAATCCTGCCATCATGCAAATTTAATGTTTAAATTAAAAGTCTGGTTAGTTGATATGCACCAAAATATTTAACACCTCAGAGAACCCATCCCACTACCAGGGCTAACACGTTATCTTGCCAAAGTCATCCTTGGGTCATGCCGCACACCTCCACAAAATTTCATGGAAAATAGCTTGGTAGTTTTTGTGTAATCCTGCAAACTAACACACAGACAAACATGGCCTCCTTGTTGAAGGTAGCCAGCACAAACAGTAGTATTTGGTGTATTTCAGTGCCAGCGTGCAATCCCAGCATCATCTGCAACCATCTCCACTGCCAAAGGCCTAAGTATAAAAACATGGCCTCCCACTCCGTCCTCCTCCATCAAGCCCTCTCGTGGAAGACACAAGTGATTTTAATCAGCTACTGTCAGTGTCCATTTTGCAATCCCACCTACTTCTGAACCTCTGCCCAACATCTTGTTTCTTGTACATTCATGTCAAAACACTGAAGGAAATTATGATCTCAAAACGTTTTCACGAGGATAAGTAAAAGTAAATTATTTCCATGCCTGAACGATACTGAATAGCAGCACCAAACGAGGTATTAATAACAAAACCATCTCTTACGTCAGAATTTGGGCAACATTCAAATGATCTAACACAGTGTCTGAATCATGTTGCTGCATCTGACTCACTTTATTGTCAAAAACAGACAAAGAGGTTGTGATCAAGTCCAATTTAAATCTGTGCTTGCTAATCATACATCAAGTTGAATTTCACCTTGCAGCCAGTCCCTGAAGTAGTGAAGCCACATGCGCGGCAGCTGCCCATTGTCCTCCTTCAGCACGTAGCGGACGGTGTGGAACCTCCGGTGGAGCTGGTGCAGCAGCGGCTGGATCTTGGCGTATTCGGCCCGCTGTGTCACCACGTACATGTTGTAGAAGGAGAAGAACTTGAACTGGGCGCCGATGAAGTCGTACTCGCTGGTTTCCCTGGGCACGATATCCGTCAGCTCCAGGCCGTCCCTCACCTGGGTGGTCCCGTACAAACTGACGACCAGCAGGCAGAGAAAGAGCACGATTACCACCACCTGGAGGAAGAGGGATGAGAATGAGGATTTATCGATGATGGCCGGGCATCTTTAAAGCTTTAAACCCTGCAAAAATATGAATGCATTCTCTCTTTTAGCAAGATATTCCAAAAGATGCACTGGAGGAATTTCTCACAAAACTTGGCAAAACAAAGGAGGTGCACATTTAAAATATTAAACGCAAGTCACTTATACCGTCTATTTGTTTATAAACTGTCTGATGACCACTTCTGTTTGTTGCCCCAGATCATCACCATGATATCAGCCCCCCCACAAAAAATAAGAAAATAAGACCCAGGTTGTAAAAAGACAGTTTTTTCCTTAACTCGTTCACAGTAATGGGGAGTATTGGATTAAGGCATCAGAGGAGTGCATGAAGCAATTTGGATAAATGGAGAAACATATGACAGTGAGATGAAAAGAACCAAGGTTTTTTAATAAAGTCAAGCACAGGCCACCACATGATTTCAGTTCTGGAAGACTTTGAGAGGACTGGCCACCCACTAAACTGAGGTCAGACTGTGTGTGTGTGTGTGTGTGTGTGTGTGTGTGTGTGTGTGTGTGTGTGTGTGTGTGTGTGTGACTCAGATAGGACATGACCACAACTTCAAGCACAGATTTACTCCTGCTCTGCTGACAAACCCTCCTGTTCACATTATCGCCACAGTGAGTCAGCACAAACCCACTCACACAGAAGCTCGTTCTCCATGTCTCTATTCTACAAACACACACAGACACTGAACTCACCTTGGTGGTGGGCTGCAGGAGAAACGGGGCATAGTGCTTCTCAGCAAAAGAAGCCAGGGTCCAGTGGGAGCAGCGAGGCTCGAGGCAGCGCAGGCCCAGCGAGGCTTCTCCAAACTGGGACAACAGGTTCCGTGTGGAGCTGTTGTTCTCCGGGCTCTGACCTGCAGACGAGGCCGCATCGCACTGAGGAAGCGAGCTAGCAGTCGGGGCTGCAGGAGGAGGTGCGGGGTGATGGTGGGGAAAGGTGGCGGGACCTCTGGACCCACCATTGCTCCGGCTCCCGCTATTGTTGTTATTGAGATTGCTGCTGCTGCTCCTGTTGCCGTTGGCGTTGCTGCAGTAATAGTCACTTGGGTTGCTCCTGGTCTGAGCCGTATTGATGGGCTGAACAGAGATCTGGGAAGTGGGCTCAGCTGTGGTGTAGAAGGCCTGAGTTCGGGGGTCATACTCTGTCCTGAGCTGCACTGTGGACTGCATGGTGATTTCTGTCTGCTGGGCAAAGCCATGGCTGCTGTAGGAGGGAGGAGGGCTACTGTAGCTTGGGGGAGGAGTGCGATATGTGGTAGGTGGGGTGCGATAGGACGGGGGAGGGCTGTAACGACTCCCGTCCGCCCCATCCAGGTACGCCTGAGGCTCGATCTGGATCACACGATTGGCACATGGGCTGAAGAGATAAAGACAGGGGAGAAGTGTCAGAGCGTGGACTGTCAGGGGGGGGAAATAAAGCACATAGATAATCAGATTTTGTGAAATTGTTCAGAACTTTCAATGTTATAGTATTCTAGAGAAGTTATAAGAGGTTAAATCTGTTTAAAAAATCTCTGTTATTGTGACTCTTCTTCTCTCTGCCAGCAGCATGAAATATGGAGCAGAGACCCGACAAGGGAATTTAATAGTGTGTGTGTGCACATCTGTACAGCCGCTGTGCCAGCGAGCAAGCCCGGACTGGCAGGCAGACTGGCGGAGTTTAATAAAGACTGTGACAGATAAACAGACAAGTCTGTTTCAGAGCAGCCAGACAGAAACAGACAACTTAAGCAGTAATTAGGGTTTGACTGAGAGGGATTAAGGTGAAGATATCGCAGAGATATCCGTGTTACCCAATGTTAGATCACAGATCAGAAGAAAACATGAAAAAGGTGAATGAATGAGCAGAGAACGCAATAACTTTCATTAGGAATGAAAAGAAGAAAACGTGTGTGTGCACACCTGTAGAAGCAGCAGAAGATGTCAAAACGTCGGTCCTCTCGACGGTAGAGGTCCATGCTGAGGATGGCGGGAAAGATGAGCAGCACCATGGCAAAGTTAAACACCACAACCACTGCAGCCTGCGAGAAAAACAGAAAGGAAATCAGGCTATTTGATGGAATAAGTTAGCAAAGAGAGGGATTGGGCTGTTGATGTAGTCGTCTTTATATGATGGAAAAATGATGGAGGAGACAGAGTAGGTGACACGATCTGGAGAAAAGTCTGGTGGGAGAAAGTCTAAAGAAGGTGGGGCTTTAAAAAGGTGGCTATATTAGAATTAAACACACTAAGAGCAATAGGTAAACTCAAGACAAATGTTTTTCTACACAAAAGCTCAAATCATGGGGTAAAAATCGAATGTAATGTACTGAAAAGTATTTCTCCATTAATGTTTCTGCATCTCCGTCAATGTAAAAGTTATTATCTTTTAACGTAAACACTGGAAAACCCTTAAAAGTACCTTAAAACAACACAATCTGAATAAACTGGCTTCAAGGAAAAAATGCCTTTCAACACATTTTCAATTCCTTTCGAGGCAAAAACGGAGTGAGTAGAGAAAAAGCAAGGCATCTGTGTGTGTGTGTGTGTGTGTGTGTGTGTGTGTGTGTGTGTGTGTGTGTGTGTAATAGAAGCCAGTACAGTGTTGTGGTTAAGTATTTGAAGGTGGTGCAGTGGAGCAGGGGATGGGGGTTGGGGTTAGGTTGGGGCTCTTCCCAGAGTACAATCTGGATCTTGCGTGGTTGCCAGACCACTACACACACACACACACTCAGGCACACACTCATTCACAGACACACACATACGTGCCAGACCACCCAAGGAGCCAGAGGCCCGTGGGGCCTGAGGTGATGAGCAGGCGTTGCGGCTGTACAGACAACACACACCCCTTACGCACACACACAGACAAAAAAGCACATACACACAAGTATCTGCTGCCAGCTTTAGAAAAAATGGTACAGTCTCCTACTTAAACCACACCTAAACACCAACCAGACACACACACACTCACACACACATCCTCGCCCTCCCTCATTCCACAGCTCGCTACTCAGTCAACAAGAGAAATAATGTGAGAGAAAAGAGGTGAAGTTGGAAAAAAGCTTTGTAAGTAGAGTAGAACAATTAATTCTCAATTGGCCCACTAACGTCCAGACAGATACAGTATGACTCCACTCACTCACTCACACACACACACACACACACACACACACACACACACACACACACACACACACACACACACACACACACACACACACACACACACACACACACACACACACACACACACACACACACACACACACACACATACACACACACACACACACACACAGAGCGACCGCTAGCTGACCCCAGAGCGGGGAGATTTATCATCACATCTGTCCTCCACGCATGAATGTGTGTATTCCTGTGTGTGTTTTTCGTGTTGTTATCTGGACAAGATTCCTCTTTTTTCTCTTGCTGATGGAAGGAAGAAAACGAGGGACATGACTGAGGCAGGAGAGAGAGAGAGAGAGAGAGAGAGAGAGAGAGAGAGAGAGAGAGAGAGAGAGAGAGAGAGAGAGAGAGAGAGAGAGAGAGAGAGAGATATGAGACCACAGAGGAGTCGACAACAGGAAGTTTTTAATGGTGATAAAGAGACACACACGCACACACGCACACACACAAACACACATCTCAGCGTTGATACAAGGCTGACAGATGAGCACCGCTGGTTGCAGTTGTGATGTGTGTGTGTGTGTGTGTGTGTGTTCCATAATAAAAGATGGGTATCAGCATGATAGTCTACCTCACCGCGAGTCTGCCCTCCACCAGTCACAAAACCACAAGTGCAAAGTATGCATGCTATGCGTGTGTGTTGTGCATGTGTGTGTGTGTGTAAAACGAGGCTGCGTGGATTAGACCCATGGGGTAAATGGATCATGTTTGACAGACTTGCGGTACTAAAGCCATCTATCCACACATGCTAATATTGTACTCAGTGAGGCGACATCTTGCCACGCTGTGTGTGTGTGTGTGTGTGTGGATGTGTGTGTGTGTGTGTGAGAGGATAGAGAGATATCATTTTGCTCATCTACCAAAGTGTATACAGTACTTACAGTACAATCAATCACTTAGGCAACAGCAAAGAATTAAAAGTATTAATAAGTATTAATTTCCATACCTCCCTTTGATGAAATTTTCTCTTATTTTAAATGTTTTTATTGATTATGTTTGTTGGACAAATATGGTTCATGATGACAGTTTTAGCATTTAGCTGCTGGTAGCTGACGAACTTTGCAATCTTTCTATGTTTTTCCCAAAAGTTTATGAGCAAAGTATATCTGTATATCTACTTTATCTGAAATGCAGCAGCAGGAGGTAGGGAGAAATCTAACTGGAGAAAAAGGCCTAACACGTAATAAGAAAAGCTTTAAATCAAATACAAATACAGCAGGCAGAGGATTCAATGTAATGGCAACACCTTCCCTGAGTAAAGAATCTACAGACATATCCCGATTGGCCTAAACTCAACAATATAAATCCAACACTGACCCAATCACCACGCTAATTGCTCATCCAGCATTTATTTGTTTATATTGATGTTTAATATCTCTGTACAGTGTGAATCAGTGGGACTGAGTGAGTGTTTGAATGCAAACAAATGGGTTAATGTTGGAGGCATTTGGCCAGACTGACAGACGTCTCACTCTGTCCCAGTTTTCACTGTTCTGGTGACGTCTATAATTACTGACAGATGTGAGCAAAGTCAGAGCTACCCTCTGGATCCCCCCCACCTTCACACACACACACACACACACACACACACACACACACACACACACACACACACACACACACACACACGCACACACGCACACGCACGCACACACACATACACACAAAACACACACACACAAGCTTTACCATTGCTTTTCAAACCTCCCACACAGATACTAAAACTCTCCAAACTCACACATACATATGTGCGTGAGGATATGGAAGTACACTCACACACACACACACACACACACACACACACACACACACACACACACACACACACACACACACACACACACGCACACACACACACACACACACACACACACACACACACACACACACACACACACACACACACACATGCAGAGGGATTCAGTTACATGGACCTCAGCCACAATCTGGACAGACACCGGGCCCACCACTAAACAGCCTCCAAAAACGGGAGAGGGAGGGAGAGGGCTGGATGGATTTAACAAAACACACACTCCTCCCCACACATGCACACACACACACACAAACGCACACTTACAGTTTGATGAATGAAATCAATAAAACTACGGTCTGGAGAAATCTGGAGCCAATGAGGACTGGAACAGGACTATTAGTGTGAGGGAGAGAGGCCCCACACAGCTGAACCCACTCTCACATACATGTACACACACTTCAAACACACACACACACACACACACACACACACACACACACACACACACACACACACACACACACACACACACACACACACACACACGCTCGCTGACTACCGGGCATATACCTGCAGAGAAAAGGCTCGGAGCGCCGGGATGGGGATGAGGGCTGCCATGAAGAATGCTGTGACATTACTGATGGAGGTGAGGGCCACGCTGGCCCCGGTCCTCTTCAGACACTCCCCCGTACGGTCCTGAAGGAGACACACAGGGAGACAGATGAAAGCAAATCGAAGAAACTCTGCTCTTTTGATCAGAGTTTAGCCGAAGGCAAAACATGTAGCACTTGACATTATGTCCAATTATCATAATACTGATATGACTGACAGTGATTGCAATGTTTCTTGACGCCCTGAAGGACTTGGATAATCCACCTGGGCCTGTCTACAAGAGTGTGAAAAGGGGAGGAAAAGGAAGAGACAGTAAAATGACCTGCTGCCTCTGAAAATAAATCAATTTTAGTGAACTAACAGTGGCTGAACCAGTCGTTTTATCTATTTCTGACAATAAATTGTAGCGATGAGTGTGCACACACCCCTGAAAGGTTTGGCGGTGACTGTATGAAGATTTAGGACGTGCAGGACCACACAGGAAGTGTTTGCAGGGGTGTGCATCTTAGAGTGTGCGTGTGTGTGTGTGTGTGTGTGTGTGTGTGTGTGTGTGTGTGTGTGTGTGTGTGTGTGTGTGTGTGTGTGTGTGTGCGTCAGACAGGAGAGATCAGGTTCAGCTCTGTTTAGTTTTCATCTCAGCCACACAAAGGAAGCTGGGGGGATGAGGGAGACGAGGGCAGGAAGGGGGAGGGAAGCTGGGGAAAACAAAAACAAGCAAATACATGCCTGTGTTTTCCCCCTCTGGAGATGAAATGTTAACCCCGCACAACACACACAGGCACAAACACGCACTCACATGGTTGCACTTTAATTGCGTTATTGTGTCATTTTAATTAGTTGCGTTTAACAAAAATACAAAAATACTTAATTTAATTTTATTAAACTACGTGTTCTCATCTGACACGTATTTCAGAGCCATTACTGATTATTTCTTTAGGCAAGTGTGTGTGTGTGTGTGTGTGTGTGTGTGTGTGTGTGTGTGTGTGTGTGTGTGTGTGTGTGTGTGTGTGTGTGTGTGTGTGTGTGTGTGTGTGTGTGTGTGCATGTGTGTGTGTGAAACTTTATAATTTATGATAAAACTACAGACAAAAATAAACAACAAATGATTTTGAAGACAGATGCAAATGATTCAATACAGTCTGGAATGGTTGCTGTTCAGTTTTCCGTGTGTGTGGCGCACATGGGTTGTTTGATGCATACATCACAGGCACAGACAGGCTTTCACACATTCCTCTATGCAGGAGATAAGATAGCAGAGGGGCAGGAACATGATGAGTAGGAGAGGGCGAGTGTGTGTGGGTGTTTGTCTCACCTCGAACGGGATCCTCTTGTTCTGTCCGGTCTCACTGAAGGCGTGAGCGAGGAGGAAGACATCGTCCACTCCTACTCCCAGAGCCAAGAAGGGCAGCACCTGTAGCGCACACGCACAAACACACACACAAACTGCATGAGCACCCGGCAAAGAGTAACGTAGTTTTGGATTATAACACCATAAATCACCGCGGGAAAATATTCAGATCCTGTGAATTTGTGCGTTCATGTGATGTCGTAGTCATCGGAAAAATTTGTTCTCGACTGGGAAAATTCACGTGAACGTTGGGAAAACAACTCGGCTGGTTGTAATTTCTACTCTCTTTTATTTGCACTTGTAAAACACTTTGAAAAGTTCTATATAATTAAAAACGAATTCAGAATTATTATTTCACTGTGAATCATCAGTCGGTCTTGACTTAAGCAAACTACCTGTCCAGTGGCGTGCTTGTGATTTACCTGCGTGGTTGCAGCATTGAAGGAGATGCCGAGGAGAGAGCAGAGGCCCAGGCCCGCTGCCACCGACAGTGTCACCAGCAGGACGCCCGCCAGCCCCACAGCGCCCTGAGACTTGGCACAGTCCCACCGCAGCATGGTCAGACACGCATAGGCCAGCTGAACCCCAACAGCAAATGGAGAATTGTTTGTTAATCATTTATAAAGTACTGTTTGCATTTCTCAGATCAAGAACAAACATTTTTTCCAGTTATAAAGCTCCATTCTCACCATCAGCAGGTATCCACTGGCCACGCGGATGACACTAATGTCAGAGAAGGACTTGAGAATATCTTCCAGAGTGGTTGAGGTGAAAGACAAGACCTTCTGAGACGAATTTGCTGCCACACTCTGCAGCACCGCCTGGAGACGGAGACAAACAGAAACAGGGATGGAAAAACGTTTGGAATGCAATAAAAGAACAAAGATGAACACGTTCATTATAACTAAATAAAATACATCCCACAAAAATGTACATTTTTCTCAAATTCCGTATTCCCAGTCTTAAATATTAAAGATGTTCTGATACCGATTCTGATACCTGGACTTGGACCTCGGCTTCTATGACGTGTTTAACAGTTGTATGTTACCAACACACAATCGCACAATCTTTTCTAAGTCCTGATACTTTGATCATGTGATATTAATGAGTCAAACTATTAAGTATTACGTTAATTGTTAAACCTATACAACGTATTGAGACTTTGAGAGTTTTGAAAAGCGCTATATAAATATGATGTGTTATTATTATTATTATTTATAACTTAAAAGATCCACATTCTGCGTTTTAACACAGGCGACAGGCTGATCTTGTGATATTCCCCCTCTAACATGACATGTAGCCTAAAATTACGACTTTATCTCGTAGTATTATGACTTTATTCTGATGATATTACCACTTTATTCTTGAAATCAAAACTTTTTTTTCTTCAACAGGGCCCTAATACTCCGCCGTACATAACCGACCCTTGCACACTATCTGATTTCTGGTAGAATGCGTTGAATCTGTTTGAGTTGATCGGTTGTGGGAGGTTTATCTACACAGAACCAGGGCCCAACTTCTCTCTCTCGCACTATCTGGGGGCAGACAGATGGATTCAACATTGAACTGTAGTAACTGCTCAGTGGGGAGCAAAGCTGGCTGACACACATTAGATAACACACGCTACATCACACACACACACACACACACACACTTACACACACACACACACACACACACACACACACACACACACACACACACACACACTTACACCCATGTAAGCATGTGTCAATCACAGATATGCAAGCAGATAATATTGCAGACATGCCAAATCTTTCATAACACACACACACACAAACACACACACACACACACACACACACACACACACACACACACACACACACACACACACACACACACACACACACACACTTTTAACTCTTTTACTTCTTAACTTCTACTGCCATTGATAAAAAACACTGTATCTGAACCATCACAACTCTTTTCTATCAGCGACTCATGGGCCCCAAGATAAATGGTGCGCACACACGCATTTGTATTCACACACACATATAGTACGCTCACACACACACACACACACACAAGGTCACACCATGTCGAACAGAGGTTGGGGCCCTCAAAACAAAGACCAGATGATGTCACACGTGAGCCACCAATGGGGCCACAGCTGGGAAAGCGATTTTGTGTGAACTTTTGAGTGCGTTTGCATGTGCGTCTGTATGCGAGTACGAGAAAGAGAGAGAGAGAGGAGAGAGAGATATCCAGCTCTCTGTTAATGTATTCCAGACATGCTCTCCATGTTGCTCTGTCGCTCCTCTCTACTGAGCAGTGAGAGAGAGGCTTCAGCCCTTTACCACACACCAGCAGTGGTTCTAGTATCTATCAGGGGCCCAGGCTTTGGATGGGGCCTTTCCATGTTCACCTGTATCCGGCCAGTGATTTACAGCGTTGTTGTACAGGATTTAGGGCAGACTTCTTTTCCCCCCCTTTCTTTTCTCTTTCTTTGTTGGCCCCCTCACCTCAGAGTATCTCCGCTGCCAGGCTTCCAATATGGCTGCTGCCTTCTCCTCGTTCCAGTTGATGTGGGAAACGTCTTCGTAGCCCCGAAAGTGTTCGAACATCTGCTTGGGAGTCATCAGCTGGAACATGGTCTGCAAGGCCTGGGCACTGGGAAGGCGGGAAAAAGGGAGGAAAAAGAGGGAGAACAAAAAAAAGAGTATAAGATGAGGTGCAGGACAACATCAACTTTACTTGGGAGCGTCCATGAGGAACACCAAACCAACAGGGGGATGAGAGAAGCAGAGAGGAATGGAATAACACCAGAATATTAATCCTCCATGAAGACCAGAAACTAAAAATGGAGTTTAATTTCGAAACCAGAGGTCCCAGAACAGAGAGGGCTCTAATTTAACCAAGAAGGGAAAACGAAATTCATCAAAACCACAGCATCTGGAGCCCATTGGAGAACAGTCATCATAAACAGTGGTGTGCTAAGACCACCTGCTGCTTAAGCATAATATTGTTCCATCTGATTTGAATGTTGGGCCCTGAATAAATTTGCCCATAGCCGTGAAACGCGCTCCATTTGCCAGACACTGCACAGCAGAAATATCCACATGCTAAAGAGATTTAAAATATTCATAATAAGGCAACAAATAATAAGCCTTGTTTTGATTGCGGTATTCATTTTTTATATTTCAAATCCTTGTTTTATACAACCAATAGTCAAAAAAACAATGCAGAGGCAATATCACATGCAAAGCGAAAAATGTCCATTTTCTTGAAGAACACATGAAGAATGGAGCAGGAGATTGTCCAGTTCAGTTTTACCTCCTGCGCTTTTGTCTGCCCTCATCTCCAAAAACCTCTCATTGCCTTTCTATGATTACATCTTTGCTGGCGTCTTCTACATGTACTGTACATGTACTCTTTTTGATCTTGATATATTTGTATTTTGCCAGTTTTGCCCACTGTTCCCCGCTGTGGATTTTCCTGACATTGTCCTGCTGTATTCTCACATGGGCTAATTTTTGGGCCATTCTAAAACGGAGCTGGTTCTAGTTGTAGTTTCAGAAAATGTTCAGCCCCTCCAGAAAAGTTTGGGCGAATGTCCGGACTTCATTGCATATCTGAAAGCAGCTTTCTAGTCTGTTATTAATAATATTAGTGATATTAGCCAGAATAAAATGCACAGAGACTTGGAGCTTACATTTCCCTACTCACCTATATTATCCATGTATATCCACACAGGGGAATGTACTGACAAAATAAGATCACTGACTGAAGTTGATAGCGACATAGGAATGAGCAGGATCCCATAAAATAAGCATCCGATTCCGATCTGTGAGGTTCCTGATCGTGTTCCGACTAATTTTCTGAGGGTCGTGGTTATTGAGTGCAGTGAGGAATTCACAGCCTTCGTGTGCACATTAGGACGGCATTAAAGCAACGCAACTGATTAGTCATTAACTAATGACTCTGGACGTGAGTGCAGCTGAAGAACAGTGGTTAAGTCAGTCTACCTATTTTCCAATCATCAAATTTTACGAACCACAGGAGCAGACGTTAGCTGCTCGTTCTCTTTATGAATGTAATCTCTGTAATATTGTGATAATCACGGTAATGTTGGCAGTTAGTAAACAAGATGTAGAAATTTAGTGCCAGCAGTAACAGCCCGGTGGACGGAGCCACTAAACCGCACATACACACACACACACACACACACACACACACACACACACACACACACACACGCAGGCAGGCAGGCACACACAGACACCCTAATGACCCAACCTTGCCAGGAAAAAACACGACCACAAAACAAACAACGCACCCCACTGTACTCTGTGTGTGTGTCATTTTGTGTGTGTGTGTGTGTGTACATGTATGTGTGTGTGCACCATCCAAACTGCATTTTAACATTAAAATAAATGGTCCGTCACCAAAATATTGGATAATTTGGGCAGCTTTCCTCAGTTAAAGGAAGCCTCCTATTACTTAATAACGTGTATATTTTTAAATGTACATAAAAAACTTGTAAAATACATTAACTGACTGAATGTAGGTGTTCTGCATGGAGGATATAGTGGTTATTGCACATGTAAACCTGAGTATACTACATGACCATAGGTAAACCATATAATCTTAAAGCTTTGTCTTGGTGCTTATGCTGGAATTAAGATCATGTACCTGAAATTACTGTATATTTGGACAAACTAGGCAGGCAATAGATCACTCTGGGCATGTGTGTATGAGTGTGTGTATGAGTGGGCACTGTCCAAGCAGAGCAGCCAAAGCTGAGCAGGAACAGCTGGAGCTCTAAGATTTCACTGGAATCTGCTAATGACTGCAAGATTTACAGCACACGGCGCACATGCATGCATGTGCAGTTTCGGAGAGCATAAAAGAACAAAAACACACACACACACACACGCTCTCCAGAATAAGCGCTGCAGCGATCGCAGCAGTGTTTATGAGGGTGTGCATGTGAAAGCGTGGGTATGTTACCTGAGCAGGGGTCCACTGCCGTTCTTGGTGGTCCCTCCTACGATCAGTTCCTCCTGCCAGTGCATGTACTTCCTGGACAGACCATGGCAGCCGCCGTTCAGGGCCCGCGCCACATCGAACGGCTGGAGCAATAAACGCAGCGTGCGAGAAAATACTGTCAGCAGCTGACGATGTTTTGTTTCACTAACACATTAATGTTTCATATTTTACACACACGTATTCCCAGCTAAAAGCTTGAGCGTGCATGTGCCCCTACCTTAGTTGAGTTCTTGTTGGGCGCGGTGAGGGGGCAGTCGGGGTCAGCAGGGTTCAGACAGGGTCTATCCATGTAGCCGTGTCCCACGTCTGCCTTTTCCAACATGTCCTCAAAGGCTTCCACGGGGAAATTGGCCCTTCGCAAGTCCTCAAGGAAATCTTTAGGGTCAAAGTTGGTCCACTGAAGAGGGTCTTTACCTCTGCACAGGTCAAAGTAAACAGGAGGAGAGTTTAACCATGACTCCAAGGATGTGTATTTGTACTTTTAGCTAGCACCCATCCTTCTGGTAACAATATCGTACTCACACAGTTATTCCAGCACAACTATTTTAGAAGAGAAAATCCAGCTGAACTGATAAAACTGTTGCTCAAGATGTCTGTTTTAAACATGTATCGCTGATTACGCAACAACTACATCATTCAGCTTATAATAGAAATGACATTTTCACACCATTTCACTTCTACTTTAGATAAACTGGTTTGTTAAGTATATGTAACTTTGATGTTTACTTTGATGCGTTTCATAGACAGTTTTATAGACAGTTTGTGTTGTTTTTTTTGTTGTGTTATTTGTTACCCGCTTGTTTCAGCTGATAACGGCTTTGTAAGCAGAGACAGACAGTGAGAGGACATAATGTGCTGAAGTGTCGGTTGCATTTATCAACCCACATTTACCCCCCGATTTTCCCTCCAGACCAATTTCCGTGAGCAGAAAATAATCTCTTTCATGCTAGGTGACAAAAAGCAATAAATGGAGACCAATTCCCATCATGCAATATGGCACAGTGCTAAATTCCAGCCCTAAACTGGACGTTGTCCCTCTATGCTCTCTCTGCCTCACACATTCCAATCTCTCTTTCTCTGAATCTCTCTCTCTGTGTCATTCAGACTACATTGTATGTGCTTAACCAGGCTTGGGTTATTATTCCCAGCCTCCCAACCAGAACATAGTAAAAACCTTATCTTCCATCCGAGACCTACAGGGGCAACACACACACACTCACACACACACGTAAATCCACATACTCTAATGACAGTTACCCAAGCTGATGCGCTTTTACACATCAAAATAACATGAGTGTGCAGTGATGGCGATGTCTCACACACACACACACACACACACACACACACACACACACACACACACACACACACACACACACACACACACACACACACACACACACACACATGCAGAGGTACAGGTCTGCTGAGTATTACTGTAGCAGCAGGCCATTAGCAACAGAAGGGTCAGACAATGATGTGAGGCCCAGGGCTGGAGAGAAACTATCGCCAGCGATACGCATGCCAGCAACCACTACAATAGAGCCTTCAGAGGGGACGAGTTCAGGACACACACACACACAAACTTGTTCCTCTGTGGTGTCTCTTTGGATGGGTTGAGCGTGTTTGGGCAGCCTCTACTAAAGGGGTAAAAACAAGCCTTAGAGGTCCAGCTCTCCTGCTTCTCTCAATGTGGACATACCGACACCGTTACCATATACAGTATCTTCCATAACCAGCACACATGAGCTCAGTGTTTAAGATCTTATTGGTCCCACACATGTCATGACAACGAGCCTCTTGGTGAGGAACGACCTACATGTGCCTGATTAGGATTCTTTTTAAAGGCATTTCATCATTTGACTTAATGCTTGAAAGAAATTGGTCAATTGAATGATATGCTGTGTTGTTATGTTGTGACACATCATGAAATAAAGATTTTATACAGTAGAAAGGGGTTTTGCCGACTTACGGGAGATAGACCATTCCAGAGTGGAGCTTGGCTCCCTCCCAGAAACAGTCCAGAGGGGTGATGATGAGGCAGGGATGTAGCTTTTCTATGATCTAATTGGATCAACAAAAGAGACACACATTAATGGATATGGAAAAAAAGGAGAAGTTTGAATACTCCAGGGAGTAAAAATCCTGAATCGAAATGCAACTTACCTGATCCATATAATGAATTTCCGTGACATGTTCTCCTGATTTGTAGCATAAATCTTCTAATTTCCATTGTCTGAAAAGGAGAACAAGAGTTTCTGTTTAGTTTTTGTTCGGTCTACTTTAAGACTCAGAGCCTATCACACAACAATTTCAAAATATTCTAACCAATCTGTCGTCATGAAGTACTGAACATGCCACAACACACCTGAAATACATGTTGTGTGTCTGTGCACATGCAGTGAATGAGATGGACAATATATCAAAAACAGCTGATAATATAATAGACTGGAATTCAATATAAATAATATAAAGCTAACCAATGTGGTCTCTCTGGCACAGTGTCAACAGAAAATTATTATTACCAGCATCACACATTTGCTGCACACTTATTTGACTTTGAGACAAATTTGTAATTTCTGATTTGAACTATCCAGAGCAGGAAAACTGCAGATAAGCAAGAATCATAAACTCATGTCACCTGTTATAAAGGTAAACATGAACTCTGCTGGCTCGCAAGGCTGACTCCAGGTGCTGCAGGAGCGCCTCCACCGTTAGTACGCTGGTTCCCTCCTCCCGCGGCGTCTGGATCATCAACTGAGGGTTAAACATGGCCTCTTCGCCGATCTTCTGCCGCGTGTACCTCAGTTCCTGGTTCACACGTCCGCCAACTGGACAAAGAAAACATTTGCACATTTGAACCCTCTGTGCACATATTCAAACACAATCACATTGTATGTTGTCGATCATTTTCAGCTTTTTACATATATTTTTAAAAGACGTAAACAGATTTTAACATCCGTGTCCCTGTGCATCCAAAAGTTGATTCAAGAAGAAACTGATGACCACAATTTGCATTAACTGCAAACTCTTTAGAAACAGATCGGTAATGAAACGTGAAGAGGTAATTGAAAAACATGCCCCAAAGTCTGTCTAAGGATTTGTGTAAAATCAAAACATTTAAAACAATTTTTGGTTTAGTTTAGCTTATTTCATACATTTAGAGATGTTAACAGAAGCCAGGGCTACACAGGCTTTCATGGTGGTCCCTAACGTAAAGACAGCACTGAAGCAGGAGTGTAGGTGTCGAGGCAGCATCATACTTTCAGAAATCCATATAACAAATACAAATGAAAAGTACTTAACTTTTTTAACTTTCCTTTCTTAACTAATTTGTATTATATATAATGAGAAATAAACACATTATAATACACCCACATATCTTTCCCACACTGACAGAAGATGAGACAGCCTTACAACACACACACACAACACACACACACACGCACGCACGCACGCACGCACACACGCACGCACACACACAAGCAGCATCATGTGCTAAAACATCTGTGACTCAAGACGTGATCCTCTGGATCCAAACCTAAAGACGTCTCAGCCTGGCCACAACATTATCGGACTTGTATCTGACACAAAGGCACGTTGCTCACAGGGAGCTCGTACCAGTGCGATGCCAAACATCCCAACCCCTCTGAATCCAGACATGTAACATCACTTCAACAAATCCACATTTCACAGAATCAGCTCAACGGTTCGACTCAAATTTGCTAACAAGTCCGCAGCTCCAGACCACATTGACTGCATGTGTGTGTGACTGAGTGTGTGTGATAAAGAGAGAGAGGCTCTCTTCCAGGCTCTGCTCCCAGTATCGTGGTGGGACTAAGCCCTGTGCGTGCGCTCTAAGCTCTCAGCTAGTCTGGGCTACAAAAGCAGCCTTTCAGGCCCTTTAGCTGCCCTGCTCCACCCCAGCACAGGGAAGGCAAGTCTGGCAAAGTCTCTGTCGCTCACGCTCACACACACACACACACATTACAGTCAAGATAGCGTGAGCAATGCCTCAAACAGTCAGACAAATTAACAACAACAAAGTGTATAAAAATCTTTTATATGCTATATAGAAGTGTGTGATCTGTTTTTTCTTTTGCATGTGTGTGTGTGTCTGCACCCTTCTATCATCAGCGACTGCACCTTCTTCTTCTTCCTTTACAAGCTCAAAAATGCCCGGCGCGATGGCTAACTGTGTGAAAAATCTGTAACATTTTATCACGCCTTAATCCAATTTAACGATTCTGTTCGATTCATGCAACAGCAGGCATAGATTGTATATTTTTCAGCCCATTGTAATGGCATTAAAGTTGAACATAAGCATGGCTGTTCTGCTGGGCTGGACCACCCAGTCAGACCAATGGAACGGCAAGGGAGGGGGGCCATGTCTCGGGGCATTAGGAAAACACACTTGATTTCTTTTTTTCTGGACCCAAACAGCATTACCATCTGATCCCGTCTGAAAGCATGTTTATAATACTCATCATTAATAGCAGGCCCGGGCTAACTGGAGCGACATGCTTTCTACTGCCAGGCCAGATACACAGCTACATTACACCAGCACTCGCTTCAAAAAGGACCACGCATGGAACTGATTTAGATCCGACGCACGCTGACAGTGCACTAACAAGTCGGCTCGTCTGGCACACTCAACGCTCGGAGGCAACGCTCGCCCCGGGGCTCAATGTAATCGCAATGGCGTAGTAGAAACATGGGATCACAGGTAGAGAGAAAGAGGTGCGTCCATTTTCAGCACACGTGTGAGGTGACGAGGAAAGCTCTGATTGAAAAAACGCGGGAGGGCCGTGCTTGTGTTTTCTCTCCAAGTTGCGGGCTGCCACCCAAAGACCTGAAGTGTACAGCGAGCAGCCAGGAATGGGACAAGTCAAAGGAATGCACTCTCTCTCTACAGGAAACAGCACATTACGGCGTCAGGCCTGGAGAATTCCACACTTCACGAGGTTACAGCGTTTTGGGGTCAACACTCACACAGCCTCGGGGCGAAATTAACACCCCAGCTGGACCGAGAAAATATACGCGAGTGTGTACGTGTGTGAGCGGGGCGTACTCGCGAGTGAGTGTGTACACACAGCTGTGTTTCTTCAATGACACATATTCCCATATTCCTTTTCCTAAGAAAACTGGTTGACCGCTCCAACCTGCACCGCAGTCGCCCCATTCAACAGATTATTTATCTGATTCATCCTTTAGACAAAGCCTGTGTGATGATACCTGAGCTCAGTGAGGAAATTACTCCGATCAAAGGTCAAACATTTCAGTGTTGCACAAAACAAGCAGAATTTTAATTTTTTTTGGGGGGCCGTGGATACTTTGGAGTTGGATTTTATGATTATTTTCTGATGCGTCATAGACAAACTGAATTATCGGTTGATTGGGACAATAATCTGCAGGTTAATCCAAATAGATATGGTTGGTATATGAAGCCCTAAATCAACTATTTAAGTGATCGTGTCGACAGACTCTGCCTTCTATCAGTAAACTTTATAACACATACTGTACACTTCAGAGGAGTTAAACCTTATTCAATGTTGTTTATTTATATGTATCTACGTATATGTATGTTTCAATGCCAGCTTAAGCTTTTTCAATGATTGATGGATGGTACAAGCACCGAACACAAGTATAAGATGATGAAGAAGTACAAGAAGGAGGAGTAGGTGTAAAATAGAAAATGAGTAGAAGTATTAAAAGAAGAACAAGCAGAGGTAGGAGTAGAAGAAGATACAAGGTGCAGGAGTAGAGGAAGAAGGTATAAGAAGGAGAAGGAGTTTACAAAGGAGTAGAAGTAGAAGTAGATGACAAAGACGTAGAAAAGGAAGGAGAAAATGTAGAAAAAGAAGGAATAGAAGAAGTAAAAGAAGTAGAAATAGTCCAAGAAGACATTGAAGTGGGCTTGAAGAAGAAGGCCAATGTGTGTCACTGTATTGGAGCCCTCAGTGTGGGTATTCAGCATGTTGCATAACATTAACCCCTGGTCCCCCCTATTCTCAAAGTGAGGGAACGGGAGGCGGCGGGGACCCAGGGAGAGAAAGTAGGTTTCTAAGGAACTGACATCACCCCCTTCCCTCCTTTCAATTCTGAACTCCCCCCCTCCCCTTTATACTCACATTTTCTCTCTTTGGTCTATTCAGCTCTCCTCTGTGATTGGCCAGATCATGATGGCAATCAGCCCGGCCTCTCTGTCAAAGCCAGCCCGCCCCCCCCCCTCTCCCCTCCCCAACTCTCTCTTCTCTTTTCCATGCGATACATAACAGCGCGGCCCCACCCCTCTGCACATCTCTTACGCCTGACGACGGAAGCATCTCGCACTTTCACGGAAAACACTGATCCACCGGTGGCCAACAACCTCTGAGTGAAAACACACACACACACCTTGCTCGTAATGTACACACAAACACACACACTTCCTGACAGAAAGAGTAAGGACAGTTTCTCTGTCGGAAAATATTTGCACAACATATCAATTGATGAATAGATATTAAAAACCACTTCCCTCCCTTAAGCAGTGCGAGAATCAATTTGAGGCCCATGTGACTTTCACCACTGATAACACAAGCCTGACTTATATTTCAACATACAAGCAGTTAAAGGGACTGTTGATTCATCTGTGGGGACCTTGTGAAAGCATATGTGAATATACTGTTTAAATGTGCATGTGGCTACACAAAACCTTCACTCTGTGAGTGTGCGTGTGTGTGTGTGTGTGTGTGTGTACGCGCAGACAAAAGGATTAGCTGGATTAGGCCCCCTCTCAGCTGGGACCCCTGTGGTGAGGAGGAAGCCCCCCAAAACCAGGTCATCGTTCTGCCACCAAAGTTTACAGCGACTGCCTGTAGCCTATACGCCCCCCCATACCTTAAGAAGAATGCGGAACATCTACATGAGGATATGATGTGGAGCGAGCTGAAGAGAAGGACATTGGTTTTGAATGTGAGATACATGTATCACACATTATGGACAAGAAATCTGTCAAATTTACACATTATGATTTGAATGTAAAGGGACTTAATATGGTGACAACTGCTGCATGTGTTCATTTTCATCATAAAGTGGTGGTGTCATCTCAATTCATCAGAAACTTGACTAGAGCTCAGTAGGGGGCATACATCCATCAAGGCCCAACAGTCATTTTAAATTCAATCAACCTGCACCAATTCCCTAAATACGACCAATATTGCTATGTTATAGCAAGTGAAAAGAAATGCCTGGATCCGCACCAAAATTTAATGGGTTCTTCCCTGACTCATACCGCATCCTTCCACCAAGTTTGGTGAAAATCTGATCAGTTGTTTTTGTGTAATCTTGCTTACAAACAAACAAACCAACCAACAAACAATCGGACAGGGGTGAAAACATAACCTCCTTGACGGAGCTAATAAAGGGTATCATAGGGACAATCAGAGAGCTGCATATGCTCAGACTGAGTTTCATTACAGATGTACACAAGGCACAGATGTGTGCGCTGCATTATAAATCTTTTCTCATTCAGTGTCAGGTACAGTTTGTCTTCAGCATATAGAGAATATTCTAATAAAAACCTTAAGACACAGCTGCTTATACTCGATTACTATCGTACTATAGATGTGTTTTTTTGGTTCTATTTCCTCAAAGGTCTCTAATTTGACTTTGTTTCATCTCTGTTGGTAACTCTGTTCACCTATTCAGGTAGAGATTACCCCACCTCGCCGTTAACACCCTTTCTTTTGTCCCTCGTCTTCTTCATTTACTTCTCAGCTGCCACGGCCAATCACCTGACAGCGCTTTGATCACTGAGAAAAACCCACCTGTTGCCTCCTCTCCCTCCGACCGTTCATCTGATTCTGCCTCCTACCATCTGCCGTCACTCTGCTTCTGTCCCTCACTCGATCTTTATCTGTGGGATTTTCCTGCCAAGTAAAATATCTGCTGTTCCACACTGTTGCTACTATGTTTTTATAGACCCATTCAAAACTCTGAGGAACTGTCAACAATACTTGAGAACTGATCGTGTGAGGATGGGATGTGCATATCACTTCTAACTGTGATCCAAAGTGTTCAATAACAACTAGGTAACAAAATTCAAACACTTTCATAATATACACAATTTGTCCTGTGGCAGTTTTATTCACCCACCGAGCAACATGAGCAGAATTTTCCAGATTCAGGTTAATATTTCAAGCCTTTAAACCAACAAATTTGGAAACTTGCCGACAAAAGCACCAGCCTTAAGGGCATTTGATCGTCAGTCGTAAATCGCTATATATGAACGCTTCAAAGACTTCTAGAGGGCTAAATATCAAGACAAATCTACAATCAGAGTGCAGGACGGGTTGACCAGACATTCTAGTCAGGGAGAGATCGTGTAGTATATTACCCCCCTGTCGCCAGACTACCTATCACAAGACAGGAAGTCAGGTATTGTGAACTGCACAGTGATTCGATAACTTTAACGGTTGTGTCGTCAAAACTTGTCATGCAAGTGCAAAAGTGTGACTTCACCATCCACATCCAGTATTCCTCTCTTGCTCTCACTCAAAACCACAAAAACACTTGTAGGACACTGCAAAGACTGTTCTCCCATTTAGCTTTTTAAAGTTAGTCACTGCTCCTTTGTCACATCCGACTTCCACAAGTGGACCTTGATTCCACCTTATTATTCTTTCAATATATAGTTTCTCTGTTGCAGCGGCAGTGGAAAGAGTCCTAGCAATTGAAGTGGTTGTGGTAGCCGCATGCACTTCAGTTCATAGCGCAATAAGAGTCATTTTGAACGCGGGCTCTGCGATGCAGGTGTGCACACAGCCCCAAATATGTGATGAAAGGCCTCACTGAGAGCCGAGACCCTCGCTGACCCACGGTGAGCCCCCTTCACTCTCTTGCTCTCTCTCCCCCTCGCTCTCTCTCCTTTCAGCTCTCAAAGAGGAGGGGGCTGCCACACAGGCGCAGGGTAAAACAAGAAAGGTAGATAGTGAGGGACTGTGGAAGGAGAGGGGGGGGAAAAAGCGAAGGAACTACAGGAAAGAGCGCGAAAGAAATCAGAAGAAGCAGAGAGCATAATTGCTCTGTAGCTGTCTGTCGCTGTGTAGCTGGTTGTCGCACTCCGACCCCTGACACAAATGTGACCCCACCCCCACCCTTCCTCTTCAACCAACCTCACACCCATCCCACCAACCCTCAGCCCCCCAGCTCCAGCATTACCATATGTATGGCTCCCCTCGCCCCTGATTATGCTAATCACCTGTCCGGTCCCTGCAGCCCCTAAAATGGGTGTATTTAGCAGTCGGCTGGCTCCCAATGCAGCTTCCCCTGGGCCCGAGGTGTACATTCACACACTCCTCAATGGGCAGATTCTTCCACGTTGCTGCCTTCATTCAGGTCCCACTCAACACCCACACCCCCACCCTAAAAAAAAAAAATCCTATTCAACACCAATGGATTCACAGAGCAAGACCGGTAGGAAAAGAAAACGCTGAACTCTGTTTGAAGCATGTGCGTGCATGTGTGCAGTGGTCGGGGATTATTTATAAAAACCCAAGGTGTCAGGCGAGTGATGTATTAATTGTTATAGGTGACCAAGAAAAAGTGTAAGAGCTGATGCTGCGGTCGTTGTAAGCGATGGAAAGGTGTTGTCAAATGTCCAGAGACAGCACTCTCATTTTTATCAAGCAAAATAAGTGAAAAACTACTTTTTTATTAACTCTGTTGGGACAATAAAAACTCATCCTGTATCTACTGTCACTGTCCTGCCACATTTATGGCCTGTGATTAGCCCACAGCCATAACAGACCGTGACATGAGCCTGAGCAGCCAAATCTCAAGCAGCCATCTCTGTCATTTCCTGGTGTGATGGCCCGTGATTTCAGGTATGCCAGAATCACACAGGCCTGAGTGTGGAACAGAAGACAGAAGGCGAGAAATACAAAAACACCTTGAAGTTCTGTGAAAGGCTCCTAAAGGCCCGACTTCATGAACAGAAGTTTTAATGATTCACTTTTCACTGCAACTTTAGGCTCGCCAGAGAAAAAGAGACTTGACCTGACCAATGTTGGCGAGGAGCTGTGTTGCTTCAAGTATCAGTGAGACATAAGAGTTCAGTGTGAGCAATAGATCTATGGATTTAAAGGCTTCTCAGATGCCAAAACACTGCACAACAGTTCAAATGGAGTTCACGTTACAAGGAATGTGAAATTGCATGCATGCATTGACCGATGAAGCTCCTTGTTGGATGGCGATGCACTGCATTCACCCCCTCCTGGTTCTTTAACCGATAACTTCTGCACTTTGTTCACTCTCCACTAACCTTGTCTGCTGTTTGGTGTTGGACATATAGCTAAGCACACTGAGCTTGTTAGTGGAAAACATGTGCCTGCTACAGCCAAAAATGAAGCTGATGAGAACAGTGAGAATGACCCAAAATGAGTTTAAAAAGAGTTAAAATAGGCTAAAACACACAAGGTCTTCTGAGTTTGTAATAGAAAAAAACAGAAAAGAAAACATAAGTAGAAAAAGATTGATCCCTGATTGAGTAAACAAACGAAGAATCTTCGATGTGATGCTCGCTTTTGAAACTAACAAATTGATATTTCACGTCCCAGCTTGAACCAGAAGCTCAGTCTATTTTTGAACGATCAAAAAGATTTCAAAGCGTTGAGACACATCACCTTTTTTCAACCCTGGACAGAGATGTTGGATGTAAATGTCGAAACAGAAAATCGGGGAGACAGTGACATCAGGCCTCTCTGCGCTTAACAACACATCAGCCTGTGGTGTCAGGTCACAAGTGTTTCTCTTGTCCCGACTCCTCAGCTGGACTCCTCTCAGTTCACTCCGACACATACTGACTCAATCTGGAACTTTAAACCTCTCAATCATCCGAGAGAGGAAATGTTTTATATCTCTGTATCTTTATGCCTCCTTGTGTGTGCATGTGTGGTACTGGGATAATTGCTGTTACTTCCAGATTCTATGACGTTGTGCTGCAGGAATTGCAATGAACTATACTGCTACGCACGTAACCTGTGTGAGCCAGAGGGGCTATGAAACAAAAAAAACACACACCAGCCAGCAGCGCAGACGCAGTTTGCAGGAGATGTTTATAGTGAGTTTGCATGAAAGATTCTCGGCGTTTTCGTCTGAGAAGCATCAATCCACACCCCTGGTCTCTCTCCTGGTGCAGGGTAAGCACCGCAGCCAAAACACAAACACACTGCCGCTACTATACTCCTGCTCCTTCCCTCGCTCAGTCTCCCCCTCCAGCGCACACACACACACACACACCCTCTGCTGTTTTGTACTTTCTCCACCCCTCTGGCAGTCAGCACTGTGAGGGAGGGAAGAGAGGAAAGGGGAAGAGGGAGGGAGGGAGGCGAGGGGAAGGGAAGGGAAGGAGAAGGAGGGAGGCCAGACCACCCTGCTCTCATGGCAGGGCTGAGTGTTTACATTGCCGTGCCTCACTCTGTAATACATCTGGCATTCTGAGGCCACTCTCTCCAGCCAGGGACGGGGGGGAGTGGTGGTGGTGAGAGGGGCGGCAGGAGGGGAGAGGAGGCTCGGGTAAAAGAGAGAGACCTTTCTGGCAGAGAGGAAAAGAGAGGGATAGGAGAGAGAGAGAGAGAGAGAGAGAGAGAGAGAGAGGGAGAGAGAGGTGGGGGTAACTCTCTCTGAAGTCTCCTGTGGTTGGTCATTCGCAGGGCTCTGGTTTTTGAATAAGAGCGCCTGAAAGAATGCAAAATGTAAACAGAGAGCTTGGAGGCATCTCAGGATGTGTGTTTGTGAATGGGAGCGCGCGTTCACACACACGACAGTCGCACATGGACAAACGGCTAACGAGCAAATTTCCCCAAAAGTTACTTTGCATCTGCATCGGTGCAGTTAGATCTCATATATATATATATATATATATATATGTATATATACACAACTGCTTTCAAAAGTATGCAGAGCCAGCCTGGGAAAACAGCGCAGAGAGTCTGTGTACAGTACCAGAGGCGCAATGTTTCCCCACAGTAAATCCCTCACCGGCTAGCCTACACTTTTCATCAACTCGTAAAGTTTAACACAACACGCTGGAATGTTATTCCTTCCTCAGAGGTTTAATCCTGTTTGTAGTGAACTGATAAACACAAACTTAATTGAGTCCAGTTTGGAAACGGTTCAAAAGTGTGGATGTGCGACGGCCTCTGGAAGAGAGTGGAACAGATGGTGACAGAAAGACAGACGATTCTGTGCAAACCGAGGGGAAAAGGACTGGGTGTGGGTGCATTTGTGTGTTTGATTGCTTGCGGCTGCCGAGTGAAAGTGGCGGGAGATACAGCAGGAGGATGATAGTGGAGAGAAAAAGGAGAAGAAAAAGAAAATGAGGAAAACAGATGAATAAAAAGAGAAAATAGCAAAGCGAGGCCCATCAAAATAGCCTGCCATGCCAGCCCGAGTCAACCACCTCCTCATTCACAGGAACCGAGACTCCAAAGCCTCTCTGCATGTGCAAATGTGCATGTGTGTGTGTGTGTGTGTGTGCACGCGCCTGTGCATTCATGCATGTATCAGTGCTCCCATACACATCAAAAGCTGGATAATTCAATCATGCAAACCACAATCCCTTCAGTGGAGACACCACATTCAGGGCACTCCTCCTCCTCCTCATCTTCGTCCACAAGAAAGGATGTCAAGACTTCTTCCGCATGCACTCAACATTATACCGCTCCCTTCTCTTTGCTGCCATTACCAGCAGAACAACAAAACAACCACCAACTCTGTCAACTCAGCTCTTAATCACACTAGATACAAAACAGACATGCAGAGCAGGGAGGGAGTCGCTGTCGAAAAACACTGGATTCTGAAACATTAAATCTGACTCAGGATGCAGATAAGAATGGATTCTAACTGTTAACACATTGATATCAGGAATAAGATGAAGGCACACTAATATTTAGGAGGGCATGAGTTTTCATGTTCCTGTTCTTTGTTACATTCCTCAACAAATTCTGTCATTAAAGCAACAATGATGACTTGCACTAATGTAGAATTTGGATATGTATTTCAGATGGTCTTAATATTCAGGGTTAGGGGTCAGAGGTGGGCTTTAATCCAGAGATTAAAGGAAAATCTTATATCCAATTCACTGCCCTCTGCTGGAGGACACATGTCAAATGATTATAACACAAATTCATAATCAATAGGAAAATACTTCTACAGTAAATAACGTATTCCTCCTGCAGCATCGGGCTCAGGTGATTCACACTCATAGGCGTGCATGGGTTCGAACACATGCACACGTGAACATATACAGGACACAAACAAGGCTCAGTGACAGCTGCGACTTCTGCTGCGCTTCTCCCACTGCCACTGCCACTGCCGCCACCCCCCCCTCCCCTCTGCTGTGAGTCCTCACTCTGCACCCAGGCCACAGGGTGAGTATCAGGTGAGGTTTTAAATAGCGGGGCCCCAACGAGATGACCTCAGGGTCCCAGGGGTCTACCCCCGTGGCCCCTGGCCTCTACACTTATGCTCCCCCCTGACCTACCCCAAGAAAGTGCTCCGGGACCATGGGCCTCCCCTCCGTCTGTAGCCTTGAGACTACAACCAACAGGCCTGTGCCCCCTAGTCCAGGCCGTAAATCAGAGGGACCATAAAATCATGTGAACTAATCACTCACACATATCTCTGGGTATCTTCAGTCAGTGTACGGTGAAAACAAAAGGCGTCTTCTGAACACTTACAGGCCCCCTTCTCTTTCTTTAGTCTACAGGCGTACCGCAACTCAGCCCAGATTACAGTAAAGCTCAAGCTCCCTGCTTCACCCCCAGTTTCAACTTCAACCCTTGCACCAGAGCTCAAGCTTCAAAAGCCCCCGTTTCCAAACTTTCTCCTCCCTGTACCCGTTCTCACCCGTCAACACAGCCCTGGAAAGAAAAAAACACACGGCCACATCTCCAGCCCGCTCTCTTAGCAGCACAGAAACAGAGCGAAGGAGCGAGGGTCCGTTCCTACAGGAAGGCCAATGTTTACGCGATACTGTTTTAATTAGAGGCAGGCGGTGCTGCTATTTTCTTTACAATTTGGCCTGTGTTTGCCTGAACCCAGAATGCCAAGGGATGGCTCCGTTTTCCATTTGTAGCCAGAAGGAACTCTAAAGGGGTCTTATTCCTCTCGTCTGCGTCTCCGCTGCCCCGAACGCGGCTTATCGTTAATCATCGTAAGATCATCTAGAATCATCTGCAATCTGAAACTGAGGATGTGTCTGAAGTCGAGCGGAGGTCAATGGGCACGAGCTCCGACACTGAGGAAAGTATCGAGAGGGCGGCGAGTCACATTTGTGTGTGTGGAGAGGAAAATAGGAGACCCACAATACTACAACTTCCTGTTTCAGCTAATAACTTCCTGTGAGCGTCACACTGGATACAAACATTGGCGGCACTGTAGATGCAATCTGCCCTAAATACACTTATCATGTGATCCACGCCGGAAAAAAGAAACGACTTTAAAAATAAAACTGTATTTCACGATGTGTTTAACAGGACACAAAAAACCCAGAGTCGTCCTCTGAGGTTAGACACGCTCAAGTTCTTTGTGCAGGCGTGCATCTCACTCCCAATTGGTCTCTGTCGCTTTGTCTAATAAACAGAACTTCCTGTGTCTGAGTGTTTATAAACAGTGCTGAGTGAGCACCGTGTGAGAAGAGACAATCCCGCGAAAGCTGCAGCACGTGATTGAGCGTAGGATAAACACACCGGCCAGCTCCAGGACGCAGTTAATGGTGGTCCCCGGCAGACCCCGACCGCCTCCGCACAACCAGAGGGAAGGTGACGACAGACAAGAAGTGAGATCGCGAGTGTAAAAATGCGGCTCCGTTCCATTGTGAAGGAACTGAGAGATCGAATATGAGATGGGTGTAGTGTGTCTGTGTGTGTGTGTGTGTGTGGCTGCGTGCGTGCGTCTACAGGCCACACAGCTTCCAGGCGGGGTCGTCCACGGGTCGCCAGCGGAGGGCAGTTCCAAATGAAACATAAACAGCCGCTCTGTCCTCTCCTCCTCTCTCCTCTTTTTCCTCTCGGACGATGGGCCAGTCCCCCAGCACGGCCCAGCACAGCGTTCCACGGTCCAGGCAGAACTAATCTATCCCTCAGCTGTGCAGTCTAATCTAAACAAACAGATCTCTCCCTACCAACATCTGGAACCCCTCACGTACCGGGACCTAGGAAAACCACCGCAGCCCAAGTCTCTTTGTCAGTGGCTGTGTGTGCGTACGAGCGGATCTCTGTGTGTGTCGGTGCGAGTCAGTGTGAGTCCATGTTGGAGACGTCTACCAGAGGTCACGAGACGGGGCTCAGCTGTCTGTCAGGTTCAACACAGAGCCAATCTCTACTGTCAATTAATGGTTTAACTTCTCTGAAACAGGGAAGCTCTGGCTGAGGCCTGAGCAGTAGCAACTGTTATATTACTGGTTCAACGCCAGATAAGTTCCAATTTGTCTTATTTGATGCCTACAACAAATATTAATCCATGGATTCTTTTTTATTTGATATTTTAGGACCAAAACTTTCTAATCGTGACAAACATCACAGGTTATTGGGGCCCAAAGTGATGGGGCCCAATCAAAGGACATAGAACAGAGATAGGTAGCAAATCCAACATAATGAGTAGCTGCAACAACTTTTGTGCGCCACCTTGGTGGAGGTAAAAGGTATCTACACGTCCATAGACACTTCATAGGTTAGAAAAGTTATGGCTAACTACACTACTTCCAGAAAAGCTTCTGGAAAAGGTAATAAGGAAGAGTAGATAAAGACAAATGTGATTCACAAGTTACTCCAACCCAAAGTTATGTCCTTATACATCAGATCTTTGCAGTCTATAATGATGAGAAGCAGGGAATGCTGACAATCCTTACATTATAGAGGTTTTTCCTGGCAATTGTTTGATGATTTAAACAGGAAAATTAGTGGTAGACTTAAGGCTGCATTGTCCAGTCTGTACCTTTGGGTTTAATATGGTGCCCCTCACTGTAGCACACATGACCTTGGCCTGACATGTGAAGCAGGGTGTGAAACAAGTGTGTTCCCCTCACTACACTCAGGAGTCCTACACCAAAAGAAGGTCCCCCTGGCTTAAACCACTGCCGACTGCGCCTGCGCCGCACATTAGAAGAACATGCTGTCTGTCAGACCCCTGCAGCAGCACGCAAGCAGAGAACAGCCAACCTGAGGAGGAGGTGGGGTGTTTGATCCGGTCAGGAATCGTCTGCTTTCATGTCGGATCTCACGAGTTATTTATTCTTTGTATTCGAGGGAGGGTTGTTAAGATGGGGAGAAAACCGGAACCTCAACATCTGTACATTTACAATGTTCTATTTCGGTTTTTATGGCGCAAATATACGTATTCAGTTTCCCAGCAGCGAAATCTTCTCCTCCATTCATGACTCCCACAGCACACTCTAGTCCTAAGTGCAGGAATGCAGATCAAAGCAAAGGGGGGAAAAAAGCGCAGCCCCTTACCCTTACACCCCCCCGAGCACCACCCATACACACAGTTCCCGACTCCTTAAAAAAAAATCATTCTTCATAAGTTGTTTTTTAAAAAGAGACAGAAATAACAACAAGTGAGTCGTCCCCGTCCGCTCCACAAACACAAAATCCTGGCCGTCGCTCCGCTTTTTCCCGGCAGCCGGAGACAAATCTTTTTGGAAAGTTGAGAGCTGTCCAGAACGGGACCACACACAGTCTCTGAGCATTCAACTGCTGGGGGCAGACAGACACACACTCACTCACACACACTCACTCACACACTCTCACAAAATGGCGGCTTTGACAAAAATTTCCTCTACCCCAAAAGCTGCTTATGAACTTAATTACAACCTTACTGCTGAGTGCAGTTACTGCCACCCCTTGCACGTCTTGTGTGTGCATGTGCTTGGAGGAGCTGAACGTGTGGAGGATAAATACGGGGATTTGAAAAGTTTCAACTGGCCACTTGCCAGGGACTAAACAATAAACAATATCCTGAGGCTTGTTAAGCAGCAACACTGTCCTCCTCCAATCTGAAGCATTCCCAACATGCAATATCAAGTTGTACCCATCAACAAGTTGTGTGAAAAGAAGAGTTCAAGCAGCTCACATTCAAACACACAACATGTCCAAAACAGCCAATAGTCAATCAAAGTGTCTTACCTTCCACCCAGAGTTTCTCCACGTCTGTCTCCAAATTAGCGGCCCTTAAGCCCACGGCGAAAGCTCCGAAAATCATGAGGCCCACCACCAAAAACTTTCCGCAGTTCTTTTGTATGTAGCAGCCCAGCCTGAATAAGAGTCTCTGGAACTTCGCTCTCAGCCATAGAGGGGCTTTCCTCCCGGTCGCCTTCCCCTGCAATCAAGACAAGAGTCCCAACGTTAGTGTCACATAAAATACAAGAACAGTGTACTTACTCAGACAGGTGAATGTGCGGTGCTTTGGGGTCACATGGACAGAGAGATGACCCCCCCAGCAGGTGGCCTCACAATGTGTTCACATCAAAACATTTCAACTACAGGCGCCAGTTTCGGCCCCCAGGAGCCTCTGGTTGTTGTGATTCTAGAACGGAGGATTTAAGGGGGAAATGTGATCAACAAATACTGAAACACAGTCGCTGGCTGTCTCGCTCGGCTGACCTTTGGTGACTGAAACACACACATCTGCCGCGGGGGGGTGGGGGGACCGCCCGGAAACCGCTGGAGAGACTCCCCGGAGCGAGAGACACCGGTTCTGTCGTATCAATGACATGTCTAAACTGTAACCTTAGCAGGATACGTGCAAAAGGAAGAGATGTATTCAGGCTGGTGCATATCTGTCAGGTCCCTGCTACAGTGATGAGTTCATTAAGAAAAGAAAAACTGACAGTGGAGGAACAGGTCTGTGTTGCTCTGCTCCAAAGTAAGGTTGCAGCCGGACCTCCGGAGTGGATGGAAGGTAAATAAGAGGAGATGCAATTATACAGTAGGGGGGGTCTTGTGATAATATGCATCCACTGTGTCTCTACTTCACTCAAAGATGGAAGAATATAGGTTCTTCTGTCTTAAAATCCTCCATCATACATGTTACTCCTCCAAAATAACAGAGTAAAGTAACTGTAACATAGCATAAAGTGTAAAAACAGGCTACACAATAGTAATGTATGTATTAAGAGTGGTGTAAGTAGTCTACATCAACACCCACACATCACACTGATATGAACCCCCCACAAATAAGCACCACACACCGACTCCACTCCCCGTGTGTTCCGGCCTGCGGTGGTGGTAGAGGAGGAGTGGAGGAGCCATCACAGGGGGACTCGCAGTATTTTGTGAACGAAAGAGGGCAGCCACATGGATTTTCTTTTACGCACGAAGTCGCCAAAGTTTAGACGCCACCGTAGAAACCATTAACTTAGCCATCAAAACTTTTAAAAAGCTGCCCGCGTGCAGAAAAGGTTTGGATGTTATGAAACAGGCGCTGGGAGAAGTGACTGCGGGCGAGAGCTGCATGTTTTGCCCCGTCTCGGACCGTTATAGGTCGGGATGTTGCAGGAGGAACAGTCGCGGTTAAATCATGTGGAGAAACCTGCATCCTAACACCGGGCTTGCAGGGGATAGGATCGAGCTGTTGCACGGACTTCATGGCTCGCTACAACCTCCCCGTACCCCTGGTCCCCCGCGCCCAGCCCCGTCCCGTTACCTACAGCAGCCACTGGACACACTTTGGACACTTTTTAACACGAGAACACAATTAAATGAAACCGGGAGCGTAAAGCTGTTTCCCGGGTGAAGATGGGAGAGAAAGCACCTCTGTTATTTGCTGCAAAGCGAAGCCGGCATCGCAGTAGCTCGGCCGCTGCAAATACTCCAAATCCAGCGGTGTGCCGCGGGTATAGTCCCCCCTGTTCCTCCGCGTTACTCTCGGCCGATCGGGGTCTCTGTTTTCCTGCTCGGAGGGCGCATTAGCAGCCGAGGCCATGTTGCGGGGACTGCGCGATGGTCACCGTTTCCCACGTTAGAGTAGCTCCCCGAAAGCGTGCAGCGATATCCCGCGGCGGCGGCAGGGTTTCACTCTCGGAGATCCCGTGAAGTAGGGCTTCATACTCCGGTCGGAGACGGCGAGTCAAAGTCTGCGCCTTCCATCCCAACATTTCGTGATCCGGAGGTCTCCGCCGCTTCCACCGCACTCGCCGAGCCTCTGGAGGAAAAACAAAAAGTTGTGAAGTTTCTCTCAAAAAGCGCCGTGCGTAAAGTGATCCCCATACACGAGTGGAAGGAGGGTGAGGACACTCGACGGTCGTGGCATTCTGCTGAGATCTATGTGGTCTTCCCCTGGGCCGCGCGTCACGGCCAACTCTGAGATTCAATAGAAGAGGAGAAAAGACCTCTCTCCATTCGGAGGCAGAGGAGGAGGGGTGAAAAAGGAGGAGAAGAGGAAGAAAAAAAAGAGAAAGACTCGAGGTCCCGCCTCTGGGGCTGTCAGATCGCAGGACTTTCTCGCATCTGATTGGTTCCAGAAGGGCAAAAATTACTCAGCAAACACGACTATTATTAGCTGCTTAGCAACAGCTCACTAAAGTAGAGGGACCACCCAGGCGCACGGACCTCATGGGTGCATCTCCCAACTTCCAAAGGGGGGGGGCTCGTACACACAGAGCCAGACCAGTCCGGTGCGTTTGGTTTGGTGTTTTTATTTTTGTGGAGGCTTTTTTCCACACATGTTGCCCTGTCGCCCGGAGGAAGCGTTACCCGGAGAGGACCTGCAGTCTGCGGCAGAGGTGCCGGGCAGAGGTCCGTGCGTCGGAACGAGGCCGAGGAATGTCAGAACTGAGATTTTTAAAAGATTTTTTTTTTTTTCTACCACCTCCATGATGGTGGTGGTCGAGCCTCAGATTACAGCGGTCAAAAGGGAGGCGCCACAGTATAAGTATCCGTACTTCGTCAGCCCTACTTTAACATATGGGCTCCATTGGCTCTTATAGTTAAAACATAGTTAATGCCACATTCAATAAACTGTTTGTGGAAATTAATCCAACATCCGAATATTTTTGGATTTCACAATGATTAAACTTTGGTTTTAACTACATCTCAATTCAACATATACAATGTTTAAAATCAACTTTTTTACAAATAATCACATAATATGCACAAATAATGTTTATTACCTTTTTAAAGCCACAGTGTATTTACATCTGTAAATTACGCATGCAAATTCTCATCTATCCTCTTAATTTCTAGCAATTTTGTTGATAATCTACAATAATCCTGAGTTACAATATGATAGTAGAACTATTATATTGATCCACATCAAAAAATCAATCACTTCATATTTCATATAGCAGCTGCAGTGATCAGTTATGCATGGATGGATACATACTTTTTGCAGTAGGACTTAAAGGCACAAACAGATTTAAGCGTAAGAACTTCTGATTAATTATTCTACATTATAATAAACGTAAAAATCTTCATGATTAGGAAAAAAAGTTGGAAAAATGACTATAAATCAAGACTTAAACTCTTCATTTAAAGTCAAAAGTAAATCTCACCTCGTGTAACTCAGACTAAACTGCCTTAGTGAAAGTGAAGAATAAAACAAAGCAATAATAACAATAGTGGTTATTAACCAGTGTAACCACTTGTTGGACCAGAGCGTCACTGGGTCAACAGACCCACACTTCACACCTGGGCTGCCCGGGCTCAGCAGCGGCTCGTCCGGCACCACTCACCATCTCCAGTCCAGGTGGAGGCGAGCAGCGCTCCGGACAAATCGTGATATCCTGCCCCCTGTGCCGCGGAGAGTCCGGGACGTGTTCTGTTACGATCTAGATCAGAACAGCTGATCTGGACTTGTGAGGAGGAGAAGAAAAGATCGCATCGTAATCCGTCTTGTGCGCAGACATCCTGTTCAAGGTTCACTCACAATTAGGCGGCTGTCCCGGGGGGGGCACGTGGGTGGGTGGTCCCGCTCGCTCCATATACTGTTGACTGTCACGTGATAAGACAAAGATTGTAAACAGTACCAACTCAGGCAGAGCAGCATCCTGTGTGTGAGGCAGTCACTGATATAAACACACACAGGCAGGAAAAGAGAACACACAATTGCATGACACACACACACACACACACACACACACACACACACACACACACACACACACACCTGCACATGCACAGGTGCACATACAAATACATCAGTGTACAAATGTGTGTGAAGGCATACATGCAAAGATATGTAATAACATTTGTATGGTTTTAGATGCATGCACCGAAGCTCAGATACAGAGAATATAGATGATCGTGGAGATATGTGCTCACACATGGATAGTGCAAATGCACACAATCACACACACACACACTTAACAGATTCGATATTTGGTGAAAAATAGACATTTTCCTCAAATGGTCACATTTTTTGTTTGGTTTAAATCACTAGATTTAAAGGTTCAGTGTGTAGAATTTAGTGACCTCTAGTGGGGAAGCTGCGTGTTGTAGCGTAATACCCCTCACCTCACCCTCCCCTTCCACACATGAGAGAGAACCTGTGGAAACGTTCAGTTGTCATAAAAACTCAGAAGGTGTCTAGTTTTTTTTTTAAATGCCGGCATCCATAAAAAGGACCCGCTCCTGATGTAAATATAAAGTATTTAAACATAATAAAGGGACCATTCTAGGGTTAAGAAAACAACAATTAGTACAATTTAGATGAAACACAGTAGTGAAAACGGAATTATTTTATATTCAATTTTTGCCAATAGATCCCTTTCATCTAAATCTTAAACACTGGACCTTTAACAGTATTTCTTGGATCAACTCGACCCCGTTTAAAAAGTCTTTTCCCTAAAGAAAAAGCTCAGATGCCATGTTTTTTTAAATCTAAACAAGTGTTATCTTTTCAGTCCTAACAACATTTTGCTGTTTCTTTGGAACTAGTACAGGCAGGTTGGATGTGGAGGTAGACCCCAACACCGGCTGCAACAATTATATCATTTCACCGGCATCAGGTATCTCTGGTGAGACGTCTCAGCCGGGGGAGAGGAAGCATCTAAGGCAGAACAAAGTTAGCCTGCGATGCCCCCTAATGCCCCTGAATAGAAGCAGGCCTGTCTCTGTGGAATGTGTACTTAAAGCGAGCAGGAGTCATAACCGCTGCACAATATCTGCGCGAGACACTTCCAGGCTGCTGTGTTGACGGTAACGCTGTAGGACTCCATCAGAAGAGCCATAGGTCATTGTGGGGAAAACGGCCCTCCCCTCCGAAATACTGTAGTGTGGAGGCTGTAAAGATATGCCAGTAAAAAGACTCTGGGAGATTATATTGCAAGCATCTGTGTGAACTAATGAAATACATATGCACAAAAGATGCCAAAACACCTTTGACCGAGTATGAGCATATTTCCTTTTTTTTCATTAACCGTCATGTGCTAATATGGATCAGATGGGCTAATTGTTCATTTAAGGAGTTTTACTGAACAGGGAGATGAATATTCCAAATCAGCTTCTTTTCATTTTGTGATTGCAGGCATTGATTTGAAAGATTCAAAGACTTTTTTTTAGCAATGAGTACAGTTGAGTACTCAGGTTTATTGTTCTACAAATAAAAGCAGCAAGATATAATGGTTAAGTTGCGGCCAATGCATGTGTATCGTAACTAATTTAACTGAAACAGTGTTTATTGTAGGAAATCTATTCATTAGCCATGTCCCACTTTTTAATCCTTTACATCTTGCCAGCAGTTGAAGAGCACATTTACAATAATGTTGATTAATGTGTGTTGGGACTTATACGAATAAATGTAATGAAAAGAAAATGCTAAAATTCTCTGTAGAGCCGAGAGGATTAGATGATGAGTGCTTTTGTTCCCTGGTTCCAGCCTCTCAGTTGTAAGGACTTTTTTCGTTTTTCTTTGCACGATACGATATGATGCAAAACACTATATTACAATATAATACGATACGATATGAAACGGTATGATACAAAATGAAGCGATACGGGATAAGGTCGTAGCTTTATCCATAACTTCCAGGAAATCAGTTTAAATACTTCTTGGTGATGTTCAAACCTTTCATGTCGTGTCACCATCACAGCAAATTGTTAATATTTGTGCTCTGTCTGATATTTTGATTGATTGATTGATTTGTTGAATGATTTTTTTTATTCAGTCATCAACGCACATCATACAATAAGTATGAACAATAAGGACAGTGTAAAAAACATCCAAACAGTGATCACATGATGTAGGCTATGTCTGCCCTTATTCTTATCAAAAAAAGATACCCTCCAATCATTTATCAGGTTATTGAAACAGGTTTGGAGCTTACACTGATTCTCTTCAGCCGGCTGTTGAGTTGCTCTGTATAGGTTAGGAATGATTTGTTATGTCAGCTGTTGGAATCAGACTCCATAGGGATTGTTTTGTGGATCCGAGGATCCCCGATGACTAATGTTTGCCTTTTCTGTGGTCGTTTATATTTATCTCAGTCCTCTTCCAGATTCACGTGGATTCCTTAATGAGCTAAGGAGATGAAGTTTTCATTTAGGGGCTGGAGGAATTGGGCATCAATCCCAGAATGACTTCATCAGCCAATCACCTTCTTTGACCCCTGGCAGGGCCCTTCACACCCCTCCAGGCTGGTGGCTGGCTAGCAGCCATGGGAAAAAAGAGGGAAAACCTTGTTTAGTGCATGCACTTATTTATGATTTGCAGGTGGATTACAGTTGAAAACAGCAGTGTGCCAACATATTGATATCCTTAAGTGAAAAGCAGAGACTCCTTTTAGAAATCTAAGAGGAGACTCGCGGGACCTGTCAAGTTTGCAAATCACTTTTTTGGCCATTATCTGGAGAGATGATCGATTTCTAATGCCCATTCCATTACCTCTGGTTTATATGAGAATAATTCATGGATCTTGAAGAGATAAATCTGACATATTTAGGGAGTGTTATCTATGATTGTGTGCAATTGGTGCAGCTTGACTGAATCTGAGGGGACTGCTGGGCCTTTGCAGAGGTCGGCTACTCTCTCTCTCCTGAGTGCCATCCGGAGTTGAACGGAGTTGAAAACTAAAACATCTCATCTCCATGAAGCACCGCTTCCCAAAATCAGCACGCTTCTTATTTGAGTAGTTATGGATGAAAATAATGGAGCAGTTTGTGTTTGCAGCAACACTTCATAAGCCAAAATGGTGGAGTGGTGCAAACAAAGCACACCTCTATATTGAAAACAAATGAACTCAGGATCCTCGTAAAATAAGTTTCCCTCTGTCTGTGAGTTTACTTCCAAAATAAATCGGCAAACACGAAAAAACAACATAGATCTCTGAGTTTGGTTCCAATTTTGACACACTTCATGGAGCTTAGTATAAGTTCAGCCTGGATGACTTTTTACTGCTATTTATTACCCCCGCCAAGAAGTTAATGTTTTTGTTTGTGATAGCAGAATTACACAAAACCCACTCGACCGATTTCCATGAAATCTTGTGGAGGGGTGGGTCATGACCCTTTGGAAGAACCTTCATTGGTGCAGATTTTGGTGCAGCTGCAGACCGGGGGGGGGGGGTGGACCCAGGATTTTTTTCTTTAACATTGCAAAATGTAGAAAAAAGAGGCATTTTTCAACATTTTTATTGAAAATAATTCATGGATCTTGACGAAAGAAAATCAGACATGTCATCTAGTTAATTCTGTCACCATGGTCATGAGATATCAACCTGTACTTGACATACAGTAAATGAAGTCAAAGATATGAAAATGAGACCCAAGTGTTATTAAACTGGGATTATCCTTCAAGGTGTTTGTTTCTAACTCTGAGGCGGCACATTTACTTTCAGTAGAAAATCTCCTTTTTGGTGCACATCCACATCATCTCCCCTTTGGAAGCCCCACTCAGGTACTATTCCCAATATTTGGGCCAAGTCATAAAGCCATTCCCATCTCCTCCATCTTGACCCAGCTGCTGGCTCCCTCTCTGATCCATCGTGGCTGGCCGTGAAGCTGTAGGGGCTGAGTGCACGAATGAGAGCCTGCTGGGATGTTTATATTCCAGCTCAAGGTTGTCTTCAATCATACACGGAGCTGTTTGACAGCGTGCAGCACTGGCCTGGCCTCTGTTTACCGCTCCCAATTTCCGACCGGCTTTGTGTGCACAATCAGAGCGGCTCAGAGAGGAACCGAGAGGGCAGCTCCATCGCTCTTCATCCAGCAGCAGCTGCAGAGACGTGGACCGAAGGCATCATGACGGGCTGCAGGAACTGCTCATGTGTGACTGATTCAATCAGAATAGGTAAAGTCTCAGGTGAAAAAATGTGGACTGTGCAATAATACTGATATGATATAAGGATTTAAGGTTTACTTAAAGTGAGTGTACAATATGATAAGCATTATTCTGAGAGTTAATGGTTAGATTTTTCAGGTATTCAGATGGTGTGTGCATGTTTAACACTATAAAATGTAACATATTTTGATATCCATACTTTACAGTCATGTTCATAAATAAAAAGTAAGTTGGCAGGAAATAGAAAAATGGAAATATGTTCTGAAAAGTGCGCCTGACACAAAGTATGCCCCCACAAAACGGTAAATTTCAGACAATCCTTGCTTTTGATTCCAGAACAATCTAGCTCTTTTTAGGTAAATTCGTCTCATTCAGACGTGCAGCCGGCCACTTCTCTGATTGGACGACATTTACTTTGGGATCTGGGATAAACAATGCTGGAGCTGGCTGATATTTAGACGAGGCAGAGGTCTGGTCTGCAGAACAGGCCTGAGAAGCTGTAATTTTTGGAAGTGAGTTCAGCCTCCAGTGTTAACAGGAAACGTGTGCTGCTCTGAATGTATACACATGGCCTCAACAAATAAGCACCATAGTACAATATCGATGCTGTGGCTCCACAGAACGATGGTGGGTGGGTGGGTGGGGAAAACAGAAAACAGTCCAACAGATGGAGCAGGGCCTCTCAGCAAATTCATTTTTATAAATTGTGTAAAAGAAACAAAGGAAAATTTGACTCACACAAACACAAACAAACATATTTGTTATAAATTCTAACATGTGCATTCTCGTACATTTTTGACTCGGTGCACACATTCAGCTCAGGTTTGCTTCCATTTGACCCGAGGAGGGTCTCTGTGGGAGGCCCACTGGAAAAAGTGACACATTTAAAGGTAAGAACCTCATAAGCTCTCCGGAGCTGTGTTTACTCACCCGGACCTCCTGTTCAGTCTTCACAGCAGCAGGAACCTTTACATTCCTCCATGGAATTCAAGCCCATAAACAAGCAGCATCTACCTTCATTAGGAGACATTATTCCAACAGTGCAGAGCTTGGATGGCGACTTTTATGCGTTGTAATGAATCTACCACATATCCACTGCTTAATATTATATGTTCCAAACGAAATGTACACATTTTGTTTGTGGTGAGCCAGTGACTGCTTCTTTTCGTGCTTTTTGAAGTAAACACTGTCTTATTGTTGTGACATGAGACTTAAAGTCGTACATCTAAAGAGTATAACCAATAATAAATACCATTTTTACAGTGACAATATTATTGACTTAAAGTGACATTTTACATTTTTACGCTCGACATTACGACAAAATCTGATAAAATGTTAATATCTAATGACTGAAGTTTGGACCAGAGTGAGTACAATTTTTGGTTTTCTTTTTTGCAATGAAAAATCTTGGGAAGAGTGAGTGATGTTTTACATTTATACTTATGGGGATTTCCCACCTCGTTTGGTTCAGACCCTTTTCAGTGTAGCCCGAACCAAACTATCAGGTGTGGAAGATGCCTCGGTCCACAGTCCAGACCAAAATGTAGTCAGACCAAAAGAGGTGGTCTCGACTAAACAGAACCATGGTGCTATGCACTTTATCTAAAAGCTGAATTGAACAACAAAACCAATCGATACCAGTGTATTAGTAGACTTGGCCCATGCAGGTGATGACAACAGGACGTATGTCACACAAAAGTCTTCAGTCCAGTCCCTAAATTCCATTTTCCAAAACCACCCGGATCAAATGGTGACAATACAACAAAGGTACGTGCAGACGTTCAGGTGTGAAACCAGGGAATGCACCTCGGACTAAATCAGACAGCATGTGACTGAGAGCTCCTCTGACATAAACACTCTCATTACAGCGACGGGGATGTTCTGAAAACTTTTAATTACGAAGCGTCAGTTGTGTTGGAATTTTGGCTTTCTGTCAGAATGACAATATTTCAGCTGGAGAATGCCCTTTTGTGCAGCCAAGGTGGATTCTGTATTTGTGGATTGTTTTGACTGATCCATGACATGAAGAAAAAAGAAACGAGGACACATTGGCTGGGAAATGTTGGAACTTGTCTCTGCTTCTCTAATTTGTTGAAAAATGTAGATGCAACAGGGGAATGTTCATTATCACAGACACAGCTCTTCTCCAAAGCTCGTCTGAGCCTCATTTAAACAACTGTTCACACTTTTATGGGAAACAGAGAGGAATTAATAAGCGGAAGAGAGACAGTTAAAGAGGTGGGAAATAATAGCTCTCATTCATCGCAATATGACAGCTCGAGATGTTGTGTGTGCGGCGTATACGAGTCGATAGCACCTGCAGCCAAACCGCAGCCTCTGCATCAACTCTCATCTGGCTCATCAATGCACTGTCACAGCCCTCATCTGTTTGTTTTCCCCACAGAACCATGAGCTCATAGCTGAAGTGGCCAATTAGCCCAAACACAGTTCAGCGTGGAGCGTCTCAAGAGATACAGCGAGGGAATTTAAGGTTACCTCTCAGGACATCTGTGAATGGAGGGTTATGAAACCTGCCTATTATGTGACTCTAGTATTATTATCACACCTGCTTTTCTGTGTCTGTGTGAATTTGTCTTTTTTTGGCATCTGTGCTGTTTGGGTTAAATGTCTGATGGGCTCACTGTGAGGTCTGACTTGAGTAAAGGGGGAAATAGCTGTCATAATTATACCCACGCCTGAATGTGTTTCCTAATAACCGCCTGCTAACAATCTCCATACCTAATTCATGCATAAGAGGCAGTGCCTACTCTAACCTGGCCTGTTTGCTTGGCCTGTGTTGATGCTCTGGAGCTACTTCAGAATTATTCCCTGTCATTAGTGAAACCCTCCTCAAAAAGATGCACATTATACTGTCATGTTTCATTGTTTTGTGTGCTGGATGTTGTGAGCAGAGTATCTTGCAGAGTGAAGTTATAGACTTTGTGTTCATCCTACCTGGTTTATCTGCAGTGAAGATTTTATAGTCAATGTTTTTTTGCTAAAATGAAACAGAATTTGCTTTATCCCTGAATGATTTACGTAACTGCTGTTATTTTTTCATACATTACATATCTGCAATTTCACAGGTCTCTTAAGCAACTGACACAATCTTCAGAAATCACAAATTCTCCATATAAAAGCTCTGCTTAGCAGCAACAAAACAAACATTATGCTTTTACTTTGAGGACAAATTGCCAAACAGTAAGTGATATGAATATTGTTGTCTTGAAGAAATCAGCACCCGCCACTCCCATGAATGTCTGTTTCAGACCGATATGGTGAAATAATATTTAAAAATCCAATCATCGAAATGATGTGACGGTGATTTTGGTGGGTTTGACACAGTTTCCATCACATTCAAATCTCCCTCAGACTGAATACACATACTGCCCCGGCCCAACTGACTCCTACAGAGAGCTGTTCACCTTATTATTCACATTTTTATTAGTATTGATCCTTTTGCAAGTCCAAATTGCACCAATTTAAATCTTGCACTTCACAGGGCCATACATGCGGAATTTGTAGGTTGATTGTTCGAAATGTGGGCACTCTCTCCTTTCAGCTCTCTCAACAGTCTGGCCAAAATTGTTGGCGGCAAACATCCAACCATAACATCCAGGGAGATCTGTTAAACAGCCCCGCACAAAACCCACAGGGTGCAGCAGCGTTTCTCCGCTCGTCAACAAGGGGCGACAGTCTCCGGGCCAGGTGAGCACCAACGTGTAAACAGAAGATAGAAGCGGTGACAGCGAAAGAGTTGAGTGTTCAGAGAAAGACATTGACTGACGGAACATTTCTCAATGGGGTGGTTGAATGTAAACACAGCTGCGTGTGATGGAAGAGCGTCCACTGGCTGCATTTTAATTATTGCTTTGACTTTCCATAGACTGCCTGCGACTGTTGTGTATACACAGAATGTGCAGTTGACAGCTTATCTAAAATCCAGCCTGGTGTTTTAGCAGAGAAGTTGTTCACTCACGGGGGAATCTGCTCAAAAAGTTAAAAAGCCCCATTGTTGTTGCCATGGAGAAGTCTGTCGAGAGTCAATACAAGAAGAAGGACAAATGGTTAAGAATTAAGTAGTTTATTGAAATAAAAGCTGATTTGATAAAAATCTGTTTCCGAGCTGCAGTCGTCCCAGTGTTTGCAGGTTTGAGTCTCAGTCTCTCAGATACAGTAAACACACATTCATCCGCCCTCTCACCACGAGGCCAGTGTGTGCAACAGAAATGTCAAACAATGTCCACGACAGAATCAACATGTGCAAATACAGATAAACTCTTTTCAGTGAAAATCACCTAGTTTAGGGGAGAATGGCGGATTGAAAGCTGTTCTTGCTTTTATCTGTATTCAGGGACAGGACGACAGAGAGCATGCACCAAAACATTTCAGAAGTACAGTTAAATAAACTTAAGTTACTTCATCTGTCTCTGTCCTCACATGATAACATTTTATTAGAAAACCCAGCAGATTTAGGAGCCGCCCTGATGCTGACATACAGTGAATGCGTATAAACCATAGACTGTAGATAAAGATGGACAGCGAACTTTCACTTCCTCCCACTATCCACAAATGAAGCCAAAATATCCCTGACACGGACGAACATCTTAAGCATTTGGAGCCACAGTCTGTGCAGTAGCCATCTGGGGATGGAGCCCTTGAGAATAATGTATTTAACGTGCACTTTGACTTCTTATTTTGGTCAACGTCCCTTCCACTAACATGGCGATCGAGATGCTTTGGCTTCGTTTTGAGGAGCTGTCATGTCGTCCATCTTTGTAAACAATCTATGGTATTACAGTTTTTTTCGAGTGCATAAACACTAAAATCAAAAGTATTACACAATTATCAAAACCTTACACTCAAGGAGCAAAACAACGGCCCAGATTTGCACCACTATAAGCACAATGTCAGCTTCACACTTTTTGCAAAACAATACACACAGTATTTGCAAAACACTAAACACACTTGTATACATTAAACACAGAAGTATATCAAGATGTCACTTCCTTGCAATTCCAAAGCACTGACTGTCAAATGACCCCCCCTATGAGCCAATTGGTTCAACACAGCCATCAGGTGCGCAAACACATGATTGCTAAATTGTAGACACACCAATCAGGTTTAAGCACTATACAAATGCAGCAGGTGAGTTCACCCGTCTTCAACCAAAATGGAAGGAGTCAGAAGAAGAAGAAGAGTGAGGGTGAGAGGGGGAATCCACGGAGGAGGAGAAGGAGGAAGAGGAAGAGGCGGAGGCCGTGCCAGAGGCCGAGGTGGAGGTAGAGGAAGAGGAAGAGGAAGAGGAAGAGGAAGACATGAAGCAGGAGGAGAACGTGCTCAAAGAAGAAGAGGACCAAATTTATCAAATGAAATTCGCGCAACACTAGTTGACCATGTCGTGAACCACGGATTGAAGCTGAGTGAGGCTGGACTAAGAGTTCAGCCAAATCTTAGCAGATATACAGTGAAATCTGTCATTGTAACCTGTACTGCAAACAGAATTTTCTGTTTGTCTGATATTTGCTGAGCTTACAGTGTTATGCACACTAGTGTAGTAACGTGAAAACTGGGACATGTTTTGTTGTGATTCTCCATGTTGACATTTTGACTGATTTGGGAATATGGAGAGAAATAAATTATAATTTCATCAGTCTGCAGCATTGGTCTTGTGTAGTGTTTGGTGAATTTATTGTATATTTGCACTTTCTCTGTGTACTTCACTTACAGTACTCTAATCACTGAGAAGTAGAATTGCTAAAAGTGTTTTAGGTTAGCAACAGCAGTGTGTAACTGGTTCAAACAGAATTAAGTCATATGAAATGTGTGTGTTTCATATGGTAACAAAATATGGTTTTGATAAATTAGTGTATAGTTTTTACAAGAGTGTTTCATTTTGCAAAGGATCTGAGGTGTTTTGCTAATTGGGTGTGTGGTTGTGCTAATTGTGTGTAGTGTTTTGAAACACCGGGCCCTGTTTTGAAAATCGTGCTTAAGCAATCGAGAAAAACTGTAAGAGGTTCCAAAATCCAGCAATATTTTTAAGACATTTGGTCTATTCAGCCAAACCAATGAACTATTTTGTGTTCAGACATAAAATATAATTGTCGAGGGTGAGTTGAACTTGTCCACAAGTTATTTAGAAAAAAACAAAAACATAACTGATGTGTGGGTTTACCAAAACAAGAAAAAGATGGTGATGTAACATGTTTGTTTACAGGGTCTGTATTGAGCTGTATACTAAACATAAATAGGTGTGTGTGTGTGTGTGTGTGTGTGTGTGTGTGTGTGTGTAGTACATTCCTGTATGTGTGTACACACGAGAAAATCTGTGGGTTTTGTTAAAGGTCAAAGGAAAAGTGAAGGAATGACGTGTTGAAAAACCACAAGGTTAACTTTCCTTTTCTAGAACTTTCAATCACATCACATGATCTTCATGTACAAATGACGTATTTGTTCATGTTGTAGATGCCCATTCTAAATGGACGTCTCATCCATGTTGGCTAGAAGCTGAGGTTCAAGGTGCAACTTTGAAAAGGTCCATTTAGTAGCTGTTCTGGAGCTTTCAAGCTTAAATGACTATTAACTGTAATTTTACATGTCAGAACTGTGCTCTAACTAGACCTAAACCTTGTAAATATATGATTTAACAGTAATTCTCAATTGTGTTCTTGTAAATACTCCCTACAAATACTACCTAGTAAGAGGAATCCCTGCTGGGGGACTCACATCAGCATGAAATCCCTGTACACATATAAATCTAGTTTCTTTGCAAGTAAATTTGTGAAGTTTTATTGTTGAATTAAAAGGAGAAAACCAATGATTCAAACAGATCTTGTAAAATCCCATACTCCTTAAATTGCAGAATTTTTGAATGTAGATTGGTATGATACTTCCCATTTATGCAGCAACTGACTGATATCATTTACAAATTGCACCCAGTGAACACTACTGGATCTTAACAATGAGTTGATACCAGGTCCGGTTGGGATCTGCTCCCAAGTTGTGAAGTGGGTCAGAGCCAAATCAGTTTAACCTGCTTTTTCTTCTGCTTTGAATCACGGTATCTACAAAGCTGCTCAATGAACCTGGATGAAATGCTCAGATGGCAATTTGTAACAAGATGCAACAGGTTAATTTTAATTAAAGGAAACATCTCTTTAATTTCCAATGCTCAACACGTCTCAACGCGAAGTCGGTTGAAGAAAGTTACACATCTGTAAACAGACATATACATGTGCATCCTAAAGAGAGGGAGAGGGGGGCACATCTGCTCCGGGGAAGAGCACTTCCAGTAACTATTATGACATCACAATGAAGCAAGTGGCCTCACTCTGTCATTGTTTTGAGTGGTCATTCAATTCCACAAGAGGTCATGCGTGACTTTAAAGGAAACTGAGATACACCCACACACACACACGACATAGATCAACGATCAAAAGTGTACTTGTGTCCCCACCTGCTATAGGTGCACACGCACACACACACACACACACACAGTCACACATGCCTGACATACCACAGAATCGCTCACACAAGTACATGAGTCACTCAAACTGTCCACCACTGACAACTGATCAGAGACTGCCCCCACACACGTTCCCAACACACACCCTGACTCCCCCATGACTCCGCTGACCTTTGACCTGAGGTGAAGGGGGTTGTTGTCTGATGATGTGGGTTCATTCCCCGCGCGTGAGGTCATTTCCTGCAGGAGTGACTGCGAAGGGGCCAAGAGAGGCTGCACTGGTTGACCTCAGAAGGGGGCACAGCGGGGGGGCCCGATGATGAGCGACACAACCCGGAGGGACAATGCAATATTTCATAAGAAATACGCTACGTATGTATCATATGTATTCTATCAAATTCCCCTCAGCCTATTCATGAAGCCAAGCCTTTTACACTACATAGAAAGGTAGGTAGGTATTAGTTCATATTTAACTTTTTAGGAGCGTGTGGATGGATGTATTGTGTAAACTCAAAGAAGTTCAAGTTGAGCTTGATTTTGTCAACAAAACAGAGCGTTTTTTCACTGTCCTCAAAACGACATGATGGGAAATCATGTCATTTCTTTACTTTTACCTGCCACTCACAGCTTTCCGTTGTACTTTTTCTCCAGAGTAAACAAGCGTCTCACACAAGCATCGCCGCCGCTGCTCTAATGCCATAAACCCCCCCGCGCCCCGAGCGACATGTTCCAACAAACACAGTCTTTAAAATATGACAGAACCAAAACTCTCTTTGTTTGCAGTTTATGTCACACTGAGAACCTGTGCGTATATAGATCAGAGGGAGACGTGAGAGAGGAGGAGGGGAGAGAGCGGCCAGAAAATTAGGAATCTGCTCTGAGCTGTGTTTGTAAACAAGACAAACATAATCAGCATCTCGAGAGCCACATCTGGCTCTGGTCGGGCTCAGCCGGGACTCTGATTGAGAGGCCCGGCAGGCTGCATTGTTTCCACACTGTTGTTCTGTAGCATGTCACAGGAGAAAAATAAAATGGATGGTATGTAAAACACAGCCGTTCTCTGGAACAAACACGTAAACACTGAAAAGTATCATCACCTGTCAAAGTGCCATGTTTTTATGTTGCTATCAAGGGTCTGTGGCTATGGATGAAGAGGCAAGTTGTAGTTTTTAATTCCCTGCAGTCGTGAATATTTGTATTAAGTTCATGTCTTCTTCCTTGTATGCTTACAAATAGATAGATAGATAGATAGATAGATAGATAGATAGATAGATAGATAGATAGATAGATAGATAGATAGATAGATAGATAGATGGATGGATGGATGGATGGATGGATGGATAGATAGATAGATAGATAGATAGATAGATAGATAGATGGATGGATGGATGGATGGATGGATGGATGGATGGATGGATGGATAGATAGATAGATAGATAGATAGATAGATAGATAGATAGATAGATAGATAGATAGATAGATTGATTGATTGATTGATTGATTGATTGATTGATTGATTTATTGATTGATTGATTGATTGATTGATTGATAGAAAGACAGATAGATAGATAGATAGATAGATAGATAGATAGATAGATAGATGGATAGATGGATAGATGGATAGATAGATAGATGATTGTTACAATCAAAAGAAAGAGCAGAAAATGTGTTTAGCATTTTCTGTACTTTCTCTAAAACAAACATTTTTGTTTTATTCCAGAAGTCATAATATTTCTGAGCGACAGAGATAAAAGTTTCCACTGTGTATAATTTCATAAACATTTAGATTTTTTGGTTTCTTGACATAATGCCACATTGACCACCCCTGCCATAAACCTTAATTTTTTAATAACATAATGATATTCTGTGGTTTAGAGTTGTTTTTATGAGTTTGAATTATTTGTGTGTTTTCATGTTTGCAAACCCATTTGTGTGAAATGAGCCCTTGTGGGACTGATAAAGTGTTGTGAAGTGAATTGAATGGGGGGGTATCAGTTCCATAAGTTCATAGTTTCTGTTGAGGAAGATGCATATTTCTACAGTGACATGTTTGTGTCTTTACTGGTGTTGGCTTCTGTTATTTTCAGACGTATCGCGGCAACATTAAAGAGCACAACTCCCTTTAAGAAGATGTGATACAGAACAAAGCTTCAATTTAAACATGTGACTATAAAAACCCAAACAATGTCAGATAGTGTTTCTGGCTTGTATTCAGCAGACAGCGTGAAGTCGCAGCATATACACAGAGCCCAGTTATAGCTCGACTGAGCCATTGTGCTGCGAGCAGCGAGCCCCACACACGCCCCAGGGGCAAGCCTCCTTTTCTTCTCTTTATAGGAAAGGCCTTAACTCATGGAGACAAACTGAGCCATCATTATATTTAATAGAGTATCATAAACATTCCTGCATGCTGGATGGTAAACGGTGAATGTGTCTGGTTAGATGGACGGGTGGGTAAACACGGGGGACGTGACCTTGAAACTCCCACACTGACACAGGCGCATCTCAGCACACCTGTATGAATCATAGTCATAGAAGGGAGACATCTTGGGCTACAAGCTAACTTGGTAAAACAACACGCCGTCTTTCGCTATAGTGTCTCAGAACGTCTGATTTCTACAGATCAAGTCCAAATGGGATCAAGAATGAGTCAAGATCTGAGAAGGCATCATTAAATATATTATTATTATTATTATTATTATTATTATTTCTCAGGCAGTTGTGCATGTGAAGGTTTAGGTGCAGTTAAACATGAAGTCTATTTTACATAGTGGGTCAGATTATAAATCGTAAAACTGTGGAGAAATGTTGTATTATATTGTTCTAAAAGGAAACCTTACATACCTTACAATTCAAAATGAAATAATAGTATAGCACACAACTACTCTGTTAGACATTTGGACATTTCCAAAAAAGCATTCCTCCAATTTGACTGTCCATGAAACCCGCAGGCTACATCAGCTCACATCATAACATCAGCTTACAGTAAAAAGTCTTCTTCTTTGAGAATGTAACACAACCACAAACCAGTAGCTGATAAATGACTTGAATCAAATCCTCTTTGGCTCTTATATTGAATTCCATTGGTCTGTACAGGTGTACCTAATAAACTGGTAACAGTGGGCACTGAGCTGCCAGCTAGTGAGATGTTTAAGAGGGAGTTGAGTGAACAACAACTCATGCAGATAAGCCACTGACCCGTCACCAACCTGTACGTCTCCACGGGCTACTGCAGTAAAGATGGGGCCCTGATGGACGACCACATGCCTCCGTGTGTATGACTGTAACTGTGTTTTAAATAAGTGTGTGTGCATGTAAGTGTGCATGTGTGTCGGTGTGTGTCACAGAACGGGTATCAATGGAACTATCAATGACTCATTTATCACTCTCTATGGCCTTCTACCCATTGCTTTATTCCTCTTACAGCAAACAAGGGCTTAAAACCAATAAAACAAAGTCACAAAGGTGAAATCATTGTTTGAAACACACTTTGTGCGCAGCTCCTGCAAACAAAGCCTCCTCATCAGGTCTGCACGCCTGCAGGAATGGAGGGAAGGCTGGAAACCTGGTTTTGGATGGAAAAATAAATAGAACGTGTGCGGTACAGAAAGTCAGCTTTGTCTGCAGGGCAGGGGAAATGGATGGGTATTGGCTGCAGAGTGTTGGTACAAGGGTATGTGTGTGTGTGTATCCATCTGTGCATACATGTGTAAGTTTACATATGTGCAGCCATACATGGATCTGGTGTCTTTGCCTGTGACGAGTGTGTATGATGTTGTGTGTCTTTGCAGTTCAGGCAAAGTGACTAATGACGCTGATTATTTCTTGCTGTCAGACAGGACATCCTGCTCACTGAGGGCCATGTGGAGCCGCGGCTGACGACCTCAACACATGCTGCGACTCTGAGGAAAAAGAATCCTGACTTAATAAACACTCCGTGCATACATCAATGTTCAGCTGCAGATGCCAAATAACAAATCACCCAGATGTGAAACCATTACAGCAGGAATTATTTCCAGCATTTTACAGACTGACATCATAAATTAAACCAGAAAAATATCAACAGCTATCTTCAATCACCTTGAAATGACAAGCAAATTTAAAAAAAAGAAAATTCTTCTGATAATGTTTAAAAACCACAAGAACAATCACACAGAATTTGACACTTTTTGGGAAACCAAGCATAAATGACCATTATTTTCTTCGTTCTTTGCCTTCTGTGTAGTACCCATAGACATGAAGGCTCCCCAAATGTGAAGCCAAAGCATCTATTTCGCCACCTGGTGGCTCACTGCAGTATCGGTCATATGTAAATATATAAACTCTGCCTCCTCCATGTTACTGCATGGGACATGAATCACACTAAAAAGCTAAAGTGCACGTTAAAGTCTATCATTTTAGATAGTTCTTATCACATGTATGTCCAAATGTTCATTGTTCAGGTAAGTTTGGTTTTGATTGGTTAAAAACAAGTGAAACATATCAGGTCAACGTTTATTGTCATTTATTCACATACAAAATACAGCTGAACAAAATGTCACAGTGGGAGCAGTGAAAAGTAGTTTTGATTGACATAATAAATAAATACTAAGCTCATTAAAACATTTACATGGTAGGCTATAAGTAAATAATAATATATAAACGGCATGATTAACAGACTGACTCGTGATTGGTCAAGCAACAGCGAGGCCTCGCCCCTGCAGCTTCAGTCCCCGATTACTACAACACAGACTCCGGCTCCAAATGTGCAAGATGGCAGCGTTTGCATCAGGGATATCTAAGCTTCATTTCTGGAGCGTTGGAGGAAGTGGAGACGTGTCGTCCATATTTATAGACAATCTATGGTATAACCAGTAATATTCACAAATTTACAACAAGTACTTAAAAGCTCCATTTACCTCCTTTCACAAACAACTCTCAACATATCATTTTTGAAAGCAGAGACACATTATGCCAATCAATTGGCCGTGTCTGGTGTGTGTGTGTCTGTATTGTGTATATACTGACATCTGTTTCCCTCTCGGTTGAAGGTGGAAAGACCTCAGGTCCAACCCGAACAGATGAGTGATGGAGTCCAATCAGAATCTTTATTTGAAGAAAGGTATACGGGGCACGCTGCAGCGCTCTCATATGTAACCCTGCCTATTCAGCACCAGACCTCATCGTTTTCCAGGTCTTTGCATGGTCCCCTCGACTGAATCCCAGTCCACATTTCACTGGAGGGGCACAAAATGCCTCTGGAAGTGGTTTCAGGGTCTGAGGCCTCACTGAATGTTGATTTTAATTGAGCACAAGTATGTGCGTTTGATGTGTGTGTGCGCTCTGTTTGGGGTTGTAGGTACGACATTGAACATGGGTCTACATTTCTACAAATGTGCTCATACGACTATGTTTGCTTCAGCAATTATTAGGCTGTGCAGGACAATGTGTACTCATGCACCACACAAACACATCTGCAGTGTATTTGTGCATCTGCATTTGTCACTTTTTGTGAGTGTGTATACAAATGATAAATGCTGTTCATCTGTGTGTTTGTTTTTTGATGCTGTGAAAATGTGGAGAAACGTCATGATTGACAGCTGAGGCTGACTCGTGATTGGTTAAGCGCGTGTATCTGCGGTACCTCGCTACCACGGCTCCATCCTCCGATCCCTATTACGCAGACTGGCTCTAAATGCAGAAGATGGCAACGTTCATATCTCATATATTTTAGCTTCATTCGTGGATCGTGGCTGGAAGTAAAGATGCATCGTCCATCTTTATTTACAGTCTATAATAACAACATACTGTGTGGTCCAAAGTGGTAAGAGCAACAAAGTTTACCATTGAAAACAATATATTTATATGTTACTATTGAAAACAATATCTATATACATACTGTATATATATGACATTTTATATATACATCACATATACACACACAGGGGTTTTAAAAATCCCATGGGTCAGAGAGAAGAGCTTTTATTTTCCCTGGGCGATGGCCCGGCTCACCCTCTTTTCTGGCCTAGCTCATATATTTGCAAATAACACCGGTGATCTCCCATGACGGGCCAAACAAGCAGTGTTTGCTTGCTTACTCAACAAAGAAGAACAGCTCGCTCATTCACTCCCATACACAAGCAAAGGCAAACATTCCCTTTATTGTGCAGACGTCCCTTTTTCTCCCTCTTTCATTTTACCCCCGTTTTCCTCTCAGAGCCCAGGAAGCGTGCACTCACACACTCACCCCGGAACAAGCCTGGAGGTCCTCGGACCACACACACGGAGCGGCTCAAGGATCTCGCCCTGACTTTCTCTCTTTCTTTCTCTCCTTCCTTTCATCCCGCCCCACCTCCTATCTCACTGTTTCATGTGGTCACTCTTTCTCTATCACTCTCACGTCGTCTGAGATCTCTTCTTCTCTTTTTCCACATTTCACCACCTCTCGGCCCAGCCTGACCGTGCCTAAGTACTGGTTGTGTGCCCGCTGTTGCATGTCTGTGTCTCCACTCCATGCAGCAGCGTGCTCTTCCCCCTGTGTTTCTGTGTGTTTAAAAATGCTGATGTGAACTGTAGCGCGGACGGTCACTTAGTATGATACTTGTGCCTGCGAGGACCACCCAGCTGGCCGGGGTGAAGACACGGTGGAGTTTTGGGCTTTATTTTTCAACGCCTCCGCCGTTCCCATGCAGGGCCTTGGAGTTGAATGAGTTTAATCCCTCTCTGTCACCAGTTTGTGAGACTGTGACACAACTTGGATTGTAGTCAGCTGTGGTGGTGTCCAGGTGAGAGACAGGATGTGCAAACAGGGGGCGACTTTATCGATTAAGCCGCGAGAAAGAAAGAGAAGTGGGAGTCACATGAAACGGGATTTGTTCAAGCGATTCCCTCTAGTGGCTGTGGATGAAGAGTCAAGGTAAAGAAACCTAAGCTGCTCAAGAATTTCAGCGGTGGAGGGTGGTGACTCCCAAAGAGGGGTATTTGTACCCAAGGGGGGGGGGGGGCTTCTGATGTAATATTAGTATTGAATAAAATCCAAAATCCATTCAATGAATCAGACTTGTGTTTTGATGGAGCGGTACGAGCTCATGTGACATCACTGGGAGGGTTAGACGATACCAGCTGCTGTGAGGGATTCCATGTTTTCAATCCCTGAGACTCCTGCAGTTCACAGTCAATTACTCTCACACAAGTAGAGCCACAAACCACTTGAAAATAGACAACCAGATTTACACACAGCGGTTATTGCATATCAAAGTGGTGAGATCTTACTTTACGTAAGTGAGGAGAGTTCATTAAGGCCTCTCAGAGGAGGCACAGAGGCATACATGGCCTTGACCCAGTTGCTCTTGCATGCTAGCTGATACCGTGGATAAGGAGGCCTGAGCGTCGCGTTGGGTGGCACCATGTGTGAGCTGGGGATTTACAGTGTCTCCAGACCACACACAGACAAAGGAGACAGAGCGGGAGAGGGAGGATATGGAGAAGAAGCAAAGGAGGAGGAGATACGTGGCAGGAGAGAAAGATGGGGGAGTTATGGGTAAGTGCTGATATTAAGTCACTGTGGGCACGAAGCATTGGGACTGTACTCAGTCCCTTAGATGATCTTGTGTGTGTGTGTGTGTGTGTAGTGGAGGTGTTACTGATGTTGAGTTGATTTGTCAAACTTATGGGGACAACAACCAAAAAGTCTCCATAATATTTATCATCTTGAGGTGAAGACATGTTTTTAAGATTAGGACCAATGTCACTACATACACTGTATTTACAGTATGGTTGTTCGTAACCAAAGCCCACATGTCAGCTTTATCTATCAATTATACAGACTTTGTAGAGAAAAGACCAAATTTATGCCAAGATCAACAGTTTATACGATTGTTGTTTTTCCATGAAAAAGTAAAAAAGAGCCTTAACTTTTACACTTTCCTTTTTTTCTTTACTATTTGGAGACGAAGCATTTTTTCAACATGTTGGTGAGTTTCTCAAGAGAATCTGGTGATCAGATGATCCTACGGATTTCAGTCCATGTTTGCGATATGTTGATAAAGTAGCTAATCAGCACACTCCCAATGCCCTTCACACATTGTGAAGAGGATAATACTGTGTTTCCCGACATCAGTAATTCCAATTTCAAATAAAAAGTTACAGCCTTACATTTCTTTTTATCTCAACACATCATGTTAACTTAAAACACGTGAACTACTTTACTTGTATGAGCACATGAGTAATAAGAGAATAGTCTACATGTTTCCAGTGTGGAGTAAAAGGGTTCTGCTACATCACTACGTGATCTCTAACGGGCGGGCCACACTGAAGGTCTACTGACGAATTCAATGATATCAGTATCAGAGTAACAACATTAGGGAACATGGAAAAATATATAGACAAATATGCCAATGAATACAGATTTGTCTATGCTTCAAGTTTGATCCTGTGTGGCTTGTGAGGCCTCTGTCTGTGATTCACTGTAAAGTTTTCCATCTCTGACTTGTGTGTTAGGGGGAGTGCAGTGCAGCCGTGAAGGAGAAAGCAATGTGTGCTAAATGGTCCATAAGCGTGGCTTGGCCCGGCCCTGCAAGCCCCTCTGGACCCCATATGGTGAATGTGTGTGTGTGCTACATGCATGGATGCATGGCCTGGCCCTCAGCATGACTGCTCCCCACCGGATAACATCCCATAAAACACTGACACACAGACACACACATATAAGGGCTTTGTGGATTCCAGTGTTCAAAAAGTTCCATATACATTTCGGTATCATGTGTGGCGCCTTTCTGGCTTATGCTGTTTTCATGCAAATACACAAGACACCTATACATGAAATTGTACGGTCACATTCAAGTAAAATCTCCCAACCGCTGAAACTTGTTGCTATCTTCCACACATATACTTCACCCGTGCACACAAGCGCCCCATTCAACCGCTATCTCCCTTCACACACAACAACTCCTGCAAAACAAAAAATCCTTCCAATCAAGCACCCTTGTCTCCATCTCCCCTTGCAGGAGCTGCGATACTACAGACACCACGTTGTACTCCCCCGATCCTGATTGTGAAGCGGGGAGTGGAGGGGAACATAATTGCATGCTTAAACGCCTGAGAAACGGACGTCCAGTTCTGCTGAGCTGGTGCTTTTTGTGTGGCCTCATTGTTGGGACGTGCAGTCATGCAGCTCTTTGAGTCCCCGTCGGTGCTCATGTTGGGTTAGGGGTGGTTCAGAACAGTGGAAGAGGGGGAAATGTTGTCTAGTGGCCAGATATTTCATTCCAAGACCAAGCACTTTGTGCCTGTTCACCGTGCCTGGCAGGAGGAGGGAGGCTGTGACCAGAATTGAGTAAAAACAGTGAAAGAAATCAGAGGCTCTTCTCTCTTTCTGCTCCATGATCTAACACTGTTGTTGTCGGCCACTTAATGTTTTAAAGTTCCTGTGAGGGTAAGACTCAAACCACACAGACACACATCCTATACACATGCACACACATATAGACGCCACAGTCGGTTATACTCTCTGGTTGATGTGCTTAGTGTGGCCCAAGTGGACAAACAAAAGGCTCCTCTATGGGGCTGCAGTGTAATGAGAGGCGAGTTTGATCGTAAATATGTTGCTCTGCAAGGTTTTTCCATCTCACTGCAGGACAAAGGGAGCGAGCCATCAAATACGGGTCATCAGATGCTTCTACGTTGTAAATCAGCTCACTGAGCAGAATCGGTTGTGTCATTGCGGCCGTCTGTGGCCTAAAAGTGTTCTTCAGCGGCAGCAGGATTCCCCGATCCCAGGTGGTCGCTGGTGCCACAGCAGAAATGACAGAGATGAGGAAGGAGGCAACAAACAGGGGGTTTCTTATATTTCTGACCTCCTTATTCTTTGCTTGTAGGATCTCATACAAATTGTCTCAGAGTAAGAAACAATAACATAGAATCAGCAACTTAGTTCAGATTTGATAATATAATCTTAGGCAACAGTATTTAGTTTAACGATCAGAGGTGGGAAGTCGCACAAATACTTTGTAATTAAGTTTTCATGTATCTGTACTTTACTTGCTTAACTTATACACACCTTTCTGAAGACTTTTACTTGCTACATTTTAACACAAATATCTGTACTTTCTACTCCTTACATTTTCAAAACAGACTTACTATTGTTTCAATGCATTTGAGGGGACAGCTTTCCACCGATATGGACGAGACAATAACACAAAATAGCTGATTCCTTGCTGTTTATCCCTCAGTGCATATCACGCAAAACAGATTTAAAATGATGTAGGAGCCATGACAAGGATTGACAACATGGAAGAAAGTGAAGGATCAGCCAACTTCCTACCGGACAATTTTTCATCCTCACAAATCTCACATTTTATCGCTTTAATCCATTTTTAGTATAATTTATTTGTTTCATTTTATTTGAAGTAGAGTGTATAAGTGGTATAATCTGCCTTTAAACTATATCGATGTGAGATGAGTCTCAGTTTGCTTTGCACAGATACAACCGGTAGAAATGGCCTTTTATACTTTGAGTACATTTGAGAGCATGTACCTTTTATACTTTTAGTATCAGTACTTTTACTTGAGTCGTTTTCAACACAAGTATCTGTACTTATACTTGAGTAAAGAATGTGTGTAATTTTGCCACTTCTGATAATGATGTCCCATCTACTCCAGTCAAGTTAGGTGGGAAACTAAAAGAGGAAAAAGCTTGTCTCAATATCACAACCCATATGCTTCAGCCGTTCCTGATAAAAAACCATGTGGACTATGTTGACTTTAAAAATGATATTAATCCAAGTGTTTTCACTTTCTCTACACTGACACTCACACCTTGAATGAACTGTTAAGAAACCAATGAAACAGATAGAAAAGCAAGTGAATTGGAAAGCGAGAGAAGACAAACGAGAATAAAAATGAGAAGCATGAATTATCAACCTAATTTTCCATCTCTGCAATCAATGCTTATGAAGCTGAAACTGTCGTTCTTGGCATGGTGGTAATTGCTTTTGGCCCGTGGCAGCCTCCCTGACTCATGAGAGAGAGGTGGTGTAACACAGATGGAGTGTTTCCGAAGCTCCTGTGAGCAGGACAAGACCTCCATTCAGGTCTTCCCCCTCTCCAACCGCTGATTACGACCAACAACAGAGGTTCAGGGAGCGTCTGGTCCAACGCTATGTTTTATTCAATTCAAATCTAGATTCAGCCCAATTAATCTGAGTGAGATGAAAAAGTATGGCTGCAGGAAACACCTCGACCAGAGAAATGAGTTTGCTTAAGTCAGTCCAGGTGGGTTTTCAGGAAAGCCAGTGGGGAAATTTCATGGGGAATGGAAGAGAATGCTCCCTCCTGACATGATAAGAATAAATTATGTAACAGTTTTCATTCACTCTGCAGAGATATATGTGATGATCTTACTTAAAGAAGCACCTCAGAGTTGATATCGCTAGTTTATGTACATGACCATTTGTTGTAGACATTAAGAGCATTTACTTTATATAGTGGTTCTTTAGACTTTAAGTGCAACCCAACAATATATGAATTTGTTTAAAGTACCCCCACTTCTATCTTGAAACCCTTCTCACACTTTCATGTCAATACTTATTATTTGTATTAATTATTTTCATTTCATTTCATTTTTCATTCATCTATTTTGTTTTACAAAATTTGAGTGTATTATATTTACTTTACTATCTTAACTCTTTTATTTTTGTAATTTCTATTATTAAACACTTTGGTAAGCATTCTCTAAATCTGAATGTTTTGAACTCATTTTAATTCATTTTTTAACATTTTGTGATTTGTCAATCACCTGTAAAGCACTTTGAATTACATTAGAATGTTTTTAAAGATGCTATTTACATCAAATTTGATTGATTGAATGATAGATAGATTGATTGATTGATTGATATGCATTTGATGGCATATGTGTACGTTTACTTGAATACAATTTCGAATGCAGGACTTGCAGTATTTTTACACTATTATTTCTATTTTCACTTAAGTAAGGGATTTGAGTTCTTCCACAGCAGCTACATAAAGATGCACGTTTAGATTTTCCTGAAAATTCTTTGCATCATGGCCTGAAGATTCAAGCCTCTAAATGCAGAAATGTCTTTCTTTTTATGTCTGTTTCATTTATAATGATTTATACATTTTGACCACAACAGGGAAAAATCTCTGTTCTGTTTTGGTGAAGTTCGGGGCCTGAGGCAGGTTTTAAGTTGTCATCGCCTGTAGAGCACTCAGCCTTGCGTTGTTTCATAAATGAAAAATGTGAAAAGTGAATAAGATTGAACATATTAGGTTTTTCTCGTAAAACTTAGCGATGAGCGAAGCTACATTCGAGTTTGAAAATTAACACTTCATTTCAGAAAATCTAACCCAGGCTCAGCACAGTCCACTTTACACTAATCATCTGTGAAAATGCCTTTTGATGAGAACTTGTTATCTGCAGCCAATGATCTATTTATCCCGACTGTATCTGCTTGAGCGCTAATGTATTATTGCAAATGAAGCCAGAGAAGGCCCTTGTGGTTCCGCGAGAGAATGGGTGTGTATGAGATGGAGAGCAGTATGTAAACCGTTTGACATCAGTGTTTGGGGCTGTCTTTATGAGAACATCTGTGGCAGCTGCCCCATAAATTCCCAGTGTAGAGAAAACAGGAACAAAAAGGGCCTTTTTCATATGGCAGTGTACCATGGCGAGAAGCGGAGCTTGTCGTTCCTCATCTGCAGCACCACTGCCAACGTTTAGGGAAAGTCAAATCAGGGATGGAGAACTGATACAGTGTTAGTGTGTGTTTAGAAATCCGTGCAGTGTGGCAGTGGCAGGCAACTTTGACTGCCTTCAAATCAACCCCAGAAAAAGGACAAACATATGTATTTGGCTCGCTTTGACCGTATTCCTGCAGACCACCAAGTCTCAGGTCCTTCATGTGTCCTTTACTTTCACCTTCTGTCTGGACTGATGAGTGTTATTCTCTTAACTGATGAGCGAGATCAGTTGATGTGATGATGCTGTTGCACGTCTTCTCCAAGAATCTCTGAAAAGGTATATGGGTAAATGCGTAATTTGACGTGAAGTATTTAATTACATTGTCCATATGAGGATGAACTCATCTCATTTTATGAATTTCAGTAAAGTTAAATACTGGGATTATGAACAAATTCACTGATATCTACAGTACATACCTGTAGCTTGTAGAAACGCATAGAGTAAACAACACATTTGATTTCGTTGTTTCATTTCGTCTCTCATCCTACGTCTTAAATCTCTTTCATTCATTTGATTTAGTGCTTTTTCCTGATGGCTGTTTAATCTTGTTTTATCTTGATCTGCTGTTTATATTCAATATTTTGTTTTGTTTTTATTGTCTTATAATAAATGTTTTTCTTTTGCTTTTATGTGAATCAAGTCGTACTGCATTTTATGCACAAATTGTTATTATCAATATTATTATTACAACTAGGCAGTAAAAACAACAGTAATGCATGATATAAATATACAACTGAAATAATGTTGCACGAAATAATGTTGCACGTCATCATTTAAAATAGATATATTGATATTAAATACATGTGGTATGATGAAATCTCACCATAGAGTAGTATAAATACAGAATAGTTTACATTTAGCAAATACTGTAAGTAAAAAGAAAGATTAGATTAGATTTGTGGTTTAACAACTTTAGTGTTAAAAGCAATAAAGAGATCGTTATTTATATAATTTCATGTTGAACAACTTGATTCAATTAATTCACTGAACATGTTTTAGTTTAGTTTTATTTATTTATTAGGGAAAGTTAATTTAGATCCTACGCAGCACTTTCTATACAATGTTTTGACGTCAAAATTTGGTCAGAAAAAAAAATGCAAGTGAACTCCTAAAGCATCAATGTATTCAAAACCGACTTTATATCGTGTTGTGTTATTTATAGAGACTTTTAAACATTTATTCGACTCGGTGAAAAGTCTGGAAAGTGCGGATGTCGTTGTGTGGATGAATAAACATTGAGCCAGTTACAGAGAAGCTGCTGATGCTGTGATGTGTGTGTGTGTGTGTGAGTGTGTGTGTGAGAGTGTGTGATTTACCAGATTAATGGATGTAAACAGAGGATACAGTATTCACGTCTCACTCAGGATCACGTCACTCACATGGGCTCTGTTTCACTTTCTTTCTTAAAATGTCGCGTTTCCCTTTAATGAGAGTTTAGCTAACAGAGCTAGCTAACGTGCTACAGTGAGTCTCACTCCTCAGGAAAAGGAGACGAGAGAGGAAACTTACCATGAATCCTGAGGCTTCCACTTCTACACATGAACAAGGTTTGTAAAACGTGGTTTTAGTTGGTGTCGCATCAAAACCGTGACGATGTTTAAAGCCACAGCAGCTAGTTCACATCTCCTGTAACCACCTTGTTTACCTTCTGTCTAGTGACACATGCTGATAAGTGATGATATGTATTTGATCTGAGGGACACGTTACTACATTGGATAGAATTAACTGATGCATCATGGGAATATAATGAAGGCTAGATGTATGTTTTCTCTCAGGATTTGTGGAGGTTTGCTCTCCATTGTATTTAAAACAAGATCAACTTTCGTCTTATTTTGTCTTGAGTACTTATTGTCACTCTCTCTGACACACACCAATAGTTGACATATTATTTTTGATGAGGGAAGAAGTGCAGCAGTTATTAGTTATTACACAATTGACAGGAAATGAACAGGCATTAGTCAGTAATTTCTTTCCTTCCAAATTTTAAAGATGTGCCTCTCAAATGGGGCGATTCTCTTCTTTTCTTTATTTATCAAACAAGGACAATGCACAAAAACATTCATCTCAAAATGAGAAGAGATGATTTATGCCAGATTTAGCTATCAGCTTATTTCCATCTGCAGATCTTGGGCAGGTACACACACCAAATACAAAAACATGAATTTAAATGCAACACCATTAAAGTGTCTATCACACAAATAGTTATACAGACAAATCTACGAGTTCACATCAAAGTATACGAGCACATTCATTCAATATATATTGGAAAAATTGCAATTCAACACAATTAAAAATTCTAAATCATTGTCAGATTAATGTTGACATGACTGGCTGCTCAAAATCAGTTTTCGTTACACCACGGGAGAAAGAGTAAAAGTCAAGTTTAAAGCTCAGCTGGAAGTATGTTCCAATGTTTGATGATTCAATGCTTAATCAGAGTGTGATAATAAACTGGATATCTTTTGGACTGTTGGTTGGACAAACATCACATTTGAAGAAGTCATCTGAGTCCATGGGAAATTGTAACAGACTTTTTTTTCACCATTTACTGTCATTCAAAAGGGAAAATGATTACTATCAATATTCAAAATAAGAATTTGTTACCGCCCCAGAGGGAGGTATTGTTATATTCTTAAGAAATTGTTTACTGCAAAGCATAGTAAATTAACAATATCAACATAATTCATGTTCACAGCAACGTGGCGTGAAGGTGACACTTGTCTGGCTCCGAACCCAAAGGACGGCACTATTCAAGAAGCGACCATCCAGAGACTGACCTCCACCTTTCATAGTAATGACACAGCGTGGGTGATATTTGCTGACCATAATAAAGATGCAGAGAAGGAGGAAGAAGAGGAGGAGGAGGAGGAGGGGGAAGCCATACCCGTCTCAAAACTCACAAGACCAGACTTAAGTGAATTCACTCAGGAGAAACCATTGTTTCCCAGCATCGTCACAGAACCCAGGCTTTGTGTTCCGTTAGAGCTTAGCAATGTTGATGGAGACAGGGTCCCTTACACCATCAACAGATACCTGAGGGATTACCAGAGGGAAGGTATCAGGTTTATTTACAACAGCTACATCCGCTCCAGTGGATGTATCCTGGGGGACGACATGGGCCTCGGAAAGACTGTGCAGGTAAGAAGTATTGTAACTGCAAAAGTAATTGCAGAACATTTGTCTAAATGTCTGCATTTCTTCTTCACTTATATGTTCATCCCTTAGGTTATTGGTTTTCTTGCTGCTCTGCTGCACAAAACTGGCACATGGGAGGACACGAAGAAGAACAGACCTCAGTTTCTGCAGAGTCAGATCCCATCCAAGCAAAGTAAACCAAACAAAGTGGGTACTGACATATGTTGCGTACATAAAGAAATGTCATGAATCATAACATAAAAATCTTGTTAGGTGAATTAAAACACATCTTTGTGTAGTTACATTGATTTGTCATGAGCATGATTTTCTGTTTTTATAATCTGGTCTAGGTGTTCCTCATTGTGGCCCCGCTGTCGGTGCTTTATAACTGGAAGGACGAGCTGGAAGCATGGGGTCATTTCCAGTTTGTGGTGGTGCACGGGCTGAGGAAAGAGGAGGAACTGGCTCGCATTAGGAAGGGACGCATTGAAATTGCTCTCACCACATATGAGACTCTGCGCCTTAGTCTGGATCAGTTTAATAAGTAAGAACCTTTCCTTTTAAATGACATATTTTCTGACAAGACTAAAAAGACTAAGAATATACCTGTGCCCTCTCTGCAGCATCGACTGGTCTGCTGTGGTTGTGGATGAGGCCCACAAGATAAAGAATCCAAAGTCTCAAATCACTCAGGCCATGAAGGAGATGAAATGTAAGGTCAGAAAATTTAAAGTTTTTTGTCATTATTTGGGTATGAAACTGTTAATAATTAGAGTCTATTTACTGAAGGTGGAGAGCGCAGAAGGCCTTTGTCTTTAAGAATTCCATCACCAGCGTAATAAATACATGCTCAATAAACCATAGGATTAATTTAGCATTTGGACCAAGCTTTCAATGGTGGCTTTGCTTTTATATTCCCATCAGGTCAGAATCGGTCTCACTGGCACCATCTTACAGAACAACCTTGAGGAGCTGTGGTGTGTCATGGACTGGTATTTACATAGACTTTTATATGACAACACGTTTTCATTTTCATCATTTTCTTTCCTGTATTGTGTCATTGTCATTTCAATGTACAACTTGTTGCTGGGCTTAGTTCAGATTAGCTTTTTTACTGTGTGTATTGTATTCCGTTTAGGGCCATACCTGGTTGTCTTGGCAACTTAGGACATTTCAAGAACAAGTTTTCAGATCCGATCGAGCAAGGCCAGAGGCACAGCGTAACCAAGCGTGCCCTAGCAACGGGGAGGAAGACTGTAAGAGCACTGGTGAGGAGGATATCTCATTGGTTCCTCAGGAGGACAAAATCTATCATCAAAGAACAGCTACCTAAGAAGAATGACAGGGTAAGATTGTCCTAGTTAAACCAGACTTTATCATGTTAATGCCGTCAACAATGTTCTAGTCTATGGTGTCTCAAAGGGTTTGTGTTGTGTTCCCAGGTGGTTTATTGCTCTCTGACAGACTTTCAGCAAACCGTGTATCAGACGGTGCTGGACACTGAAGATGTCACGCTACTGTTGAGGGCTTCAGAGAAATGTGACTGTCAGAGTGGACGCACCCGCAGAAGATGCTGCTATGAGGTGAGCTCTCTCCTTTTAATATCATGCAGTATGTCATGAAATGTACTTGATGAAAAGGGTTGAGCATTTTTGTACAGATCCCAGTTTGAGTTTCAGTGAATATGTTTGACACGTTTTCAGTTATTTTTCCACTTTAAATGATCAAATCAAGTTTACTCACTTGCCAGCAGTACCGTCTAGCTGTGCAGATCATTTGTTTGTTGTCTGTTAAGGTATTGAAGTACAGTGGGAAAATGTTTCTTTTCTAAAGTGAAGATTCCAAACACAGCATTATAACCCTCTATCACATGCCAATTGATTGATGGGTCCTCAACATACAGGGAGAAATCCTTCATCTTCTGATTAAACCTCAAATGTATGCGGTTGAAAAAAATAAGGTCTGACCCCATAACAATTTGTTTACTGTTGCAGAAAAACTCTGAAGGTGTTCCATTGAAGAATCTCTACTTTAGTTACATGGCCATATTGAGGAAGGTTGCAAACCATGTCGCGCTGCTTCAGTCCACTGCAGGAACCAGTAAGAAACAGGTACAAACACCTCTAATTGATTTAGTTTACTAGCTAATGATGGTTATCTCCAGACTCCATAAGTTCATATACATTTTTCCTACTCTAACGCAGCTAATTTCTTGCAGGAAAAATATTTGAGTGCAATCTGTCAGAAGGTTTTCCAAAAGTTTCCCGACTTTGTGCAAAGATGCAAGGATGAAGCATTTGAGGCGTTGTCGGACCCGATGTACAGTGGAAAAATGAAGGTATGACTTAGGGACAAAGGCTCAATCACTTGATCACTATGGGATGTTTCAGCTTTAAGACAACACATCTGTATTTCTTTCAGGTTTTGCAGAAGCTGCTCAAATATCACCAGCTCAGGAGAGATAAAGTTCTTCTCTTCTCTCTCTCAACTAAGGTGAGGGCTGTGTTCGTGTGGCTCCCTTTTGTGTATTGAAATCATGGAGATAGACATTTTTTGTGTGAGAGTTGGATGAGCAGCAGGCAGAGATGTGAGACTTCACATAATTCAACAAAGAACAGACACAAACGATGAACACAAAAAACAACACAGATGAAAAAAATAGGAGCAGGATACATTGTTTTCTCATGACATAGATCTAAAGGTAAGGCTTGGGATTTTATAAGTCAGGGAAAAGAGTTTTAATTATAGTGAGACTGTGTTGTTTATTGGTTGCCGTCACCCGAGACAGTATTATAACATAGGTCATATTTTCATATCCATACAGGGCGAGGTTCAGTGTTACCCCTATATTATATGTATAAATATACAATCCAGGGGATATTACTTTTACATCTGTTTGTTTGTCTAGCGTCTACATTTTCTCTCCCATACAAGTACATTCATTCAGTAGATATAAAGGTTCACATTGTCTGTTTTACTCATTGATTCATGTGCTTTGAAGCTTTTATAATGGCCTCTCTTGTATTTTGAACCTGTCAGCTGTTGGATATCCTTGAAAGCTACTGCATGGCAGAGGGGCTGGACTACAGCCGACTGGACGGAACCACCAAGCCTAAAGAGAGAGTTCAGATTGTCAAGGAATTCAACAGCTCGTCTAACATCAACGTCTGCCTGGTCTCCACCATGTTAGTGCCACAATGTTTGATCGATGTCGGTTACATCATGTTTATTTCAACATGTGTTTGTTTTTTTGTTTTTGTTAGTGTTTATTTTAAACCATCTGAAGATAATTGATTGTTTTTTCTATCAGGGCCGGTGGTCTTGGCCTTAATTTTGTAGGGGCCAATGTCGTAGTTCTATTCGACCCAACCTGGAACCCAGCAAATGACCTTCAGGCTATTGACAGGTGGGTTATGGGCCACATCTTGACAGAGAATTACAATTTATACTGTATTTCCGTTACAGATGTCTTATGTCTTCTGTGTTTGTCCTCAGGGCGTATCGTATTGGCCAGTGGAGGGACGTGACTGTGTTCAGGTTGATCTCATTGGGCACGGTAGAGGAGGTTATCTACCTCAGACAAGTTTACAAACAGGTAGCACGTAATAATGAACACACAATCATAATGTCAGCAAGACACATTCCTAGATAATTTCAGTTTCACATTTATGTACTGTACGTATTAACAAAGGATAGGACGTACTCGGATACAGAGATAATCTGATCTACTACCTCTGAGATGGCAAATGCCGCATTAATTTGTATATGGAAAATAAAGGAGGAGCTCAGGAAGGTTGTCTTGAATGCAAAAATTGTTCTTTGTTATATCTATTACATTTATTAACAATCTACAGATCTTTAATTTTTTCACACGATTGTCTAATTCCACATTAGCACATTAGCAGCATTTTACAAATCTATTGCACAAGATTGTTTTATTTTCCACAGAAATGTTCAGTGCCCAATGTTGATATACAACTGTATTTCCATGCACCCCCCATGTTCCCTCCAGCAATTGCAGTCCTCAGTTGTTGGCAAGGAGAGCTCCAGGCGGTATTTCGAGGCAGTGCAGGGGCATGGCGTCCATAGGGGGGAGCTGTTTGGGATCAAAAACCTCTTCAGGCTTCAGACCCAAGGGACGTGTCTCACCCGCAAGATACTGGAGGTTAGATAGCTCCACAAGCCTTTTACTGTTTGATCGATGATGTGTTCCACTGTAGCTTTCTGCCTCAACTCACCTCATCCCACCGACTCGTATTCCCAGTCACACTACAAGGTCTCACAAAGCTGTCAAAACACTTAGGTTGTGCGTATATTTGAGTCACTTGTGGGGTCATTGGCACAAGAGTAGTAATAGGAGCCCTAAAGTTGATGGTGTGTTGTAAGTGTGACACCTATATTTATGTCCTCCAAACATTAAGACTGACACACCCAACTTTTAGGATGGTAACAAAAGTCAGGTTCAAACTTGACAATGTTCGTATGTGTTTCCCCTGCTCCGTCACTTTGGCGAGCTAGCAAGCTAATACGTGAGAATGCAGATTTGTTTCCATTGTATAAAGTCCACAAACAGCATATACTTTTTGTTTTTAGTATCTTAGCCATCTGAAACTGTAATACTATAAATACAAATACTGCTTCTCAGATGATTGGCCGACAAGAGGATGGCTTGTCACGCTAGTGTCCTCCATTTTCGTACCAAACAACGTAACGTTACTAGCTTGATAGGTCAATAGGTTATGGCATAGGTCAAGCTGATTGTGAGGTTTTAGAGTGCCCCCTGCTGGATCTTGAGGCAAACTACTTCGAAAAGTCTGTTGCGCGTGAAAACTTAAATATGTAAAATTCAGAAAAAGGCATCATAGTTTGAATATTAACTTTTTCCCCCTCGTTAAAATACATGTTCAAATTCGAATAAAAAGTCACAGCCCGACTAAAGTCTAATGTTGGTGATTGTGTCAATAAACTGATGCTCCACAATGAAACGTTAATGTTTGAATGACTGTGCGTCTCTTTCAGCGAGAAGGACAAGTGGAGGCTGGAGTAATGACCACCAGCACACACACAGGCGAAGAGAAGGAGGAGGGCAGGAATGGAGTTGGCGTGAGTAACTCTGCCGTTCTCACAGACCCAGGACTTAGGGCACTCATCTTTCCCAGGCAGCCCACTCACCCTCCTGTTCCCATGTGAAAGCAGGGATACCTCAAACGGGTATCTTCCTGTCTTGTCAGTCAACCAACCCACAAAGAGAAACAGCAGGTCACCCTCTGGGGGAATTAGATGAATTATGTTACTTTCAAAAGAAAGAACAAGGTGAAAGTGATTTCTAATGTCTGTCTTGTCAGTATCATGTAGTCACACCACTGTGGGCTTGTCAGATGGCTGTAAAAAAGTTTGTAGTTTCCTTACAGCGGCTGTGGTTAGCTGGAGTTCAGGCAGTTAGAATAGTTTTGTGTGGTTGAAAAGAAGTAGAGAGGGATCAATGTAAATCTCAGACCACCCCTGCTCGGTATGTTTCAGCACTGCACTTATGTTTTCGGCAAGATATTTCTAAACAAACTGCTTTTTCACAGTAATTTTACACACTTTATTATTATATTTTCAACAGATTTGTCACATTATTAGAGTTTCATAACTCAAAAGCTCCCCAGAAGTGGTGTATTTGCCTAAACAACAGCTGTTCACTGTAAGTGTGAAAAGCTCCCAGGACATTAATATTTAAATATTGAATATTTAAAGTACAATTTCCAGTGTAGTAGATTTACAATATAAAGCCATGGCTCACAGCAAATATTTGTACACTCATTCCCATTCTTTGTATTGTTTTGGATCTGGAGGATCAGGTTCTCTTTGTCTGCCTCTCACTTTGTCGATGATGCTGTGTGAGAAACAGCTGCATGTAATTACTTGCTTGTCCTAATGGACGGGGCAGACCACACCGAATTCTATCAGCTCCTCTCGGCTATTTATTTACACAGTGATACCCCCTTATCATCCTGTTCCCAGCCAGGCCTGTGCTGAGCAGAGCACTGCCCCTTTTACCGGCCTGCCTTTCTACTCCAATGAGGCCATTCAGATTCTCGCAAAAAATGCAGAATACACTGGGGTGCCTTAACATATACAAAAAGAGGCTCTGGGAGTGTAAGCACACCCACCCACACACACACACACACACACACACACACACACACACACACACACACACACACACACACACACACACACACTCGCACACATGCTGCAGTATTTGGGAAAAGTCATATAGTTGGTAACTTTTGTGAAATTAGAATCACAGTTGGTGGCTTTTCCCATAAAAAGCTTGTTCATATGATTTCAGGAAATGTTATGACCCCTTTGTTTTCTTCATACAGTATTACATCATGATGGAGGGCATGTGTCGTGCTGATGTTTATTAAGATTTATTGTTACCAACATCTGCTTCGCATTAGACAGTGAAATGTCACATGGGTTGGTCCACTGAAAGATGGCATAAACAAGGGAAGTAAAGAATTTGTAGCTCGTGCCATTTTGTGGCTAAGTCTGTCTCCTGCAGTCCATATAGAGTTTCTTGTTCTCGTACAGCCCACCCTGTACCACTTGTGAAGCCAATCTGCACCCACTTTTCTTAAGCTGTTTGTTTCGACTGTTTTATTCAAGGAACCTGGAGATCATCTGCCTACGGAGGGCCCTTTACCGAATGACAAACCAGTCAAGGAGAACACAGATGCCTCAAACATTCCCAGAGGGGTGCTGGACTTTAGCAGTGGGAGTGAAGAGGACGAGGATGAGCACAGGTTTAAGGGGAAGGCCTCAAACCCCAGTGGAGTGGATGGCAACAGAAGCGGAAATGCTACCGCTGGCCCTGGTCAAATGAATCTCAGCCAGTACGGTTTCTCCAGACTCCTCGAAAGGGTCAAAGGACGACCAGAGTCAGGTGAAGGTAGTTCTGGTGCTGAAGAAAGCCTCTCTGACACAGACGCTGGGGATCATGGGGAATTAGGAAAGCATGAGTGTACCTCCTCTGGCAAGAGCTCCACTACAGGGAGTGGTGCAGTCTGTCTCCCAAAATCGGCAACAAAAACCTGGGACATCTCCAGTGATTCAGACAAAAACAGAAGTGATGGTGCTGGGAGGAGAGAGGAGAGGCTTTCTCTCTTGAAAGAGAGTGATGATGCTGTAAAAAAGAAACAAGGGATGAAAGGGTGGACAAATAAGAAAGTTGCAGTAGATTGGGAGAGTGATAAATCGTCCTCACCAGACAAAAAGGCCAACAAGCTTAAAACTACAGCTCCCACAGTGCACTGTATTAAGGGTTACTCTGATGAATCTGAGGATTTCGACCTCGAGGAAAGCACAGGGCCTAAGAAGGACGCTTCAAATTCACACAGCAGAGGTCAAGAAAGAGAGAAAAGAACTGACTGTAACAGAATGAGGCAAATGACTAGTGCAAGAAACAAGGCCAGATCCAAATACACAGAATTCATAGAGACCTACACATCTTCAGAGGATGAACACACTCCTGTTAAGAAAGGGAAGCCGACGGGAGGTCACTTCACGTCTCTGCAGGCGCAGCGACACAGAGCTGACGTGTCTAAAGACGGGCGAAGAGCAGGAACAACAAAGACGAGGAGAAGTCAGACATCTAGAGAATCCAAAGGAACCATCGATAGTGTGCTCGGTCAGTTTCAATATCAACTTTAGTATGCAAATGACTTTTAACAATGTTGATTTCAAAATTAATGTTTTATATCTCTGTCAAAAGGAGGTGTACAGGAGGTGGTGTACACCCACTCCAACCAGCGTGTGGTGGGTGGGAGCAAAGCAGAGGAGCTGATCAGCAGAGCCGCTGTCCGAGATGTGTTTGAACTCAAGATGTACTCCCAGCTCCCGGCCAATCAGCTTCTAGGCAGCCTGGAGGTAATATAATACGCTGCTGTAACATCTTGTTCAGTGATTATTCAGACATAATATTGTGGTTGTATCTGCCTCAGTCCAGCACTGATGACAATTAAAAGAAGCGGTTCACCCAAAAGAAACATTTTGGGTTGGTCGCTGCTTCTAAATAACTTCACTCTTTGTCTGATTGTACCAGGGCCTGTCAGAAAGCCCACCAGACAGTCTGCCCCATCCTGCTGTTGTCAGGCCGGTGAAGCCCACCCCGGACCATCCAGTCACCTTCACCAGCAAGAGTGTGCACCACACCGGACACACCACCTTCATCATCGGGGAGACTCCTCAGGCCATACGCAGGTACTGAAGATGACATATGATGGATTTACCATGAGAAGGAAAAGGAAGCATAAAACAGGTGGTAGGCATATCAAAGGTAAATGACTACAGATAAGGGAGCCGTTAAGAAAAATAAGGAAACGGATGATGGGAATAAAGAAAGAAGGTGGATGAAAGAAGTCAGGGGGTGGGGTTTAAAAAAAAAAGTGGAGTAGTGGGGAGGGATGGAAATTCCTGGCAGTGTTGGGAAGAAGGCCAAAACTCACCCAGACAGCATGTTGAGCGCCCCCACCTGGGCCTCAGGAACTGTGTGTTTAGCGAGAGACCACCGCTGAGCTTTCCCTTCCACCTATTTCCCAGCATCATGCTGAAGATTACTCTATTATGTTCAGGCCCAACTAGTGCAGTGGTTTTTCCCTCCATAACCACAGACCTCCTGAGATTAACCAAAAATGATTGCCTGAGGACCCACACTAATGTACACACACACACACACACACACACACACACACACACACACACACACACACACACACACACACACACACACACACACACACACACACACACACACACACACACACACCATCCTAACAACGATTTACATACATGTACATACATAGTGTTTAAATACACATCCCTGTTCTGCTGCATCCCCTCCGCTCCCTACCTTTCCAAATGCGCACACACATATACACACACACACACACACACGTTTGTGGCTCCAGTCTCGCTCCTCAAGGGGAAGACTGTATCTCTGCCCACCAGGCAGTGAAAACACACACTACTTATATTGATATACCCTCAATTAACCTTGCTGTTTAATGATTTAAATCCACATTTTACTGCCACTTTACTACTTTTACGTTACTCTCATTTATTGTTTTTCCAGTGAAAGCCACACATGGTTGGAACACCATCATAATGCTGCTGCACCACCAGCGACTTTGAAGTATTTCTGTCCCCAAGTCTCGTTCGACAAAAACTTTTTAATGACTGCTTGAGAAAAACACCCCTCACACTGCACGGCTGTCTGGATATGAGCATGAATATTGGGAGACGTATTGATCTTAGGGGCTGACGGAGCCACAGAATGTCTAATGAATCCGTAGGCGTCGTGGCTTTTTAAAGATGTTTCATTAAAAATACATTACAGCATGCACACGGGCCATATTGGGCCTCACAGTAACTGTGCAAGTGCCGGACGGATCTCTCGGTTGGCCGATGAAAGTCAGACGTTTCTGTTTATTTTACAGAAGAAACATTGTAGGAAATATGTGCACTCATGTTTACATTTTACATGAAATTCTGAATTTATATATATTTGCTGATATATCAGTATCACTGCCTAATATGAGCATTGGCACCCAAAAAATCCATATTGGTCGGCCTCTAATGTGAATCATGTAGATTTAAAGGAAACGAGCAGAAAATATTGGAAATAAAACTTCTTGTTACCATGACATGTTTGTGCCTGATTGATGATTTTTTCACTCTCGCTTGTGTCTGTTTGTAGGCAGCACCTGCAGGAAATGGCAGAAAAATTCAAATTTCCCTCCGTTCATCACTTTGTTGAGGAGATTCTGAGAAGAAACTCAGCCCAGAGAGTGTCCTGGCTACGACAGCATTACACCTCACTGAACCAGCCTGACCTGGCCTGTACAGTCAGGAACAACTTCCCACAGCCGGATTCAGCACAGACCTCCACTTACGCTGCTATGTCCTCAACATCCACCAAAACAGCTCATACAAAATCTCACACTGAGAGCAGCACCCCACAAGAGGATGTTCCAAAAGCCACAAAAAAGCCTAAAAACACCAAGAAGAATCTGGAACACAGAACTAAGCCCGTGCCACAAAAAGGGTCTAGAATTCTACAAAATCATGCTCCAGAACCCCACACAAACTCTAAAAACCCACAGAATGATGTTCTTAAGCCCTGGAAAAAGCCAAAGATCTCACAAAAGAATGTTCTAGAACCTCCAAGTAACGTTCCAAGCCCTGAGTCAGAGGAGCAGGAGGAGACGGCCTGCAGTGCCAGAGGACACGGGAGGACAAAGAGGGGTAGTGTTTCCAGTTCTGGAGCTCACAGAGCTGGTGGTGGTCTTGGCGTGGATCGGGCCGGCAGCAGTGGTCTGGGGTCTGGGAAGCCTGCTGCTTTCCTGAACCACACAGACAGAGATACCCCTTCTTCTCCGGACCTCAGCCATGGCAGGTCCGCCATGTTATCCAAACCCACAGCACAGGGAAGGGAGCGGGAGAAGGAGTCGTCCTCCAGGATGAGAGGAACTTTTCAAGGACAGAGTGAAAACTCTCAGACCTCTTCCCCTCCTCCTGAACAGGCCCCTTCTACCTCAAGCAATCGCTCCTTCCTCACAGATCTGATAGGAGACACCTCAATCCTGGATGATTTGTTTAAACCTAAAGCCAGGGGTGCACAACAGAGGAGCACCCCCAAAACACCCCCGACTCTCTTGGAGTCAGTAAACACGTGTCTCACCACACCTTCTCCATCCAGAATCACTCTCAACACAGATTCTGGTTCAGCAGACTCTCTGTCCTCTCTGAATTCTCGTAAACCGACTACACACCGGCTCAAGACACCAGTGCAGCCAGTAAAGAGCAGCCGCAAAGACTTCTGGGACATTGTGAACGAGGGTAACGAGGAGAGCATCAACAGGTTAACAGATCCGGCAGAGGTGCAGAGAGTCTGTGTCAACACTAACTTTTCTGCTAGAAGTAGAAACAGGTCTGACGAAGAGCAGGAGAGGAAGAGTCTCTGGAAGACGAATGAAAAGTTTCTGTGGAAGAAATAAGACAGAAAAGACATTTTAGTTTGAGCTCTCTATTTTATTATTTTAAACTTAAATTTCTTTTATACCTTTTTAAAATGTCTCTTTTATTTACTCAATTGAAAATATCAAGTTTTCACTACATTTCTTTTGAGTTACTGAGATAATGTTTATTGGAATACACAGGGCGTTAATCCCTTTATGAATTTAAACTTCTGTGTATAATGAAAATATGAACTTCATCAAGGACTTTTTTCACCTCTGTTCATTTTGTTGTTGTTGGTTTCTACGTTTGTTTGTAAACCAGATTAACCACGAAACATGGTGGAAAGAATGTGGAATGGGTTGGGGAAGAACTCATTAAATTTTGGTCTGGATTCAAGATTTCAAATTCACTTTGTTTAACATTGTGAGATTGGAAAATTCTCCAACATTTTTACCTATTTCCCAGGGAATAATTCCTGGATCTTGATGTTTAGAGAACCGATGATTGTGTGGAATTTGGTGCAGCTTGATTGAATTAAACACACAAACCAGGTGGATGCCTAAGTTGTCATCACAGAGACATTCATGTATATTTAAAAGAGTGGAAATGGATAAATAGGCAAAAAGATAACGGCAGTAAATATATAATAATATAGTGCTGCTCCAAAATTTCAGAGCCAAAAACTGTCATTGGTCTAAAGTAATAAGACAAAGAAAAGCATCAGATTTTTAGGTTTGAGAAGTTGGAACCATCAGATGTTTGTTTGAAAAATGACTTAAACTAGTAGCCAGTTGTCAAGATAGTTGCAGATTTATTGTCCATCAACTTTCAACTCCAATGTTCTATGAGAAACGTTAAGGTCTTGTCACTGCTGCACCTGATATGACGTTAAGTGGCTGATTTGACAGAGAAAACCGGCTCCCTGTTGGCCATTATCGTCATTGGACACCATGATGCCACCCCAGAACTGTCGGTGGCCCCGCAGAGGATCACTTAAAACTTCCTTTAATGGCTGCCTCCCGCTCGCCATGAGAGCGTGCACGGTGTGGTTTCTCCGCGCAGTAATCTGATCTGATCTGCTGCTCGGCTCTGTTGCCCCTCAGAGTGGAAGCTGCTGAGCTATTAGAGGAATAACAATAAGCAGATGAAGACAGTGGAGCTGGGGGAATATTACCACTCGTACTTTTCTTGAACCTCTCACACTATTCGATGATGTGTGAAGCAAAAGTATCTATATTTTGATCGATAAAACTCAGATCTTTGCAGTAATATGCAAAGAAACACTTATTCTGTGAGTGTGAATGCATGTGCTGAACCCCACAGCTGTGTTTGGCCTCTTTCAGCTGCTGCACCGGAGTAAACAGAACCCCGAAGAGAGCGGCTCTGTGGCCCTGTTGTGTTTTCTTTAGCACAAATGAGAAAGTGCTGATAGCTATCAATAAACAAGAGAAAGGACGACGTGCCTCAACAGAACAGAGCTCGGTAAATAGTAGGTGTGTGAGTGTGTGCTGAGTGGGTGGTACGCCGTGAGTATCTCAACACACACACACACACACACACAGTGAGGCCACACATCTGTCACACCTGTTCAAATCCCAGACAGCGGAGAAGAAAAAGCCCTTTCTCCTATTCCCCCAAAACCCGTCCCGCTCTACTTTTCTCTTTCTGTTTCAACCCACAACACATTTGCAGATTCCTATCTTGTCTCTTTTTTCTGTTGTCAGAGTCTGGTTCAAGTGAGATAGCAGAGAGGCGTAGGGTTTTACAGACAGTAGACGAGACTGGAGTCTGCTAATGGAGGCCGGCGAACACGGCTCAGTGGCAAACAAAGCTCTCCAATCGTTAATCCTGAAGGAGAGATTCTGTCCAGGATCTGAAGTGAGACGTACAAGCTCCCTGAGTGATCGGTGACTGTCTCAAAGTTGTCAGATGATTATGTATTTAGTTGTATTTCATGCTGTGTGGTGCGATTTCTCACAACTTAAAGGACTGAGGAGAAATGCCACCAAAGAGTCGGTATATTTGTCCACTTGTCTTGTCTCCTTGTGTGAACTACACAGGGAGAAGTCTGTTTATATTTCCTGCCTTTATAACCTGAGTGTGTGTGATTCTGATATAAATTAGACGGAGACGCAGCGGCAGAGGGACGGCCCCCCGGCCCTCAAAGTTTATTTGCAGAAGTCAGACTGTGACACCTCGTTTGATTTGATTAGTAAAAAGCTGTGAATGAGTGTTGACCCCTGCTGACCCGGGCCTCCAGACTCAGGTTTCCAGACCTTCTCACCGCAGTGCGTTGAGAAGGTCTGCGAACTGTTGCCGTCAAGAATTAGCTCTCGGACAGATGCATTAAATCGCTGCAAACTTGGCTTCAGATTTTAAGTATTTATAAATATTTTGTATATCTTAAAGGGAACACTCTGCAGATTTTTAACCGAAAAAAAAAAATTGACGGTACACTGACATAAAATAGGGAGAACGATGCCAAGTCAAGCGAGTTTAAGAGTAATGCTGAACTGTGGATCAGTTAAAAAGACTTGTAAGTCATTAAAAACGCGTGTTTATCTTTGATTTTCAGTGAGGAAGCTTGAAATATCAAGAATTCTAAACAGACTTTCGGGGTGTTTGTTACAGCAGCAGCTCTTCTGGTTCAGGAAGCCGGGGATCATGGGAAATATCCACGGTCGTGTTTCAGTTCAGTGAGTGGGACTACACTTTCAGAACTGTGGTCCAGAGATTCGTAGGCCTTGTTTTTTAGGTAAATGCTCGGACATGGAGCCCAACAGAATGAATCACCACCTGTGGCTGCAGAGGGCGCTGTTTCTCAGTAAAAGTGAAATGGTGTTGCTTTAAGGTAAAAGTTTAAGTAAAACAAAAGTAAATCAGAATATTTCATCCTGTGTTAGTTGCTCTGTTATATCTTTGCATGTGGTATATACATGTGGAATTTTTTATAAACTAAAACTTTTTGTCATAAAAAGTCATACATTTATCATTTGGGTTTTGCAGGGACTTTGCCATATAAAACTGTTCTTGACAGTTCTTAAAACCTTCATGAAAAGTTAATTTAATAATCTTCACTCATTGCATAACAAACTTTGTCACATTAAGGTTGGCTTGTAATCTTTTAACATATCTTTCACTGTGACTTTAAAATTGTTATGCTCAGGAATGTTGGCTCATCCCACTTGACTGACAGGAACCAAACAACCCAGGCCGATTCTCATCCAATTCCAATTTCAATGTTGCTAAATCCTGATTGGTGCACAGAAGTGCATGATGTCTTCATTCTAACTGAGCCCGCCCAGTGAGAAGAGCCAAGACAAAATCACAAATTCAGAAATCCAATCTCTAAAAACCAAATCTGTTAAAATATAAGCAGAAAAACTGTTTTCGTGTGTGATATCTTCAGTCATGTGAATGAGCTGAGTCAGAAAGTGAGCTGCCGGGCCTTTAAGGTTCAAGAAATACAGTTGCTGTATAAATCTGTAATTAATGAAACTGTCATTAAATATATTAGATTTATTTAAATAACCACCATAGGTGTTAATGTGGGAACAGGAAAAATAGTTTGCATCTACAGCCCATAAAATGAACTTTTCGGTGACTCAGCAAGCAAAACAACTAGGGGGGTACAGAGTCCTCCTGTTGTTACGGTAACAGGCTGAGGAGCCCCCCCCCCTTCATTAGGAAATTACACACCATTTGCCCCTCATTCCTCTCCAGTTACCCAGGCAACTGTTGGCTGTAATTTGGGTTAATTCACTGGCTCCTGGGCCCTTCCGTTCCCCACTGTGCCCCGTCATAAAAGAGATATACCGCAGATACACACACAGTTTCTTATGCATTAATACGCTCCCTATGAGAGACTAATCCTCCTTCTCCTCAACACGGCGACACACATCAGGCCGTGCGTGTGAATATCAATGAATCTGTGCAAAACTTAAGCTGAAATGTATTCACTCCCAACACCTGTACGCAGCTCCAGCTATGACTAACTGATTAAAAGTGTAGTCAGAGCTGTGCACAGTCGTCTCATTTCCAAAAGTTATGCACAGAAGGACACTTGTCCTCTCCTGTTGTCTCCTGAAGGTGGAGGGACACATAGAGACGGAGGAGGAGGTCAAATCTTTTGGTCCTTTTCTGAGCAAAACGAATGGAAAATTGTGTGTGTTGTCCCATGGGGTAAATATTGAGAGAGCGGAGATATAAACGTAAAGAAGAAAGGTTTTTTTCCGAGGCCGTCTGCGTCTCTGTTGCGCTGCCAAGGGCCTGTGCGTCACTTGATCCATTGTTTAGTGTAGAGGAGTCTCGGTAAGCAAGCGGCTGCCTCCCTTGCTCCAGCTGCAGCCTCTCTACTGTTTATGTTTGCAGGGCCCGTCGCCTTGAAGTGAGGCTATACAAGCAAAGCCCGGCCATATGTGAGCGCTGGGCTGTCAGAGGAGTCACCGGCCTCCTCTTCCCCCCCCCTTTTTCACATCTTTCCCTCCTAAACTCTTCTTTTTTACCCTTTCTCATCAGTTCTCGACAGCGCAGCCCGTCTCTGACTACTTTTTGGCGCAGATGAAGGGTTGGAATTATCTCCTTGAGTTTCAAAGACCTCCATCCTGGAATAGGAGAGTGAAAGTGGTAGGTATTATTACTCCTGTGAGAAATAATTACCCCCCTATACCCAGAGACTCCTCTGGAAGAATGTATCTGTGTGTGTGCACGTCAGCAGAGTCTGAGAGACAAGGTGGTAATTATGTCACAGAAATATTTCAACTAGTATAATCATCATTCTAGTGTAAATATTCAAATATTTATGCTGGGGTGTCACACTGGCAAGCACAGCACATTCAGGAGATGGAAAACACAGAGAGAGAAGCCGCTGAAGGAAATATGAAGTCAAAAATGCATATAGGCTATTTTCCGATAATACACTTAAATGTTTTTATTGAGAGTTCAGCATTAGTGTTGGGGGAAATTAATCTTTGCTCTAAACTGGATTTCAAGCAACAAGGTGAATGAGTTCCAGTCTCAAAACTCCTGGTTCAACCTGGATAATAATGTGCGAGGTGGGTTCAGTGTGTGTGTGTGAGTGTGTGTTTGCAGGTTAGTGATCCTGACCTTGGCTCCTGGGTGGGCTGCAGTGGCTGTGTGCTTGTCTTGGATCATCTCTGGACCCTTCTGTTTACTGAGACAACAAGCAAGCAGTGTCCGAGGAGGAGGAGAGAGGAATCGCACGGGGAGCATCCTCAAAGGCAGCACCTCTCTCCTTTTCTTTCACACACACACTCACGTTCTGCACAAAGAGACCGTCCTCGGAGCCCTGACCACCCACATGACCAACAATCATCCTCTGAAACTAAAACAATGCCTTTCCAGTGACCCCTACCTTGACGAATCCCTCATCTGCTAAAGGTGTTAGACGTGTTGAAGCCACTTTCACTTTATGTTTGTGTTAAAATAAGATCCCACTGATGGTAAAACCATTCATCTGCAAGTGCAGAAGACGTGTAGCTCCCCCACATCGATGGTCTGCACAGGAGGAAAACTTTCTTGGCTACATATAACCTGCTATTAGGAAAGTAGTAACACTGACATCTCAATTCTGAGCTCTTCATTTGATGTCAGGGAGATTTTGAAACTTTGAAATTAAAAGGCGTCATTATGTGTTTGCTCCATTAAATTGCGAAGCACCTCAGGTGAGGAAAGTCCCAGCTCTGATCAAGGTAAACAACTTTTCATTTTAGCTGCAGGTGAAGGAATATACACAACACACCTCATGGAAATTCCCAGAGTTGTAGAGCCGCGACGTTGCATTAAATTGCACCAGTACTTTAAAAAATTTTTTTTTACAAGAAGACGTTCTGATGACTGGTTGTATTTTAACCAGTTTTGTGTTTCTCCTGACTTGTGCTGTAGTTCCACTGTGTTCACTGTGACATTATCAGTAACAACATCTGCTCCACAGAAATATTGTGGGCTTTTTGATAAGCTGCAGGTTGTCATCACCCATAAGAAATACTCCAGCTCTTCGTGTGTGTGTGTGTGTGTGTGTGTGTGTGTGTGTGTGTGTGTGTGTGTGTGTGTGTGTGTGTGTGTGTGTGTGTGTGTGTGTGTGTGTGTGTGTGTGTGTGTGTGTGTGTGTGTGTGTGTGTGTGTGTGTGTGTGTAAACACTAACCTTGTCAGGACTAGTGGACATCATGGGGACCGAAGCCTCCTTCTACTGAGGTCATTTCTGAGGGCCTTGTGTGTGTGTGTGTTTGTACAGCTGTCTTTGTGAGGACCAGTTGAGCATATAACCAACGGAGTGAGGACATTTTGGGAAAGTAAGGACATTTTGACCCCCCCCCCCCCCTTTAATGGACTGTTTGGGGGTTAAGACTTGGTTTTAGGGTTAGGGTTATAATTAGGTTTAGGTTAGGTTAAGGGTTAGAGTTAGGCATTTAGTTTGGATGGTTAGGGTTAGGGTAAGGGGCTAGGGGATGTATTATGTCAATGAAGGTCCTCACTAAGATAGCTGTACAAACGTTTGTGTGTGTGTGTCTGTGTCTCCTGGCTGCAAACTACAGTGATCAGAACTGTGAAACTTTGCATTTTGTGCCCTCTGGTGGTCATATTAAAAGTTACCACCATCATAGGAGAATTTGTCTTGAGAGACAGTGAACATGGATATATTTTAACAAATCATCATATATAGGCTATCAACTGGATTTTTGTGTAAAACAAACTGTATAGACTCTCCAGTGATCTAAGGGTAATAGGTGATTTGTGCTGTTTATCAAAGGAGAATCTAGATTTAAGGTGATATAAATGTATTTATTTACCGTAATCACAGCTGTAATTAAAATAAATAAATACAGATATAACTTGTTACACAGTCATTAAAAACCAATAGAACTGACTTGACATGACAATACTACATTGTATGTAGGCCTACAGTACTCCCATGGTGTCTGGAAACTAAATTGTCCCCCTTTTGTCCCTGAGATCTTTGTTGACATTTAGATTGATGGCTCCAGCATCATGTTTCTGTGATAAACAAACAGTCTCGGGTCCCATAGTACATAATAAAGGGAAAAGGAGTCCAGGAAAACAAGGGTCATTGTCATCAGTCTGTTTATTGGCGTAGTTTAGATCTTTCACATTGTTAAAAAAAAAACATAAATTCACTTTTCTGATTTACTGTTGTCACCATGTTGGAGCTGATGCCAAGTGTAATAAACACACAGCAGAAGAATAAATGCGTGGTAATGTCAGTATTCCAGCATAAGGCAAACGCACTTGTGCATGTGTGCATAAGGTTTTCACTGTTTGTCTTTTCACAACATGTGTTTGTTTCAGATATGCACTTGCTTCACAATCAGGTAACAGCTATCAGATATTTTCCAAATGGCTTTGGCCCTGAACCCCTTTCGCTGACATCGTCATTATTGTTTTATCTTATTTCTTTCACAGTTTTATTTTGATGTAATTGTATTCGGTGTGTATACTTATAATTGTTTTGCAGCGTTAATCTCTGTGTTTTTACAGTTGCCCATTACGGCTGTTATTGTTATCATTACAGAATCATGCTGTGTAGCCAAATCTCTGCTCAATGACAGTTTTATCTTTTACAAGTTTAGTTTCCAAGAAAAATGGTGCAAAAGATATCCATCAATCTTAGGGAAGGTTATTTTAAACAAAATATTTCAACCCCATGAAAAAATACAGGAGGACATTCAGAGATTTCCTGTCAATACGGAGAGACATGAAACAAAATCACAGTATATTTAAAATATTCACAAGACTAACACATCTTATTTACTCTGCCTAAAGAAAGTGAAACATTTAACTTCAGCAAAAAGTATTAGTTATTTTGGTTTCCTTTAATTACTACGGACTGTTATTCACCAACCTGCAGTGTTACTAGACATTTTATATGATTTCATTGAATTATTGCAAATGTTCAGTTACTGTCTCCGTCAACATCACATGAGCTGAGTAAATACTTTTATTCATACGTGTTGATGACCTTCCTTTTTTCAAACATTCAGTCTGCGCACGTATCATCTGAGCCCAGGGTCACTCTGACCTCCCCTCTCTTTCACAAGCCACTTTTCCTGCAGCCTGCACTATCTCTCAGGGGAGGATCGTTCATCACGGCTGTCTAAACAGCCTGGTCACCCCGTGATTAGTGACTCTTTCAGGTCAAACATGTCGCTGGCACGCACTAACTTAAATAGCTGTATCTGTGCGTCTGCTCCTGCATGTGTGCGTGCACGGGTATGGGGAGGGTCGTGCATGCTTTAAACACTGTACATCATCCTGTAAGCAGCAGGCCATCAAACCCAGGTCTCCAGTGCATTCCCCCATTTCTCAGGTAGAAACTCATCAGTTCACTTCCAGCTCCGACTGGTTTTGTGGAAATCAGAACTGTGACTGACACTGTAGAAAAGTCGTCTGCTGGCGCACTCATCCGATCGACTGTTTCCTCCATCTCAGAGGGGGAGAGGGATGCTAATGACAGTAACAGGTGCGTCTGTGTGTGTATGTGTGTGTCTTACAACATGGTGTGTGTGTGTGGGGGGGGATAACAGAATTTAACATTTCCAGGCTCCAGACTCATTATCACCCATATTCAAGATTTATGACTATGGGGAACTGGGTACACACACACACACACACACCAAAACCTGTCAGCGTCACTGATTAGCCACATGCGTTGAGTCAAGGTCATTGTTTTTATTTAGATTTTAAAGACATTTGAACAAATGTAACTAATCTAAATACAGTATTAAAACATCCCTAGACGGAGCCTTGAGTCCTCCTGCACAGGCTGCAGGTTCGATTCCGACCCGGCCCTTTGCTGTGTGTCTTCCCTGCTCTCTTTCCCCATTTCACACTTACTATTCAATCATTAAAGGATATATGCTCCGAAAAATATCTAACCTATCTTAAAGCTTTTTATATACAGTCTATGGTGCAGAATGGAATTAGAAAACTCTGCGATCATCCCCCTGGTTTATCCGCAATGAAGCCATTGTACGTGCGTCCATGATCAACCAAAATATTTCCCACCACTTTTATTGTGACAATTTAGATGTTCGCAGCTGACATTGGACGAGAGGCTGGACACGTCACCAGCGTATCACACAGCTGACTTATAGAGACAAATAACACTTTACACAAACATTCACACCTACACTTCTGGAGTAAAAACCCACACAGACACGAGGATAACATGCAAACTCCACAAAGAAAAACCTGCCGCCAAGCTGGGATTCATATTAAATCATTATATAGTTTATTGCACCAATATAACTGTCCAAAGATGTATTGAGAGTATCAACTGTGGCCTGTGGGGTTTATAAAAGTAAAGATTTGATATCTGACGTTGGTGTGGTTGGTGAATAAAATCACCGTCAGCAGCTACAGTTACAGTACAACTTATATTTCCTATATACAACCTTATTTACCTTTACACTGAAATATAAGAATGGAAATATACACAAATACACAGAGGGACATGCAGGTAAAAAATGGGGAAAAAAAGATTCTATTTATGTCAACCTTTCAATAAAATGGAGCAGATGAATGGGCCAAAAATAACGTAAGGTAAGGTAATAAGATGAAATATAATTTTGGGACATCACTGCCACAGAGTTGACTCATTGTGGACATGATGTCTTTAAATGACAATAAATTCAAGAGACACAAAAAAATGAATCATTTATCAAATTTCATTTGTTTAGCCCGTTTTCACAAATAACAATTTGTCCTTATAGAGCTTAACAAGGTGCGACCTCTGTCCTTAACCCTCGACTAGTGTGAGGAAAAACGACCATATTTTTTAGGGGACAAAATGTAGAACCCTCAGAGAGAGGTGGTGATGACCCCTCTCCATGCAGGACGGACAGAAGAGCAAAATACATTAAATAGATGAAAACAAAAACTACATACAAAAAACAAACGATTCATAAATGTGCTTTCCTGAGGGTGGTTTACCAACCATGTAACAAACGCTAAAAACAGAATAAATATCACATCGGTGGCTAGAATTCCTATTGATATTACTTTTACAAGTTAGACCATTCATCGCTTTGTTCAAGAAACCGAAACGATGATTTGTAGAGACCAGTTTCACATTTATATTTTAAGATATTTGAGCCAAATTACTTTAAGTGAGTCTTCCTGTTTATTTATTTATTTTTTTTTTCAAAAGTTGCACTTGATGCAGGGATGGAGGGTTTCTTCTTCACATAGTCCTGCAGGCTGTGTAACATGGACTCTGCATAGAGAACCTTGAGAGGAACAGACTGCAGAATCCAGCCCTGTATGCACACACACACACACACACACACACACACACACACACACACACAGAGGGACGGATCAGTCCCTTGTCATTTAATACTTGACATTATGAGATGATTGTAATTGAGTTGTACCATGAGTGTGTGACAGACGCTGCCGTGTGTTTTGTCTCCAGCTCTCAGGTATCGCAGGGAGCTTTTTACGAAGTCTTCCGGCGACGGCGTCACTATGTTGGTTTGTTGGTAAGCGGCCATCCGAGTGGAGACCCCGAACGGAGCGACCGCCTGAGGAAGCAAGAAAGAAAGAGAGGAAGTTGTGAGAAGGGTTTATCCCCTCATCCCTCCTTAGTTTGATTTAAAGTCGCAATAACAATCAAAGTACCTGTATTATAATCCCCTTATCTTTGTATTCAGCTTGAAGACCTTGAGAAACTCTCTCCACAAACACCTACAGGAACATGAGTTATAACATGAGAGATCATACAACATGATCTAATGAGTTTAAGGATGAGCTGTTGATATCAAACTCACCTTGGACGCAGCATACAGGGTATACAGGGGGAAAGGGATGCAAGCAACTCCAGATGAAATATTCACAATCAGCCCTTTTCCTCTGTGGTGGCAAAAACAGGGTGAAACCATTGAAACTCAATGTTAATCAGCGTGTGATGTTTTCATTGTACTACACATTACATCTAATGAAGAAAACATGGGAAGGAAACCTGTTGGCCATGCCTGGAAGGATTATTCTGCACATCTGGAGACAAAAGAAGACATGTTCATAGGGTTGTTAGTGTTCATTTGTTTGGGAGGAATACACAGCAGTGTGACTATCATATATATATATTATTATACTGATGGCCTGATGGAGGTGTGAGGACTGAGACATTGCTAATAAAGAGGAAATGATGGACAGTGTGCAATATTCTTTGTTTTGATCCTTCATCTCTGTCACTGAGACTGTACAAGTACAACTGTAATTTAGAGTTCATTTGTTTGAAATAAGCTAAATAAATTATGTTCTCTTACCTTGGCCATTGTCTTCACATTGCAGTTTATCACCTTGGTAATTGTCTGAAAGCACAGATACATATGAGACCCTTTAAGTAAACTACTGTATCTTTGTTGATAATGAAGGGACAGAAAATGCTTCAGGTTGAGGAAGAAAAAAGTGTGATTGTATGTAAGAACCATTGAAAATGAACATTTAGGTGAGGAGATCTGATGTGAAACTGGGTGCTGGTTTAAGTTATGTACAATGCAAATCGTGATGTAATGGAAGTTGTGTAAATGTAAATAACCTGTAGGTTCGTGGTTGACAGTTTCTCAAAGAGTTTTACAGCTCTGGTTTGGAGCTTTCTATGATTTGGCTCTGGTTTGTTTGTCTTGTGCATGTGCACGTGGATGAGCATGCACGTGGCGGATTAGATGCACAGTCCTTTCAATGGTTTCACACTGTTCCACTGATGCAGGCAGCAGAAACATGCCAAGATATGCAGCAATGCTCCAGCAGAGACGGGGGAGGGAGGCTGCTGGCAATCGAACACAAATGTAAACCAGGCTTTCTTTAAAATAGGGAAATTGTCTGTGCATTCAGTGCATTTGTTACAGCTCGAGGATCCACACCTCACATTGTGATGAGTAACACTGAATTTAAACATATTTCTCTGTTGTTACTGATACCTTAAAGTGTAACTGCAGAGGCAGCACTGACCTGATCCAGGTCTGCACACTCCAGGAATTTGCTGGGGATGAAGGTGGGCAACATGCCAACATTATTGACTGAGGAAAAAGGAAAGGCATAACTTGTGATGACCGTTTTCTTTCATTTGAGTTATATGTGTGCAATTAATAAATTAATAAAATTTCATTATGTGGAAAAATAGAAAATACGACCAACTTAAAACCCCGATGTTGAGATCCTCAAGTTGATCCTTAATTTCACCGAAGACATTTTCCTTTGTGAAGTCCGTCACTATCACTTTCACCCTCTGCCCTGTTTTATCAGCTGGGAAGAACGAAAAGGTAATATATTAGTAATATTGGAATAATTAGTTGTAATTATGTTCTTTTACAGCAGATCTAACAGACAGGTAAAAGTAGAATGCAAGTATTTACCTATTTCCTTTGCTACTTGGTCCAATGTTACTTTGGTTCTGCTCATGATAACCACGTTCATTCCTCGCTCAGCCAGCTGAGGGATGATACAGTGCAGTGGTGAATAAAAAAGTACAATGTGCAAAATGTATCATCAAAAAACATCAGCTAATCTATCTATCTATCTATCTAGCTTCAGATACAGACTTTGTTGCCTTGGTTTTTAATTTAATGTATTTAATTCAATCTAATACACATAAATGCTGTTGTGTATAACAAGTGCTTTCTATTTGAAAATTAATTAACTTTTTTGCCTTCTACTTATGTTTTAAGCATAGAAATGGTTTTCATTCATAAAAATAAAAGCAGTGTTACTTTATTTAAACTCTCACTTACTGCAAATGCGTACGCTCTCCCTATTCCTTCTGAAGCACCGGTCACCACTGAAACAAGAATGCAGGATTAGTCTTTTAAAGATCCAGTGTGTAAGATTTAGATGAAAAGGATCTATTGACAGAAATTGAATATAAAATAATCCTAGTGATGTTTTCACTAGTGTGTTTCATCTAAGTTGTATGAATTGTTGTTTTCTTTACCCTAGAATGGGCTCTTTATATTTAAATACTTTATATTTACAGTGGGAGTGGGTCCTCTCTATGGAGGCCGCCATGTTTTTTTTTACAGTAGCCCAGACTGGACAAACTAAACAGCTTTTGAGTTTTTATGACAACTGAAGGCTACCACAGGTTCTCCTTAATGTTTGAAAGGGGAGGGTGGGGTGAGGGGTATTAAGCTGCAACATGCAACTTCACCACAAGATGTCACTAAATTCTACACACTGAACCTTTAATCGATTTCCACCACTTGTCATATTGTCCTGTAGTTTCCATTCTAAACACCGGAGGCACTGTGAATACGAGCCGCACAACCTAATCTCTCTTCCTCTGCTGCTGCACAGAGGAAGAGCATTTTGTGTTTGTATTTACCCAAACCCAACCCATCCTGTTCAGACAGTGTGTACTAACACAGCATGTTCCCCACTTCTGATAAAGAATCCGCTGAGAACAAACGGGAACTTTTTGTTTCTGAGCGCTCACTTCTCTCCTATCTCCTCCTCGACTCGAGATACAAACATCACAGGCTCATATTTAGTTAGTGATAGGCGTCTGTTTTGAACTGAGCCTGATCCAGGGTGGAGATTTAAATGAGTAGAAGACTTTAAATGGGATGGGATGCATTGGTTTAAAATTATGTCATCATGGGAGTGAGAGAATGAGTCTGACAGCACAATGCAAGAAGAGGTTTTGCCCTCAGTTGAATAAACAATCAGAAAGCTCAAATGTGTATAAACTACTGTGTTTCTTAGAAAGTGAATACATCATCAGATGACAATACTTTATGGGATGTTTATCCCAGCTGACATTGGGCTGGAGGCGGCGTCGCCCTGGAAGGGTCACCAGCTCATTGCAGGGCTGACATACAGAGACAAACAACCATTCACAGTCACACTCACTCTTATGCTCAATTAAGAGCTTCCAATCAACCCAATCCCAATTTGCATGTCTTTGGACTGGGGGAGGAAGCGGGAGTACCCGGAGAAAAAACATCCAGACACAGGGAGACTACTAATCTAGAGTCTTAAATTAACCTAACCCTGATCTGCATGCTTGGATTGTGGGAGGAAGCCAGAGAAAACCCAGGCAGACAAAGGAAGAACATGTAGACTCCACCCACAGCACCCAGCCAAACCAGGATCTGACCCATGAATCTTCCTGCTGTGAGACAACAGTGTGAATCACTTGACTATTGTTCCGTCCAAGGTGATAGATGATATGTTATTTTGCAGGGGCGTTGCAACAAGATGGGCAAAGCAGGCAATTGGTGAGAGGGGGCTGCAGAGAAGTAGAAGATCTAGAATATCTAAATGTGTGTATGATGGGCCTGGTATGTTGCATTTAAACGTTCCTACTTTACTGGTATTTATGTGTATCACAGTTTGCACTTTGTTTATCATTTTAATAGGAAAAGAATAGTTTGAAGATTGGAATGATGTGGTTTGTTATCATGTGTTTCTTTTGGGGGGTGGTTTGGTTTGGTTCGATGTAGGGCCCCCCAGGTGCCTTTTGCATGGGGCCCCTAAAGTCCCTGGACACACTCCTGTTTATTTATAAGGATTAGGTCTTGCACACCCCTCTTGCCACACTTACATTTTATGAGATTCGACAAAGAAAAATATACTGACCCCTCTTTCCAGCCTGGCTTTTTAACCTTGTGTGTCTTTTGGTTCTTTTACTTCCTGTCATTGTCTGGTTTCCTACGTCTGTGCCCACTTATCTTGTGTATTTAACCTCTGTCCTCTCATCGTCAGTTTGTCTGCTCAGCTTGAATTAGCTCTGTAATTCAGTAACTTGGATATTATTACCCTGCTGGTCTTCTCATAAAATACATATGGACGAGAAAGACCCTTGCTATAGTTTTTAAATGCTCTTGTTTACAACGTTTCACAGCTAATATCACAGGAAATAAATTTTCAAGTAGGTGGTTGCTCCAGTCTCAGTTTGGGTGAATTCAATAAAAAAAACAATTACAGAATAATAGCCCTTTTCCTTTATGAGTTCAGTGGTCTTAAATGCCTCTGGAAGCATTTCTTCAAAGAGGAGGGGATCGTGACACAATGACACAGATTCCTATTGGTCAGTCAGTGTGACAATGTTACACAACCACAGACCTGATTACTTTTTCTTATATAAAATACACACACTGCTTGTTTTGTTTTATTTTGATTGCTCTATTTTATATCCCAGAAGTTGCTTTTAGTTTGTGTTTTTTCAACACAGTTAATTTTGTTTTAGTGCATCATAACTGCCAGTGAGATATTAAAGTATTAAAGTACTGAGGAAAACATGAGTCAGAATCTTTTTTTTGGTACGAAGAGCCATTTGTTTCTCATTGTCATAATTGTCCAGACGGCACCTTGTGCCAGAATGATATTTTCCTTGTTCTCATGCAGTTACTATGTTGACTGAGCTTCTTCAGGCAATTGCTTCCACAGGGAATAAAACATTTGTTTAAACCAAAGTAAATAGTGGTTGGCACTGTTGTTCTCAGCAATAAGGTTATCGGTTCGATTCCTGGATCAGCCAGGGTCTTTCTGTGTGGAGTTTGCATGGTCTCCCCGTGTCTGGATGGTCATTCTCCGGGTACTCCCGCTTCCTCCCACAGTTCAAAGACTTGCAAATCAGGATTGGGTTGATTAGAAGCTCTGAATCAACCATAGGTGTGAGTGTGGCTGTGAATGGTTGTTTGTCTCTGTTGGACTTGTGATACGCCTGCAACCTGCTCAGGGTTTACCCCGCCTCGTGCCCAATGTCCGCTGGGATCGGCTCCAGTTCCTCCTGAGACCCTTAAAGAATAAGCAGTATAGATAATGGAATAATGGATGGAAGCACAATCAATTTATTATCAATAAGTATCTTGACCAAATGGCACTATCAGTATTCAGTACTCACATGTATCAAAACAATCATAATGACTGAAATATGCAAGTTGTATTGTTTTATGGTTTTATATTTAAAAAACATATAGGATCAACATTATCATAAATACAATGTCTGATTAATAATGAATTAATATTCCTGGCACATGTACTCATGCACTGTCATAAACATAAAGTGCTGACAATCACACAGGCACGTAACTGTAAACATTCACTTCCCATGTATGTGTCATCATCGACCAATACAACACGTCTGAGGCCACTTGAGACCGAAAAGACCTAAGTTTGAAGGAGACAGGGAAAAAACTCATGCAAATGTGGTTATAATTGTTGGGAGAGAAAATGAATGCAGAGGGAAGGGGTTGATGCAGCCCAGAACATAGTGTTCTGATGGCTGTTTTTCCCCGTGCTGGAATGGAATCAAAGTGGGCTTTGGGGAAGAAAGGAAAGATCAGCCCAGTATTCTGTGTTTTTTATGAGGCTTCTTTTAGCACTGTGGGAGACTGAACAACCTCTTCAGGAGATGCCAGAGGAAATCTGGTAAGTTGATGAGACTGCTGTGGGACCTGCAGAGGAATGTTTCATTGTGATTACTTGGAGGCGGTCCGAGGGCTGAGGGCCGGGCCAGAGCCCTCACTTGCATTTAGGAAAAAAATTATTGAGATATCTCTCCAGTTTATAGAAAGGTTAAAAGTTCGACTCCCTGTGCCATCTTATCATCCTGCATCTTAAAATGTTTTAGTTAGGCAGGGCGGTTTTCTATTTGTCATTGATGACACCAGTTTGACTTGTTTGACCCTTGTCATACAATTATTATAATTAAACCATAAACACAACAGCAATTCACATTTTGTGAATAAACTCAGATGTAATGTTCTGTTACATTAATTACACTTTTTCTTTATATAATAATGTTTTTACTGGACCAACGATCTCGTGCTACATCCCTGTCAGTGAGTGAGTGAGTGAGTGAGTGAGTGCGTGAGTGCGTGACACACTTTCCAAGATATCTCAGCAAATAATCGGATTAGAGACACAATTTAAAGCCTATGTTGATCATAAGATGTCACATGATGAGCACCATCATAAAGAAATCACACAGATGTCAGAAAATGACATCATCAGCATAATTTAAAAAAAGTATTTATCCACACATCTCTGCTCAAACATGACCTGAAGCATATATAGATGAAAGAATATGATCATATTGGTAGGAATGACGTTATCATGATGTCAATAAAAGCCCGAAAATGACATACAGTGTAGTGATGCATTCAATTTTGCAACCAATAAAATTAGAGAGACATTCTACAGCTATTTAGATTAACCAATCATTTGTCATCATATGATATAAATGATGTTACGATCATGTCACTATGAACAGGTATTATCACAATACAAGAAGTTAGCATTGCCTGACTGGGGTATGAACAGTGTGTGTGCAGGGTGTTTACTGCATAACAGACTGTATAAACTGATTCAACCAATCCTACTGGACTTTGTAACTAAGTTAGTGTGGTTTCAATCATCAAACCATCCCATGAGCCATTGTGTTGTTTTATGAGTCCAGTGCAAACAGTGTAGAGTTGACTTTTCCAATGATGCAGTGTGTTGTACAAAAACTTATGCTGTATATCCCATCTGTCTTCACATTTATTTATTCACCACAGTATAACCCACTGACTGTAGGTCTGACAAACAGCCCCCACACACACACACACACACACACACACACACACACACACACACACACACACACACACACACACACACACACACACACACACACACACACAGAGCTCACCTGCCCACTCTCCCATTGAGGTAAAGAATGTCTTTGACAGTGGAAACCATAGTTTTGGAAAAAGCATCCTGCTGGAAAACAGCAGTTTCACTCCATAGTAAACGACAACTGCTGCACCGAGAGAAATGAAAAACAGCTCAGATAAATCCATGACGTCGGGAATGATAAACTCCTGCTTTGAACCTCTCTGTGTTTGTGTCTGCTCTGTGTCTGAGAAAGTTTCTGGTCCAGTGATCCACTAAAAGTACGCAATGACAGAAAGAGGGAATGACCCTGCAAAAGGACACTCCCATTTCAAAAGCAGCAGCCTCTCACCCTTCCTCTGCTGAACATGCAAACACACCCACAAATACCACATGTTGGTATTTAATTATATCACAATGATGATTAGCTCCTGAGGTTCCACAGTAAACATGATAACTTTCTGCTTGAACAATAATCATATAGAAAGCATTTTTATCATTAGCAGCATCAGCCAATGAGTCTTTGCTAAAGGATCTTAGTAAAAGGAACAAACAATGATAATTTAGGACAAACCCAAAGTAATTAGAGAGTAGGAATACTCCTATACTCACATACAAATCTCATAGATATGGAGAATTGCAGCTGTCAATAGATGAAATATGTTTTAAAGCCTTTTAAACTCTGAGAGTCAATTTTATACTATTTATTATTGTATATTCTCCTAGTCACACATCTGACTGAATGCTTAGTACAAACGGATCCTAATTAGTTACCAGACTAAATTTGAGCAAGATCTCAATAACCTGCAAGAGGGGACATGTTAAACTTTTGCCTCTAATTTGTTGTTTGGTTTAAATAACCAGAAATAAAGGTTTGGAGTGCATACTTAATATAATGATCAAATTAACAACAAAGCACTCTCAAAGTTTTGTACTATAGTTCTTATTTAGACCAAACAGTACATATTCCCATAAAAAAGAAAACTTTGAGTCTTTGTTATCAACAATAAATCAGGTCACATCTTTCCAGAGGTTATTAGTGTGGGGGTATTGTCTGTCACAAAAGGATATCGAAGATAAGTTTCCAAAACAAATCTGAATCATAGAAGAAACAAGAACAAAAAATACAGAATACGTAGACAATCAGCTATTAATAGATAATAAGAGTCAAACTTTGCAATGCAGGATTAAATAAGTAAAATATAACTCAAATTAAATGACATATCAGTAAAATAAAGGAAAAATAAAGGAAAAATAAAAAACGAAATGTCCCAATATGATGATAAAAACAACCCAAAGTGCTCATTGCTCATTTTGGGAACTGTTGGGTTTCTCAAAAAACAAAATTGAGGACTCAATACAAATATGTTATGATGTAATTTCTATTCATTTCTTTCTTGCCATGTATTTTGTGAAGTGCTTTGTAACCTTGTTTAGATAAGTGCTATACAAATACAGTTATTTTTATTATTATTATTATTACAAAACAGATCAACAACTTTAATCCAGGGTCACAAAAAGTAATAATTCTTCAAAGTAAAACTTGTTATTTTGGGCAAGGATTAATGTCTCCATGTATCAAATGAAATTAAATCAATCACACTTAGAAGTGACCAATTATAAGTATAAGGTTAATCGTATAAGTATGTATTACATTGAAATTTAACAATGATGTCTTTAGGTATAATCGTTACAGGATGAGCAGTTTTATTGTTAACGAAACCTTCTGTGTCGAAAGATGGAAAAGTTTGTGACAGTGACACAACCAGCACATGACGGCTCGTGGCTCAGCTTCATCAAAGACGCAAATTGAGATCTTGAACCTGCACATGTTCATCTGCTGCCGGTGACGTCATCACCGCGCGCCTCCTCTGCCGCTCGCGCCATTCCTACAAACGTGTGTCTCCATCTCTCATGACATTAACCACAGGCTGAGCTCCAGCAGCCTCCGTCACCAGCCTCCTCTCTGCTGCCGCCATTCTTCTCCCAGGTGAGTCCTGTCGTGTGTTTACGTTTTGCTTCCGTCATTAGAGGAGAAGCCTCGCTCCACACAACGGACGTCGTCGGCCCCTGGTTTCGTGTTGGATAACTTTAGCTTGTTAGCTAGCTAAGCCAAAGTTAGCTTTGGTGCTGAGGGGTATGCACAGGTTTGGGGGGGGGGGGGGGAAATCAGTGGCCATCCCGTTTCCTCTCGTGAATGAATAACGTGTTTTAATAACAGAGGACACTGGAACATACTGTGAACATGTCGGAGCTGGTGAAACGTCACTGTGAAGTAACAGCATGTCAGTGTTACGATGCTGCTTCTGTCACTCGACTGAGTTTGTTTTGGTTCTGTGAGCTTCAGAAAGACGGTTCCCTTCATAGACAATCCTCTTAGCACATGTGTGTGCGTGTGTGTTACCATGTTACAACGTACTGTGTCACTAACGCAAACAGCTGTATGTTTATGAGCAGACAGAAGAACATGTCACACCTGTTTCTGCTGCATCTTATCGGTTGATCATCCTTCATTTAGTACAGCTAACGCCATCAGTGTTTGACGTCCATTTGCTAATCAGGTCATCCTGCTAGCTTACTTGTTACCTAAGCATTTAGCCACTAGCTAATGTAAGCGTTAGGGGAAATGACGTGAGCAGGGGGGGTCGGCCCCCAGGTTTGACAGGTTCTGCAACACAGGTGTAGTTAACCTACAACAGCACTAAACTGTCAGGGAAAGCTCCCTGTTACATGGTTTATGTATTTGCACTGCAGCCTGAGAACAAGCAGGTTTCATGTTGTGAATCTGCAGATGATTAAAATCTATGTGAGTTGAATTGCTAATGTTGTCTGTTGTTCTGGGGTCATCCATGTCAGCTCATTGTCACACTGGGACCTTTTTGTTACATATTTATATTTAAATGTCTTTCAATATTTCCCTTAATGGAAAGACAGGCAAACAAAAACACAGTATGACAGTACAAGTACATAGCTTATACAAACAAGACACACCAGTGGAATAAAGGGGGGTGGGGGACAGTTTTTCATGCACACAAGTGATGTTACCTCAACACATACTTTGCTTGAACAAATACATGAATACGCTTTCAATACACTTTTTCTAGTTATTTTTTAACCGTATATGGATAAGATGGGACCAGGACTGAAATGTTGATCCCAGCAAAGACACTAGTTATTACAAAGAGAGGACAGCACGTTGTGAGTCCAGCAATGACTTAATGTTGACCCATAGGCCGTCACCACCCGTCTCTACACTGGGACACTTCATGTGAACAGAGCTGTTGTTTATGTTGCAGGAAACACTTGTGCTTCTCCTACTATGACAAGTGGGTGAGGATGATCACATGGACAGTAATGTTCTGATATTAACCAGATTAAGGCAATAGTCCGAATAAGATGCCGCCATGTAAACAGGATTTTTTGATTACTTCAACCCGAATTAGGTCATACTCATAATAAGCACTAATTGAATGGATATATGAGGAGTATTACGATCTTCACCCCCCTTCAGACCTGGTATTAGCGTCCGTGCTGAGTGATCTGATCACAAGTGGTCAGCTCTAAGTTCAGGTCTTAATGCATCCTAATACCTCCTGAATGTGTCAGGACAGCGTAGCTTCACAAGATTCATTCAACCCCTCCTGACTCCTCTCTTTCTACCTCTTTCTCTTACCAACACACACAGAACATCTTTAAACTCATACTTGGTTAAACAACATAATTTACTCTTCACAAAGAGAAATGATGTATGTGATAGTTTGCATATAGAGCAGGGAAGAGAGATTCGATCACAAGTGGTCACTGGAGTCACATTCAGGACGCATGTTAATGTCAGGTTGGAGCAGACAAACTTGTTCATACCAGGTCTGAACAGGGCCTTAGTTGCATTATGTAGACATTTATACATCTTATTGGATTATAACAGTCTATTGTAGTATTTGCAGCATTTTGTGACATCGACTTGTTCAGCAGTTATCAACTGCTTGCTATTATAATCAAACTATGCTCTGTCACATGTAAATGTAAACTGACTGCAGTGAAAGAGCCCCATGATATTACAGTTCAAGTTGGCAGCGTGAGAAGAAGCAATGACCATATTTCTACTGTGCATGGATGTTGTACAAGTATCTAACTTTGAAATGGACAGTAACATTATTCACAGGAGCGCTTGGCAGATTGTTGCAGTGCACTGGAAACTGTCTCCTTTTTTAAGGGTTTCACTAACTGTGTGAAGCACAGATCACCTAAATGATCACCTTGAGAGTCGTTCCAGCTTTATGAGTCTTTAAAAATGACAAGTCCCTTTGTTCAAACTAATGTATAAATGTGCAACATAGTCGTGATTGACACTAAGATGATTCCACCTCTTTGTTCATCTTGAGAGCGTCTAAAAATACCAGACAGCTCAAAGATGTGAGTATTTACACATATAGATAACTGTCCTTAATCACATTATAGCATGAGCAGAACCCTTTGTTTCTGGCCAAACTTATGGCATCACTCCTTTAGGTGCTTTGGGTAAAACCCGCTGCTATCACAGAGTTTCTTCTACATGATAGAGACTCAAAAATCACAACCAAATTCTACTGTAAAAAAAACAACAAAGCACAACAGGATCAGGCAGAAGGATGAGCTCATTGAACTCTGAATACATAGTTCTAATGTTATCCAAGGTTTCTGATGGCATGTGTCATTACAAGCACGTCTCTGACTCCTTCAGATTCAGCCTCTCATTGTTGACTCAGTAGTTGGGATGAGCCTAGCTTGGTCTGTGTGGACGTACACCTGTTTCTGAAGGATTTACACTTAACGAGAGATAAAAACTGGCCAATATTAGCCAGATACATCGCTGTATCTGTGTTTATTTTATCCATTATGGGTTGCAGGCACATTTTAACAATAGTTGCCCTTTAGAGACTTAAATGCCCTTCATTAATCTCATCAACAGTATTGGTGCTACTTTTCACACCATAAAACAGAAACCTTCAGAGTCTTCCTAGTGGCTTGTGTCACTGAATGAATAATTCATGGTTTGTTTATTAAAAGAATCAGTCTCCTATGTGACACAGGTCGGTCCAAAGCACTGCCACTCAATTCTAGTGTGAATATACAACCACAATGCACATGTGGTCACAGGAGCACACAGTGGACCATGGAGTAGAATTTTTTTTTCTGGGCTGTAGATGGCATCCTTGCTCAATATTTCCCCTCACTGTTACTTTAACTTAGCAGTGATAGTTCACTTCGACCACACAACCTCTGCTGGGCTCATCGAAGACAGTCTCTCCGGTGATCAAATTATTCAGCAACATATTCTGGCATAAAGTTTTTCTACTTTTGCTTCTCAGATAAACTTTTGGTGGAAAAACCATAGTTGACTATGTTTTGGAATGGGTGTAATGAAACAACCACATTATTTTCTAGCCTAGTTTTGACAAGTAAATATGGAGATGTGACCTCCCTAAGGACAGATTGATGATTCCAATTTTAGGCAGAGGTTTATTCTACCAGAGATTCTCTTTTTCTTGTGGCTCAAAGATTACTGAGCTACTGACTCAGGTTTTGCCTTTTGAAACTGAAATACATCCCTGGACCTGTGAAGCTGGGTTGCTTGAATAGTATCTGGGACTCAGAACAGCTCTTTGTGTGGTAGAGATAACCTGTCATGTTTTTATCAGGTGTGCTTTTCTTTTATGCAGAAGGATTTCTTTCTCTCTCATGATGCTCCACAGTGATGCCAGTGCTGCTTGATCTATCATAAAATGGGGGAAGAAAGAGATAAAGCCAGAAAAAGCCAACTTCTGACATTTTTGCACATGCTGTTTGACTCACTCAGCTTATCTTGATGTTTTATTATCTCGCTGGTGGAACTATTTAGAAAGTTTTTAGCTAAAATTTAACTAAAACTTTTCACAACAAAAGCAATGAATTTCCATTTTTCCTCCTCCACCCCCCCCCCCCCCCTCTACCCTTCCCTTCTCACATTCCCCTGCAGGTATATCCAGCTATGGATATGGACAGTGCCAGTTCAGTGGTGCTGCAGGCGTTAACCCAAGCGACCAGTCAGGACACATCTGTGCTGAAGCCTGCAGAGGAGCAGCTCCGACAGTGGGAGACCCAGCCAGGCTTCTACTCAGTCCTTCTGGTGAGGGATGATAGCAAATAATTTGAATAAATCTGCTGCAGTGAAAACAATTAAACCTCTAATAAGTGTAGATCTTGATGAATGTGGTGTAATTAGCAGAAAGCAAGGTGTCGCTGCATTTGTATTAATTTCTGATGCACTTGCATTTCTGAGTTTTACAGTAACTTCAGCTGCTTTCAGACATTCACTAAACTCTGAACAATTGCCTGACATTATTCCCAGGGGTTGTAAGTGAGAATGCAAATGTCTGAGTCAGTTGCTGGAGACCTTCTTCAGAGTTTCTCCTGCCAGCTCCCTTGTAAAAACTCTGGATAATGCCAACGTGAGCCCGTGTGAGAATACAGCAGGAGGTCAGCCGCATTCACAATTCACTGTGAGCATGCAACAGATGCAAAACTGAAAACAACAAAAGGAATACAATGATCTCATGGTGAAAAAGAGGAGCCATACACATAGAAGACATGGACAAAGATGTCAACTTGGAAAGACAAGATTCAAAAGCTTCCAGTGATAAAGGGCTTTGTTGATGTCCTGTAAACACAAACGCATGATCTCCGCAGTGGAATCTAATTGTCACGTCCTGCCTCCTGAGATCTTTGTGTTGCTGTGTACGCATCTGACCAAAGAATCTCCTGCTGTGTTCTTCATATGTGAAAGGCAAACTTTGGAGAAAGTGTCGACCCCATTGTGCGGTCATGTCTGAAAATGGCTTTGCAGGGATTTTCAGAGGATGTCTGGGTTCAGGGGGAAGGTGGTGGTTGGGGGGGGGGGGGGGGTTGCTTTCGACCATTATCCGCATCACATATTGTGACAGAAACTCCTTGTTGAGTGTTGTCTCTGGAGTAACGGAGGCTTTGACATTTCAGAAAACGCTCTCGTCAAAATTGAGTTTCTGCTTCACGCCATGGTCCAAAGCGTATCATCATCTCCCAAGGGTGCGCAATGTGCCCTTTTAATCTAGTTGAGGAGAGTTATTTGTCTGCGCCTCAGTACAGGAGGGACAGCTCCAGTAAATCAAATTTCAGCCAGCTAGATTCCATGGTGTGCTGATGCATCGAATAAACATTTAGTGCCAGTGGTCAGATCGGCATATTCAAGAAAGTTAGTACACTGAATTGCTCTGCTCATGATATTTCATTCCCTCGATACAACTGAAGGATGTCTTCAAGGACATTTGTGTTAAAGCAAAAATATAACCTTAAATCCTTTTTGCATTTTACTAAAGTTTGTTCCCACGTCTCCAAAACCTGAAAATATAAGAGCCAAGATTACAATCCCTGATATTATTGTGCGTCTCTGTATGGATTCCCTGCCTTTGCAGTGAATAGGAGAATGACTTTGGGAACACAGCGACAGTGCTCAGCCAGGTTGTTTAAGGTGATGGCAACCTCATGCAGATGGGAGGGGTTTCTTCCAGGATGACAAAGGCCCCATCTATAGGGCACAATGTGTTCCTGAATGGTTTGATGAGTATGAAAATGATGGACACTGCAGATTTTGGCCTGACTGTGACATTTAGACGGCTCTATCCACCACTGTCCTCATAAAAAAAAACCAAATGAGGGAATATCTTTTGGAAGAGTGGTGTTACATCCCTGCAACAGAGTGACAGAGACGTGTAGAATCAATACTGAGGTTCATTGAAGCTGTTCGGGGTAAATGTGGTGGTGAAATGCCAGTAAGGCAACGTCCATTATTCTATGTTATGGTTTAAAAATGACGTTTTCAAACTAAACGATCTCTGTCCACTCAAGCGTTTTGGTTCTGAAACTTTTATTTTAGTCCCCATCGATACTAACACTCCTGAAAGGGGATGACCACTCATGCATGCACGTGTAGTTAAACACAGATTGCTCGAATATTAGCTCGTCTCCTACGCATGTAAGCTGTTGTATCATTTTAAAAAGGCAGAATTTAACTGTATAGCAGCTGTTGGCAAAGACGCTTGTAATCGATAATCAATGTTGCGTTTTGCACTGGTAGCCGAGGGTAACTAAATGGAGCTTTTTTCCTATCTGTATTCAAGAGCATGGTCTTTTAGTTTCCAAGAGCAGAAGAGAAATCTGAGAGCAGACGATTCACAAGCGCACAGAAAGCAGCCCGAGTGCGGAGAAGGGCTGAAGCTGTAGTACAGGAAATCCATGCGAGCAACAATATATCTGAGTGCAAGCACACAGTTTGAGCAGAAGCAGAGCAAATTCAAGTGCAAACAGGGGCTATTTGAGTGCAAGGGCAGGGTTTTGATGAAAAGTAATACACAATCTGAACATAAATTCAACAAGTTATGCTCTCAAACTGAAAGAACACGCTCTTGGATAAAGATAAGAAAAAAGTTCCATGGTAATGCTGGCTGTTTTTTCTTCCTGGAGGGAGTCATGCAACAAGAGTGTGAAGAATCAGTGACGGCTCTGTTGGGACCGAAAAGTCCCAAGCAAGCGTAGTGAGTGTCTACGTCATTGTTTCCGATGAACATCTCCATCCAGATTAAAACACAGCCCTGGAGTTTTCCAACTAAAACGGGGCCAGCCGCGTTTCTGAACTCTTCTGTGAAAACGTAGTAATGTGGACGTAGACTTAGACACATCCTTTTTTCACCTGTAATTTTTTCACCTGTATGTTTATGTGTTTTCTACAGAATATCTTCAATAACCACATGCTGGATGTGAACGTTCGGTGGCTGGCTGTGCTCTACTTCAAAAATGGCATTGACAGATACTGGAGGAGAGTAGCGCCTCAGTAAGTGTCTGCTCGTCTCTCTCTCTCTCTCTCGTTCCTTGGTTCTATCTGCCTTGTTCTCACCGTCGTCTACTCCTTCTCACCTTTATTCTCCTCTTCCGGTTCTCATTCCCTCCGACTCTGTCTCTATTCATCAGTCTTAATCTCTCTGTTTTTGAGGCTTTGTAATTCTCCTCAGATCTTTTTTTGTCACAGATTTAATTTTGTAAGTTGCATTTTTTTCAGTTTTGTCCCTGCTCTTCATTGTGTTCATTTTTCCATTGTCTTTTCTTTTTACCAGTTATAGCTTACAGTGTGTGCGGTTCCGTCTCCACCACCTCTCTCAGCCTTATTGTTTTTCTTTTTTTACCCACCATCCGGATTATTCAAATCATTGTGCTCTGATTTTATACTTAGTTTGGTCTTTTGTGTCTCTTTTGTCTGGCGGCAGATCTGCTCTGGGTATTCAAAGCCTTCAGTCTGTCTTCGGGTACCTTTCTAGCTGGCTTTTGTTAGTGTTGAAGCGAACATTTGCTCTTCACTTTGCAGGACAGTTGCTGGCCAGAGGTAATCAGTTCTGCATCAGCACTCTGTGGCCAAACTTAGCCTTCTTCACATTATGCTGTTTTATTCTTTTTAAAGTTTTCTCCTCTCACCAAAGTTGTTTTGCTCTTTGTCAGTACTTCGGTAAAGTGAACTTCATTTGCTCGACTGCTGTGCAAGGGGTTTCGGTCCTAGGGTTATTTATGTGATTGCCCTTGGACCACTTGCTATTCAGGAGTTGGATACTGTGTGGTACAGCACAATGCATAGGAGACGTAGGTGACATTACATGGGATTCTTCCTCTGCAATTATAGTGATTTTACAGTATGCATTACAACTAAGGTTGGAAGAATTATTTTCACTATCAATTAGTATTTTTTCAATTTGTAAAATATATTCATGATTAATCAATTATATATAAATATGTATCACATATAAATAATTCATTAATATAATGTCTAAATGGAGAAATTCAACAATAACAATGTGTCAAATAACAGAAGAACATTGTGAGCATGCTCAGTGGGCTAATTCTGTTTTATCGGTCGTAAAACAATAATTCTAGCAAGTAATCTTTTGACTTATATCTTTGCTTATATTTAATCTGTTTCGTCCCCTTATCCGAGACCTTCCTGGCACACGGCCCGGAGTGCTCTGATAAACGCAAAGCGACAGTTGGCATGCACAGAAGGATCTGTTCTGTAAATCACTTTTTCACCATGGAACAGAATGACTAATGTGACTTAAGATATTCCAGGTACATTTGTAATTTTTGTAATGAAATGTCACTTATTTACGTGAGGTTTTCAGCCCCTCAATGAAGAAGACTCTAACAAGAACACTTTCACTTTGGTCTCACTGTTTTTAAAGGGGTTGCTTTTAAAAATACGTTTTAGAGTAGGAGGTGATATTGGCTAAATAAACGTTTTGATACTGCTGTGCGAAATCAAAATAAAAAGATAAAAAACTGTCTATATATCAACATACCATGTCGTACTGCGTCACTTAAGTGTAATGATGCCACCATTATTGTTATTAGTTCTACCTCCACTTATTATCCAAAGGTCTCTCGTGAAAAAGACGATAAAAGATTCTAGTAAAAGATACACTAACACTAAAAGCCACCTCACAGAAAAAATTATACATTCTGGGCTTCCCTTCATGTGAATGTAAAAGATGTACAGAGATATATTTAGGATGGCGTGGCCTTGGCGCAGGTTTTGGTTTTTAATCTTTTACCCCATATTTCTTTGAAGTTTATCTTCCTCCGACATTCCCAAAATATGTGCACGTAGTAAATCTTGTTTCTTATTCACACTCCCCTGCTGGTAATTTGTTTCCCCACCCATGTCTCCACGTTCCCTGCCCCAAGGTTACAGCGTGATTCATCCCTCACTCTTCTTCACATCAAACACTCACCCATGTCTCGCTTCAGCAGCAGTTGAAGTAGACTGTATAAAATTGATGCATTGTATTTATATACACATTCACACTGTTAGAATTTCCCCCCCTACTCTTGCAGAAGCTCCTGTTTCTGATGACAACATATGAGTTAGAGGAGAGCAGAGGGTTCTCTCCAAAGCTCGGTGATTAAATCAGGCAGCTGGCAGGTCCTGTACTGAAGAGTGTGATGCAGGGATTTAATTGATCCCATAACAACTTGGCAGATTGATATCATATTCCTATCATCACCATATAAAGTTTGTGATTTTCATGGCTAGAATTTGAAATGACATTGTAATGAGTCACTCAGGATAAGGGCTGCGTTCAACAATGCTGGGGCAGCTGGCACCCTGGTGATACAATGTGACATGGAGGCTTAGTGGTTTGTTCTTGCGCCTTCAGCAAGAAGACCCTGAGTTTGGAAGTTGGACCTTGTTTCAGTAAAACTATTTTTTTCCCGCTCATCTATAAATGGGCCTTCAGAAGGGTATCATCCTTTTTTAACCACTCATTGACCTCCTGGTTGTTTTCTATTTGTCTGTATTAAGTACGCATCTCTTCTCTTTTTCCTCTTTCTCCCAGTTTTTCCTTCTTTTAAATGTATTTTTGGTTGCTTTTCTTTCACAGTGCATTATCAGAAGAGGAGAAGACGTCACTGCGTGCTGGTCTCATCACAAACTTCAATGAGCCTGTTAATCAGGTAAGTGGACAAAAACTTTGAAAATATATTATTAAGCATCAGATACTGACTCGCTCATTCTGTTTTATAAAAACATGTAGCCTAGTCTAATAGGAAATTGACTTTATAGCATATTTTGCCCATTATACATGTATAAAACATTTTTTAATATGGCAAAGTGTAGAAAATGTCAAGTAATACAGAATTGTAGTATCTTGCCTGTATACACACACATGGATTGGTTTGGTTAAGTCGACTTGAAGAAAAGACTCCATCGAGATTCCTTTTCCAACGTGGCCTCCTTGTGTATTCAAGGGATGAAGTGAGAGGATGGGGGGGGGGTGAACCTTTAGAAGCCCAATCATTCTCATTAAGCACATGCTGAGAAGGCAGGTGGTATATAATCCACTGGCAGCGTTCGCTACACTGACACTGTATTTCAACCACCTGTTGTCACAAAAGCTTTTATGATATTTTTTTTTTCCAATAACAAAAAGATTTATTTAGATGAGACCAGCTGTTCTATCCAAACATACAGATCTGATCACAGATAAAGAGGGAACTTAAACAGCAGATTTTATTCTTGTCTGTAGGAGATTAAAAGGCAATAGAACTCACTGTACTCCCATTAGTGCCAGAGGAGAAGGACAAGAGTTATGCTAATAAATGTTTTGCTCTATACCATAGACACATTACAGTACTTCCCTGTCGGATAGGAACATTTCCATTAGTAAAGTAATAAAGGCTTGGTGCACAACACTGGCATTAAGAGGGCTATATCGTATATCACAGCCAGAATCCCAGTCGTGTGTAGCGTGGTAGTTGGTTTTATTAATGATGTTAGTGCGCACAGTTGAATACTTTATAGAGGCATCACACACACCATCCTGTTTTACAGTCCCAGCTGCATTTTCATGCCAGAGTACTGACGCACAAACACTAAAAGAAGAAGGTCCTGTGCTCTTCAGATAGAGCCGCAATTTCATATTTCACACGTGAGGGTCATGGCTCATAGGGCCTTCTAATCGCTTAATCAAGGCTGAAGTAGCATGAAAATCATTTCCTTTATTGTGATTGATTGCTTATTGCCAGACTAAAATGAACCAGAATTGCACTCAGTGTAGTGCATACAATGCCTGGATCCCCTTTGTCCAGATCAGTGCCAACACTTATTACTGTGCAGCGGCTGAAAGACGTCCACCCCCATGAAACAACATTTAAATCTTCTCGATTCAGATTTTTATTTGGCTCCAAACCAAGTTTTACACACTCATAGGTATGTAAGCATCTTTTTCCTCAAGATCCATGCATTTCTCTGTAGGAATTTGGTGAAAATGTGAAAGTGCAATGTCAAAATCTTGCAATGTTAAAGAAAGTGATTTATAAAATTACTGGCTCTGCCCCCTCATCCGCATACACACAATTTCTATCGGTTCTTTCTTTCTCGATGTCCCATCCTTCCAAAAAATGTTGGTGGAAATCCATTCAGTAGTTTTTTCGTAATCCTGCTCACGAACCGACCAAGCAATCAACCTCCTTGGCCGAGGTAATAACATGAATGATAGAGCCACCAAATTTAAGGTGGCTAAAGTATTTTACTTAGGTAACTTAGGTATTTAGTGATCAGTTAAATATTTAGGTTTGCTTTTTTTTTTACCAACAGTTTATATATTTTATTGTTTGCTTTGGTTCAAATTGTTTTTTAGAAAATTCAAAACAATAAAATGAAAAGATTGGAAAAGATCATTGCAGGCAGTGAGGGTGCATGTGGGGATTATATCCGAGGGTCAAGAACTTTCTTGATGAGCCATTTATTTTATAGCTCTGGGGAGACCGCTGCAACTAACAAATAACTCAGCAATCATGCAGAGTGTAATACATCTTTCTGAGGGGACACGGGAGCCGGCCCTGAATGGTGGCCATCCATCCATTCTGCTTTCTACAGCTTGTATGTCCCTGAGGTGCAGCCCTCCAACATCAGGCCTGATAGAGTCCATATGGCAAGCGACGAATGCCATTTCAACACCATATGTCTTTGCAGTCAGAACCTCTCCTCTGTCGAATCAAAACTCCAGAAGGCAACAGTGCATGTGTGTGCTCCAGTGTGTGGACAGTTGACATTTAAAACTTGCGTTTGAAGAAAAGTTTGTTTTTTGAAGTTGCCTGAAGTCAAAGAGTTTTCTTTTTAGAAAACATAGTTAATACTTGAGATGCTCACTGGTTTTTATTGCCTAATTAAATGAGATTGTTAAAGTTGTTGAGCAGGCATAGGTGTGTTTATCAAAGCATGCAATAAATTCTCACTTCTTATTTTCAGACTTATTGTGGGAAGAACAGCTAAAGGATAATAAGATCAAAAGTCAACAAGTAGCTATTGCATTTAAACCTGGGCTAGATCTGGTTTGATTAATGGATTTGATAATAAAAAGTGAAACTGCCATCAGTAAAAATACGAGATCAAATCTAACATGTCATACAGTACACTATAAACTGCTGTTACTATCATTTACAAATTAACTGTGCTGCTTCGATGGCCTTGTACAATACTGCACTGTTGCCAATGTCATGTCTACTGTAATTGATATTAATTGGATGGAAAATATATTAGCAACGCTTCTTAACATAGAGTAATACAGTTCAGCATGACTCCAAACTACAGCCTCCACAGGGACATGGGCTCTGTACGTTTGTTTTCTCAAAAGAATTTTCAAACTTGAGGATTTTGCTTTGCTAAATTTAAAATATAATAAAATGAGTAAAATAATGATTTTTACCCGAAATAACACATTTACACCAAACGACTCATAGTAAATGTAACGTCTTATTTCCACTCCTGCTATATTGTGTACAATAGTTTCATATTGTGTCTCTTGGTCCATACCACTCATTTTAAATGTCATTGAAATGAACTTTATTGCAGGTTATAGATTTAGTAAGAAAAACCATCAAGATTCCTTTGACACAACCGCCTTCTGCTGTGTTAATGCTTTGCCTCTGGTAAATTTCTTTTTCTTCCCTCTTGTGTTTTTCCAACAGATAGCGACACAGATCGCAGTACTGATAGCCAAGGTGGCCCGTCTGGACTGCCCCAGGCAATGGCCAGAGCTCATTCCCATTCTGCTGGAGTCCGTCAAGGGTCAGGACGGCTTGCAGCAGCACAGGGCGCTGCTAACATTCTATCACGTCACCAAAACACTCGCATCCAAACGTCTGGCGCAGGACAGGCGGCTTTTCCAGGATGTAAGTTGTTTTGTCACTGCTCTCAGCTCAACATCTTTGCAACTGTATTTTGTTTCTCAGTGTTCGTCACACTTAGTTATTCAGTATCCCGCTCCACCCTTTTGTCGTTATGAAGTCGCAGTGTGCTCCTGGATACAAGGTGACTTTAGGTCAACAAGTAAAGAAACTGAACTTTGCTGCTTTTGCAGTTGGCCCTCATTTTTCTCTTCCCGTCTTTTGCTCTCTGACTTTGTCACATTGCTTTCTAATCTTTTCCCCTGCATAGTATTTTGAACGTGCACAGATGAATAGTGAGATTATCTTGAAAGTTGCAGGTTTTTCAGTTTTCATATTTTGCCTGTAGGAGATGCTGTTCAGCAACTGAAAGGGACGTGTCAAATACCAGATTTATAGCAGCAGGGTTTCTCTGTGCATATGTGTCTGTCTTCATGCATGACTCTAGCATGATTGATGTGTTGGGGAATAGATTTGTCTGTTTTGCTGGTTGTGTGTGTGTTAGAGGGAGGGCTGTTTGTGTGAGTTAATGTTTCTGTCAAAGAGGCAGCGAATTAGAGCATAATACTAACCCTAACCCTTTTTTTTTTTTTGCTGTCTGAGGTTTTAAAGAACAAAAGACTTAAGCAGAAAGACAGACATGATGAGAGTGGGTTTGGGGGTAATAAGACAATCAAACAGACCAACAGTGCGAGAAAGAGAGTGGCACAGATGGAGACCAGTGGACATAAGAGGCAGCGTGGTTGGACTTTCTGCAGAGGCCCCCTCTCTGCCAAAATGAGTTACCTCGGGCGATAGGAGGAACAAAAGCAGACTGCCGTATTAAACGGTGCAGGTTTTAAATGATGCACTGATGACTTTGTTGCTAAATGGCCTGTGCAATGCTCTCCCTGTCTCCTGTCACGACAGAGCTGGCGTGCGTGTGTGCGTGTGTGCGTGTGTGCATGTGTGCGTGTGTGTGTCAAACACTGGAGAGGTGACAACAAAAAGGACATCTAACACTCGTCTTTTAGTGCTTTCTGACTTATTTCATCGTACTTTTTTTTGTCTGCACCTATCTCAATTGTTGTCATTTCCTAAGACCTGGAGACTTCTAAACAACATCTGTAGTTTTACAGTGGGTTGTACTTACTTACTTATCTATGCCATTTATTCACAAAAACCTATTGAAATCTCGTCTTCACTGGACAGCTTAGTATCTCTTTATTTCTAAGCTCACTCGTTTGCCTTCTATGTTATATACAGTTTTTTCCCCTACTCTATTTAATAGACATAATGTGTACATGAGTACTCTTCCTTAAGTGTGAGAGTGTGTCTTTTTGTATTCGAAAATTGGTTTGTAGAGATGTTTGGATACCAGCGGCAGAAATGCCTTCAATACTGCCAGAAATTCTGAGTCAGGCATAAGTGAGTGCGCAAATCTATATACCCATCCATACCATGCCTTGGAAGTACATTAGCTTCACCCAGATAAAACTGCAATTTTCTACTCCCGGTAATCTCTTCTTCTTTGCCACTCCAAAGTAGCCCTTTTGCAGCAAATAAGAAGTGATTTCCAGTAGTGAAGCACCAGCCAGAGCAAACTAAAACGTCAGCAAGTTGGTAACATTTCACTCTGGAAAGTCCCACAAGTAAAACAGCGATGTCTTCAGTTATGGGGTGTGGCACTTGTGTTGCCAATTAAATATTAGTTACCTCATCACTATTCCAGCATACAGCTTGGTGAACGTTAAATGCATTGGGATCGGATTGGTACTCTGTGTCGGCTGATATGCGAAGTCCAGGTGTCGGAATCTGGTTAGGAACATCTCTAGTGGTTTGCACTAAGTTAGCAAAAAAAAGTTGTTGGACCCTGTTAATTGCATGATGGGAGATGACGCACTGACAGCTGCACATCATTTAACCCTCTCCGTGGCCCACATATTAGTTTTTCAAGGTTCGTGTTGTGCAATCTTCAAATTGGCACAGACTCTGTGCCAAACAAATTTTGGTGGAAGAAAGGGAAAGAGGAGATGATGAAGAGTCCGAGTGTGGGTGTGTCGTAGAAGAAATAATTGAAGTACCCAGGGGGGGTGTTCTTGACAGGGGGAGGAATCCCATATGGAGAAGTGATGGAGTAATGAAGAAACTGGTGTAGAGATGAAGTGGAGGTTTTATCCAAAGAGGAGGATGAGATTAGGACTCTTTAAGAAGTAATTTCCGCCTCCTAACCTTTAGAAATGTGAATTAGTCAGAATGTTCTTCAAAAAAAATTTGATGAAGGAGAAAGGTTCAGTGCCGCGTGCGTGTGTGTGTGTGTGTGTGTGAGAGAGATATATAGTGAGAAGCTGTAAAGACGCTGCATAATTTTTCTTTCTTACTGTCATTCAAATTTCATCATAGCTGCTTGGAAGTAGGGGGTGACTGTCGTTTTATTTTTTTGATGAATGGTTCTTAAGAAATATTAAACAAAGGTCGGTTCAGGCTGGGGTGACGCATCATTACTATTGCAAAGCTGCAACTGAAAAAAACCTATCACAAGATCAAGTGTGGGAATCTTTTCGAAACTGCAGGCCTGTTGTTTAACCTCTGCCAAGGAGGTTCTGTTTCCATCTGCGTTTGTTTGTTTATCAGCAGTATAACACAATTGCTATTATTACTATTAAACAGATTTCCACAAACATTTTGGTGCTGATCCGGAATAATTTTCCCTTTCTTTAACATTGCAAGATAGTGTATTATTCAATATTTTTGTTGATAGTATTTGACTCATATTGAAACTGTCAGGAATATTTAGGAGGTTGGTATTGATGAGTGTGATGCAGATCCAAATAAAAACCTGGATCTAGTGGAATTAAATGAAGTTTAATAGGCTTTTTTTTTTCATGGTAACAAATAGAACTTGAAACCTGTAACCACCACTAATGTGTAGCTGAGAAACGTAATGTGGCCTCAGCTATAAAGCCTGTTTTAATTTAAGGGGACTATGGGGCCTTGCTGGAGGTATGTGTCTACTGAGTGCAGATCTAATATTGAATTAGTTTTACCTGGGTGTAGCTAATAAATAGATGAGTGAATGTACGGGTTACAGCAATGAATTTGTCCATCTGCTTGAATAGAAAATCAGTGAGAAGGAGGAGGACTCTGTTGTCTATATATACACACACTCACACACTCGCACACTCGCAGAGACACATTAACAAATACATAATGATCTTGCAGCTGCGTAGCTTTTCAAACAACAAAACACACCACCACTGTGGGGAAAAATAATTGAATTTTAGATGCATCGGAATTCTCTCTTGAATCATCTAGCCACAATACACCAAACTCAGGAATTCACCAACTGCTTTTCCCTTTTTTATACTGTAGCACAACATAAATGAAATTGGGGAATTAGTTGACATGATCCGAGTTATCAGGAGAGTTGACTGAAGCAGCCAGACCACTGTTATGAAACTGTGTTTTTATTATAGTGATATAATCTGTTGTCAGGGGGCTCAGGCTGTTTTGTGGTGAACGATTCTTTCCCATCTTTTGTGCTGTTTCATAATTCTTTTCAGTGCAACATAGTGGGGATTATATTCTGGCTCAGAAAATGTCATCTGCCAGTGAAAAGCTGCACTTCTACCCCATGCTGAGCAAGTATCTTTCATGTGTTTGAAAGACCCCTCAAGACTCATTTATGCTGCCTTTACCTATGAAAAGAGATGTGTACATTTCAGATGATGTACCTGTCACTGCTCACATACCTTCATGCATCCTTTACGTTGGCATGGTTGTTTAGCAATACATCCACTAGAGGGAAGCTCAGAGTTGAGTCTCTGACAATAACGAACATGGCGGTGGTGGAGGAATGTGTGAGAATGTGCCTCTTAAGAAAAATGCAAAAGCAGCCGTTTCTTTCTGAGCTCATGTGACATAACATTACATAGATGTCTTTAGTTTCTTACCAGCCCACAAAGTCTCGCCATTGTTTCTTCTGCATGTCTCATGGTCGTCTCGCTTAAACTATTCACACTGCCCCCATCATTTCCTGTGGTACTGCTCCCTTTAGTCTGTATCCTCAACTTTCAGAATACCTGCACAAATACCGACGAAATCGAGCAAATATTTTTTTCACTTTCTTTATCATTGCGAGAGAGAATAATTCATGGATCTTGATGGAAAAAAATTTGGGCACGTTTAAGGGACTGATATTTATGAGTATGTTCAATTTGATGCAGATCCAAATAAAAATCTGGATCTAGTGATTTCAAATGTGGTTTCATAAGAGGACTGCTTGGCCTTGGCGGAGGCATACACTAAACTGAGTGCCGTTTTAGTCTGTGACTGGATGGTGACTGTAATCTTTCCATTTCCCCATTTAATGTTTGTGCATTTTATAGTTATGCAGTGTATTTATGGTACTTTATGGTAATAAAATTACCACATATATATTCTTGGATTTAGTTCTGGAAAAATGTGTGGGAAAATTGTCATTATTCAGGAAGTGGGGGGGTCTTAAGCAGAATTTCCCAAAGTTGCTTCATCACTTTTAGGTTCCGTGCTTTTGGATTAGTTTGGGATCTGAGGAATGGAAAGTGGTAAGCTCTCAGAGAAAGCTCTCCAAAGAGGAAAGTTGCCAGCATTGCACTTTTCTGTATAGAATCTATCAAAGCCGATGCTGTGCTGTCAAAACAGGGATTTCTCTTTCAGCAGACATGTGCCACCAACCTAACCACTGGTTCTTCCTCGACACATCAGTGTTGCCCACAACTTATTCTGTCGATGAGTTGTTCGGTTGATCTTTGTGATGCCGTGTTACCATTAAAACTTTCCACAGACCAATTTTCACGTGGGTGTTTGTCTTAATTAAGTAGCAAACATTTCATTAAACGATTGTCAGAATATCTGAGTGTAGCTGCACTGAAATGTAGCCTCATTGTTTGAATAGTTAGCGATGCAATGTTTACCCGTTTTCTCTTCTGTTTGTTCTTTTTATGAAAACAGTCTATTATTGTTCCATGGCAGATTTGTTATATTTTCGTGGAGCTACTGGGTCAGACTATGTTACTACAAAGCTGATGGGACTGAGAGCACTTTTGTCTACTTTTTGATGATCTTGTTTTCCCTCTGCCTTTTAAAAGACGGGATTGTTTTGAGGCTAAATAATTTGATGGCAGCGACTGTAATGGGAAGTTCAATCAGATCTAAATTAGACCTGTGACTCAGCTGCCCCTCTCAGCTCCCTGTGTGTTGTTTATTCTATATGAGTGCATTATGTGCAAGTGCTTTTGTATTAGCATGGTCTTCAGTGGAACTGGCTGTAAGTCTTTGCTGTCATACTATGTGCGTTTACATCTGGTGTGCGTTTACATCTGGTGTGCAGATTCATGTGTGACAAACCTCGTGTGTACCAGAGGGACCTCAGATGCCTGTTGCTGAACGTGAACACTGATCCACCGCATGCTGTTTGTGTGTTTGTGTGCAGCTGGCGTCGGGCATCTACAGCTTCGCCTGCTCCCTGTGGAGCCATCACACCGACTGCTTCCTCCAACAGATCTATGCCAGAGATGAGGCTACAGCACTCAGCTCGCTGGAGAGGACGCTGCTCTCTCTTAAAGGTAGCGACATCTGCACACGCAAACTTACATGTGGCCAAATACAGATGACACACACAACGAAACCGCATTACCACTCAAAGCGTGATCTTTCTATACAAAATGGTCCTTTTAATAACTGTCTGTCTCTTGTAAGATTTGATATATATTACAATATTCTACTACAAGACTAGGTCAAACCCGGTCTATGCCGGGCCTTGTTTGGTCATGTTAAAAATTGGAAGTGTTGTGGAACCACTGTGAACCGCTACTTTCAGTGGACATGAGCTAAATCCTGCTCATAACTTTAAAACAAGACCATTATTATTAAGTCTCTTACTCAAGGTTTAGTTACATCTATGGACTAATGCAAGATGAAAAGCGTTGAATTGACATTAAGTGTTAACATTTAAAATAATATATTGTGTTACTGAAGATACTGGCAAATATGGGTGCACATCTTTAAGCCAGTTTTCAGAATGGCAGAATGTTTTTTTTTTTAATGGTTTGCATGGCTCGCATGGCTCAGGGGTGAGACAAGTAGGAAATTGGTGGCAAAAAACATAGCAGATTTGTTTTGTTTTTTGTAGCTAACCTCCTCCCCTTTTTTGACAATGGTGTTAATTTGGCAACACTGCCTGTTAATGCCCCCGATACAGTAATAGTTTATTTTGAAACGTCAATGTTTAGTGGGGTCACTTCAGCACTCTGCTGTCGGCCATGGACAATTGCTTTTAACGGCCGACCAGCTAAAATGCCTCATTAAATGGACAAGTAAAAAAATGACTGTTGTGGAAATATTAATTTGCACTGATATATGGGAAAAACCCATTAAAGTTTATTGTCAAACTTCAATCATTGACAATCCTTTTTTTTCTTCTTCTATCTGCCTCTCTCAGTTCTTCGCAAGTTGACAGTCCACGGATTTCAAGAGCCACAACAGAATATGGAAGTGATGGTGAGTGATTCCCTCTGTTGCTGCTCACATTTTGTTGAAAGTGATGTTGTGTTCGTGGTGTTTTGAGTCGAAAATTATTCCATTCACAGTGTGAGAAATATGGATGGCTGTGATGATTGAAAGTGCCTTAAGCCTTGTCTTAGTTCAAAGAGTCAAAATTTCTATATGAGCTCTTTCAAAGTCTAAATCCATGAAACTGTTAATTCAATTCAGTCTAAATCTTTGTCCAAAAAAATAAAAATCTTAGCCGCGTGCCTGTGAAGGGGTTTCGGTTCCTCGTGGCTCAGAGTTAATGGAGTCATTTACGCAAAATGTCCAAATCCTCTGAACTTCAGCTGCATGGTGACGACTTCCTGTTTTCTCAATGAAGGTTTCGAGAAAGAACAGTAAAAGAAAACTTGCTGGTATGTTTAGAGTAACTTTGAAAGTATGACTTGAAGGATCCTTCTGGATTTATTTTCTTGTTTTAACAAATTGTAAAATTTAAAACATTGTGGCAGCATTGCTTGGTATGATTTATTATTCAATTGTTTTCATTAAAAAACTGAATTAAAATCAATTCAAACAACAATTGATGAATGAAAATAAATGTCAGTTGCAGAAAAGACAACTCTAAATGTTCTTTGGCCTTGAGATTCAGTCCATGTAGTCGCAGGAGGTCAACACGTCATTAACATGAGGATGTTGTCGCTGTGCTCCCTCTGCCCGTGTCTCTATTGCTATCGTAGTATTTGCTCCTATTTATCTTCTTTGACTGTTTTATTTATCTCTCTCGGAGAAACAGGGGATGGCGAGGACAGTTAATGACAGAAAGAAGTCAATGCTCTCTAATTGCTCTAATGAGACCACTTTTTGCTTGCAGGCTGAAGGTTGTGTTATGGTTAAAACACTGGCATTAAAACATAATTTGCCTTGAGCTGTGACTTGTTATTCCAGCTCAGTGAGTACATGTAATGGTTTGGAGTTAATATTTCATGTTTAGATTTATAAGCTGTTAATATATCAGACTCGCTGCTTACAGCCTTTGCTGGTCGGTACCATTTTTCATCCTTTTTTATTATTCAGCATACGGTGAGCAAACAAAGAAATATGCTTACTGTGAAACGATTACCTCTCTCACCAGTCAGGTCATGGCTATACTTCATAATGTTTTCAAATTAAATTATGTTTACTTGTTGAGGTTTATATCGCAGCATGTGCTATCATCATTTAAACAACAAAATTGTTGTGACATCCTCTTATCTCTTTGTTTGCTGCACAGAAAGTGACATCATGCCACCGTGCATCAACATCCACTTATTTCCTTATCTCAGAGTGACAGTATAGCTTACTGCAGTTGCTTTGTTTTCGTTCCTGTGTTCTCTCTACGTCAATGAACAGTGGAGTCCCACAGCCTCTGGATAAGCAGGTTTTTTTCCTTTCTGAAAAGTTATCACTTCAAAATGTATTTGTCTGACTCTCCGTCTCCATGACGTGAAAGAAATGAAACGGAAAGGGAGTTAATTATTGTCAAAGGGGACAGGTTAGGTGAGTCAGACGGGGATAATGTGATTGGAATTTACATGATGCATTTACTGTTTTCTAATTCACCCTATTCCTAGTAAATTAGCCTCCAAAATGAACAGCTTTGCTTTGAGGGGAGATACAGTATCTTTTATTTGGTTACTTCATCCTCATTGGTTCAACACCTATTTCTTTTTCATGGGTTATTTGTAACTATGAAACATCCTCTCTCATCTTATAATGTCTACAGGTCGTCTCTCTAGTGTTTGAAACATACGGCTCTGGTTTGTTCTGCTTTAGTTTGCTCCCAATTTTATTTTTCTCAGAACCAGTTTCAAGTTGGTGTCAAGACCAATTCTCAAGTTGTATTCAAGGTTGTTATTATATTCACAGCAGCTGAATGAACATGTTTGGCTGTTTAGTTTTGTTTGTGTCTGTGATGACACGAGCACATGATTTGTCTGTATGTTATGCGCTGTAGTCTGCTTTGTGTTCAAATTCTACTTTTCTCTAAAGATTATGCAGCGCAGGCATCTGTCTTTGTTGGCGCCGCTTCTTTAAAGTCTGCTTGATTTGTCACATCCCAATGGAAACGGTCTGAACTGATTTATATTGAGTTTCTTAATATATGACATGAGTACTCTGGACAGATGAGGTTCATCTCTTTGTAGTGGCAGCACCGCAGGAGTGAGTTCAATATTTACACTGAGAATGAGGGATTTCAGGTTTCACACTGTCTGGAACATTGATGTATTTTAAAACATTTTGTTGTTGAATGGGTGTTTATCTGCCTTATTTCTCGGTCAAACAGGAATATAGAGTTCATTTACAACAAAAATCACTCATTCGTGTTGTGGTCAAAGGTCATGGTGGCCTCATAAAACCTCAATTTCTTTCTTTTGCATGAGTTGTCCCTAACATCCTGTATACTCTATTCAGGCATTTATTTTCATCCACCCTACCTCCACCTCTTTTTCTAAACTCCCCACAAATAGCTCAACTAATGTCTGCAATGAACCCAGTTCTCCATCACTCTTCCCCCCTCTCTCCGGTCCTCTTTTGCCCTTCTCCTTTCTCACTGCAACTCTTTTTAGAGCTACAGTAGCTGACTGGGCTGTGTTGGCTGTGTTGGCTGAGTTGGCTGAATGTGTGATTAATGACACTGCTGTTGACCTCATGGCTTAACATTAATGCAGAACTTAACAGATTGCATCTCCGTCTATCATCTAATTTCCCATGCTAAGCCACAGCTTCACCAGGCTACCGAAAATTGATTCTCTTGCAAACTGTATACCTTTTTTTTTATTTGTGCTCCCCAATGCAGGGACAAACATGTACGTGTGCCCACGCGCGCATACGCACATCCTTAAGCTATTCCCTTGATAATGTTTCTGCTCCTGGGCAATACTGATGAAGCAATCATGAGGGATTCAACTGCGGAAATGTCATAGAGATTAAACTTTATCTCACCCTCTCTTCATCTCTTCCTTTTCAGGGTTTCCTGAATGCAGTGTTTGAAAGGCTAAAACAGTTCCTGGAATGCTGTGAGTACTTGTCTCGTTCTCTGTCCTGACTCTCTGATCCTCAGCTTCTTCCTTTGGTGAAGACTCTCAGTTACTGCTGCTTGATCTCATGCATGCAGAAGGCAGCTAATTAAAAAACCGTAGATACTTTATGACACTCAAAATCCATTGCTCATAACAGCACAGTATAATGCAGGTGTCCAAATTAAAAGTTGAGGCTGAGTTATCCCTAACGGGTTCAGTTTTTAATTGAGGATTTCTCTTGTATACCAATAGAATAAAGAAGAACTCTATGCATAACTCATGCTCACTGTGCTATTATTTAAAAGTACGAGTCTGACTCAACAAATAAGTCGTTGTAATTTTGGATTTTGAGAGAGATCAAGTTAAAGACACCAGGAAATTTTTCCTTTTTTTTTTTTTCATTTAAGTTTTTATTGGTTTTCTTCCCAAACAGTCAACATTCATTTATATGACTTCTGAATGATGTACACTATCAAAATTGTGCAAGTAATATTTCCATACATACACCTAGCGAATACAAACACTTAAACAAACAAAAAGCAACAAATAAAAAAAACACTTGCACTAGTAAGTGTGAAGCTAAAATCCAAGCAACAAAACTTAATAATAATCCCACCCATTGATATTCCATTGGTTTATGTGTTAATATTTTCCCTCACTGTGTCATGTCCTTGCACAGCATCTTGCTTAAAAATGAATTACCCTCTACTAATACTCGCTTTAAATGTTTTATGTTCTTTTTTATCACTTGTTTAGCAGGCTTTTTGATTATTGAGTGTGGATGCCATGTCCTTCTGCACTTGCCCAAGGAGCAAAGCTGAGGGAAGTGAAAGAGGTGTTAGTTCTTAAAGGAGATTGGAATCTAAGAATAAAACAGGCTCAGGATTAGATACCACTCAAAAGTTATCTTATTTTGACACACTTTTGAGACGTAACTAATCCTTAGCCAACTAATGTAGCTTGGTTCAAAAACTCACCAATAAATGCAAGTGTGGATGGTCAAATTCAGACTAAAAAACTCCGGCTGGATTTGGCTGCGTCATCCAGGTTCACTGCAGGACAATGTCGGAGCCTGCTGCCCCTGCCTCCTGCTCAATCTTGATAACTGGCTTTCAGTCACAGTGTCCAACTCGTAAAACGACATGATAGACGGGGAAACTTAAAGTGGCAAGATAAAGGTAATCTAACAATTAGTATAAGAGGGACAAGGATTAAAAGCTTAAAGTATCATTGGAGTGGCTGAACAAAATACTTGAGAGGGAACAACGGGTCCTTTTCGTATCAGTCTGTCTCAAAAATAGAAGAAATAAACATTGCAACTTATTCCAGCTTTAGTTTTTAACCACAATCAAACAATTGGTGAATAAAGTTTTATTTCCCTTGTTCATTGGTCTTTATTCCGTATATTTGCTGCTCCCCATCACTCACTCAATCACCGCTTCTCCTTCGAAATGTCCTGATGTTAAAACCCCCAATGAGTGACACCCTTTGAGCGGCCGCCACCCACATCAGTGGCAGCTGTTTTAGCTCATGGTCACTGTGGGATCTCACCATCAATGATCCTTCCTTGCTTCCATACAGGTTTGTCATAATAGTGCCCATGGGAGAGATACATCTCAGACTCGGCACCACCGGCTGTCATTACTGTCATTGTGGCACAAAAAATACAAAAAATAATTTTGCGATATCAGCAGCAACTATCACTTCTAATATTTATTCTGCTGATGGCATTGGAGACACGGCCGGGTCCTGTTGGTATTTGGGCCAGGCAGATAGGGGCAACAGCTCGGTCAAAGCCGGGCTGGTGAGAAATATTTGCCCTGCTCAGCCTGATAAGGTTAGCTTTATAAACTGTGCTTTTTGGTCCCTTCAGACCCTTCAACCCTCCTGGTTGATGTTTATCCTCCACCTGAGGTTACTTGTTCATTTTTGCAGGTCACAACATTGTTGAGAACTTTCTAGCTAAGCTCCATATGTCATAAATATAAAATCCTCATTTAATTTAAGTGTTTTTTCAGTTTTTCTGTCTTCATTATCTTTAACCATGTCCGCTTATGCACCTTATTGGCTGCTGGCAGTTCAAACCTGACCTCAGTGACTTTGAATACTTTAGACAACATCGACTTACATTACCAGCCGTCACACACCTGCGAACAAGGAAACAATGGCACAGACACAAAGTCAATAAAACACAACAGTGTTTTTGATCTGCACAATGCCCATATCTGTACAAAATCTCAAAGAAGCAAGCCAAAGCACTCTTTGAGGCAGTTAATTGTTTTAATCAATTGTGTGTCACTGTAGATGAAAGGTAGCTGAAATAAAATAAATGCATGTGTCAAAGAGGAGGTATACAATGACCCTGGCTCTTCACAAGTGATTGGAGGAACGCCAGTGACCGTTATTGTCTCTGCTGATTTTAACAATGAGGGTTGACAACGTAGTAAACTACATGGGACATATTTAACTGGCTGTAGCATCAGAAAGTTTTATGGAGCCAACATTTACATTAGAGGGAGTGAGTCATGGTCACTTTAAAACATTTTTTTTTATTACGGTATATTTCATATACCCCAAAGCTTGTAATGGGCTCATGGGAGGCTCACAAGGAAGAAGGGTGGAGCGAGTGTTTGACCTTTAAAGAGAGAAGAAAAGTTTTTTGTCAGAAGTAAATCCTTGGTGCCAAGTTTTCGTTAATTTCGTTTTTGTTTTGAACATTTCCTCCCTATTGTGTAGACGAGATCAATTCAAGTGCTTGAGGATGTTGTATGTCAACTGCGCTTTGTGTTGTTTTGTGTTTCAGGTCGACAAGTTGGTCCAGATAGCACATGCAGAGAAAAATTGGAGAAGACAATCATATTGTACACTAAAGTTGTGAGTTGTCTTTTAAATCAATGAATTCCAAATGTCTTTTTTATATTAAAGAAACGATTGAATATCTTAGATCAATGATTTTGCAGACTAACTAATCTTTGTCTTCTCTTTTCCTCAACCTATGTTTGCTCTCGTCTCGTAACTTTCCATACAGTTGTTAGACTTCTTGGAGTATCATCCATGCCCATTCATACCTCTCATCCAGCGCTCCCTGGAATTTGCCGTCAGCTACGTGTTCACACCTGCAGGGGAGGGAGTAACCTTTGAGCGCTTCATCGTCCAGTGCATGAACCTCATCAAGTTGATTGTAAAGAACGATACCTACAAACCTGCCAAGAACATTGAAGGTAGGAAATTAGGTCTTTGAGATCAAGGGAAGCAGGATTAATGAAAATGATAATACAAGAGATGAAAAAAAGACATGGCAGACAAGTACGTGATGGCGGAAAATTTAACTGAAAACCAGACAACAAAATATGAATTTGAGGTCTATGACTCAGAGGCCAAAGCTCTTCAAAGCTGATCACTGACAGTGTTTTGAAAAGCACAACGCTGTAATACCACCAACATCACTGTGTCTCACCACGGCTCATGTTTATTTCAAGCTGAAACAAGCCTCTAGTGCTTCATTAGCTGTGGAGTGCATCACCCGGTCTTTTGTTCTGCCAATCTAGTTTTGGTCTTGTGTGTTTCATGGAAGATTTCAATTCTCCTAAGCAATTGTTAGTTGACAAATAACAGACAGATTTTTGTGGTTGTGTTAATACCTTGGTTTCATTTCCAAAGTGTGAAACATGGCTTCGGGTTTGTTTTCCCTTTTTTATTTCCAGACTTGAAAACAAAATGTTTAGAGTAGCAAGGTTACCTACAGTAGAGCTTTGACTGACACTTAACTCAGAGCTGCCACCTCATTTATTTACTGGGCCTGCAGCCGGTTCACTTGTTTATTTCTAAACCTTTTTTATTTTGAGTCAGATGACTGAGTGTTAGAAGAGGGTCTTTCACTGAGGTGTTGGAGTCACAGGTAGTTAAAGGTCAATTGGATATCGGTTTGTTTTTTCATTTTCCTGTTTCCTTTATATGTGATTATTTTTCCTGCTTAATGGTTTTTTGTCAGTTTAAAATCCAGATGATTAAAAAAATCTATATTTTCTCAGAATCAAGAGCTGCAGAGATAATTTTCTCTTCAAACTTTAGTCTAATGTTGTAAAGTGTTAAAGTTGACAAACACTGTAAAGACTCGCACTTGAACTGCTCCCTGCTATTTCGCTCACCATTTGTTACGTTGCATTTACTCATGTGGCCGATCGGATGACTTACAACTGAGGGACGAATATAAAGCCTCAGTACAGTAGGAGATGAATTAAGCGCTAAAACTGGTCAATAGGAGGCCGAAGACCAGGAAGTTGTCAAGACGAGAGATAACCATGTCCTATACCAAGAGTATAGGATGAGTCATTTAAGGCCTGATTCTCATTATGTTGTATAATGTGGTGACCTGGACGTCTCACACACACACACACACAGCCACATCACCAGAAAATGGGAATGCAAGAGCCACAGCACAAATTGGATGCCTGTCGACAGGAGGTGTTTCGGTGCAGGTGATTTGAAAGCTTTTGCATTCGTGTTTTTCGTTAATGAGCCAGTGTGAGATGTCTCGGCCACCGTAGCATAACAACCGGGAGACAGATGCAACATGGTCAGAGAAAGACAACTGGTCAGCAAACATGACGCCCTGGTTTTTCACAGCCTTGGTTAGGGTCAGAGATGAGAAGGTGATTTTAATTTCGATATTGTAATGGAGGATATTGATCGATCAGAACGACTTCATGATGAGTTCAGTTCATTGGTAACAATGCTGTTAGTAAGTTAGGTAATTTGAGTATGCAGTTTACGTTTAGAGTCAGAAGTCCTGTGTACTAAATGCAGTTATGTGTGGATTATTTTTGAACAATGATACATGTGAAACTGTGAAAGATCTTTTTTCCCTTCTCTTCCATTGCCATTCATCCCTCCATCCTTCCCTCCCTCAGACAGTAAACCAGAGAGTCTGGAGGCTCACAAGATCAAGACAGCATTCTTCACACACCCCACACTGACAGAGATTGGACGCCGGCTCGTCTCACACTACTTCCTTCTCACTGAGGAAGAGCTGGCAATGTGGGAAGAGGACCCCGAGAGCTTTGGTAATAGCACATCCCCAGATACACAGGCTGAATCCAAATGTCCCGGCTTATCTGGACTTGCAGACTGGCCGAGTTAACGGCATCTTCTCAGGAAGTCCAGAACTGTGAGGGGTTAGCCAGCTCCACAGTTCATGAAGTCAGCAATGTGGCTTCAGGGGCAGTCTTCAGCAGAAGCTATTTTTAATTTATTAATATATTCCTGTAGTAGTGGTGCATCGATGTTGGAGGGTTAGGTGTTGCTTTGGTGATTTCAGGTAACGCAGCATTTTATTATGCGTAACAAACATTATTATTGTCAGAAGCTGATATTAGTGTAAAGCAGCAAAACTCCATTTTTTTTTTTTTTTTTAACTGCTGCTGTGAATTCCCCTTAGAGTAGTTCTCAGTGAAAAAGATTAATGGTTAGAGACCTTGGTGTCAGTTGAACCTTTGGTAGCGATTTGAGATATAATATAATAATATATAATATATAATAGCCAATATTTTGTAAAGCTGAGATCACAAGAGTCCAGTTCTGAAGTTGAGCATTAAAGTGACATTGCATTCAGTTTGACATTTGTATTTAGTTTTAGACTAAATCACAAACAAGTGACACTGCGCAGACAAGATGAACAGCCTCAGCCACAAAATCCAGACCAACATTTCCTGATACAAAACCATTTTCATCATTTTCCAGCTGTTGAAGAAACAGGTGGCGACTCTTGGAAGTACAGTCTACGAGTAAGTAAAGACACACACACACACACAAAATGCAGATATAAAAACCATAAGATTTTATTTATTTATTGTAATGTTTCATTTTATGTTGTATTTTCAAAATTGAAAGCATTTTTTAATGTGGTGGCTCTGAGCAGCATCGTTTACATTTCAGCACAGTAAATTAGTCGATGGTCCCAGTGGCTTTATAGCTTGATCCTGTGGCTGTGGGTAGTTTGTTGGCCAAGGCTTATCTTAAGTCATGACATCATGTCTTATCCACCGTCTAATTCAGTTTGTTTGTCTACCCGTCCTTTCTCTTCCCTTCCTGCTCCCCTGTTCAGCCAGATTCAGATGACAAACTTGTACCTTGTCGTTTCTTTGAAGTGCACTAAAGCATTCTTCCATTTGACATCAAGGTCTTCTTGTCAATGTTATTCATTTAAAAGTGCAGCGAAAGAAAGGCATCATTACCGTCTACGAGGGTTGAGTTTTAGTTTGCTAATTACTGATAAAAACACTGAGCTTTTTATTTGAGGTCATTGTTGGAGTTTCATTAAATTGTTAAACCACCAATATAAACATCTGTTGCCTAATTAAAAGTGATTAAATTAAAGAGCTAAGATTAAGAACTTCAACATCTCTGTGGATCCGAGCCGAGAGGGTTTACTGTGTAGGTTACAGAGGCTAATATTTACTCATATTTAGTACTAACACAGCATCTGAAAACACACATCACTGCTTGTATCTGTAAAAATCTTAATTCACACATTTCATTGGCACGTATTTATGCTCAGGAGGGTTCATGGATCAAATGTCATTGTCCATCTATTGCTTCCATGGTCACCAATTCTAATTGCTGGTTAGAGATCAATATTCCCACCTGTCTATATTTTCCCAACCGAACAAGGGTTTTGTGTCTGTCCTGATCTCGTCAACCTCTGACCTTCTGCCAATGACGTGGAAAGGTGTGTGTGTGTATATATATATACACACACACACACACACACACACACACACACACACACACACACACACACACACACACACACACACACACACACACACACACTGTTGCCTACAGAATGTAATCCAGAATTGGCTCATCCCATATTGTTAGATTTGTTGCACCTTTATTTAACATTGATGTTTTTTGTCACAGCAAAACCGATAAACTGCTGTCAGCGGGCGGGCTAGCATTTCTTTGCGCACGCACGCACGCGCGCATAGAACTCCCCTGAAAATGTCACATTGTTCCATTGAACCAGAAGCTCAGTGCATTTGCTATTGTTTGTCTGTCAAGCCTTTTTTTATGCAGATCTTTCATTGTGTTTGAAGTGTACATGCACTGACGTCACTTATTCATGCTATATTTTTCCCAACAAAAACCACAGGTGGCTGCTAAGACTGTGCTAAGAGAACTATTGTACTTGGACAAAATCAAATGAATGATTATGATGACTCTCAGATACATTGGCAGCATGTGGGGGGGCCTCGTCTATTCCAATTAAGTGCCTTTCTTTTTGTTTCCTGTTCCTCTGTGTAGCCTTGTACAGAAGTATTGTTCCTGGATCTCTTCCACACCTACAGCCAGACGATGACGCCGGTACTGCTGGAAATGGTTCAGAATCTCCAGGGTGAGTTAAATGTTAATTCAAATATTATTACAAGCCGAAAGCACAGTCCGCTTCCTTTCCAGCAAACCCTTTAATATTCTTTCAATGCAAGGATGTACTCAGTTGCTGATTTTTCACCTAACTAAAAGTATGATGCTGTCTCATACAGCTCTTCAATAAATCTGTTTTATGTTGGTGGTGTTTACAATTTTATGGTCATTTTGTGGTGCAGTTTTATTTTATTGTTATACATATATTGTATTTTATTTCTTTTATCTTACTCTGGAATTTTCAATGGGTTTTTTTATGCATTATACACCATTTACAAAGAACTTTAAGGTTGGCTCTGTGTTTTGAAAGATACTCTACAGATAAAACTTCCCTGACTTAGACTTATTGTACTGTATTCATTCAGTAAACAATAGTTTAGTATGGCCCTCAAAGGATTTTATGAAAATTTAAATGGCCCTTGATAGAAAAAAGGTTCCCCACCCCTGTTTTAGAGATTCTCTGGAGTTGTCATTAGTGGGCCCCCCCGGAGAAACTCCGGAAAAAAGTCTGTCCACCACACTCTGGGAGGTAGCTCTTGTCTGTTGCTGAGTTAACAGTACCATTGCTCAAACGTGTAGATGACAAGATCCTCTAGCTCAGTGGTTCTTAAGCTGGGTTCGATCGAACCCCAGGGGTTCGTTGAGTCACTCTCCGGGTTCGGCAGGGGTCAAGACACACACAGTATAGCCCGGTTCGCACTAGCAATGTCGGGCCGTTTTTGTCGGCCGTCAAAAAATTGGCAACACACAATTTTTCTTCGCCGTGTTAGATAAATTCAGCCCACTCGTATTATTCGTGACGTCACGCTCCACTTGGCCATCATTGGCTGCAGCTGAGGACGCCACATTGCGTGATCAGGAACTTGGTGCGCTCAGTAGTCGACTTGTGGCTGTTGTGATTGTACGTCATTTGTGATTTTCTTTTAATCTTTCAATCCCTTCATATTAACTATGTCGAGCAAAAAAAGAAAGTGGTTGGACGAATACGTACAATATGGATTCACGTGTATAAAGGAACGTGATGGAAGTCAGCGTCCTCAATGCATGATTTGCAATGCCAAGTTGAGCAATTCTAGTCTAGCACCGGCAAAACTAAAGGAACACTTCCTAAAGCTGCATGGAGATGGGAAATACAAGAACACAACGCTCGCTGAATTCAAGGTGAAGAGAGCCAGATTCGATGAAAAGGCTACTCTGCCTGTTCTCGGCTTTGTACCCATCGACAAACCGATCCTCACAGCATCATACGAAGTTGCGTACCTGATCGCAAAGCAGGGCAAACCACACACCATTGGTGAAACACTAATAAAATATATACCTATGTTTTGAAGAAATCATATTTTATTTTTCCAATTACGAAGGTTTCGGTGAATGCACTGATGAAGCTTGCAGGGTTCAGTACCTCCAATAAGGTTAAGAACCACTGCTCTAGCTTGTGTTTCAGGCCCTATGGTTCCAGGCTGCCTTCACTTTCAGTAGAAGTGAGGGGAAGTGTGTTCTGCTGGAGCAAGGAAGGAGCCACTTTGGGTGATTTTGAGGTTAAAGGGAAGCAGCTATTGATTTAGAGCTTCGTACTTAACATGGACTAATAGAGAGTTAGAGAACAGACCAGTAAAATGACTGAGACTAGACTGATAGAGCTCAGCCCTTCTTTAAGTTGCATTTGTGTGCGGAGGGGCGGCTGTATGTTAAAGTTTCCCTAGACAAGACACTGAAATATTTGTCCAAATTGCCCCTGCCTTTGTGAATTGGCTGTGTGTGTTTGAATGGGATATGATCGAGGAGTTCTTCATCCAAAGTGCTGTATGAATGTCTGTGTGAATGGGTGTATATGACTCATAGTGGTCGTTCAGACTAGAAATGCGTAATATAAATGCAGTCCATTTACCATTAAGTGAATGGGTCCGTTAAATCCTACAAATCTTCTGTCATCATTGAAAACATTCGCACATTACAGCACTTGGGCTATAAATACAGTCTGACTGACTGACGGTTTGTGTGTGTGTGTGTGTGTGTGTGTGTGTGTCTTTCCAGGCCCAACCAATGCCGAGGACCCCGTCCAGCTGCTAATGAAGGACGCAGGTAAGTCGAAACCGTCCTCTTCTCTTGTTGCTTCATCAACCAATCATCTGTCGTTCCAGGATTTGGACTCAAACATTTCCGATTATGCTGAAATTACCATTATTTCTTCAATGCAGAATGTGAAGGATTTCAGATTTGCCTTTTATTGCCATTTTGTAACCCCAATCCCAAACAATACATACAAGTGCAGAGGTATATTGAGACATACTATAGATTTGAATATAGATGGCTACACAATGTAAAACAATAATTTTAAACTAAGCTATAAATTCTCAGTAATCTTACAATTTTTTTACTTTCATCTTTACATTCCCGGTGATACAATATGATCCATCCATGCTATACTTCTCTTCATCACTTGATCTCTTTATGATCACAGACATCTTGTCTCCTCCCTATTTTTCTTTCTTAAACCATCTATTTTCCTGCTCTCTACCTCCTTTTAGTATTTACAGCCCATTGACAGGTGGGGGCTGGTTTTACGACCCACACAGCTAAATCACAGCCAATTAGGATTGCCTGCTAAGAGGGCTTCTGTTAAAGCGGGATGCCCGTAGAGATCTCATCAGTCTGCTGACAGTGTTGATAAAAGCGCAAACATCACCGGATGATGAAGCTGTGCTGGTGGAGCGGCAGCAATGACAGATAATTTGTGGTTGAGAGAGCTGGAGCTGGTTGAAGAGCCAAAGGGGCTCTTATTAAACCACAGGTGCTCATTTTTCTCAAGAACATAAATGAGTCAGTAATTATGACACACAATTATAGACCAAGTCCTCGATTATACTGCTGTAAAAAAGTGGGCTGTGTTTTTTTTTTTTGTCTAGATCCCAAAATTATATGTCTTAATTACATCACTGAGCTGGAGACCGGAACCTGCACATCGGTCCTTACTTTGTACTAAAAAAGTATTTTTTCACTGCTGACATTTTACATTAGTGTCTGTTTGTCGGTTGGTTTGTTTATTTGTTTTATTTTCTTTGGCAAAGATTTATGTTGCAAACTATCACTCTCTTCTTTTTCCTTTTCCTTTTCTATTATAAAACCTAGACAGATGTGTGGGGTTGTATGTCCTTTGTGAGAGTTATGTGCTTTCATATGTTATAGATGGTTCTAAGTAACAACCATATTTGCTACAAAAAGTCAGTATAAACTTGTTATCCTTATTGCTGCAGACGTCCATGAGTCGTTTACATATTTTCTTAGTGTATCTGTATTTATAAGATAAACTTTAATTAATTTCTGGTGTCTTTTTAGTGGCCCTCTTCACATTTTGCCACTATTCCTCTGTTTTCTGCCTGAACAGCTCCTCTTAGTTTTGTTCGTGTTCATGATAATACTTGCCAACAAAGTTAAATTTATGTTGCTTAAATTGCTTCTATATTGTTTTATAGGCTCATAATTATTTTAGCAGGACAGAATTATAGCAGAATCGTTAGGAGACACATTTATAAAAAGTTTCACCCCCACATTACACTCAACATTGAAATGAAAGCTGATGTGATACAGTGACAAAATGAAGTAATTTCCCCTTATAAAAGTCGTCAATGAATTTTAATCTTCTGCAGATAATTTCTGTGCCAGAAGGCTTTTGTGTGTCTTTTGTAATTTATCTTTTTATAAGTTTAATAAGCTCAATCTCTTTGTGATGATCTTAACTAAATTATATTAACTTTCTGACTTGTTCTACCTGCAGTGTACAACGCAGTGGGCCTGGCAGCCTATGACCTCTTTGACAATGTGGACTTCGACCAGTGGTTCAAGAATCAGCTTCTGGGGGAGCTGCAAGTCAACCATCACAGGTATTGTATATGGAGTGATGCTTTTCCTTTGACATTTTGAGCATCTTTACTTCTTCCCCGTTCTCCTTTCAAATCAGAAGAGGCTTATAATGCCGACTTCTTGGTGATGTTGTCGTAAAGCAATCAGTGTTCCCCAGAGGGCCCTCATGACACCTCACAGCATTCATATAGTTTGTATGTGTATATATAGATTAGTAATTGGTGAGCAACACAACAGATCACCTAAACTGTTTCTGTACAGCCTGACCACAGAGTTGACTCACCTTGTCTGACGCAGGTTTAATGAAAATTGAGTTCAGTAGGTTTCCCCAAGGAAGTTTTCATTGCAGCGTTATTGTAATAAAACTTCATTGCGGGTGTTCAATAATTTCCTCTTATCTCATTGTGTGTGGTAGTATATTTAACACAACTAGGGAGTACTTTTTTAAATGGAAGTTTATTCTACTCTGCGTGAGCTCACTTACAGACATTAATGGCATTTGATACATTGCATAGTTAATGTTCCTTTCAGTGTAAGTCAAGCTAATTGGCTATTAACCTCCATCCGGCTATTGATTACTCATTAATAGCCAACTAATGCTTGTAGTCGATGTTTGTCACGCTCACGTTAACAAGTGTTGCTTGTATTCCCACAATTACTTTACAAGCCGAGGTCAAGCTGTTCATAACATCAGCTCTCAACAGACGAATAAAACAAAACAAAACGGGCATAAACTGAGACGGAACCTCGTCAGTGGTCCACAGACAGTCAGCCGAAGTAACAAAGAACCGCGAGGTGATAGATTAATGCATCTGGAAAGTGATGGGAAAGATGGAGCGTGGCCAGAGGCGAGGTGATGTGAGTGATAGGAGGAACAAAGAAGTGCCCTGCACACACAGACCTCGAGACAATCAAAACAAAGAGCCTGCAGCACTCCAAAGTTCAGCCACACATTTTAGTTGCTGACGTCAAGGTGCAGGCCTGCTGATGTCACAGTCCCTCTTGCTTCTACAAGGCGCAGGTGTACGTATCCTCTCCATTTTTACCTACTTTCCTATTTCTTTGTTCTCCACAGTGGTGGATGAACATAATAAGAAGCACCCAGCTCTGTTGCTCTACTTCACCCTTTGCGCTAGCGTAGCCATCACACAGTACACATGCACATGTACAGAGCATGGTCATTACTAAGCTGAGGTCTACCTGCTTGTTGTGTGAACACGTGTAGTAAAAGCTGCATCTATTTAGTTCATACTGAAGCATGCCTGCCTGCTGAGGACTCTAAAAAATGTATGCATTATTTAATAGGCAACTGACATGGGTGGACTTCTCCCAGTGCTGCTGCGTGCGTGGTGCGTGTGTGTGAAAGCGAGTAAGAGTGACTGACATGGGAGTAAAAAATGCTGCAACGAGCTTCACAGTAAATCTTCAGCACAAAACATTAAAGTTACGACTCTATGTTGTGCAACAGAATTTGTCTCATTATAAAACCAAGGTTGGGACACATACGCACAAAGTATGGATTGCCTCTGCTCTTCATTTCAATGTGTCTTGTGCACGCACACAAGTACACTTGGCTCCTCCAATTACAGATAAAGAATCGGTCATCACTAGATGTGTTGATGACAATGAAGTCCGGCTTGAGGTAACAAGTAATACCAGCCTGTGGCTACATAGTTGATGGCTGTTTGGAGAATATCTTCATTGTTGCTTTTTACTCTCCTGAGTGAAATTGTTGATAATGAAAATATAACTCTGCCCTTCTCCTTTTTTAAATGCCAAATAATGCATTTTTAAAGCTATATGATGACAATGCGTTGAGCTAAGAGGATATATTTTTAAAAATGTTTATTCCAATTAAGGAAAGCAGAAAAACTTTTCAACCCCATTCATTTATTTTTTTCTGGGATGCTGAATCAGGCTTTGTTCCCGTCAGTGTCTCTGCTAGTGTCTGTGCACGTGAATAATGTTCAGACGTGTTATAAACTAAGTCACCCTATTGTCATGTTGTCAGCACGTCGCGTTTTACATCATATCACAATTTAGTATCTCCCTCTAAGATCCCAGTGGAATACGTCAGTACATCGTATACTAACTCCCTCTGGCACAAAGGAAGTGTGACCAGTCTGGCCAACATTTGATCATATTTTCATCAATGTTACATTAATTTACAAACCAATGACACACACGTGTTGTTTTTGTTCACATTGAATATTTAAACATTCACAGTGCAAGTTAAATCAAGTATTTAAAATTCGAAGGCCATTGACTAGAGCTAACTGGAGTCAAGAGTTATAAAACCTGGAGTTCAGTCAATAAAACAAGATCGGAGGTGAGGGTGAGAGCTACTTGACTTGTAAAATACTGCTCAAATATTAATACTACAGGAAGCATGCAGCAAGCAGCTGATGTGAATCTGTGCCTCTCAAAAAGACCTCAGAAAACAATAATTGTTGATGTAGCTTCAGTCATCTCATAGAGTTTAGATATTGATCAGGCCATGTTTGTGGATTCATGACACTAAGTTTGCTTTTTGGGGAAAAACAACCTTTGCTACATCAGGTGTAGAAAATACAAACCCTGCATACCAAGTTGAAAACACCATCCCAGTGGTGAAGAACAGTGGAGGCAGCATCATAATTTGGGACTGCTGTGCTGCGTCTGGACCTTGAAGTGTATCATGCGATCTTAGAGAATAAGTTCAGGGTCGTTTTCCACCAAAAGAAGTGAGGTGAAACGACGATTACACCAAACATCAAAGCAGCAGATGGACTTCAAACAGAAAATGATTGAGAGTGGCCAAGTCAGAGGCCAGAGCTTGACCCAATAGTCATGCTGTGGAATAATAAACCGAAAAATGTCTCTGAGTTGAACTATTTCTGTTGGAAGAATGGTCCAAAGTTCCCTGTGAACACTGTGCAGGTGTGATCTAGTGTTACTGCGAGCAAAGAGGGTTTGATCGATCAATAAATCCAAGGTCTCACTTACTTGTCCCACCAAAATGTAAATATTTAATTGGTGTGTTCGATAATGACACTACAGATTTAAATTGTTCCCGTGTTGTTATCTTAAGCACATTGTGTTTGTCTATACTTGGACTGAGATAAAGATCAGATGCATTTTATGAAAACTATGACAATAATAAACAATAATAAATAATTTAGCTTTGTGTCTTGGGAATTGTGGGCATTTTGCCAGAGCCATTACATTGCTGTTGCGTTATTTCTGTCACTGCCAACAGGTTCACAAATACACAGGCACAACCCTCAATATAGTAATGCAAGTATCAGATGTTAGATTAAAACGTGTATCTGAAATGGATTTTTTTTAAATAAAAAAACTAACATTGTACAGGAAATGAACTCAACTCTATAAAGTTTATAATGTGGCCCACAAGTCTCATAAAGATGGGAATACAAAATGTGTTTGCGTTAAAATCAAGTTTTCAGACTCCGAGGATGAATATAAAAAATATATGTTTCCATTCGACCACTATCAATACTACTAAAGATATAGATTTTTTCTAAACATATTCCCAGTGGACTCTGATCTGATTTAGTTTTGCAATGCTTTAAAAATAGTGAGGCTGAGAGATTTCATTAACTTAAAAAGTATTTCAGGAGAAGCCGGCAGTACATTTTGGCTTCTGCCAGGAGCCACTTCCAGAACAGAGTTTCTGGTTGACACACTTGCCTGCTGCACATGTGTCGCCGTTACCAGAGCATCCCCACACCATGCTGTCCTGCTTGCCTCAGGGTTTTGGCTCTTGGAGCGTCTCATGCAGCTTGCTTATACCCAAATGCTAAACATTGACAACGTTTTGCCAAGCAAGAGAGGCAGAACTAAACATGAAAATAGGAAGATCTAAAAGTAAAGCCTGTTTCTTTAGAGCTGCTAAATTCATGTTTTCTCCCACAGACTCTGGGGGTTTGGAACATAAATTTGCACCCACCTGCTCCCACACCTGCAGGATTTTTATCTGCCTGTTTGACCCCCAGCTCACAATTTGTCTCTGCCAGTTAACGTGCTGTGTTCTTGGGGAAGCACATCATTTAGATTTTATTTATTCCGGCCCGCTCATCAAATTTGGCTCTGAGGCATTTCCTGGACATTTTTTGATTTTCTTTATTGTTGCTCACTTACCTCTGTGGAGCTAGAACCAAGCGAGATGCTGCTAAATTTCTGTGAGATGATGAATCCTTTTGCATTTCAGTGATCGAAGTTTAAAAATGTAGGTTATGATTTTAAAAATGTGTTGCAAATACAATGTTTCCTATGGAATGTTATGACCATAGACTGTAGATGGGGGTGTCTGTTTTTTATTAGTTCATATCACACTGATCCAGCTAATTGATGCCATAAAAACACGGTGAAACGTCATGGTTGACAGCTGAGAGCACCTTGCGATTTAGTCGAGCACTAGTATCATCGGGACTTCGATACCACGCCTGTATCTCCCAATCAATTTTCAGAGAAATCAGTGAAACTTGTCAGGATTTCCAAATCTGGACCCACCCTTGTGGATCCCCTGTTTAGCTCGAAGTTACCTCATGATGCAAACATGAATTATTAACTCATCACGGGAAACGTAAGATCAGAATAATGTATATGAGTAAACTTTTAATATTAGGAATATAAATCACATTTTGTTGGCCAATAGCTATGGTGCAAGTGATGGCACCTTTAGGTTTGTACATTGTATAACTGCAACAGTTGTCACGGAGGCGAATCACCAATGTAAGTTGGAGCCCTGCTCTAATCTGTATTGTGTGATATGGTGCAGCAACAGTCTAAATGTGAACAACTATCCGTCAGCAGAACTCTTGTGTGTGTGACTCTCACCTGTGGCAGAGCTTCGTGCCCCTAGTAATCCCCCAAAAGCTGGTTGTCACTTTTCGGCAGAGATTTCTCTACACACACCGTGTGCACCTTCATACTTGAGCATTTATCTGCGCACACACTCAGACTCTGACTTGCTGACAATCGTTTCCTCCTCTCCCTGCCTCAACCAAAACTGTTGTCATGCCTGTGACGAGTTGTCGTGTCTGAGACCGCCGAGATGACAGCGTGTCATCTTTGAACACGTTTACACACTTGAACATGCACACACACACAATGAAGGGACAGACTCATACAGAGTGAATCCCATCTTTCTACTGTCAGACTCTGCCAACACTTTAACATTTGGACATTATACCTTTTGTGGCTTGACCTTTCGGCTGGACTTCAGTCAGCTTGTCTTCTGGGTTACCAGTAGATACTGTAAGAGTTTCATGTCCTTTGGTTCATTTGAACTTGATTTTCCCTTATATGCTTCTTGTATTTGCCCTTGCTGATGGATTTTTGTTGGCTTTAAGCTCTGAACAGTGAGTTTGGACTGGTCTTGATTGAGGTTATAATGCTAAAGAAACACCACCCTAGACTCTTTTATAAATCCTGGGTTCATGACCTAAATCTGTGTGTGTTCCACATCTTTAAGGTTTCCCCCCTTTTTGCTGTAACTCTATTAACTTAGGCTTCTTTTATATCTGCTTACATTGTGACTCACGCAGTCTTTCACCGGTTGTTAAAACCATTAATTAAATAGTCTTTGAGTCCCAGTGGGTATACTGACATATGTTCGTATTGCTGTAACTAAACGTCTACACCGATGTGTAGTAGAAGTAGGGTGGGCACTAAAACCCAGTATTATAAATGGGTCCTGGGGCTAAATTAAATAAATAATTAATCAAAGACGAGCTGCAACACCCTCTGATGTTACGAAAATATGTTATTGTTACATAAGTTATCCTGCACAGTTTATCTCCCCAACCCTGTTTGGGATTAAGACATTCATCTAGAGATCTCTCTCTCTCTCTGGGAGCCTGTGTGCGAGGGTGGGGGCCTCTCACTGCTGCAATGCATGCACGTTGATGCTTATGGGGTTTCTATCCTCTCTGTATTCGAGAGTCTGGTCTTACATCTTGAGAACATTATTTCTTCATTTCACAGACTTTCTTTCTTTTAAAGATATTTTTGGCGGTATTTTGTCTTTATTGATAGGATGGTAGAAGCGTGAAATTGATACAGAAAATGGGGGGAAATGTGCAGCAAAGGCCTGGACTGCGATACCAGGTGGACTTTAATTCAATGAGGAGAGATGGACTGGTTTCAAATCTGTGGTGATCATTTCTGATTCTGGCCGTGGAGTTGAGGATAGCCCATATGTCGGATCTTGTGCTGTGGAGGCGCTGGGCTTAGTGTTCCAGCGACCGCTGTATATTTATGGAGCTTGGTTGCCATTGAAGCGACTTGTAGAATTCAAACTTTCTTCAGTGTACCTCGTAGATGTTAGAAAATTATACTCATTAAATTTGCAGAAAATAAGTTTGATCAAAGTACTGGAGTTCAGCTCAACACATTCTGCTCCATCTCATTGGAATCCTAGTTCCACACCACTTGTGTAAATAGTGTGGTTAGTGCTATGTGTATCTTGACAATGAAGAGGTGATATAAGGTGAACTAGTAACTGTTTTGGCTGTTTAAAATGTGGCTGTTGGTGCCTGCAACAATAACTGTCATCACAACATGAGGTTTGGGTCTCAAGAACTACTCACCCAGAACTACTCATCCAAAACACATTTGACACTGCTCTTCCCGGTACAGGACAGAAGGGTACACATTTCTCAATGTATTACTAAGATGCTGTGAGAGATGGTAACTTACAGGCTTTGAGTTTTAGTTTTCAGAATTCTTGAAATTTACTGAGAAATCCGTCAAACCAATTTCCAGTTAACAAAAACAAGCCGTTTAGCTCATTCACATAAGCAGCTCTTCCTTTTCCTGTGAGCTCATTGGCACACACACAAACACATGCTTGTCTTTCTATAGATGTGAGGACACTCTGAACCTTAAAACAAAGTCTTAACCATTTGAAGCTGTGATGAGCAGCCAAAATCTCCTCACAGTTATGGTTTCAAAACAAAATTTCTCCACCCAACCATAGACAGACAGACACACACTCACGCGAACACACACACACACACACACACACACACACACACACACACACACACACACACACACACACACACACACACACACACACACACACACACACACACACACACACACACACACACACACACACACACTTTTGTTTGCCAACTGCTGAGTCCTGAGTCATGCTGTTGTTTAGTAGCCTCTGGCTTGTGGCCCAGACTCCGGTCTCTGGCTCCCTGCGGATATTTGACAAGAAGCCAGCAAGAGTGTCATCCCTCTATCCTTCATCCCTCCATCCGCTCATCTCTGTCCTCAGACACAATTTCTGCCTCAGATACCAACAAGGGCAGATGCCGAGGGACACTTTTCGCCTGCCCATTACAACTGTTGAAAAACCATCAGTCCCCAACATTCAGTGCGTCACATTTGGGACAAGCAACAAAGGGCGTTTTAGTTCGTATCACATACCACCTCGTCCCAGTGGCTTGTTGATCATTTTAATTGTGTTTCTCACAGGCTATTTCCTTTAGATGCTTGTATGAGGCTTTGTGTTGTGTTTGCAGGCTTTCATTTAAACAAATACAAACATGCTATATGAATTTTTATCAAACCTTTTTTTCCGCCTAGTTTTTTTTCTCACTTTGTCCCTCAGGTCGTGTTTTTCCATCAGTTTTTAATGTGGAAAAGATCACTTTGTCCCAGTCTTCAATATCCTGTGCAGTAGTGCCACTATCTCTGCCTCTCTCTTTTCCGGTGATATACCCATGCAGGCTGAATGTGCACGGCCAGAATGTGGCCTAAATTAAACATAGTCTCGGTGTTGGATATGCATTACAGAGGGACGGTGATATGAGTCTCTCCCTCGAAGCAGAAATGACACGCGGTCTGCAGCATGCGTACGCCACTGATAAAAGAAATTTCAGGTTGAGTCATGAGCAATGTCGGTGCAGATATCATCATTGAAATATCTGGTCCGGTTGTTTCTAATGGATCCATCAGTCCTGGAGCTACATTGTGGAGATAATTTTAGATGCCGCACATTTATTTTTCTGAAATAATGTAATAATATATGATTGGAAGAAGTGCAGAAATGTCTGTTAAAATATTTCTCTGCAACCAGAACTTATGTCTCCTCTCCTCTCCAGGTACAAGTTGATTCGTCGACGGGTCATCTGGCTGATAGGACAGTGGATCTCTGTCAAGTTCAAATCTGACCTGCGACCTTTACTATATGAGGTCATCCTGAGCCTCATGCAGGACCCTGATTTGGTGGTAAGGCAGCTATAGACACACACATATATAGATTTTTATTTTATTTTTTATTTTTTGTAAACTGCTTACTACTTTTCCCCAGAAAACACAGGATTTGTAATGACTGAAACAGGCTGTCAGTGAAAGTGCACTGTCAGCTGCTCAAACACAATTCTCAGGATGGAACTGCCACCGTAATGCTGCAAACTTCCAACAAATAAACCCAAACATAGTCTTGTGTATTTCTTTCAAAAGTAAATAATATTATATTCAAATATTTTCATAAAAATCTTTTTATTTAACCATTAACTTCTTATTCAGTCATAACTGTGATCAAGCCCTGACCCTGTTTGGGAAGAGTGTATTATTATCCTGCATAATCCTCAGTTCAAATTGTGGGGTTTCTGGACTCATGAGATGAGCCCTTGAATCATGTTTTCCTTTTAAAATGATTTATATGAAGAAATGTGATTCCATGCAAAATGTCAAAGCCCTTAAAGGCAAGTCTCACCACTCAGCAGCCACTTCTACAACACCCCTGGGGCGAGACTAGCTTCCTGTCTAAACTCCATCATCCACTGGGGTTCAATGGGTTCAATGCTTGTGGATCTAATTTACCTCTTACTTCATAATCCATGACAAACTTTTAAATGTGTGTTCGTATTTGCATTCCTTATTTGCATCGGGTGCAGTGCATATATAATGTGACTATTATGAAATTAAGACTATGATATAATTAAGATAACTATACACATGAGGTTATGCCCACACAAACATCACGTGGTGACAATAAGGGTGTGAAACAGCTCAATAGCACAGAACACCCATCTAATCCTTTGCCATGGCAGCGAATGCTTCCTTTACCTATTCATATTTGAGGTCACATCTCTCTACATTTCATAGTTTGGGCTTTATTGTATATTATCATCAAGCATATACAAGCGAAATTAAACTTGTGTATCTGGCAACATGTAAAGTTCCCTTTGAAAACCATTAAAACACAAAGACCTTTGTTTTGATGTACAGGGTTCCTTTATATTAACTTGTCTAAAAACATCCGTCTGATACTGAAAGTCTTAAGTTGTTTTAGTACATATAGATGATCCAGGAAAAATAGTTTTTTGAGTGGACTGTATATTTAACCAATTATCTCCTTTTGCAGTGCACATGTAATAGCTCTGAATTTACAAAGGTCCCGAGGCTTGGATTTTAGTTTATAATTATCAACGGGCATTAAAAAGTGGCAACAATATTCGTTTCAGTTCTTCCTTTTCACTTATTTTGTTAAGTGAAGCCAAATGGATTTGGAGATTACGCAAATAAATACATTTTATGTTGCTTTTACAAATTATAGTTTTAATATGTAAAAATTGATTCAGGACACAGTTTTTTATTATCTGATTCTACAAATTGGAAATGGCAACTGATGCTTCTCACAGTTTCTTACTTTTTCTAAGTTCAGCTCACCAAGTGTGGGTCCTGATCAATATTGTCTGCATGGGCCAATTAGAGCCTGTTGGGCAGAAAGAGATATTGATCATAAACCTCTAATGGACTAATGGAGCAAACTGCCCCCTATCAATCAGTCCAACTAGTCATCAATATTTCTAATGCTATTTTCCGGGGCCCCTGTTCAAATAGAAAGTGAAACCCAGCTACATTTATCTGGTATTTCAGTTTCTTTACTTCATTAAAATGAGTAATTGACAACAGAGACATTGATTTTCCCCGATAACTTCATCTTTTTAAGCAGCTTTAGTTTTTTTTTGTCTTTTGAGGCTTTTTCTTTAAAGGAGAGAAATGGGAGGAATCTGTCTGAGATGGAGTCGGGTTGGCTGAAGTAATGATCTCTTTGTTAATGTTGCCCTATTGGAAACCTGTTGAGTAGAGTTACTATCCACCATATGTGGATCGAAATGGTCATTTAACTGCAGCAGTAGTTGTAGTAGTAGAGGTTTTGCCTGTTTTAAAAACGTGCCTGTTGGGGAGCAGCAGGTCCCTGGTTCGACTCCACGTCAGTCCTAGATTCTCTTAACCTGTGTCCTGTCTGTTCTTCACTACAACAATGAAAGTAGTGATAAATATAATTTGTAATCAGATTTAAATGGTTAGGTTTTCATTAACCTTTGGTTGCTTGTTAGTTAGCAGGATTATGCAAAAACTACGGACACATTACGACACAACATGGTGAAATGATGCAGCACGTGACCGGGAATAACCCAATAAATCCTGGTGCTGATCCAGATCAGGGGCTTGAATTCAAGACTTTTCTTGTTTTTTTTTCAACATTGTGAATTGGGTGTTTTTTAACACGTTCTCAGAGAATAATTCATGAATCTTGATGGGAAAATAAGGCTTTTAAGTGGATGCAATTTGGTGCAGATCCAAATAAAACCCCTGATTGAGTGAATTTAAATGTGGCTTAATAATGAATCCAGGTTTTTTTTTTTCACTTTGTTTAAACTTTTAACTACAATGGCAAATAAATCATTTATGTTATCAGACTACTACTATATTTTTTCTTTAAGAAGTAGACATTAATGTTTACGATTGTTCAGCCTTGGCTGAGGTGCCAATGCGGTTTGATATTACAACCCAAATCCCTTAATAAGGAGGAGTCTGACTGTTGTCCTGAATTTTGATGGGATTCTAGTAAGAGTTGTGGATTGCAGAAGAAATTCAGGAATTGCATAACAAGAGTTGTACATATTTTATTCAAACAACTGCTCTTGACATGCTTATTTAATTTCCGTTTGTTATCAAAGATAAAAGCAAATATATTGCTGTGCCTTTGAGATGTCTACGATAAATATAACGGTGCCCACTCTGGGAGCTTTGTGTAGAAGACAAAGAAATGTTTGCTCACTGGCTTCTATCATTGACATTCATAAACTGAATCGCAGATCACTGGTGCCTGTTGCTTGCAGCCGACTTGTGCCAGTCTCGCTCCCCTTGTTACCTCCAATACGTTCTTCTCCGCTCTCTAACAGCTGCATTCTCCTCTGCTGTTTACTCACAGATTCTGAGGGAAAGCTCAAAAACATGTTGGTGGCAAGCTTGAACCCCCTCTGTTTTTTAGGTCATTTGCATTCCCAGTGGGAGGTAATCATGCTTTCTAGAATTTGCTGTTAAGCCAGCTTTGATGACATCAAGCGGTGACGTTTTTCGACTGTATGGCGGCTCTGAGGCATTTTAAATATGGATTTGTTCCTCATTATTATAATCCTATCAGGCTCTTGGTTACTATACATAAAATGCACTATCCTGACAAAGCTCTGTCTTCAACCACAAAGTATTACTGGAATTTAAGATTATAACCTGACAGCAATGAGAATATATGAAACATGAAACTAGAGTCAACCAAAGTTAATTTGATGATAAGCAAATTAATTAAGTTTGTTAAATTTAAAAGGTAATATTAATGTAATTGATTAGTAAACTTAATAAATTATTGTGTCACCAATTTAAGTAGTTTTTATCGAGTCCAATTATAATTTTCACTGTTTTGATACATGTTTACTACTTACACTTTATAGTTTGTCTGAGACCATACTGACCCACTTTTGGGCTGTGTTGGCCAATGCAAACCATATTAAACTTGTATTATATTAAATCTTATCTTCTATATATAAAGATTTAATAACTAAATTGTGAGGTTATTTAACAAACGTGCAGTTGTGCTCTGTCGGGATCTGGATTTGCTTTTCACTGAGTTGTTGCCAAGTTGAAGCTTCTTTTTTTTTTTCAGCCTGTTTAGATTCCGTGAGTTATTTCACACTAATCGTCACAGATTAAACTTTCATTCACTTTTAAATTCAGTTTGAACCTACTTTTTTAAAAATATCCCTCATAGATAGTTTAGGGTTGAATAATAATGTGAAGCAAATGATTTTGACTGAATCACCGACCGACATTATATGCGTGTGTGTTTATGAGTGTTTCATCAAGCGGTCTATTATCCTCGACACTTTACTGTGGAATTTAAATGCAGTTGCTCTCATCAGTGTTTGATTTGCCAACAAGGCCAGTGCTGATGGAGCTCCTTCATCAACACACTCCTTTTGTTACTTGTTAATATGCAGCATTACTCATTTTACGATTCTATGATCTTGTTGAGAAGGGGCGGACATTTCAGCTGTAAGTCTTTTATATCTTAAAAGTACATTTTACAGCAGCTTTTTGTTTCATTTATAATGTGAACAGACTGTGGGAAGAACGTAGGATGTTATTCACAATGACATTGAAATATGACATGAAAATGTCATTTTTCTCCCACCCATGGTGTTCCTCTAAGAGACGGCAGGAATCCAAATGTGTCTTCTTTTTATTATGACTCAATTGCATGCGATATTCATTGGAAAAGTTGTTGTATGTTTTATGTTTGGTCTCCAAATCTCTATAATAACTTGGTCACTAGAAGAAATCAATGTTTTTGTTATAGGTGTTAAATAATCCATGTCAAACAGAGTTTACTTCAGTATTATTGCCTGTTTTAGACAGATGAATTATGACAACCTCAAGAGTGTTTGTATTTCAATGCTTCATAAACGCATACTCTATCTATTTGGTCATAAAAAGGGCAAATGTCTTCATGTAGTTTGAACTGAAACATTTCATATTGCTGCTGATCCTCTGCAGCAGTGACCTTACATAAGATGCTTTCGCACACGATCTGAACTCTGGAGATCCTCCGAACGTTCTCCGCAGGGGCAATACAATTGACTGCAAATGTCTGAGTGAGAGCCTCTGTAGTTTCTGTGGACTTTCTCCACCTGGCCCCCTTGTATAAAGTCAGCAGAAAGTCCTGAATGCTGTGGACATTTCTGTTTGCTGCTGCGTTGTGCATGTGTGAAAGGCAAACTGTGGAGAAAGTCTGCACCCAATTCTCTGGGCAGCCTGAAAATGGAGAAGAGCCTTTTTGTGGGAGGTTTGAAAGGCTGCTGCTTATCTTATTTGGTCAGTTTAAAATTGGGAAAATGCAGAAACTACTTATATGTCCTACTTTCGGTTTGATGCATAAAATATGTACATGGTGGAACAAAGTAGCTTCCTGAAAGCTGTCGCTCCTTTGAAGTGAACTGATTGACATTAAAAAAGCCAAAAAGTAGAGAGCAGAACCGAAGAGAAACTCCAGCCACTTCAACGAAAGTAGTGTGTGTGTGTTTTTGAAGACATCCGGCCACAAATATGGATATTGAATGATTTATGAATTGGAAAAACTAAATATTTAACAAACACAAAATAATCTCTTATCACTTAATTTTTACATTGCGAACTGGTATATTTCGGAGCCTGATATCAATGTGTGCGCTCAACTTAAGCTTATATTTCTAACTATTTATTCAAACTGTGTTTCATTTGATTGCTATAATCAGGGAAATAAAAAATAAAACGTGCTCAACATTGATTGATCAAAAATAAATATCGATCAGAATACCTTTTAAGAAGCTCGTGAGTTGTGCCACTAAAACAAAACTTTAAAAGCCCCTTGGAAAGATCTGTGATAAATGTATTATATAGTCGTGTCTTAAAATACAACTGTTCAGTTATTTGGACTAAAGCTTACAAAGATATTTGTACTCACACACACACACCCACACCCACCCTCACTTCCACTTTAACTCATGCCTTCTTAAAATGTGTTGTGAAATAATTGAGAACAAGATCTGAGTGTAATTGAGTTTTCCTTCTTTCATATCCTTTCCTTCATCTGATCACTTTCTCCCTTGCGGACATGTCCACCACCTCTATAACTCTTAGACTCCCCCACATTACATTACACTGCTGGAGTCTATTAGATTGGAGGGGCTGCTTCCTTTTAATAACAATAGAAAGCTATTCACTGTAGGCACACACTTCCACAGTGTTCAGTTATGAAAAGCCGTATAGTGAGCGCTGGTTGTCGCTGACTTTCAGATGCTGCTATTAAAGGAAAATGTAATCATGGTTTTTGTGTTTGGTTGTGTTGCTGCATGTGCAGCTGTGGCAATCACCATCTGTTCATCTTAATCTATTTCTTTCCCTCTCTATTTTCTTATGCGTAGTTCACTACAAACACAGTAAAACCTCTCTGTCTGCAGCTTTAATTAGCTATAACAATACATGTGCACCAGCGGGAGCATAAATGTGGGATGCCTTATTTCCAAAATCCTTTTCAAAATTAAAGTATGCTTATCTTTTCTTTCCTCCTAGGTGCGGATTGAGACGGCTACAACCCTGAAGCTCAATATCCTCCTCATGTTTTTATTCTCATACTTAGATCATTTTTGTTGTTATTATGCTTGTTAACTAAGCCTCACTGCATAAATTAGCATACAAGTTTGATCAGTCCTTACCTCTGGCAGAAGGAAATAAAGAATTTTAAAATATATATATTACAATAACAATAATAATTTATTTTTTATATCACCTATCAAAGTAGCCATTAGAAAGTGCGTCACAAAAGGAAAATTATTTTGAAAAACCAAAACATGACAATAGCAAAAAACAATTTTGTGAAAGCCATTCTGTTAAAGGACATTTTGAGAGATGACCAACGAACTTCTTACATATCGATCCCGAGCAGTTTTACATCCTTAACTCAGGCCCACCTGTTGATGACTTTGAGTTCCGGACAGAACAATTCCTCCCTGTGAGTACATGTTTCACTTTTGCTGGAATTGTTTCAAAATGTCTTAATATCGCTTTGAACTTTTCAATCGTAAATTTTTTCCCACTCTGCTGCCTCTCCCCTGTTTAGTACCTGGAGTCGATCTTTGGGCTGCTCTTCCAGCTGTTGCAGCAGGTGACGGAGTGCGACACTAAAATGCAGGTGCTCCACGTCATCTCCTGTGTCATCGAGAGAGTAAACATCCAGGTGAGATCTGCTCATAGCTGTGTGTGGAATATAGGTCTCGCAGTACTTTTCCCAGAGTATGTAAAGTCAACCTGAGCTAAACTCCGGGATGTCTTTGAGGGAGCCCTTGAGTTTGACAGCCGTGGAGATAGATATATTCTGCTGCTGCTTTGTGAAGAATAGCACTGTACAAATTGTAGTCATTGACCTCAACTCTGCAGGGGACATGTCAAGCTGTTAAAAAACATTATAACTCTGATACAAAACATCTGTCACCCTGTACCAGCCCCAAACCACCAAGGTAAAACAATCAGCTGTCCTCAAAGATAGCTCGACATTAATAGTTTATCACATCCTGAGACACTGGCATTTGTTACGTCCAATAATTGACTCTTTGTAAATCATAAGGCCTCGGGCAGCCCTTGTTCTGATGTCTGCTCCCATTTACCATGATGATACACTCTCCCCTCTGCCACTGCAAAGCTTTTGTGCCCATATGGATTCTGCTTTTTTTCCCCAGGATCCAGTAAATCATTTTAATCCACTTAACTGCCAGCCCGACAAAAGTGACCTTCCTTTCGACCCCCCCAGGCCCTTTTCAGATCCATTTGAAGCACCTTTCCTTAAACGATCTCTTGACTTAATTCTGTCACAGAAATGGCTTTCATCCTTGTGAGCTGTCAGTCTGGCTAAGTCCTCCCCAGTCACTGGCCCTGGCTCAACTTCCAAAGTCAGTGGAAGTCCCATTAATATTCTAACCCTTCACACAAGGGATTTTGAACCCACATAAAAAATGGCATCTGCTACAAAAACGATGCAACAAAACCCTGAAAGCAGCTTGAGTTGAAATGAAAACGATGACAGATATGATGAGATTTAGCTCCTTTTTTTCTGCTGTCAGTCTGGCAAATGACACCCTAGGCTGGTTTATGAGTCTCTTCTTCCCCCTTTTTATTTTTCTCCTCAAGGCTGTGTCATGTTTCTTTTTTTTTACTGCTCCCACTACTCAGAGCCCCCCATCCTTATAAAGGTGTAATCGAACAGAAAAATCCCAGTTTGGGGTCTGCAGCTTGGCCATATAGCCACCACAGGGAAAATTAAGTGTTAAGACAAGTCGGCACAAGTAAATGGCAGAAATCAGTTTGAAGTCCGTAATTCAGCATTTTGGCTTGCTGTACAGCAGCTGCATCATAATTACAAACTGTTCCATCATATTTTCCAATTTCACAGAGGAATGAGGGTGATGGAATCCACGTGGTGTCTGACCGCCCAGATTTCTCTCGAGTTTAAACCAAAAGAACTTGATTTAGAGCAAAAAGTATCACATACAAACTCTAAAGAGAGAGAAGACCATGGCAGTTTTGTCACACAAACAGATTTATGTGTTTGCTGTAGTACAGGTTTAGATACAAGTAGGTTGTATTACATCAAATGTCAACTTTTATGTCAGGTTTGTAAAGAAATGCAATGGAGAAGCCTTTTGGATGAGAGGTGAAATGTCTTCAAGAAACACAAGCAGGCCCAGTTGCCTATGTTCACTTGTGCAACTCCTGAAAACACATTTCATAAAGTTACAAAGTGCTTATACAGAAATACAAAATTGAGATTAAATGAACACCAATTAAAGCAAGAGAATAAGATAATAAGTCTATAAAACAAAAGGAAATAAAATTAAGTCAAACACAAAATATAACACTGTAAATGTCAAACATTAATAAGAACATGCAAGCAAAATGTAAAACCTTAGCTCACCTGCTTGTCACCCTTTTCAAAAGACATTGACCATCTTCATATTGATTGATCAGACAGAGCTAGACTCATATAACAGGTAAACCTGTGAAGCTGGTATCATTTCAGAACAATCTGAAAATCGTATCTGTTACATAACATGCCATCATCACTGAACTTTCTTTTTTCTTGCTTCAGATACGGCCATATGTTGGCTGCCTGGTTCAGTACCTGCCCCTCCTCTGGAAGCAATCTGAAGAACACAACATGCTTCGCTGTGCCATACTCACGACACTCGTCCACCTGGTACAGGTATGGTGCATCTCCAGCTTCCAGTGCTGGTTTCTTTTATTAGTTTCTTTTGCTAATAAAAGACAGGTTTCTTTTGATGCCTTTTAATTGGCATCTGTTGCAGAGGGGGGTATGACAACAGATGCAACACTAGCTGGGTTTCAAACCGTGAGATTGTTTCGGGATCCGCCCTAACTCTTAATCGACCGCAGCGCCCATTTCCATGTAAAGATTCAATTCAACTCAAAATACTTTATTCGGCCCCCGAGGGGCAATTCAAGGCAAGTGGGAGAGCAAACAAAAGCGCACTGACAATTCATCCACATACACAAAAGATGAGACTAAATACTGATTAATTAAAAAAACAAAGTTTAGAAGTTTAGAAAAATACAAAAAAAAGGTTGCATTAGAAAATGCCTAGACAAGGATGGACAAAGTTAAAGTGCAAGTGCATCCATCAAGGTAAACTGACCATCCCTTGTAAGGTTTCTGTTTACCAGTCTGGAATAAACCTCAACATGAGTTTTTACATACAGGCAACCTAACTCTTTCATGCAATTTCACATGTTCAACAAACGTATAGTCATCAAAAAGGTCATCTACTGTATCAAAAAGGAAAACAACAAAAAAGGTTGCAGAACACAACATAAAATTTACATAAAACAATGGGTTGTTTGCTCTCCCAGGCCACAGGTCACCACATGGGTAGAGCCCAAACACCCTGACACACATGATGTTCAGTGTTCCATGTATGTATCATCCTTGTCAGTCAATCAGAGCACAGCGAGTATGCACACTTTAAAATAAATATCAGATAACTAAATATAAATGCCATTCAGCTCACTCCCGTAAAACAGCAGAAGTGCTGACATATTTGTTTCCTTTCTCTTCACCGGTGAAAGGTGCACAGTTTTACGACTGAGTCACTCTACCTACCTCACCGGTGAGTAGACAGCAACCTTGCTGAACTGCTGTGGCTCATACACATGGAGAGCCACGCACGGGTGAGGCAGGTGGTGTGGCCTGAGCCTCAGGATTTACTCGATTCAACTGCACAAGGGCAGTGCTGAAAAGCTCAAGTCTTGTTTGTTGTCAGTGGCTAACTTTTCATTCATTACCCTCAGATAAATCCTAACTACAAAAAAAAAGACTTTTGCCCACTTTTGAGTGTGTGGATGCTTCATTGATTGAGATGAGACGTTTACTGCCCGAATGAGCCTCCTTCCCAAATGCACTACACTCATGATTCGGATCCACAGCACACATTTGGCTGGCTCACTTAGGTTTTCTGCAGTAAGCCAGTTCTTGTGTCTCTTCCAGGACAACAAGAAAGGAAGCCCATTAACAAAATAATTGGAATAGAAATTATTGAAACAGCAACAAAATATCTGCTGCCAAGAATCACACTGAGGATTAACTTAATTAATGGGTCCTTGGGTAAGATGGCTTGTTTCATTTAAAGTGTAATATGTTCACTGTTAATTTTTAGTGGCATTAGCAGCTTCTGCAGTGTGACAGGTGGTGCTGCTCAGTGAATCTGGCAGGAAGAGGGGTTTTACTTCTCTGGCCACATGTTACTGAGGCTGAGCTCCAAATTGTCTGCGAGGGAAACCTGGGTTTAGGTTCATTTCCCCAGAAACAGCTGGGTTCCTGTGATACCAATTTTTTTTTTTATCAGCCCCTGACTTGCCTGGAATCTTAACTTGGTTTGATGAGCAACACACAGCAGCTTTGACTGACTTTCCGACTTTGTTATTCATCTTTTCACACAATTACAAGTGGTTGAAACATCAAATTAATTTGTTTTTTGGTACTATATCATTTTATGTTCAGTCGTTTGCCTCGTTATCAATCAGGTTTTATCACTAACCTAACTTATGAAAAACAGATGCTCCCTTCCCTACAGTATCGCAGCAGCCTGCAGAAAGATGTTGCCCCCTGTGTGGCTGCCTCTGCATTACTTCACAGTAGGAGCTGTAAGACTCAGTGATAGACGCAGTCCTTTTCAGAGAGAAATCACAAGTACACATATGGAAAATGGCATGAAGCACTGAGGGTGTACAGCTGAATTGGCTTGGATTAGTCAACTTTGTAACGGCATGCTAATTGAGATTTTAATATATACTATTAAATATAACGCTGATGTCAAAGAAATAGAGTGAGGTTTTTTTTAGTGTTTTTAATTCCACCTACTTCAGTTTAGTTCTATTTTCTGACATTCTGCATGCAGTGATCTACAAAGCAGTGGACATTGGAATAAAGGAAGCAAAAGGGCAAAAGTAGGTGATGTCAAAAATAGATCAAGAAGAAACTCATGCATTACTAGTTTTTTTTTTTTTTGTCCTGTTCTAATACAAACAGCCTCTGTTTTATCTGTGAGGTAGTGATATGAGAGTCAACCAAAAACTACGATGAAAAGGCCTTTGTACTGAGGGAGGCTTGAGTTACAGCTGGAAGTATGACTGTCTGAATCACCCTTGTCCTGAGGTCAGGAACCGATCTTTGTTTTCCTGAGGGGATATAAGACATGACTCGGTGAAGGTCCTGCAGAGATCACACGTACGTCAGTCTTCTTTCCATGTGACATGAAGTAAAGTGATTTGATTCATCACTTCAATTCTTCAGAGAATTAGAAACTCAAACATTGAAGACACACTGGACCATTGATTGTAAATAAAGATGGATGACCTGTCTCCACTTCCTCCCATTATACAAAAATGAACGCAAAATATCCCAGTTATGTGCGCTTTTTGACACAGCCCCCTACGCTGCCTCCGCTGCTGAAAAAAACGTAGAAGAAACAACGATAACGTTACTATTTTAAACTAATTTAGTAACCTTGTTGCAGCCTTGCACTCAAGTACATAGCTGTGTGTGCAGCCCCTGCTATTTTCTTACAGTCACTGAGAGATACCTGAAATCTCGTAATTTTCCTGCATGACAGTCTATTTTATAACCTTAATAATCTTTTCTTTTATTTATTACTTGAAGGCTACATAGCTACATTTTTTTTGCATATTCAAATATTTTTGTAAAGGAGTGTGTGTTAAAGTTAATGGGATTAATTGTTTAGTTTTTTGCCGTGGTATCTAATTGTGTATCGAGAATCGTGGAAATGTCATGGTATCTGTAGCAACTACTAAATTTACTTTTTAGTTTGGCCCATGTCCCATCCACTTATGTGGAGGAGGCAGGGTTTAGGACCTGCACTGCAGCCAGCCACCAGGGGGCAGGTCAAATGATTTAGTTCTCAGACTGTATATAAAGATTTGTCCCGGATACCAACACTGCTATCTGGCTCATTTGGAGCCAGAGTCTGTGGGTCAGTGATCTTGGTGTGGGGCTGCGATATTGAGGTTCTGCTGATACATGCGCTCGACCAATCGAGAGTCAGTTGCGTCAGTCATGACGTTTCACCCTGTTTTCAAAGAATCAATTTATTACTAAAAACAAAACTACTTTGAGAAAAATATTCTTATTATTTCTTTGACTTTTCAGTTTTGTCCATGTTCTATCCACTAACATGGAAGGTTTAGGACCTACCCTGCCGCCAGCCACCAGGGGGGTGATCCAGATGATTTGACTTCACTTTTGAGTAGCTACAACAAAGAGTCTATATGTGCTGGTCACTGAAAAAAACAAAACAACTCTTTTTGGGGACAGAAGGACACTGAACTTCTAATTGCAGGATGTTAATTTTGACTATTTGAACTCAGTCTATCTGGAACTGGCATAAAGTTGTCATCGCCTGTGAATGATCAGGCAGCATTAAATCAGCTCTTAAGCTCATAAAAGCCAGCATATTGGCTTGCTTGTTTTTAAACTTAGAAATGGCTTTTTGCCTGCAAGAGACTAGTGACTTGTTGCCTGTGACGGAGAAACAGGGTCGCGCCAAGTGGGAATTGAGCTTGGCTCTCTCTCTTTCACTCCCACATTGAAGCAGGAGGGAGCATATTTAGACCAAATTAATGTCACACCATCATTGAAACAATGTTGACAGTTCTGAGACAAGTTTGGATCCTCGCCTTTAGACAGAATAATTTCTTCAGCACAACCACACACACACACACACACACACACACACACACACACACACACACACACACACACACACACAGGACTTCTCCTCATTACTCTCACCCACATTCTCTCGTGTGTGTTTTCGGTGAATATACAAAGTGGCTGAGTAAAACTTGAAGTGATGGGGTGCTTTGAAAGGGCACGGTGTCAGACAGCGGTTACGTTTTCATCGACAGACGAGAGTTTGAGGGGATGTGTGATGAAGATGGAGGTGATGTTTCAAGGGGAAAAACTATTTCAGAGGGCATATTTCATAAGTTAGGCTAAACATGTCTCTCGGTGCTACAGTCGGTAAATAGAAATGCTGGTGTGTTCTAATATTTGTGTGTATTTACGTTTTTTTTAATGTGTATACTTGTGTCTGGGTTGTCAGTAAGTGTACTTACAGTCTTGCTCAAGGGTAGGTTATCCTTTTATGAAGTACACTTTGGTACACTATGAAGTACAAACTTTTTTTAGGGGGAACTGGTATCCCAGAATATACATTAACGAAAACAATTTCAAAATCCATTACAAAACAAACCACAAGATGGGAAATTGAATACATGAATAATGGTTGTACCAATACACCAGAGAGAAGTGGCAATCTGGGGGCGGGGGTGACATTGGGCGAGAGGCGGGGAACTCCCTGGGCTGCTCGCCAGTTTTATCACAGTGCTGACACATGGAGACAAACAACCTTTCGTGCCCATATTCACACCTATGAGCAATTTAGAGTCACCAGTCAACCCGACCTGCACGTCCTTGGACTCTGGGAGGGAAGAATCCCACGCATGGTTCAGGCAGAACATCCAAACACCACACAGTACAGTTCTCTGCTAACCAGCACTTGAACCAGAACCGTCTTGCTGTGAGGCATCGGTGCTAACAACTGCACCACAGTGTGGCCCTGCTGATTAGTCTCAAAGTCTACAATTATTAAGCATAATTACATTAAAGTGTTCTATAAAATGTACATAGAGTATTTTTTATTATTCAAATGTATGTGTAAAAACAACAAACATGTTTTGCAAAGTTACATGAAGCTTGAAATTGTCAGTTGAAGCATTAGAGGGTACTCTCTGTGTAGCCCAGTGGATACAGTCTTTGTTCTCATAATAATAATAATAATATTAAAGATACAGATAATAGGAATAATAAAACATCATAGTTACTTATATTTATCAAGAAAACAGGAGTTCAATGAAACATCAAAGATGAAGCGACCAATATCTACATACTGCACTTCCAGGACAAATGAAATCAGATAATTATAGATGATACAAAAAAAGACTTCTAATAATCAGTTAAAGCTGAGTATTTGTTGTGAGGGAAGTGAGTAGATAGATGTTTTATTTTCAACACAAGAGAAAAATGTAATGAAGTCCTTGACTGTTTGATATAAATCTTCAGCTCTGTCCTCCATGATTTTAAAGCCATGTGGTTCTGTTCAGGTTAAGATGACACAGGCATTGTTCAGCTGCTCATTCTTCTTCTCCCTGCTACAGTACAATCATATCCACTCGCGTTCATGTGTAACAAGGTCGTTCAGAGAAAACCTGCTCTTAAGAGGCTAATGCACAAAGAAAACCTACTACTCTTGCTTATGTTACTTGAAATGCCATTAAACGGTGGACCCCTCGCTGCTGGCCATAAAATTACCATAAAACTCCCCTTAGAAACTTTTGAAACTTCTAAGTATTATTAACCTTGTTTTTATTGAAAGTGAAATCACTTCTCTCCTACACATTACTGTAAGAACAAGACATCCTCTGAAAGTTTTAGAGTCTGAGGACAGTGTGTATAGGTGGGAAATGGTGAGCAATGGTTTATAAGCTTTAATATACAGTGTATTTCTATTTCTACACCGTCATGCCCCTCTCTCTACAGATGATCAAGAAGTAAAAACTTATAAAGTACGTTTTTTAAGCACCTTTCTGCAGTTTTCTTGAGTTTTCCTTGATCGGCATTGACTTTCTGTCTCTCTGTTCTCACAGGGCCTTGGGGCGGAGAGTAAGAACCTGTACCCTTTCCTTCTGCCTGTCATCCAGCTGAGCACTGATGTTTCCCAGCCACCTCATGTGTATTTGCTGGAGGACGGACTGGAGCTCTGGTATGGACACACACACACACACAATATGCTATTTAATCTTTTATGAGTTCTACAGAGAAACTTCCCTCGGAAGACATTTATGAAACATAAATTCACAGCTAAGCTTCCTAAATTCGTAACATAGCTTTACGGATAGTTTACTAGACAGACATTTTCCTGCATGTTTTGGCCTCTCATCCACATGTAAACAAGTTATTTTAACTCCTCTCGAAAGTGCAGATTTTTTTTTCAATCTGTCTTTGATATAAGATTTATATATTTCTGGATAAACAGAACTTTGACCAGTAGTTGCGCTGCCTCCTCAGTCACACGGCGATATACGTTATTTTGCATGGAGATTCCATTCATGAATTCAACGCATAGTCATTTTGTACCTAAAATAATTAATAATTTAATAAAAGTTAACTTAACGTTACAGCTTTACTCTGAAAATATGAGCATAATAATGTTACATGGTTATATAATGGCATTGTAAGCTAACTGCAGTTTTGCTGATGGCATGTTGTTTTGGTAAAATTAAACTGCGAGTCTAGCACAACTATGGACCATTGGTCATATCCTTTTCTCTAAATATCAGTAATATATATTTATCTATCCATATATGAAAGGAAATGGCACACTTTAGGATCCTAAGTACCCCAAGAGTATGCACTTAAATAGAATTGATTTGTAAGAGTTTCATTTAACAATGCAACAGAAGTAATCCGCGTCAGTGCAGAATGCTGTATCACCCATTATAAGTAAAAGATAATTAAACCCACCAGATTACACTTCAGGATGTTCCATTACCTTCAATGTCATCCAAGAAATAATTTTGTAATATTCTCGAATGACAAAATGAGAGACAAAACAAAAAAAAAACAGATGTTGCAGTGATGAGATTTAAATGATATCACTGCAACTTCTTTAGTTTTTAAGTTGTTGCTGCACCAAGTAATGTTTTTGTCTTCCTCTCAAATATAAGCGTAATTATCTTGAAAGCTTCTGTGATGATAACATTTGTTTCGAGCTTGAGGAAACGTTCATGTTGGCTGATTAACAAAGGACAAAACCGTCAACACTTAGTAAATAAGTAGTCTTTCCTTTATGTGATGATTTATTTGCTACATGTCATATCACTTTTATTTATGCACAACATCCTCAAGAAAGGTTTGTTTCAGTGGAATAGAATTTGCTGGGGTTACCTTTTTGTTCCGTTCCAATCATCTCTCTGCTTTTACCCCCCCCCCTAATCTCTTTTTTCCTGTCCCTCCCTCAGGAGACCGGCACTGTTCAGCATGCTGTGTTTGTTGTAGCACAAAGCCACAGTCTTATATCTCTTTCCCGTCTTTCATCCTGCCTGATAAACAGCCGTGTCCTAAATATTTGCTTTCTTTGTTTACAAAGTCAATGTCATTTTCTCTTGCTTTTATCAGCTGCTTTTGCTCGTTCTGTGTTCCCCTCATATCTGTACATTGTGTCTTCCCCCCCCCCGGTTAATTTGTGGAGAACGCATCAAATCAGTTATTCATGCGTCATCTTTGGGATTAGTTGCAGGTGAAATCCCACCAGTGACGCTTTGTGACTAGAAATGAGGAGAGAGGCCTTGTGAATTCACGTCATTGCCATATTTTGATTTAGAAGTACAGTATTTTTTTTAATTATATTGTTAAACCAAGCACATTTATGTAACATGTCTATTTTTATCGAATTTATTTTCAAACTGACATTTTTCTCTTCCTCCTTCCTTTTCGTTTCTTTTTCACCCACTTAACTGCGTGTACTGTTTTCTCCGCTCTTATGTTGCCCATGTTCTCCTCTTCTCTCTGCCTGTGTTATTTGCCCCACTATATTTCTCTTCCCATTTTGTTTGCCACCTCCAAACTATGTCTCCTGCACCCTTCTTTCACAAATTCTTCTAAGTTTCTGTTTTATTCCCTCATTTGAAATATCTCTCTCTCCTCTCCTTGCAACCATGCAGGTTGGTGACTTTGGAGAACAGCCCGGCCGTCACGCCAGAACTGCTCAGAATTTTCCAGAACATGTCCGCTTTGTTGGGTGAGCTTTTCTTTGTTTGCTGGTGTGTGTGTGTGTGTGTGTGTGTGTGCGTGTGCGTGTGCCTGTTTGTGTATCCTTGTGTTTGTGATGTGTGTTCACATGATTTTACATTTTTTTTCCATCTAGAGTAACTGTGTGGCATTATCATTCACTTTAAAATGAATGGCAGGAAAGGAGGGTGTCGTATGCAGCTATGTTGCATCTTGGATAGTTCAAAATAATGTGTGTGTGTTCACATTTCACATCAGCCTGAGATGGGAAAAAAAACTGCTGAAAGGAGAAACCGTCCTTAAATGATCAAATGCTTCGAGAGCACGAAGGAATAAGGAAAAAAAAGTTGATGCAATACATGGACATGGACTTACTTTTCACAATTTTATCACTCCAGGCTATTGTAGCTCGCAAAGACCACAGTAGTGGATTTGCAGTAGCCTGCAGCCATCAGGGCTATTTTTTGGGTCTGTAGGCAGCTGTGAATGGTGGCAGATTGAATGGAACTGGCTGGATGATTTATCACAGGCCCCGAGCATTGGGACACCTCACTTGCTGTAGTGTGTAGAGGTGAATGTGTGTGTTGCCTTCAGTGCGACGTGGAACAGTATTGATTCTGTGCTTCTGCAGATAACGAGAGAGTCAGACTAATATAAACACTCGTGTGGCCTGATAGGCTTACTGGAGCATTTGATCATTTGTAGCATGTACAGGACACAGAAGAGCAAAAGGACTCAGTAAGACGGTCATGGATGGATGAAATGGAGGAGGAAGGAATTAATGAGGATCAAGAGAAAGGGAACGAATGGCGAAAAAAATAGCGTGGAGGTGGTGGATGAAAATGAATGATTTAAGAAGAGATGGCAGATAAATTCATGAAGAAGTGACATAAAAAGGAAGGTTACACATCGGAGGTGTGCTCTGAGGAACTTGGACATGATTGAATGGAGAGATAAGGGCGCTGCTTTTTACTCTTATCTCGTGCTGAAGATAAAAAAGGTAAACTAAGGCAAAGAACCAAAGCAGCAAACCAGTTGTTTTAAATTCTAGGCAAATCACAGAGAATTACACAGATGGAGCTGTAAGGGGGCAAAAACACCTACTGCAGTCAACAAGCCTTTGCACTAAAGCATGTGAAAGCCCCACATTGGCAAACTGAAAAGAAACACTGTGATCTTAAATTCAATAGGGTTGTTACACTGCTCTTCCACAACATTGATGCAGAAAGCATGAATCTGTTTCACGAACAATGAGGACGAACCCAGTGACAATATAAAGAAAATCAACATTAACTGATAGGACAAGTAACAGGAATACAATTGTAGAAGTCTGACAAACAGACTGAGATTCAGTGTTTTATTGCCTCTGCATGATTGATGAAGATATGTCGAGTAATAAATTCTCACTGATCATGCTGCCATGTTTGTGGCTATGATGATGGATTGAAGGATGGATGTTCAACCATTTAAGATTGTCTCGTCAAATGCTGTTTTAGGGCTGGCCGTTAAAACAATATCAAATATTTGATTGCAATACAACAAAAGTCTAATATATATCGATATACACTGTAGCGCTTATGCATTGTGTAAGCAGAGTGAGGCAGTATTGTTTTGCTGTTTTTCCAAGTGTTCAAACCACAACCTTCACTCAGGAGCAAAAATCTGTCATTAAACTTTAAAAAAAAATAGTCGTTCATTGTGATAGTTATCAATATTGACTTGAAATGTTTTATCCTGATAATTTTTGCCCATATGGCCCATCACAATGCTGTTTCCAAGGCAAGGAACGATATTTGAATACGGTCTTTTTTCTCCACCTCTGTCATCTCTGTTCCTCACTTGAATGAACCCAAACCCCTGTTCTTTCCTCCAAAGAAACTGTGGGAGTGTTAAACCTAATTCTTTCTCCTCAGTAAATGTTTTCACCTTTCTGGCATGTATGCTTCTAACATTTGCATATGTGCCACTGTATTTGTTAACAGGCTCCGTTCGCTGCTGAATTAATAAATGGACTAACCCAGTGCATAAGAATTTAAAATTACAAATACTTGTAAGCACTTAGTACTCTCTCCACCCTTTGTTCCCACTCCCTTTGTCTCTGTGTCACAATTTTCTTAAGGTTACAGTATTACATATAGACTTAAACTTTATTGTCCCCTGAGGGAAATTTGTTTTCACAGTCATTTCAGTACAGTCAACCCAGAAGCACACCTTTCAGGCAACCTACCGAACATCAAATGAAACATAAAAACATTTACAAACATGTCACATTCATCATGGCAATTCATTTATTTACAATGGCAGAGGGTACGACGCTCCTACTGAATCCTCAGTTCAAGTGCTGTGTACCTCCGTCCGGATGGCAGTGAAGTTATGATTAAGGGTGTGGTAGGTGTCGTCTGCTCTGGTGAGTGTTTGGCGTGTGAAGGCTCTGTCGTTCAGGTCTGTGATTTTGGGTGTGGGAAGACCTTAAAGCATATAGATCGTATCAAATGTAATTAGATTCGTCAGTGCTTCAAGTCTTATTTTGAAAATTGAAAGCTGTTGTGTTGCGATCGCTGGTCAGACATGGTTTTAAAATCAATGTCCTTCTAGGAATCAGTAGAGGAACATTTTACATATACTGATTATAAAATGTTGTTGTGGAAATCAAGTTAGATCTTTTTTTTTTCGTAGTCAAACTTTGGTCAGTCATCATCTTTGGCTGGTATTCACCAGAACATCCGGTGGTTCATTTATTTAGTGCATGGAGAGCAGTGGAAGGATGTGGGCCGTTGAGGGGGGCTGGCTCAGTGTGGTGTCACAGCTTGCCAGGTATGTGGCCTGGCCTGCCTGATAAAGAGCCTCGCTCCATCATTGCTAAACTGGAGCAGCAAATTCCCTAATTAGAATGTCAGGAGCTTTGCCTTGGCTAAATTGTGAGACTAGCACTATGCTCTGTATCACTGCCGCCACTCTCTCAACTAGGGCACATTTCTGCTCTGCACGCTCCTCTGACCAGTGATGATGAGAATGTGCAGCAGAGTTTTCTGTTTTTGGCATTATACTAGTTAGTGTGAACAAGTGATAGAGCCTAAGTGTTCATTCATTTCCATGCTGTGTTATTTTATTAATGAAGGTGTTGTGGCTCCTGAAGTGCTACAGGCCTCCAAACGGACACACATGGAACTATTGAGTTTGTTTAAAAGCAAAAAGTATCTACACTAATTAAATAATGGAAGAATATCAGAAAACGGAACAGGGAATAAAGGAATAAAGATCTGTCTCTAGCCTTAAGTACAGCCGTTACCTGTTAATTACCTTCTTTCAATCAGTTGATTATCTTACATAACACTTTTAGAAAATGCATTTCACAATTATCGGAAGTTTCCAAAGTCTTCAAGTAGTCGATGCTACTTAAGCTATAGAGCTTCTAGTGTCTGCACTGATGGTGGGAGACTTTAGTATAACTGGAGCTTCGCCATCTGTTGTCAGGGATATGTGGAGCTTGTACATCTGCTTCCAAAGGTGCAGAGTTTATGATAACGTACTTACAAACCGCGGGAAAGGTCATGAGCCATTTGTGGATTGTGATGACGATGACTCTAATGATGACACAGAAAAAGGATCTGAAGCTGACACAGGATGAAAAAAAATGGGATAGGATTTACGAGAATGCTAAATGTCAAGTCCAGGGAAGGTGACCTAATTGATGCTTTATGGTCCTGTGTTACAGTTTGAATTTGGACGATATATGATAATCTCTGTGAGAATTCCATGTCCCTGCATGATATGACCAAAATGGTTTGTAGGTTGAGTTTTGTGTATTTATGGTGACAACCAAAGATAACTGTATGTTGAAATGACTATTTCCTGGTTTAATGATTGGGGTATATTTTGTGATGCATATTATATTTTGTGATGTCTGACCAACCGTCCAAATCATGAAATTACAATGATATAAAACAGAAACGAGCAGTAAATCTTCACTTTCTGGAACCTGAAAATGTTTAGGAAATTTGCTTGATAAATGACCATTCAATTTTTATAATGAGCAGTAATTAATTTTCAACTAACTCCTAACTAACAGCCTGCCTCCCTGCATTTTAAGGTAAATAAATTAGAATATAAAGTAGGGACATAACCTTGCTGAATTGGCTTTCAAGTAATAAATTGGGCAGAGCAAAACTCTTAATGAACTGATTATCAGTTGGCAACTGCTGCATCCAGAAATGTGTCGCACCGTCCCTGCAAGATCAATGATAATGTATTGAAAGAGGTCCAGCCTCATCTTTTTCATGTGTAAGCTCTCTAACATTCCTCAGAATGTAGACTCACAGTTAACTGCTCAGCTAATGTGCTCCATGGATCAATCTAGACATCCGCCCCTCTTTATAACAGGCTTCTCATCTGGAAGCGCTGAGTTTGATTACAGCCATTTCACCAAAGTCACACATATTTGACTATATACTGCAGGAATGGAAGCAGATTAATCTGTCATTTTTCTTAAAGTTTGATATAACGATTCACTATCATTATCCATTATTTGCTGTCAAAATATCTCCAGATTGATTTGCCCTTTTTAACCTCGTGAGATGTTTCAGATCTTTCCGAGACACGGTCCTGGAAGTTTTCTGCTTTCTTATCATCGCTGTCATCACATACAAAAGTAGATTTTTGCCACTTCATTGAATCCCTTGCTGAGCTTTTCTTGCTTCTGTCAAGCATGGTTACTCATCCAATGCTTACTCACTAGAGCACCAAAGGGACTGAGCTTGTCATCTCGCAACTGTAGCCAAGGCTTCTGTTGGCCATATTGTTTTTTCATGTTGTTCCTTTGTGTACTGTAAAAACCTGGGAAAGTAAGATGTCTCTCTAGAGCTGCAGCGGTAAAGTTTTGCTTTAATAAAGTAGTGCAGCAAGCCATCGTCATCACTCTAATATTCCTCTTTTCTTTATTTTCTTAATTTGAAGGGGGGGGAGTTGAGTTATGTGCATTTTATTGCTTTTAAAACTCCAACATGCATCTTTACTCAACTCAAACTTTGTGTCTCCGGCTGCCTGGAATGACATTGTCAACCCCATCACGTCATGTAAGGAAAATAATAGGTTTGGGAGATAACCAGAATTTTTAGCGGTGTCCCCAGCAAACATTAGAGGCACTTCAGAGGCTGTTATCACAGTCAGATGTGAGGCTCATTTTCCTGTTAATGTTGATAACTGAAGCAGATTGTGCAGCATATGCCCAGGGCTATGAAGGATGTACAGACTACAGCTTAATCAGTGCTTTAGCAGCTGTTTTTGTGACTATTTGATTATAGCACGTGGGCGTGCGTGTGTGTGTTTTGGACTTGCTCTGGCTTTGTGAAAATGTAAGCGCTTTTATAGTATTGGATTGGCAAAACGGTCTATTCTGTTTTCTGACTATTAGTTTCTACATTTCTTTCACATTGGCATTTACTTGCATGATAGAGCAAAATATTATATTGCCGGAAAGTTTGGTCCCATTTAAATCCCACTAAAGCCGCAACACTTATGAGTTAACACCACATTAATAGCCTCAAAACAAAAACAGCTTAATTGAGTTCTTAATAAAAGTAATAACTCTCTCTTTTTAATAGATTGCAATATATTCTGATCTGTTTTTAGCTCAAGCACAGCCGTGTGTATGACTGCTCTTTTTCATCCTGAGATATTAGCTCTTTTTTTTTCTGTTTTGTGTCCGTCGTGTGTTAGAAACTTCAACAACATGCCCACTCGCTCGTTGTGAATTCTGCTGACATTGACCTGCTGTGTCTCGCAATGGCTCGCTCACACCTTCTCCAGACTCTCTACTCGGAGACTGGCAGAAAAAACTGCGGAGAATGTCCCACAGCGAGGGCAAGTGAGCGCACTGTAAATAGCGCTGCACATACCAAGTTAGAGATAAGTTATGAGAAGTGTAGAAAAATGTTTTGGTTCATTTAGAAAATGTTGTGCAACAAATTAGAATATGGCAGGTTGCCACGGCCTAGATAATTAATGGGAAACACTGCTGTATTATTACTTTCTTTAATTATATTATTATTTATTGACTGTTTTCATTGAGGAAGTGGAAAGGCCCCTCACAACATAGAGCCCGGGTGAAAATCTCACCCAACAAGAGTAAGATGAATATTTCTCAGACAGTTGTAGAAAGGAATGAAAAATGCAGAAGTTAAGTTGCCTCTCAGTAAACCCACCGGCTTATTGTTCCTGTTGTATTAGCATCACACTGAAATAAAAGCACGAGGATGCTGTGTGGAAATGGAAGTGAATCTACTTGCAATAACCAGATGCAGTGTTATTTTGTCAGGCTGTTTGTATTCATACACGGACACTTGAGGTGCCTCGGGTTCATTCGCAATAGTGAAGGAGGGGGGAGATAATGAAAGTCTTATGAAGTCCGAGGCTCAGTGCTCTGAACTGCCTGACCTACCTCCAGCCCAGAATGAGAATTCAATTCATTTCTTCCTCCACTCATATAAATGCTTGTACCTCCCCATCCTCTTGTATTGATATTCATACAAAACTCTCCTTCAGAGGATATTGCCAGCGTGTGTGCACAGCTTATCAGTCAGGCAAGTATTGACAGTGGTTGTGGTGGTGACATTATGGAGGGGGCAGATCAGAAAGCTGTTGGTATGTGTTTACCTTAGGTTTTGCCTTCATAATCAAAACGAATAGAGCGGGTGTAACTTCACTTGCAGATAAAAGATGAAGTAGTTTTGAGTGTAACCATATTGTCATGCTCCGATGTGATAAAATACATTTTCTTAGGCCGCGGTAGAGTAGAGAACCACGTTTGTCTGAGTCACACTGGCTTCCTGTAGGTTTTATTTACCTGAGTAGAAATCGGGTTGGATTACCTGAAGGCCACCGGAGTGAAGGTCTGTCTGGGAGGCGGTTGAGCCGTAACCATGAGGCACGGAGCTGAAGAACTTCCTCCTCCTCCTTTTTCTTGGCTTCACGTCTCTTTGAAATGGATGCCAGAGCAGATCCACATATGCCCTCTGGGACAACGAGAATATCCAGGGTGTCCGACAAGTCGACTAGGTTGAGCCATTGCGCTCTCTCTCTCTCTCTCTCCTGCAGCTCCTGTCACTGTTACATCTTTCATTCATTACCTCTGCCAACGAAGTTACGTTTTCATCTGTGTTTGTTTATTTGTCTGTAAATTGGCACCATTAGTCAAAAACTGGACGGATTACTATGAAGGATGCAGTATCGGTCTAGTAAGAATTCCATTTTAGTGCAGATCTGGGGGCATTTTTTGAGGTTTTCACCTTTTTCCCAGTGAATACTTAATCATTCTAGATAAAACAAATCAGGAATTTTTAGGGGACTGATATCTGTGAGTGTGTACAATTTGATGCAGCTTGATTGAATTTAAGGGCACTGTTAGAGGAGGTATGAGCTCTTCTGATTGCTCGTCTAATTGTCTCTTGATCTGTGCTCACTTCCCTGCACGCTGCATGTGTTTCCTGTAATGTTGCTCCATGCTATGTTTGTGGATGTGCTGACTAAATAGGCCCCTGCTTACCTGCTCTGGTAACAGATGGCAGCATGCATTATCTTTACTACCTCACTGTGACTGGCAGATGGCTAGACAACACATATTGCAGACAAAAACGTGAATATCACCTGTAAAAACCTGCATGGTCACATTGAACCTCCTCTGTTACTGCTGAGACTATATGCCTGGTGCACACTAGAGGATTTTTCAACTCTTCAAGAATGTGAGAGACCACAGACCTAATGACAGCCTTATCCGAATTGGCAAGATCGTAAGACCACACACTTGCTGGTTGTAGGAAACAATTTGACAGTGGCAATTCCAGAAACTTTGGTTCTAACAGAAAGTTATTCTTCTTCCTCGTCTTCTGGTTTTCTATGGTGGTTGGCAATTTACTTTCCTGCTACATTACTGCTGTGTGTTCTATTTCGCAGCGAAAACCCCCCAAAAGAATGTAAACTATGGGTGTAGTCATGGCTGAAAAGGCGGAATCAGCCTATACATTTTGTGTGAGTGTGGAAATGTATTGTTGTTTTCAGTCACAGCAACATCCATGGTTGGTGACACTTCCCAGTCGGCTCGCTCTCATTGGCTATTGGGGGTTTCTGTTGGAGCAGATCAGAGAGGCTTCGACTCAATCGGTAGCAATACAATGATTTTGTTAACCCCTCACACTTAAGGTTTATTTGGGCAGATAATCGGCTCCAACTGGCCTCCAGTCTGGGACTCCCCCACATTTGTCGCGAGGGTCGAATCGGCTTGAGAAGTAGCCCTAAGACAATACTAACAGAAACAATTAATGCACCCCCATTTGTAGTGCGTAACAAATTGAATAAATTGAAGCCTTTAAAAATCATCTTTAATGCAAATATATATGTTATATCTTGTCCATTGGTTCCCTTTGTTCATTCAGGGATATGACTATTGTCCTCCATGTCAGAATTAGCTGCCCTGTCAACTTGTGTGAAGTAAACAATTACTCCAGGTATTGGTGAGAGTTTCCCTGTCAGCCTGTGTTACCTTCAAACTATAAATTCTTTCAGATGTTGGTTTGTGTACCGGAGGAAAGTCGACATGCAGGTGTGACTTTGTCTCTGTCCATCTTTCTGAGGAACTATTTCCTTTCAGTCCCTTCTCTTTTCTCTCTCACCTCTCCCACTCATCTGTGCGTTCGTGTGTGTCATATGTTTCCAAAAGGGTATTCAATTTGTTACGGTCTGTTACTCCGCCAGCTTGTATCACTGTCAGGTTTATCTCCTACTGTGTATGTGCTAGTCCAGGTTTTACGATAAGGCATTATTCATTTAACGCTTAAATCTTTCCCTTCCATTTTATTTGGGTCACCTCTCACCGCTCCTTCACTTTTCCTTATTCTCATCATGTACACTGTGTATTTTTTACTAAACTTTCTTTGTCACGTTTTTTCCTGTTGTTCTCCAAAGCCCTTTTTCATGACACTCTTTCATTTGTTACAATCTGTTGTTCTGTATATGTGCATATGTTTAGCATTCTGTGTACATAACATGACATCAAATTGCCTTTCTGAGTGGATATTGTTTTCACCGAGTATCCATGTGTTTCTCATGTTGTTGTTTTTTTCCATCACAGACTAGAGAGAAAAAAACCTTGAAATTTCTTGTCTGTTTTTTTTCAATATCTTGAACCATATCAGTAATCTGCTCTGTGACGGTTCTTCGAGACAAACCGACTCTTTGGAGCAGTTTTACTTGAGAGAAGCTCCTTCGTGGATTCTCCTTCTGAATAAGATTTCAGCCTCTTTTCTATTAGTTCGCTCACCACCTGTATAACATTGTCTCTGTCCCATCACAACGCTTCTTGTTTGGCACCAAAACTCCACTGAAGAGCAACACCCATTACCATTTTCCTTTTTCATCAGTGTGAGCGCTTTCCAGCAGCGATTTCTTTGTCATCGGTTTCTCTTGGGGAGCTCAACGTCTCACATTTACTTCTCTTGGCAGTCATCATGATGCTTGTCAGTGATGACACATAACAGCTACACATGTTTTCTTGATCCCAACCTTACCTCAAGCCAGAAGGAGCCATCCTGAAGGACAAGTTAGTCCACTATTTTATGTTATTACTTTCGCCAAGGAGGTCATCATTTCATTGCTGATGACATAAAAACTACTCAACCGATTTTATTGAAACTAAGTAGAAGTGTTGGACGTGGGCCAGGGGAGAATCCATCAAATTTAAGAGAGGATCTGGATTATTATTAGATTTCATGCATTGTCTCGTGGGTAGATTAAATTGTCTCACAGGCCGTATACGTCCTGGTTGTTGGAGGCTGCGTTAAAGCACACACAGTTTGTGAACATCTCGCGGCTTGTTGCCAATTAGTGAGTATCAGGTTGTTTTTGGACAAAGGACCAATCATAGTCCTCCAAGAAGAAAAAAACTATAAATCATTAACCTCACATGACTTCACAGTAAAAGGTACTTATCTCCTATATATTGTACAATACATACTTCTCAACCCATCAGTGCTTTTTGTGTGACTACTATGGTACTAGATCTGCTTTGCACTCCAGCATGCACACTTACCTACTGGCCAAAAGTCAATTCTTTGTGCTTTCACCTCTGGTGTATAATTGTCTGCAAAAAGTACAAATTGTCAAAAATGATATATATTTGTTTTGTTACCTATGAGGGCATTTTTCTTTTTGAATGCATTATCATATCTGTGCAAACTGCTTCATGGTCAACTTTTTCACATTTAATAGTTTTTGAGGTTATAATTACTGAGCCTGTTCTCACCTTTATTTTGATCAAATATTCTGGCCTTTGTTGCTCTTTTTGACAGCAGCCATTCTTGGTCAAGGTTTTGTCTCTATGGTTACTCTTAACCTCAGTTAATGGTTCTTTTATAACATTTTCCCTGTTATAACCTCTTTGCTTCTGCTGGTGAAAAAACTACTTCGACAGCAAAGGTCGGACAAACAGCTGAGACGAAGTAGAACATATTTAATGCAGGTGTAATGATGCAGCACTATGCTTAATAATTCAAATGCACTTCTTGTTAATAGATCCTCTCAACCTTTTGCTGCATTATATGTTGAACTATGGTTAAAAGCTAAAACCAGTCCGGGTTTTTCTTCCTTCTATTTTTTTGAAAGTCGTCATAAATCATCAGTTTTATTCGTTTGTTTGTTGGTTACATTTCCCTTCAGCATGTAACAGTTCAACTAGATGCACTCACATGTCAGTTTTTTAATAAAACATCACAAGCATAAATATTCAGCGAGCCCCACACCTTTTCCCTTGAATTTGTTTTCATCATTGAATTATTTAAATGGTTTGAGTTGCCTCATTTTCAAGGCTTAGTGTGTTCCACATAAATATTAAAGATTGTTGGAAATACTGCCTGATAGAAAAAATGCTCCTCCTCCTCATAGAATTCTTGGTTTTTTATTCAAGCTTAAAGTTACAGTGCAAGAAACTAGTAGTATTTGACAAACTTAAACTTTGTAAACACTGAACATTTCCCAGAGTAAAACATGTCATGTGTGTATATTGATTGCTCTCAAGGAACAAAGCTTGTAAGACCATCCATCCAGTTTGCAGTTCATTCCCAATGTGTTGGACCATTCATCTCCTGTGTCGATCAATTAACCCCTTTGGTCCAGTTTGGTAACGTGCAACATCTGATGCTCTGTTTCAGAGTTGAGCTCCGAGAATCTGCGCACCTGCTTTCAGATCGTAAACGCCTACATATACTTGTCTGCCGCAGAGTTCCTGCAGGTGAGGCTCTCGAGTGAAACACTATGAAGAGAAAATGAAACCAAAGCATGTTCAGGTTATACATATACATTATAATTCCCATATGTGTGAATTTGTGCATTTCCAGAACTATGCCGAATCATTGTGTCGATCCTTCTGCAATCTGCTGAAAGACATCACGAATGAGGGACAGGTCCAAGTGCTCAAGGTACACACACACACACACACACACACACACACACACACACACACACACACACACACACACACACACACACACACAGAGAGAACTATATTACTTTTTCCGTCTCTTTTCTCAGGCTTCATTTGTCATTCTTCTTCCATCAGTTGAACAGTAGTGTTTGTTCGTCTTGCCTGTGTGGCTCTACGGGAAGCAGCTGGAATGAAAGTAGCATACAATGTTGTAGATGCACAAACAGACACAGACAGTGCAGCTTATGAATTGACACACAATTATGATGCAGGACTAGAGTTCTATATAAATATTCTCTGAACTAATTAATTAGTTCAGTTATGTGCCCCCTAAAAATGCTTGTTCATTGTCTGGCCAGTTACACGTTCTCACACAGCTGCTGCTGAAAGTATTAGGTTTTACCGTCTGCCTGGATGGTAAAAACTTCATGGGCGATGGCGCAGGCATGCGTGAGAAGAAGAGAGCAAACAGGAGGGGAACAGGGCTGCAGGCAGCTCCACGAATAATCAACAGAGCCGTAGAGATCGCTTATGTTATTATAAGAAGTCTAATTAATTTTAGTTCATTATGAAACTGTGTTGTGACAAATTAGAACATGGTGGGCCGCCATAGTGTAGATAATTAATGATACACTGTGTGTGTGCATGTCAGGTTACATACATGCCTCAGCATTTGTTGATTTAACCAATGACTTTATAATAATGTAGATTAGCCACAAGAACATGGAGCTTTAGCTTAGTAAAGCTCAATGGCATTACTGCACATGTGGCTCCTGCTAATCCTTTGTTCTGAGGCGAGGAGACGAGAGCCAGCGACAACAAACCTGTCAGCCTACACAACATCAACACACAACAAATCGTAGCGTGTCCACCCACTCTGAACAGGTTGCTGACCCGTGGGTTAAATATTCTAATTTGAGGTTTCAGTTTGTGTAAAAGTAATTTACAGGGTTAGAAATTACGTGATGTTGTTCAGTGTAATGTTTTCTGGTTGAAGTGGTCTGGACTCATGTTGTAGGCTTATAATGAGACGTCCAATGAGGATGGAAAGATCCTTTCATTCCAGCTGTGTTGACACGCACAGCTGGGTGCATGTCCACACAGTACTGGATGCAAACTACAGCATTTCTCTCACACACCTCATCTTTTACTCTGAAAATGTCTTCATTCATGCTATATCTTTATTTTCTGACCCTGGTTTTAAGCTGTTGATTTTTGAAGTCAAGTATTTTCATTCGAGCTTGGATTCTTGAGAGAGCTCGTTCAAATTTCTTCGGTATCTAACACTCGAAGGACTAACCTTGAGAGCCAATTGAGGTCACTCCCACAATGTTCTACACACTTTCCGTTTTCCTTCTAAAAAGTAGCTCCAACTAACTACTTTCTGCCTCCCACGCTTTGCTCTACCTTTACATCATCCTATGTTTTTTGCACACTCGTATCTTTTTTCCCTCCCTCTCTGGCTCCCTCCTGGGTTTTCCCAGCAGGTTCTTCTTGTTTTTTCTTTCCCTTATACTGCTTTTCAATACTTCTCTCTCTTGAGCTGTGTCCCTCTTCCTCCCTCTCTTTGTGTCTCTGCAGGTGGTGGAGATAGCTTTAAAGGTTAGCCCCATACTGGGAGCCCACATGTTCCAGCCCCTGCTGCCAGCTGTCTTCAGAGGAATCATGGCCGGCGAGGTTAGTCTCACCTTTACACACTGCGCAGATCATCTCAAATGGCATTATATAAACTGAAGGAACAAATGTTGTTTAAACTTACGTGTATTTTTATTTATTTTTCATGGTCTTTTACCAAATATTTAAATATTTAAACCTTAAAATAATTCCTTAAAATGAGACTGTCCCCGTGTGTTCCTCCACTTTGTCCTTCTGTCATTTTTATATAAATTCTAATGGCGACAGAATATAGTGGCATTTACTGATCAATGCAGATAAAGGTCTCACTTTGCCTTTCCAGGATACTGCTGTGTCAGTGGGCCTATCTTTTCTGCCTCATCATGCTTTATGTAAGAGCATCTGCACATGAGTATCATTCTGCGTATGATTCTGTATTGTGTGTGTGTTTTGCAGAGATATCCTGTGGTGATGTCCACCTACCTTGGCATCATGGGCCGTGTCCTGCTCCAGAACTCCAGTTTCTTCTCCTCATTGCTCACTCAAATTGCCTCCGAGTGCAGCCAGGAGGTGAGGCTCGACGTCTACCCTTCATTTTCTGTCTTCTCAGCACACTCTTTTTAGCCATAACTGCTGGGCCTGTTAAAAGGGACTCGTTCTGAACAAGGCTGAAAGTAATGAGGAATTGCAATTGGCGATGTTTCTAAGCCCTTAAGTGTAGAGTCGCTTCTCGCTTCTTCTTGTTCAATCTAAATAATAGAGAAAGTCCGAGAGTTGTCGCTCTGAGTTGTGTCTCCATCATGCCAAAGTGTTTTGATGATAGAGGACGAGGCAGGGGAGGTAAATGAGGCAGAACAAGCGGGGAAGGTCAGTTTTGCTGACATTTTAAAACCACATTTTTACACATTAAACCAAACATCCGTCAGTTTGCTGTCTCTTGAGTTGTCGGAACGCTGTTTGTGTCGCCTCTTGTATCCATCTCCTGTCTCTCCTCATCAGATGGGCCAGTTGCTGGGCACCGTGATAGAGATGTGGGTCGACCGCATGGACAACATCACTCAGCCAGAAAGGAGGAAGCTGTCGTCGCTGGCTCTGCTTTCCCTTCTACCATCTGACAACAGGTGAGAAACATTTGTGTGCAGATAGAATCAACCCCTATCCATCAGTCCTGCTAACTTCAGGGCACATGGAGGAATCTGAGAAGACGTATTTGACAAATTATTTATTCAGCTCTTGTTATAGATTGGAACGGTGTCACTAACAGACAATATAAGTTCTTGTTAAAAATATATATGGGAGATGACGAACGTTTGCTCTACAGCCACAATAAGCTGCACAAAATTAACACCTTAACATTATGAGTGTAATGTGTCACAGTGGCACAACATACACATACTGTGTATGCACAGTTCAGGCAGTCAGTAGTGTTATCAGACTGAGTTTCATGCTTTACAAGGGGTTTACAGGCTGTGGTGTCTTTTGAAGAGAGAAAACCTGAGTGTCTAACAGATTGTGGGGCACTTCTTAACAAGTGATGACACACAGTTTTACATACAAACTGACAAATATGTTCTTCTGTGGAGCTTTTACTTTATCTACACAGGAGTGTGACAGGAGGAGTACAGGAACAAAAAATATGTTTTTGCTCCTCTTCACTCGCCATCAAAAGTTTCCTCTTCATTTTCCAAGTCAAACTTCTCTTGAAGTGGTTCAAAGGGAGTCAGTGTGGGTTTTAATGATAAACTTTACTTGTGATGTCCCATCTTGACTCTATGGTGGTGCGTGATCTTATCAAGATTTTGGAAAACTCAGTATTCTGCAATCCAGATATGGCATAGAAGGAGACAGGCATGAAATCCTTTGTTATGCCCCCCTCTCTTGGTTGTGGAAGAGCAGTCGATTGTGACAGGCCCGGCTTGTTGAGTGCTGCATGACAAATCAACTTTCTCACATAACATCTTTACTAAAGTAGGAAGGGGGTCCGTATCTTGTCCTGCCCTCAATATCATCAAATAGTTTTTTCTCTTACGATACAGCAAAGCATCGTATCGTAATGAACCATTTAGCTGATAAATATATTTTTTTCCATCATAATGACAGGAAATTTTGCAATCTAAAGAAGATCTTGAAGATTTATTTTAATTGCAATCATATAACATAACTGATTGTCTTTTCTGTGTATCAGGATATTTTTAATAGTTCAAGATATTTTCCTTTTCTGAGACTGGATAATATTTGTTTGGTAATAATTACATATTTTTCATTTCTGACTCTCCAATGTTCCTAGATCTTTGTTTTGAAATGTGTCTCCTGTCGTGATAGACTGATTTTTGATCTATTTGGCAAACATGTATTTTCTGTTACACAACAACATATCTCATTCACGTATACTTTTCTGTCTTCATATGACTGCTTTGCTATTCAGCTTTTTATTCTTGCTTTTTATGATTAGTTTACTTCCTTAAATTCATAAGCGTCTCGTTTCTTTTTCGATGTTTCATTTTGTATTTAACATGCACAACCATGAGGCCATTTTCACAGAAGACTGCTTTAGTCATCAGAACCTCTTGTTCAGCCGTTTTTTTGCCGTAACAGTTCATCATCGCTGACAGTTTGCTTTCAATGGCAAAGCTTCTGTAATGAAATGCCAATACTCGACAAGAGTATGAACTTTAGTAAATAAATATGCACATCTTTATCAGCTGGATCTGCTGCGCTCACACTTTGTCTGATCATCATTGTAACAGTGTTTTCTTAAAGTTTCCTCTGCCAGAGTTTTTGTCTCATCAAGGTATTGATTATTGTATAAACTGAAAACCTTTGATTTGATTTTTTTTAATTGTGGGTTTAACTTAAATGAGGGTTACAAATGAAGTTTCCCAGCTAGTAAAGATTAGGACTTAATGCATTCCAGCACACCTGACTGTAGATTGAATACATGCATACACACACACCTGTGCATTTCTATTTTTACTTGTATTTGTAAACTAATGTTCACTACTAAATCAAACTTCTCCCTTTTGAGATAATGTAAACTATTGATTTTTAATTATTGCTTTTATTCACACATATACTTTTGGAAATCTGGTTTTGAATTCCTAATTGTTTGTCCGTAAGGGTCAATCCTCAGTGCTGTCATAAAAGTATTTCTCACCTTAATTAGTAGCTTTGATTTGAATTTAAAACCCCGTGGCTTGAATTTAATAATGAAACACTTGAAACCAAATTGAAGAACTTTTTAACCCCATCTTCTTCCACTTATCTAAAATCACTGAAGCTCAACAGTATTCAATGTACAAGCTCAGCTGGAATATCGCTGCCTTTTTATACCTTCATGCTGGAAACAGGGTCCAGAGGCGTCATGTCCATCCCTATCCTCATGAATGCAATATGTCTGAACGGCTTCAGGGGAATTAATACAAACGTTCACTTGGACTCAAGGAGGAACTCATGAGATTTTGCTCATCAAAGGTCAAAGACACTGACGGCAACATCTGAGGAAAGCTCAGAAGAAATCCCTTCAAATTAAGCACAAATGTGTTTTGATCGTGATCACAAGACAGGAAGTCCCTACAACGGGGGTATTTCATTATATTTGGCTTATATTGCATCACTGACACTCAAGGATCAAGTGATTTCAATCTGATGGTCAAAGGTCTTTTTTGCCTTACGGGGAGACCAAAATATGTGACACAGACGTTTACTTGTTTTCAAGGATGAACTGGTCATAATCTGGGGGTCAAAGGTCAAGGCGACTGTCACCTCACATCGTATTTTTTGGTCTTGTGAATGCGATGTGACTGGAATTCCTTGGGGGGATTTCTTCGAAAGTCCAAAAGGTCACTGTGACACCACAATGTGCAAAAACAAACCCACATTTTAACACCATAGCTCTGGAGAAAATTCCCACCTCGAAATTGTGGGGCATTAAATATGTTTTGCTGTCAGGTTGAAGATGTGTGTGAAGCCGAGTTTGCAGCTTCACATGATTGTCGTGTGACATTGCTCTCTGTCAGTCCTCTGCAAAAACAGTCCTTGTAATAAAAACAGCATATTTCACAATAAGTTATTCTTTGGAAACAAACAACTTTTGAAACACTTAATACCTAGTAAAGTTTCTACTACGTATATGAGTAGACATAGATGTCAACTGCACCTGGACAGGTTGGTGGAGGCTAACAACCATTGGTTTAAGAACATTAAATCATGAGGAATTATAACAGCAGTGTATCACTACTACTTCTTTAAGTTGAAAAGATTTTGCCAGAGACCGCGAATCTGTAAATGCCACTGAACACAGAAAAAAATCTGGATACTGCTTGATGATAAATTTAATGCTGGGTGGAAAAAAAGAATACTGTGGGTCAGAAGTTCTCACAGAAAATGTCGCCCCGTCCCTGGTCGATGTTTCATGCGTCCCTGCAGCTGCCTTTTATCTTTGCAGGCAGGACGACACAGAGACTATTGCTGTGACTAGTGTGTCTTTCTATTTAACCCGTCAGCTTTCAGATACGTTTTTTTTTTACACGACACTGATTTGACTGACAAGCATGAAGCAGCGGCACAAGTCAGGGATTAGAAAATAATCACTGTAGAGATGTTAGGGCTGGACAGAAATTGAATTGACAGACATGTTTTAACGGGTAATAAGTCATCTTTAAAAATGTTGGCAGCATCCAGTTGTTGCTACGGCTGCTAGTTTGAGACTTTTATTAGACAGTCGGTGATGAATTTACACGCCTCTCCTAAATGTGAAATGTTCCCGATGAACAACTATTAAAAATGTACCTGCCTCGGTATTTCATTCTTTATGTTTCAGTCAATCTAAAAAGCCTGAAGTATTTATTTGCCTCCTCTCCTTGATGCTGGAGCTCAGATATACTAGTACGCAGTTCTTATTCATGTCTGTGTAATGAAGCCGGCACAGGTCCCAGAACACAGTGTTGAAAACAACATGCTATGGGGCTCACAGGCCTCAATTTGAAATAGTGTTATAATAATAAATTGAAATAAATTCTAAATACTCCCCTCAATACATGCAAATGCCCAGAACACCACATGTTTAACTTGAATTTTACACTCCTTTCCCAAATGTGAAATGTTCCCGATGAACAACTATTAAAAATGTACCTGCCTCAGTTTTTCATTCTTTGTGTTTCAGACAATCAAAAAACGCCTGAAGTATTTATTTGCCTCCTCTCATTCATGCTGGAGCTCAGATATACTAGTACGCAGTTCTTATTCATCTGAAAACAACTCGCTGTGGGCCTACAGGCCTCAATTTGAAATAGTGTTATGAAAATAATTAATAAATAATTTTAAACTACTCCACTCAATACATGCAAATGCCCAGAACGCCACATGTTTAACTGTGCTGCAATTTCTCAACATGTCTATAATACATTGGAAGATGATAATATTTTACCGGTCATGCTCAGCACTAGAACTTTATGGGCTTCTCAACCTTACGTAAGGGACTGGATTGAATTCAGAGGCGAGTCCAGTAAGATTCCGAAGGAGTGAATCTAATAAGGTGAATGTGTGCAGAGCGGCACAGCTGTAGAAGCAGACGTAGTTCCGTCGAGAAATTCCACACGGCACTCAGCACTTGATATAGGAATGTTATTGACAGCTGCAAATGGCTCCTTCAGGATTTCTCACCCCCCCCCTCCAGAGTCTGTACTTTCTGAGGCTGTCAGTGTCAAAGCGCCGACATCAACGCGAGTTTCTTAATACATGAACCTGGTTAGCTGCTGCCACAATAGATTCCCTCGTGTGTCGCTGTTGCCATCAAACCTTGTTTATTAGAAGTATCCTGTGACTTGTTTTCTGAAATAGGAGCAAATTCTAAATAACTGGCTATCATTTACATTTCTACTTAGCAGTTGCACATCTGATCCTCTCTGCTTCAGTGTCGTGACTCCAGCTGGTTTTGGCAGGTTACATTTTTTTTTTGTCTTTAAACTTGATTGTTGCCGTTACTCAAATAAACGCCTGTATTATTTGTTAGCCTCCGTTCCTCTGTGCTGGATTGTCCAGGTCAGACGTGTTTACAAAAACGGGAAAATGTCCAGAACATTGGGATGAATAGAGCAGGCAGGAGGACGTATTCAATTTCACAGTGGAAATCGTGTTTTTGCTAATGGCACATTAACTCCGCTGTCGGCCCTTGACTCAAAAGCTCTTGGATGTCTTGAATGTTTTTTTTTAAATGTACATCTTCTTCAGTGTTTTTCACGTGTATTACACATCTTTTACATCCTGAGATATTTCTATTCTATTTGTTCTTTTCAATCATGCATCCGTCGGGGTTTGAGACGTCATCAACACACCCACTCCTTCGCTGTGAATGTTCCGGACATTTTCCTGCTGTGTTCTCACATGTGAGCACTCACATAACATCGACATTTGCGTTTCACTTACAGTCCCTTCGGATAATTTCAGGAAAATGTCCAGAGTTCATGTTATATGTGAGAGGATCTTATTTCAGTCTTGATGAGTACATACTTAACCAGTTTAAATGGAAAATATTCTCCTTATGAGAAATATCTATATTTACTGGCTGCATATGTGTCTGCCAGGCACTGATCTTCCATTCCTTTTGCCAGACTTCATGCTCAGTGAACTGCCCGGGGTCTATCTCACCATGTACCTGAACCGACAAGCTTTGATGCTTCAGTGCCTAAAACGCACACATACTCACACTTTGTGCTTTTTCCCTGCCCACTCTTTATCCCTACTGTCATGGGAAACCCCCACTTCTTTCTCAGTGCTTGAAGAATGACTCAAATAATTTATCAATGACTGCGGCTCATGTCACATCCGGCTGGTGGGTGTTGTGAGCGGGCATATTTTAAAGATCTCAGGTTCAAGCAGCCAGAGGAGCTCTATAGTATCTGAAAATAATCACCATAGTGGCTGTGGGGAAACAAGTTTCAACCCACCAGGCTTCGTTTAAAGACAATACGCCTCAGTTATTTTTAAATATTTGCTTCGAGACAATAAAACTACCGTTACAGCAGGAAAATCCCTCTGTCCTATGTGATTGATTATTGCAAAAGCAGCGTGTTTTTTTTGTAAGATCATAAAAACTGAGAAATGTTTTCAGTGCACTTTTACCCACATTATTGTTTGTGCTTTTTTGATTACCCTTCCTTTCTGTTTGAGCTTCACTGCAGTAAAAGGTTAAGGCTAAGTGAAGGGATAGAAAGTGGTTGTTAATTCCAAAAGCCAAAGGTGAAACGGTGACGCAGAGATGTCCAGTGATGTCAGTTGATTGATGCCACGGATACTCTTTCCTCTGGGTGGCCTTCTGTTTCTTTGACAGCCACTTAATCAGGATTAAACCTGCACCGTTGCACGCTGTTGTCATGTTGCTCCGTATGACCGTTTGCTCCGTCGGACAAACACCCACCTCTCATTCTGTCTCATTCAAACTCACAGCTGGTGAATTATACTGTCATTGCTAATGAGTCTATGTCGCCTGTGTGTGTTTTATCAGTGTGATCCAGGACAAGTTCTGTGGCATCATCAACATCTCCGTCGAGGCGCTGCATGATGTCATGACAGAAGATACCGAAACAAGCACCTACAAAGAGTAAGTATGCAGGAGGCCAAAGCTACAAGGACATAAAATGCATAAATTACTTTGTAAGTTTGTAATTTGGACAAATCTCCCACATGACGTATGAAAACAGTTGAAATATTCGTTTTGAAAGCTTGAATTTATCAACAACGATAAAACTTTGTAGAAAGAAGCTCTCACTTTTGAAAAATGACAGTGGAGGAGAGGCTGAGTGGAGGTGTGGCCCCGGACACATTTCCTCAGATAAATAATGGCCTGTGAAATGGCCCAGAAAACACCGTCTCACTATGGAAGGAGACACTAACACAGCCGCCCTTCGACACTTACTCTGCCCCATCACTCTGCCCTCCCACTCTCTGTCCCGGTAGCATCGAACCCATTTCTCAGAAGATGTTAACCTGCGTGCAGACTCTCCTTTTCCCTGCTGTCGAAAACACTTAGCGCCCTGCTAAGACGTGCCAGTGTGAAATGAATGGCAAATTTGTGTAGAAAGGTTAGTGTAAGTGTTTCTTTATTTGCAGGAGACGTGTTGAATTGTTTTGGTTCCCTGCTGAGCTTCATACGGAGCCAAAACATGTCTGTGGATTTACTATTTGTTAAGGCAACAAACAGACGGGTACCAGTGAGTAATGCAATCCTCCTGCCTGTGTTTAAAAAATTAAGCAATGTTTAAAATTAGAACTGACTTTCCTTTTATTCCTCCATTCTCGTAAGTGGTTCTGCATTGTTCTAGTATGGTGTGGAATAAGAATGAAAGGGAAACAGTATGACATTTGGAAATTAAGTGCAGCGTGAAAGTACAGTGTCAAAATTGTATTCCTTTCTATTGTACTGAACTCTCCAAGGACAATATTTAATATTTGATTACTAAATCTAAATGACTGGTAAATGGGAGTTTCAGTTGCAGCACAGAACATTTTTAAAGGGGAAAGACAAAACGGCCGTATGTTGATCTTTGTTTTTTTTGGCAAAGCCTAAAATGTGACTCAGTCTTACCACCGTGTTTATGACATTGTCACAATAGTTAGTTTAAATCTGCACCATCTGTTTTGGGGCCCTTGGGGACAATAGAAACAAGCTCTGATCATAAAATTGACTTTTTAAAATTGACCTTTTAAGTTCAAAGCCATAACTTTGTGGACAACCATTGCTTATTTATTGATCAAGCAGTTAGGGAGCATCGTTATCATTCATTTGGAGTCGAGTTTCTGGCCTCTTCCAATATTCCAAATTTCCCAACTCCTGAAAATATCTGGCTCTTCAGCTGCTAACTGCCTAATTATTTTTAGTGTAGTTGCTATGTCTGTCTGTTTTCTGTTCTCCTAATAGTCATATTTCTGCAAAACTAAACAGCAACACATCTATTTTATAGGAAACAGTTTATTCTATTAAAAATATCTCTTGAGCATATCAGAGATAGGTCAATGAAATTGATTAACGTCAGGTAAGATTGTGATCTAGTTTAATAGAGGTAAAAAAAGAGTGATTTCGGATACATTATTAACTAACCTGGTGTGACGGGGAAAAAAAATTCTGACCATTTGAACTTAATCAAGCCAAAGATAACATTTCCCAAGCGAACTGTTTCGCTGTTCCATTTTAGCTGGATAGAAACTTTAATTCTAAGAAACAGGTTTGGATCAGGTAGCGTATCACAGAGTTTTCCCTGCTGTGGCAGAAAACATGAGAGCCGAGAGAACTAACAGCGAACTTGTCTGACAGATGTTTAAACAAGGAGGAAAAAATGTGCTACATGGCTCTGTGAGATCTGTGTGTAAATTATTAACTGATTGAATTTCTGATCATAAATTATCAAAAGCTGACACGTGAAAGCCAGGTAATATGAAATTGAAGATTCCCCCCTTCCTCACTTCCACTCACAATGAGCATAAAGTAAGAAATGATTTCTCTTGTAATTCTCTCTGCATGCATATTATCAACCAATATGAACAGCAGTCGGTGCCGTGCACAGAAGAGCCAGAGGGTTCAGCCTTTTGTCTTTTTTCCGTGCCTTCGCGTGTGCTGCTGAACTTGTCCTGAAATTGTCTCCTACTGTGCTGGTTTATGTGCACTTATTAATATTGAGTTGAATATTATTGTTTGCAGCTGCATGTTGATGAGTCATTTCGAGGAGCCCAAGCTAAGTGACGATGAGGAGCCACCAACCGAACAGGACAAGAGGAAGAAACTGGTGAGTCAGACGCACACATTTGTACGCACACAGTTCCGTTTTATTATTTTTCCGACCAAAATATTTTCTTTTTCATCTTGTCCTGTTGTCATTTTAGATATTTTTTGAAAAGGAGTAATATAATGTTCTCTTTTCATATTACTGAGTTCTCTCTCTCTCCTTATTCTTTGATGACACAAATAATCTTTGCCCCCCCCCGTGATTCTCTTTATGCCATACCGTCTCTTATAAAAATGCGAGAAAAAAAAAGAGGAAAATACTCACAAAAACAAGTCCCATGATTTAGTGGCCAGAGAAATGTACACGCAAACTGTGAAATGTGGTCATTCAATGCACTCCTTAGTCAGGGAATAATTCATATGTACCTCTTAGCTGCTGCAGCTTTTCAGTTCGAGCGCCATCTAATCACATAAGCACAGCTGCTGGCATGCGTGTGTCATAGATGCATGCTGCGAGTCACTTTATGTAAGCATAGATATTGTCAAGCATCCATAAATGGCGTCTAGGTGTGGGATGCATACCATTTCAACAGTATGAATGTATATAGGTGCATGCATTCCTTTGCTGCACAGTGTCTGTTGAAGCTCTGATATTGTAAACACTCTTTAACATTGTAAGAAATGTTGTTTTATTATGACGTTGGCGTCTCTCGCTGTGTCGTCTCCTCCAAATGAGTGCCTCAGCAAAATTAACAAATTAGATATCATTTGGGTTTGAATGAAGAAATGCAGCTGTATTTATTACCTAGTGTGACTTTGTGTGACTGTATGTGTTGTGTGTGTGTGTGTGTGTGTGTTGTGTGTTTGTGTGTGTTTGTGTATGTTTGCTGGGCAGTATCCCACTGTACTTATCACCTCAGCCCAGACCCCAACTTCTTGCTCCAGGGAATAGAGAAGAGGAGACTTAAGGTCGCACCTCTCTCTGCTTCTCAGTGGGTGTGGGTACGTGCATGAATCCACGTGCACGAGTGGATGGCGTGCCCACGTGAGACGGTTTTGAGTTAGAGGAGAAAGTTAATGAGGAAGGAGACCTGTGACATTTATTGACTCCAGTTTGGCTTCCTTCTGGCGGCTGTCCTTGGCAGGTGTGTGAATATTTGTGTAAAAGCGTTCATGTGCATCAAAGAATGTATGTTTATGTCAGTGGGAAAGAGCGAGAGAGACCATTTTCATAAAAAAAACGCTTCATGCATCAATGCCTCACTTTGAATCATTTACTCAGACAGTGGACTGCCAATGCATCGTATGGGATAAAAGCATTTAAAGCAGCCTCATCCACATTGCTAATTATGTTTTAGGTGCACTTGCACTCGGTGGCACTCAACTTTGTTTAGTCAGCTTTCATCAGGATCTGGCGTGTGTGTCCACCATCTGCAGGGTGAGCTGTAGGGGTCCGTTGCATTGCCGGTCAGGCAGCAGGTGAAGGCAGGAAGCCTCGCTGCGAAAACTGCAACTTGAGATGGGTAAAGTCACATGTCCGTAGATGACAGGGCTTGAGGTGATGGAGGAGGTGAAGCAATGCTAAAGAAGTGTACAGCAGGTGGACTCACCTCTATACACAGCACTGGTCAGCACCTGAAACGCTCCCTGACAGGGACTGGAGTCTGTCCAGCTCCTTCCCAAGGCAGGTGTGTGTAGATGGTCACGAGTCCTGCTATACTTGCCTTCTCTTTCTCTGCAGTGCAAGTGAATAATTAAGTACACGAGTGCTTACTCACTTACAGGCTGTAATTCACTAAATATTAAAGTGAGATGTGTCATACTCGATACAGAGGCTGTTCAATGTAGTTGCCAGTGTTGGCTTACTGCAGATATATCCATATAGTTGTGGTATATCCATACTGATGTCCCTGATCCAGATGCTGCTCCTGTGGTGTCCTGTGACCCGTGGGAGTAAACAACCCGTGACTTTTCTGTATTTTGTAATTTATTTGTATGTTTAGATTTGTCATTGTTTAGTCTTATCTTTTATGTGTGTGAATGAACTGTCTGTGCACTTTCGTTGCTCTTCCTGTTTTAATTTCAATGTCGGCCGATAGGGAAGAAGGTATTACACTATTTTTAAAGGGTAGTTGAGGAATGCCAGTACATCGTTTTTAATCACCCGAGTACTGAGGATTTTGTTCTTTGACTTTGAAAAGTCCGGCTTAGTACCTGTCTTGGTCACATTTGTTAAACTAGAATGGCGCACGGGGAGTGCATACCTCTGCCAAGGGCATTGTCCCATCTCCCCAAAATTCCTGAATCAGCTCCAAAATTGAATCGGCTGTTCCTTGAGTCATGCCCTGCCCCTCCCCTGTGGAAATTGCTTCAGAAGTTTGTTTTGTAATCCTGCTGACGTATATACAGCAATGAAAATGTTAATAAAACAACTCAGTGAATCCAAAAATGTTTAATTCACTCACAAAACTAAACTCTCTGCCTATGTAAACACAAGTTGTCCATAATTGAATACCTTACACGCCCTCAGCACCCACCCGACATGTCCCTTTTCTCCCTTTTCCCCTTCATCTGTCCTTATCATACTCTCTCACATTGTACTTGTGAACCTCTGCTAATCAAGCAGTCTCATCACAGTTCCTCTGCCTGTAGGGGATATTTGTTTGACGTTGCTGTGTTGCCTCGTTGAATTTTATTTGCTGCTCCCTTTGGGACACCTGCATTCCTGCATGAAGGATGAATAGATTGAATACAGGGCGAAATCGGAGAAATAAGCACTATCACTGGTATTCACATCCCTCATTCCAATGTTTTCCTCTCATACAGTATTGTTATGTTGTATGGGAGGATTCTCTTGGCCTTGTGTGTCCTGTTTGTGGTTCTGACCTTGTCTGACTCTCATGAGGCACTGTGACAGTAATTTGCTTTTAAAAGGACAGAGACTCTGCCACAGCTCCCAGCGCTGCAGGAAGCATTGTTCTTTTTTTCATAGACTCATGAATAGGATGGATGTTTCCAGGGTAAAGCTCTTAAAAGTTGCCAACACATCTTAATGCATGTTTATGTAATCTGTTGTCAGACATTAAAAATAAACTGTGACGCTCTTTTGCTGAATCTGTAAGAAACAAAGTGGTTTTGCTATTCAGTGATATTAGAGATGACAGCAAAGGAGCCAGGCTGGATCTGAATCAGGTCCATTGTGGTAAATGGTTGGTGTCTCGGCCCCTTAAGACAGCTGGATTTCTTTTGAATCTTTATTCAATCATTCTATACATGTTCTGTTCAAATAGAATTGATTTACAACTGCTTGTAATTGACTCAGACTCGGTTCATTTATCTATTGGACAAGTTCAGCTCAAATTTAAGATGGAACAGAAGTGTCACACTAAATATTATTTAATTAAGAAAATAATCAGCCGGTCAATAAAATCGGACATTTGCTGTATTTGTTGATAAATTGCCAGTGAATTATGCTTGACAATATTGAAGCTAAACTAAAATGTGGGCTGCTCTGTACTTAAAGAATAATGACACCCTCAAATTCTACTAGATCCCTCCTGTCCTGGCATATTAAACAACAAACGGAGGAGTAAGGTAGTAGTGGACTGTAGGGGGGTCTGCATGAATTGGTAGTCACAGCTATGCAGCCATGAAGAAGAGAGTCCGACCAATTGGTTGCCGATGCTGACACCGATATTAGGGAGAAAAAACTTGTATTATTAACACATTAACCCTATAAAAGAAAAATCGGCCTATGTATGTATATATTTATGTTTTTATATAAATAAAAATCATCTCTAAGATGTTATTAAACCCTAATGACAAAGAAATGTGATATAGGCTTGACATTCTACAGTTTAATCATAAACTTACACATACAACTAAATGTACTGAATTTGAATGAAAACATTTTAACATTAAATGTCAACATAAATGCACATATGTCCTGAAATGTTTATTCTGTGATATAAAAGTTTTTATATCAGCAAGCGCAGATACTGACATGTCTGTTAAAAGCACATATCTGTCAATTCGTTATCAGCCACCAGATAAATTGGTTGTGCTCTGAATCTGGCATATGAGAAAGAACTAGTGTTAGATTTCCTACCACTCGAGAGGAGTCCATCTCTTTCATGTCTGTCTCTGCAGTAGCATGTGAAGGGTCTCTAATGTTACCAGCAGCAGCAGCTTTTTATGAGAGGCACAAACACTCTTTGTTCAGCCAGCGTTCTGATTTACTTGGCTTGTATCTGATGAAACAGACCTTAGAGTCTTGCCTATGTCATCGTTTACATTTGTGAGAATGGACCAGTAAAGACTGCCCTTTTTTTCTCGTTATTATGATGACATCATATTGATCACACTAATTGCCAATGGACTTGACATTTAGGGGATAATACTGGTTTATAGTTGAAAATAACAGTGGTTTTTTTTGTATTTGTCAGCTCTACAGTTTGTGTTCAGTACATCAACATCCAATCAAACCCATGTTCTGCTTGGAGATATATTTCCACACCTTTAATTAATAATTACTCCAGCAGGATGTGGTATGTCTGGTCTCATTTATGCAGATGAGACAAACCTAGACAGCAGGAAATCTAAATGGTCCACCTCTAAGCATTGGTGTTGGGTTCATATGAAGGTGTCCTGCACAGCTCTGTGTTCTTCTCCTCTTCATCTATCATTTCAGTCAGAGATTGCCTCATCATCTTCTGATTTGTCCCTCACTTTGATCCGAGTGTTCCAGGCAGACTGGGTTAACTGACGCTGTGTTTGGGCACCGGTACATAATGTATCATTAGATTCTTGTGCTTCATCTACAAGGTCAGCACCATCAAACAAGAAAAGGGATCAAAGACTTTCTCCACCGAGCACTAATGTGCTCCGTCTGTTGTGCTGCGTTAGCACACACCCACTTGAGTGTATTCCTTTTTCTTTTACTACACACAACACACACATGTGGTATTGGGCTGCTTTTGTTGTGAGTAGTTGCCAATAACTGATGAGAGAAATGGGGAAAAAATAATAGACAAAGGTGCCCTATTCAACACAATCATGTAGGAAAAACTGGGATATGATGAGGGGGGTTGCTAAACCTTATAATTGAATGGTGATATTGCCCAGATGTGATATTATGCATTGGAGTGTTTTCAGACTGCAAATCATTTACAATTTTCTCAGTTTCCTCTGTTTCCTATTTTCTTTTCCATTGACCTTATAAGACAGCATATGGAGTTCTGTGCCCAAGAAGCTGCTCTCACTCTGTAGCGCCACATCTTGACAATCAGACGCATGACGTAATATGTTGAATTCAGTCACAGCTGTTCTGCAGCAGCCCACGTGCTCGCCCACTTTTTAAATGTCCCATTTTGTGTTCTCTGTTTATTGTTAAATGCAGTTTCGATTTATTTGAACAGAATGCTCACTTAAGTCATTTATAGCATTTGTTCAGGATGTGTAACTGATGAGATTTTGGTTCCAGGCTATTACGCTAATGAGTTGGTTTCAGTGTGTGTGGTTTTTATTTTTCTGCGATTAGTGATGGTGATGGTGGGATATGATAGTGAAATAAACATTAGGTTCACAGTTAGAACAGTTTAGAAGTATAGGTGATCGTGCTAATTTTAAATTTATAAAAAGTATAGATATTGTGTTTTGTATATTATGAGAGGCTGCAGCGCCAACTAAAAACTCCTTAGACAGCAATATAGAAAGGTGGGTGTGTTAAAAGAAAGTTTGATATACTTTCTTGACTAAATGAAAGATTTTAGCTTTTGATGTTGGGGTGACAAAATCAAATGTAGGACAGTAAACATTCAAATCCCTTTTACCATTACATTATTCTTTATTTTGCCAGTTTTAATCAAATATAGTTGTAAAAGACATGATTAATGACAAATTACCACTTTCTGCCTAAATCTTAAGAAAAACAGTGGAAAAAATAAGCTTCTACTGAAATGATTCCCCTTTCCTTAACAAATAATAATTTCAACTATATTTGGATAAGAATGAGAATCTGAATTGATAAATTCAAACTCCAGTGGGAAGTGTGCAGCATCACAAATATTTTGTCGACCTCCTGCCTCTGTAATCCCCATTCAGTCAAGTTAAATTTCCAATTAGAAGACTTCCTCCGGTAAAACATTTACTGATGGAGTCTTTAAGAGGGCATCCTATTAAATGTTCATGTTTTGAAATTTGAGAAGAGGAAGATAAAGAGTTGTACCTATTACTTCCTTGTCCTGTGGCTGTTATTGCTCTTAGGCAAAGGCAAATATTATTCCATAGCTTAATTAGTGATGAAATTGGACTTAAATTTTCATTATTTCGTGATAAGCAATCCAGCTTATTTAGTTACCTTAAATGGCAATCCCATTAAATATTGAATGTTTAACAAAGGAAAAGATGGCAAAGTGTACTTATTTGATTATTACCCAGTAGCTATCAATGCTCAGAGTGGAACAAAAATGTTTTATGAGCTTTGATGAATTACCAATTAATCATGAAATCGTTTTTGTCATTGGACAGTTTATCATTATTCCATTTATAATGAACAATCAAACTGACTCCAGAGGTTCCTCAAGGTATATATTTGTAGGAAATTAGTTTCAGTGTGTTATCAATTCACTGTGGGCCACACAAAGCGTCAGTAATGAAGACATGCCATTCTTGCTTTATTATTGCTCCTAGTCTCAAGCAGACCATCAGTGTCAGCATAATTTGGTTTTGTTGAATAACAGACCTCGCTGACAGTGTTATTTTGCACCACAAGATATAAAGATTGTCCTTTGTGCTGCCTCAGGCATACAGAGAGATCCAAATTAGTTTCCATCTCTGTCACTTCTCAGCTTTACGGCCATTTGTCCTGGAGACTGTTGGGAGTTGTAGGCTCTTAGAGGATGGCAGGATTGCAAATATGCTGCAATTAACCACTTCTTGAATTCACAAAGAAATGGAGCACAGAGATCATTTATTTTAGTGGGTTACTCAGAGTCACAGTATATTGCACAGACAGACTTTGATGGCTCTACCCTGTGCATGAGTTATCAAGCTTATACACCAGGCCTGGCATTTTGTTACTATATAAAAGTCTATGCTAAAGTTGGGTGTCAATGCAAAAGGAATGGGGTTCATATACAGTGTAAGCAGTATTCTTTGTATACAGCATATGGATTCATCATTTCCTTTAGGAGTTGAATTAGTGCAGATTAAAAAAAAAGTTCTTTGGACCATCATTTAGAGAAAATTTTATTTAATGCCAAAGTTAAAGTATAATAAATCAACCATATGCAAATATATCTGGTCACACATCCCAGTATTTCATTCACCCATCATTTTTGTTGGAGCTGTTAAGGTGAGCAGGCACTGTCCATTTTTGTGGCTTTATTTTCAATCTAGCCAAATCAAATTGTGCATGCTCATAAATATCAGATTTTTCTTCAGTCTCCTAAATAAATAAAATGTTTTTAATCAAGATCGATGAATTATTCTCTCAGAAATTGGTGAACTTCAAAAAAAAAAAAAAACACCTTGAAAATTTACTGGATTCATTCTTTTTTGGCCATGTCCTAATCTTCCCACCAAGTTTCATGGAAATCCAGTCAGTAGTTTTTGTCAGTCAACCAACGCACAGGGGTGATTTAAAAAAATTATCATTGGCAGAAGTAATGATGTTAGAACAAGTTCACCACACTCTGTAATGGATCTTCTGAGAGCAATCGTACTGTGGAATGGCTCAAAGTCAGCCTGCCAACATTTCTGACATGCTAGAAATCCTGAGGACCCCCCCTCAAACCACTCTTCAAACAACAATCTGGCAGAAAATGTGCCTATTTTCATAATTTTCACAAAGCTAAAATCAGTCTGGATCCCTACAGTTTCTTCCCAGCATTAGGATGGGAAATATTACACCTTTTATCACTCTTATTTATTTACAACCTCACATTATTCCAGCATAGTGTAGCTCCTCTTCCACCTAAGCAGAAATCAGCCAGAATATATTTCCACATCTGTGCTGGTGTGAAGGACTTTTAATGATCCTGAGTTAACTGAGTGTTCCTGAATATCTATCATTAGTGTTACCGTACTGATTAAGCTTTTCCATGGCAGCATCTTATTAAGAGTGTAGCCTGCTGTTTATAAAAGGCAGCCAGATATTAAAATGAAGAGCGTGCACCACAGGGAATGCTCGATTCATTTTGTCCACTTATGCCTCTGCCAGTCTTGGTGTTTATGTTGCAGCTGTGCAGATCCGACGAGGATGCAGCCAAAAGTGTGTGTAGTGTTTTCACCTGTCAGCTCTTTGGATTCATTGGGAGTTAATTAGTCTGATTCAAGTGCTGATAATAATCGATCTTTGGCCTGACGGGTTCAGATTTGAAATTGATACTAATGCATCTTAATTACCGGTGTGAAGCTTTTTTCGTTCTGCATGTGGCTCATTATAACCAATCACTGTGATTTTGATTGTGTGCTGGCAGCGATGAAATCTCCTCGCTAAGATTCACACTGCTGCCCACTTTACCTCAACCTCAACCCTGTTCATTCAAATTTACGGCTTGTCAGACGAGTGACAAAATGATTGAAGTATTGGTAGTTGCTCAGGAGGGTTGGATTGATGGATTAATCAAGTAAACCATTAACCATGATTGACTGAGAGGAAATGTTAATCTACATTACATCAACCGTTGGCATAATTCTGACACTTCAACAGAACTGGCTGGTGAGGGATTCCAAACATGCCACATACTCTTGATGCTGGGTGTAAAATCTCTGTGCCTCTATAGGGGACATTAACTGACCTTAATTAATAATGTGTTTCTTATTGCATTAATATAATGTTTTAATAATGAGCTGACCATGTAAGCCTGGCACCTGCACAATAGATGTTGTGAAACAGAAATTCCACAGAGAGTGAGGTGTCCAGCAAAATGTAGCAAACTGTCACTGGGAAGTTTAGAGGCAACAAAAACATTTAGCTCAGCTTTGAAAAATTACTTCTCAGCATTCCCCAGTTAAGTGTCTTTTTCAAAGTAAGTTGGAATTGTACCAAACTGCAATTTAAACAGTTGCATCCAAAACTACAAAGCAAAGGTTTGATGGAAAATCAATAAATTAGTTTAGCCGGACAATACATTTTATTTTTATTAGATTTTGTGAGGATAAAAAAGACTTAATGACACTTTCGCTGAACAAAGGATACTGCACAGTGTAAATTTCCTCTCAGCTTTAAATTACATTCCAGGAGTTACAGCAACAACAACCTCAGCCTGATCTTTTTACAACATTGTTTCTTCTTTAGATTCTAATGCAGAAAATCAGTCACATAAATTTGTTCAAGGTGCTTCTCAGTCTGTATCATGAATTGGCGAGATCTGTGAAAGCTTATCAGACATATACTGTATTCGCTGTCTGACACTTCATATCAGACAGATGCTCTGTGGAATCACAGAGAATTTCTTTTTGTACCATTAATCCTTTAGGACCTAAGGCGCCCAATAAAAGCAAACTCTAAAACTTGAGCATTGTTTGAAACAACCCCCTTAAACCTGAGGGTTTTCTGCAGAGCTGAAAGAACATATAAAGTTTACCAAAACTTTATTTTTCTCAGCGTCTCATGCAGATAGAGACATGAAATATAAAAAAAAAAAAACATTTAGTAGATTGAACATTTGGCTTTCATTGTAAATGCTCCCTTTTCCCTGAAATTCATGAAAATGTTTTATCCCCTCCCCACAATTCTTCCTCCTCCTCCTCCTCCTCCTCCTCAAACATGTCTCTTACTGACTGAGCCTTGGTCAGCAAGCACATCATCTGGATCTTTTTATCAATGGTTTCATCAGGGAACCACGGCTGTACTCTGAATCAGTGCTTCTCCCCTCCTTTAGATCGTCAGCCAGTGTCTGAAATCTTGCAAAACAATGACATCATATAAAACTCAAACATGAAGAAGGATGCACCCGCTCTTAGGTACAATTATATACACATGTATGTTGCATCAGGCAATAACTGATCTTTTTAGTTTATATATAGGTGACAAATACAATAAGACGGAAGGAAGGAAGTGGTATTGAATACTAATCTTATTTCTTGATAAGAAATGACTGTTATCTCTACACTGTTGAACAGCTGAATAGTGTGAGAGACGTGTATTCAGCCACGCATGTTTGCTTTTCTGTGTGTATCTCACCAAGATAATGCCGATAGAGGCATTTAAATCAGCATGAAAACCAATAATGTGAATTGTGTTTAAAGCAAGAATGGAAATGCTAAATCAATCTGAATTTGTCTATAGATTAGTATGATTAGTATGCGATTGTTATAATTTGTGTTGTTCACAGCTGCTTCACACCGTAGGAACATTTTCTCCTTCAGTTCATCAAACGCCTGCAGCCATCTGAAGGCAGCGGGGACACATTGATAAATCTGTTGATACATTTTCACCCACTGGTTTGACAAGTGCTGCATCAGAGCACAGTGTCGTTATGCCCGGCCGTCCGCTGTGTTTACCTTCATTAAATCAGGTGCAACTGACACGAAGCTGCTGCAACATAAGGGCGTACAATAATACACACGTTATTCCTGATTGGCATTTCGTGTTTTATTCTTAAAACCCTTTATGGGAAAAATGCTGTCGTGTCACATTTTACGTAACGATTGCAAGTGTTTATGATTAGAGCTTGAGTGAAATACTAATATTCATCAATATTTTAATTAGTGTTGTGAGGTGTACAATATATCAACATTAGGGATTTTCTTGTTGAGCTGTTGTCATCGTGCATCACTATGATCGGCGCAGCTGTTTGAAAGTGGTGAGACCAGGGATGTGACTGCCTTTGAGTGAATTTATTTCATCACACCTGCCGATTTTATATTTACCATACCATTTTTTTCCCGCGCTGCTGCACCAACATGAACCAAAATAGCAGGTGCACACTGAAATGCCCACACAGCCCGTGCACATCACGTTTTGCACTTGCCCTGTTGAAATAAATACATAACACAGAAATTAAAGCTAGTCCAACATGTCACGGATGCTGTATGTTCGCAAGGCTCAAAAAACTAACATGTGAATTCTGCTCCAAGTTGGTTGTAGCAGTGTCACACAAATACTCACAATACATTTTCAGTTTAAAGCTTATCTAGCATTTTCGAACTGCATAAGTCACCGACTGTAATCTCCCACTCAGGAGTCTCATTTTACAAATTGGTCTTTCAGCGCTTGCCAAGATGGCAATGTAGATTTCACACAGGATGTCACATTTCACTGTTTGACCCAGCTTGGAGCTCAAAGCCTCCGTTCCGAGAGTCGCAGCCAAATCCACTGAGGAGGTTTGCATTTACAAGTAAAAGAAAAGGGTTGTTTCAAATTGCCAAGATGATTTATGAGCCTATATTATATCCAGACAATCATGACCATCCTACAGGTTCTTACATTGCACCCTTGTCCTCAAACTAAATTTAATTAAATTTGACTCAATGTAAAGGGAGCAGAGTTTAAGAAAGTTAACTTTGTGTCCTGCGTGGAATCACAGAGAAAATGATTTTAAAGGAAAAAGTGTCGTAAACATCATGGAGCTTAGGATTTCACACATTTATTTTACTGTAGCAAAGAATGGTTCACTATTCGACCACATCAATTTCCATATAGATCTAAAAAAAACAAGTTGGAAACCTGAGCAATCGCGACTGATCTGGTAAGTAGTGGACTAAACTAGTCAGTAAATGCATGTATGAGAAAAGAAACCCACTACAACAGTCAAAAAATAATCATTCACTTGACTTTGTATCAAAATGCAGCTTTATTTTTACCCAGTGAGGAGTGGTTGCCTCCCTCACTTCCACCCATGTGTTTGGTAGTATATGCAGCCTTATGACAAACTACCACAGGGCTCTAACTTTTACGCCCTCATGTATAATACTAATTATAGTATTACACTGTGCCGCCTCATTGGGTGAGGAAATTGCTGCAATTAAGTTCTAATGTTCTAATCCTCCCTCTAAGTCAAGAGACCATGACCCAATGGGATCTCAGAAAAGGGGAGAAAGGTGTGTGTGTGTGTGCGTGCGCGTGTGCGTGCGCGTGTGCGCGCGCGCTTCCTGTTCTTGACCTTGTTTCTCACACTCTTGCACCATCTCTCCTATGAAATTACACCTTTTTAAATTTAGTGTTGCTGTCTGTTTGTTGTACGGTTGATCAGCCTTTGTCCCTGAATATGATAACGTTGAAGAATGTATATGACCTCAGCTCACTGTGTTTGGTGTCTCTTCTTTGTCGTCGGTGCAGCTTAGGACCCACTTGTTATTTTACCCCCTAGCATTTTCAGTGTTTTTGGTCGTGACAATGAAGGAGGCCGACATTTCCGTCATGCGCTGTGAGCAGTTGATCAATCACAACAGAGACGGCCAGATGGCCAATCAGAGTAGACAGGGTTGAATCAGGAGGGGGGGCCTAAAAGAGTCAGGAGCTTCAACCTGCATATCTTGCTGCAGGCAGTATGAGGAAACTACTGCTTTCTCTGAACATAGAGCATGTAAATGTTTTCAAGTCATAACCCAAATTAATATTATTAACCCAAAATATGTGGGCCACACACTATCTTTGAATAAAGCCCTGATAATGAATCAGACGAGAGTTTCCATTTGCCACAGTAAAAGAGAAGTTGTGTTTTCACATCTGATTCTGTGCTCAGGAGATTTTTGTCCATCGTCTTCTTAACATTTAAAATCTAATATAAGTAAATAAGCACTCACATAGGGCTGTATATAATGCTTAGGAGAATAAGCTACAAGCACAAGTATAACAGCATCCTTCAGTAAGGGCAGTGCATTTGGGGACAGCAGGAGATAGCTGATATATGCAGGAGTTGCAGATGGAGAAACCTGAGGTAACAGGATTAATGTCGGACTCGGATACTCAGCAGGCTCAATCTCAACAGGCCAGAGCAGCTCTGCAAACATATACACACACGTATAGACAGACTTTCAAGCTCATTCATAACTAGTCTCACGGATGCTTCCATAAATTCATACACACATACAGTCCGTCGCATTCCTTATATTTTTAAGTTTATAATCTCGGTTACACCCCTAAATTTCTCCTCCACTTCAAACGTTTGATGTTTAAGTTGTTACGGCTGTAGACGGCATTTAAAGAGTAAGCCAGGCAATAGTCTATACTTCTGTTGTCAAATCCCTTTAAATAGAGCAAAACCAATAAGTGTCCTCTCAGTATTTCCCTCAGCCTGTCTCCAGCACTCACCTCCAATTCCAATCGCTCCTACTTAATCGTTACTTGATGGAAGAAGAACTTTGTTGGGGAAATTGGGTCTGCTACTGAGATGGGGTGTATGGTACAGAGTCAATAATGGCATTGCCCATGTGCCTGGTAAACAAACATAACAGTTAGGCTCAGTTATGTGTTGTTGTTGTTGGACAGTGGAGGTCAGTGGCGCAGAATAGGCTGTATGGAGCTTTTGCAACCCCTCACCTCACCCTACGTTTACTGACTATTGACCTTTTTCTCTGATTACGATGTTTACATGAGTTGCTGATATTCTATTCATATTCCTGTTTACACGTTACAGAGCATAGTCTCATAATGATTCACGTCACCATTATTTCCAACACGTAATTTGTTGAACCTTTTTGAAAATATCCGTATATATCCATAATTCGACCTAGGTCAGAATACTCCCTGTCCTAATTTGATTATTGCTTATTTCGAGTGTGACCTTATTGGAGTTCAGGTCATCCATCGTTTTACATGGCAGTATCTTGATTGGGATGATATTGAAATATTGGTGTCCATATAAACGTGTCTATTATAAGCTATCCACTTATTAACCTAATGAGAAATACACTATCACTGGACTTATTTTCTAAACCCAATTTTATTGAGCTGAATTTTAATATATTTTGCAACAACAAACCTTCTGTATTAGTATTTTGTGTGTTTATATTTCTTTTTTATTGGAGCATCTTAAGCTACACTATCCCCCGTTCCTTTTGGAGGCCTTCAATCTTATTACGACTGTCAGTCTGTGTCTAGTCTGGTTTTTTCTCCAGCCAGTTGGCACCAGTAGGTTTATTTCACAGACAGAGGGACACGCTCAGCTTGCAAGTCAGTTTCAAGTAGGGGCCAAATTGCACATTATGATACAGCGATTTGAAATTTTTCCGCCTCACATCAGTTGTTATGACAACACTGGTCATAGAGAAATGTTTACTTCAGGACGATCTTAGTTTTGTCAACTCAGATGGAATATGTTTCCTTAGTGAGCGTTTTGCATGAGGTATAAGTGGACTGACTTATTACCATAGGGCACACAGCATGATGATCATTATTCGCATCATTGTCCTAATCATCAGATTTTCCTTCTCAGCACATCTCACCTATACTTCTCTATTCTGTCTTTGTTGCTTCCCCCCCTCTCCATCCGCTCACTAGGACACTGCCAAAACCCTTCCACTTTCCTCACATTTCATCCGTCTCTGTCTTTTCATCCTGCCTCTCATTTATCTTCTGCTCTGTCTGGGGCATGAAGACCCTTGCTCCTCTATCTTTGAGTCGCAGCAGGGAGCATGTCACTCTCCCTCTATCCTTTCCTCATCACTCCATTTCTCTTTTCTTTCCCCTTTTCCTTCTCTTATCTGCCTGCACTCAGCTCTTTTTTTTCTTATTCCTGCTGTCTTGCCTTTACGGGTATAGTCTGTTGCAGATTCGCTGTGCTCAGTATCTTAATGCAGATTGCTTGTGCACATTTAGTTCATCTCCCTTGTTTTTACCCTTTTCTTTGTGCCTACACTTATAGTGGAAACATTGTGTTGCTTTTTAAAAACACATTTACCTTTTGGTTATCAAAAAGTGAGTGAAAGGTGAGTCTGCAGATTATGATTCTTCCTGACACCGTGTCTTCTCTTTTGCACCTGCAAGTGTAGGATACATTACACCCCCCTTGTTTTGGTGCAGGGAGCCGATTACTTCATGTAATTACCTACATGGAGACGGTTCTTCTGTGTGTGTCGTGAGGATCAATTCAGACATGAGAGGCGATGATTCGCATTTGAGACAATTTGATTCAACGGTGGGTCACTGATGTCTTTCCTCAACACAGAAATGCACAGAGAATATAAATCACAAACAACACATGAGACATTTTTCTTTCTTCTTTCATATTTAGAGGCAGAAAGAGGTATCTTGAGGCACAGTTTACATCAGAGCCTGACCGACAAACAATTTTTCAGTATCTGCGTTTGTATTTTACAGAATAAAGTATCACCAATGTATCTGTATCAGAAAATTTTTAGCCCCTAATATTGTCAACAGCCCCCATAGACTCAAGTCCACGTGTCCAGTGACCTTAACTCGTCACATGAATCATTAAATCATCTTCAACAGGGCAGAACTTTGATGATACCTTGAAAAAATGAACGTGACCTAGAAAGTAAATGTTCAAAGCAATAACATCAGCTGTGGTTTAGAACCACCTAAAAAATGTAAGAGATTCAGTCATAAATACTTATCAATGGAAAGCCATTAAATTCTAAATCAAGTGAAATAGAAATAAACAGCGCTACAATCCCAGCAGGCCCGGGGGGGGGGTGGTATCTTCTTTTTAAAGTATTTTGATATATATCCAAGCGAGATGTAGGATGAGAAATTGTAGTTTATATCAATATAGGTTGATGTTGCTTTATATAACCCATTTCTTCTGTGAAACCGTGCCACTGTTTAGATCTCACACACACACACACACACACACACACACACACACACACACACACACACACACACACACACACACACACCGCCCCCTCTCACCCGCTGCGTCTGTGCTCAAACCGGGCTCCACTCAAAAGTTCTCCTGCAACATGAAGGGAGACGAAGCGTAGCGCCGGTCCACACTGCAGAAGAAGACCTGGTTTGTAAAAAGAAAAACAGCGGTGCATTATTTACTGATGCTTCACATTTAATGTTTCATTGTGTTTTTGCACAGTTGTGTGTTTTGTTTGGCAGAAGTAGAAAACCTGTACTTGGCCTTTATTCAATCTAGTCTGTTATTTGAGTTGAAAACAGGAGAAGGAGCGTTCAAAGCTGGAGGTGTTTTTTTATTAAATATAATCTGTTTATTTCATCTCGTTTTTCAACATAAAGCAGGGATGGAGGTACGTGGTGCAGTTGTAGGTGTGAAAACCATCTCGTGCCCTACATTAACCCTACCTTATGTGTCCAAGAGTGTTAGATGATAAGCTCCACTACACATGCACCAGTAACAGACCTTTAGAAAAGCCCAGCCTGACACAGTATCTGGTTTGTGTGAAATTACACTGGAGAAACTGCTGTGGTTACCATGGTTTCCATGTGTGACAGCCGCTAGTCATAGGTCACACTGTCATTCAATTAGGCTATCGATGGATTCGGGCATGAGAGAGACAAGTCCACCATTTACCGAACATGAAGTGAAATCCTGGATATTATCAGCAATTATTGGTTTATATTATGAGACGGTGCTGGACTTCCATCATATTGTTCTTGTCCTATAATCTCTATAAACAGATTCTGCATGTGAATATTCAGAGTGTGTAGGCAAGGGAAAAGGCCTTATGGATTCCATCTCTACTTTGACAATCACATTTGAGCAGGCTTTGGTTGCCTGCAGGGAAACCGTCCACGTGAAGAGCTAAAGACGTGGAAATGCATCGGCTATCAGCTTTTTAATTTATCTGCATTCATATGCAGATAGCTGTTAATAGAGATTAGTCAAAATGTCGTCTGGACCTAACCACCACACAAATATTACCACTGTTTGTGTTTTGTGTGGATAAATGTTACACTTGTGTGATAAAAGAAACTAATTGGACTGTAAACAGTGACCAGAGGACAGAGTCTTGACCAGGATATTCGCCGTCTACAACCGGAAGCCCCTAAATATTGGCTGCTGCCCCCGGAGGCTAATACATCGTCAGACATTAGCCGATGGGTTTCTTCATATGTTGTGGCTGATTATCTCGCGAGCCACTTCCACATTCATCAATCAATATTTCCCATCAGAATTTTGCTAACACTTGACCCTAGAGCATGTGCATCAGATTTGGTGAAATTATGTCCTCTGGGTTTTGAGGTACATGTCATTTTAAATCAGAGGAATGAAAGTTACTGACAGTTTAAATGGGTTGAGTCACTGATTGGGTCGATATAACTGCCCATACACAGTTGTACCTGTTTAACAGCAAAGTTGAGAAGAAAATCTTCTGTTGTCAATGATCCATTATCTCTCATTTTAGATAATGGTAAATAATCATTTGAATAATAGAAAAAACCAGCAGCACTAATCAACTGATCCATCATGAAAGTATATCTTGACTTTATTTAACTCTTATTTAACTCCTTTTAAGATGGTTACATAAAACTAAGGTTAACGTTGGTTTGAACATGTTATACTGATGCGTTGCTGAAATTCACCCCCAAAAAACCTTATTTTTTCCCTTTTTAAACGGAGCTTAGATTTATTGTCCTGAACATCAGTTGGATCGACGTGATCCTCTGAGTCATATTTGACCACTTGACAGCTGCTTTCAAGTCGAGTCAGTGATGCTGAAGGTGACTGGCTCCCGAGGCCCCGTAGCTGATGTGTCATAAATTTGCTGATGAAATTAACATCTGCCTGCAGTGTAATCCACTAAACCCGACACTGGCAGCATCTGATTACTCAATACAGTTCTTGGTTTACACTCCAGTACATCATACAGCCCCACAGCTAATTGCATCTCGCACACACAACGTGCACGTGCTGTATTTGTGTGTTTGGTGTTAGACTTGAGGAACGGGATATGAGGATAAGAGCCGGAACAGTGTAGGTTGCTGCGTCATTAACTCCACTTCACAGTTGCCTGTCTGACTTAGTTTCTGTTCAGACCTGGTATTAATGTCCGCCTCGAGTTAATCTGATCACGAGCTCTAAGTACATCACCGCACTTGTGTCCCAGGCATAGACCGTATATAAGGACAGATGACGCGTCCCCTCTCCCCCCCTCTGTACAAAAATGAAGCCAAAAGAATTCTTAATACAGATTCTGCCATCTTTTGTTTTTAGCCAAAAACCTGTGGTGATCATGGAGTGCCGATGCAAGTGCTCGACCAATCCTGAGTCAGGGTCTGCCGTCAATCATGGTGTTTCACCTCGTTTTTATAGCATCAAATAAGTGATTAAAACTAAATTCACAAGTCAAAATACATACATCATTGTGATAAGTACTGTCTAAAATGACAGAAACAATCTTATCTAGATTTATCTTTATTTAACATGTACTGTAACTTTTAGGTTTGGTCCATGTCCCATCCATTAACATGGAGATGGCAGGGTCTACGGTCAATACTACGGCCAGCCACTAGGTGGGGATCCTGATGGTTTGGCTGTGGTCTCGTGTAACGACCTGTTGTGGGATCTCACTTTGTCGCTCCATATTCGGATGGTTCTGAACGTAGCAGTGCGATTGATTTACATACAGATAAAGTAATGTACGGGAAACACTGAGAAGTGTGGAAATATTTTCCATCCGTATTTAGTTTTTATTAAGTCCATCCAGAAGACGTCAGCTTCATTATGGCGCAGGATGTATTTGTGGTCACGCCGCTAGAACAGGACCATGTGCATCACAAACGTTATCTTAATCGGTCTGTTTGTGTTTTTTCAGTAAATTGATAACCAGGGAATTTGTAGCTGATGGTTTTGTATCGCACCAGATTTCCTAATGCAACAGTCGTGATGTGTGTTCAATACCATCTGGTTCCCTTTGTGTGCGTCTGTCTGTTACACGGGGGGGGGGGTGTGTGTGTGTGTGAGAGAGAGAGAGAGAAAGCCCTGGTGTCGGCTGATTTGGAGCAGCACTGATGTTTTTACAGTAATGATACAGGACTCCTTACTTTGTTTGCTTTGGAGAAGGGCAGCAGTAGTCTGGGGATTACATTAGAGACGAGGGCTTTCACAGACCCTGTCATTTCATCCGTCTCTCTCTTCCTTTCTCTCTCTGCCTCCGCTCGCGGTGCCCACTCCTCTCTTTCCTCCTCCACTCTGTCCTGAACAATGAGCCTCAGCTGTGATTGCCGTCTCTCGCTCTCTCCCTCTCTCTCTCACTCACTCGCTCTCACTCACATTCTTTATGGTGTTCTCCTCTAACACCGTCATCATGGCACTTCCTGATAACCTCTTTTCTTGCACAAAGTTTCCTTTACGCTGCTTCTCTGTTTTCCTCTCTGCCTACTAATCCTCACCTATTCTTGCCTCGTGCCTCCTTTTTTTTCCTCCTCTTCTTCTCATCACAGTCTCTGCTTTTCCTCTGGGATGACAGTGGATCATGCTTATTGTTCTTACTGGTAGCTTCACTATCTGTTCTCATTTGGGTGCAGATATTCAGCACAGCAGGTGTCCCCAGAACGTCACTCTGTATCTTTTATACATAAAACATTTAGCTTCTAAGCTTGTCTCTGGTATCATTCTGCTTTTTCTTAATGTAACTGTATCTTCATCTGCTGCTTCTCAACCGTGTTTTATCATTCTTACTTTACACTACTGCTGAAAACTGAGCTGCTCATTTATTTTACTTTGTTTTAATGGTCTGTTTTGTTGGCTTTCTGTAGAAGGTCAATATGTAGATATTATTCAATATTCAGTTATAATATGTAGATGTATGTGTGTGTGTGTATACTGTATATATTTAAGATTCAAGACTTTATCTATCATGTGCACAACAATTTCATACAGAAGTCGCTGAAAATGAAATTCTTCTGTCACATGTATGTATAATATATCCATAAATATATACACACGTGTGTTGTACATATATGTATAGTAAATATAGTTTATCTACAGCATTTACCATCAGTGCATATGATATTATAACAAATGGATGCGTTGTTGCAGAGACACTGCAGACTTCTAATTGCCTATAAGCAAAGGCCTTGATATTTCGCACACACAAGGCAACAGAAGACATGGTCCGACGACCACACACACACACACACACACACACACACACACACACACACACACACACACACACGAGCAGGTCTTTGTGTTGAAGGTAATTATGAAGGTTAGATGACATCTTTCCCATTAAGCCCCTCTCCAACAGCCACTCTTCACTAGTTTGATTGCATTGTAATGACAAAGAACTGTTTAGCATGACAAGGATTCTTTCGAGTGATTGGCAGTCATTATAATCGTCTGCTTCTCAAAGGACCAAAGTTGTTTTTCTTTTCCTCTTTTTCTTACTGGTGGTGTGTGAGGCTCTTCTGGGGCTGTTCAACTAACTCCTGCCCAAATGTTGAGTTTTTGTGTGTTCAATGATGAAGGAGGTTTGGTCACTGGGGGAGTTTGAGTTTGTGTAGTTCAGAATGCAGAGCTGCTTTCCAAAGGTTTTAGGATGTCGGGGTCAAACATAACAATAATTAATCTGTGGGGAAATCAAAGTGAACCTAAGTGAGAAGGCGAAAAACAAGCTGCAGGGACAAAGGGTTCACAAACTCATACTGACACTAATCAGTCTGCAGGATGGTTTTAAAACCACAAGGACGTTTGGATAATACAGAATGTGTTGCTAAAATAGCAATATCATTTCATTTAAATTGATTTTCTAATACAAGAAATGGTTTAAAATGTTAACCATACTTTTTATAGGAAAAAACTATTTTGTAGTAATTAATGCTTTTAATATATTTGCAAATAGTGTGTTTTTAATGTATCTCTGCCCCTGGCTTCATTCCACAGAAAGATAAATATCCTTGCTCACAGAAACTTGTCGCTTCTCGTCAGCCATCCAACCTTTTCCTGCTTTTTTACTCGGTTGTCACGGTTTATTTTCTCCAATGTTGTCTTCAGCGTAAGATGAATGGCAGCAGCTGAATCTGAACACTGAATCATTGCCTCCAACTCAGGTTTTGTCAAGCTGGAAAAATCGTTGCAAATCTGAGTTGCTTTTTGTTTCCTTCTTTATCTGAAGTGTCTCTAAAACAGAATGAGAGTTTTGTTGAATATCCGTTTAAACTACATTGCTGCCACTGATAGAATTAAGAATAATTAATAAGCTTATGGCCATTACGGTTATAACACGTCTTTATTGTCGCTCAGGTAGAATTCCTCTATATGGACCTGGCTTTATCTGTTTGTACTAATCATATACTTTGTGTGTAGGCCTTGGCTGCATAATGGAAATGCAATGTGTAGTGTTGTCCATATTAAATGTAGAATTTGAATAATGATTTGCACATTAACAAACATGAAGAGATCACAGTTTAAAAGGTGCTTCGGTACTAACGCAGCGACCAAAGATGGTGGTTTTGAAATCCGTTCAGGTTGAGTTACATGTACACAATCTTTAAATGAAAGTCTTGATTTACCATGAAAATAAAAAGTACAAGAATTGACTAAGAACTCACCCTCATGTCAGTTTACACTCCAGTATCTTAAATCTGAATGAGAACAATCAGTGCAGAGTTGGGCAGGAGGATTAGATTCAGCTGGAGGGAATCAATCTTCGAAAACAAATGTGTAAGAATTGAGAGAAGCAAGAAGTATCCAGATAGTGAAGAGAATGAGAGAACACATCAACCTGGAATATCCACAGAAAAAAAATATGACATTTCAAAACATGACTTGAATCAAGGAAGACTGAGAAAAAAAGAAAATCTGAAATCCAGATTTGGGGTTTACAGGCATATCCAAGAAGATTGGAAAACTTTTATTTGCTGCAAATGTTTTTCCAACCTGAAAAAGACATCTGCATGAGATTAGCTTCAATTGTCAACAGATTCTCTGAAACGTATTTTATTTAAACCATAGAAAAAACAGCTTTACTTTAATTAATTTGGAATTCAATATGTGATACGAGCAACGATAGGAAATTTCAGATTGGTTGAATGCTATGTATGTCTAACAGCGCATGACTGGATATGAGCTGCTCGTTTTCTATCGGTAACATGATACCTGAGGCTGCATCCTGTCGGCCTTCACACTGTCACTCACTCTTTTCTCTGTCCCGCTGCAGTTGGCCCTGGAGGACCCGGTGCACAGCGTCTCTCTGCAGCAGTTCGTCTACGAGAAGCTGAAGGCGCAGCAGGCCCTGATGGGCGACCAGGGCTTCGGGGTCCTGATGGAGACCGTGGACACGGAGCTGGTCCGGCAGCTCCAGGAGTTCCTGCAAGGCCTGTGAATCAGTCGGTCACTTCACAAACATCTTCTGATGCCACCCTCTCACCCCCTTCGTTTTTTAAATGTACTGGAAAAAGGCTAACAATCTGCCCGACGTGTGGACTCCTGTAATCCAAACCTTCCCAGCCTCTACCCATTCTATGCCTTATCTATATTCAGACCTAGCCTTGTCCACTGTCCTCAGCCCACACACGTTGTCCCTTCTCTTTGTGGATTCCTTTACATCCCTTTTTTTTTTTTTTTTTTAACTCAAGATGGGGTTTATGGGAGTGCTTCAAAAAGTCAAAGCACCCCCACATTTTTTTTTAATCGCCCACATAAAAACATCACCACACTAGAGCTTCCACTCATTTGTTGTAGTTTCTTTCGTTCTGTGGTTTTGACGTGGAGCGGGGAGAAAATCTGAGGGAAAGTAAAAGAGTTGGGGGGGAATATAGCAAAAATCTTCTGCAGGTGCCAGAGAAGGGGCCTCGAACTATTTTCTATGTAAAAAAAAACAGATTGAAGCAGATATGAGGACAAAATGAACCCGAAGGACCGAAAGCAGTGTTTACAGAATCTATTCTTTCAAAAGAAAAAAGAAATGTAATTTTGTACGTATGTAAAGTTTGGATGATATTCTGCAAGATGGTATTTTACTTTTTAGTTTGTTTTTACGTTTGTGTTCATTTCTCTTCCATTTTTAAAAAAAAGAATTGTTTTGTCGTTACCAGACAGGAAGTTGAAGTAACTACTGAGAGAACTCAAAGGTGTTTTTTCTTTTCTTGTTGAGAGGGAATGTTTCTCGACTGTAAAATGGCTGATTTTAAAACGGTTGATTTGTAAGAGTGCTGAACCCCATTTATATGTATATATACATACTGCTGCTAATTGATGGTGTGTCGGAGCACTTTAATAACCCCCCAAAAAAAATAGTTTCATATTTTTTCATCTTTCAACGAATGGTATATCTTCACACATCATCGCACGTATTAAACAGTCAGAAGAGGAGGCCTTGGAGCAGTGCAGCAGGATTGTGCAAATTAGGTTGAATTTACATTAAGGCTCTCAGCTTGAGTTGTTGCCATTTCTCACGTCTCCTTGTGCAAAACCGTATTCCAAAAACTGACTGCAAACATTACACGCTATTAGGTTGTGTCATCACTGTTTTCATTTTGACTCCAGTGGCTGTGAGGAACTCGCATTGTGAGCCGTTCCGAGTTCTTCTGAGGCAAAACTCATCACTCTTACAGAAAGTTGGGTGGAGCTTTCCCGCTGCTCTGCCTTGTTTCAGATTTTTTTGATGACATTATAGTGATAGAGACGATGCTTTGATATTTTTATTTTCACAGAAAAACACTTTGTCTACAGAGGTTTTCACAGAACAATTGATTATTTGGAAACTTGTATTGTGAAGTTTCTGGACATTAGCAAGTTCTTTAAGGGGGTGAATTTGTACAAGTGGCATGTGGATCTGTTTCATGCAGAATCTGAATAAGGTCTAAAGAAATATTTTGTTTTAATTTGAAACTCATAAAGAAACTAGAGGGGCACTCAGAGGCAAAGGCCCTATTGCCACGTAAAAAAAAAAGTCCTGGATCCAGCCATTTATCCAAATTCGCTCCAAGATTTGATGTTTTTTGGGTCATCCCACACCCTTTCACAAAATTTCATGGAAATCAGTTATGTCGTTTTTCCCTAATCCTGCTAACTAACAAACGCTGATGAGAACATAACCTACTTGGTGGACCTAATAAAACGGCGCTAGTTTCCCTCCGCCAAAGGCCCAACAGTCGTCTAATGAAACCACATTTCAAATCAGTGCATCCTGATTTTTATTTGGGCCTGCCGCACATTGCAGAAATCATAAATTTGATTTATTCTGGGTCCAAAGACAAAGACATAAATGATCCTTTATAACCGATTCTTCTGGAACTTCCGTGGTCATGTGTTTTCATTAGGTTGTTCATCCTCCCTGTGAGGGAGATAATGGGAGCTTTTTTGACACTGATAGAGTTGAGTAGCAGTCAGAGTTACAGCCTTATGCTTTCAGCCTTACCTGTCGTTGAAACTCAAAAGGTCTTTCTTACTATTCTTTTCTTAACTAGATTAACAGTAGAGGATTTCTGTGCTCTGTATTTTCTGTTAACGATGATGTTTTGGACACAACACACAGTAGAGGGATGTGTGGCTTTTTTTTTGGTTCATAAGTTTGGTTATGTTTTGATTGGAAAATAATCCTTGTTGCTTTTTTCCAAAGCCTTCAATAAAATGCAGTAATCAGTCAAAAATATTAGTCTGTGTATTTTTGAGCACATGAAACATCAGCATCTCAAAGTACTGGAAAGTATATTTCCCAAGATCAATCAAAAGAGGGTTTACTGTACAGAAATGTCCAACTTCTGAGAAGTAATTATCAAAACTAGAATAAATTAAATGCTTGAAACATTTTACTTTACGCGTGATGAGTCTAGAATATATTGGATTTTCACTTTTGCAAATAAAATTAACTTTTTCTCAATATTCTTATTTTTCGAGGTGCGCCTGTATATGCTGTTGAGTTTCTATTCTTTATAGTCGATCCACACGCTGTGATGAGAGTGTGTGTTTATGTTACAGGGAGATTAGCACCGAGAAGTAATTGCTATCATTTGAGAAATGACTTGGGGAAAGAGGGAAATTAATTGACTGACTGAGGAAACAATACTAAGAGTCCACAGCCACAGTAGTTGCTCTGTGCGGCCGTACTTTAGCACAATGCAGCGCTTTGAGCAGAGCTTTGTTAACATGTCAATGTTAAACAGGTGTAATGTACATCTGAGGCTGATGGGAATTTAATTAGTTTGCACATTAATGGTTATAAAGCAAAGCACAACACAAATCGTCACCTCATGCAACGGAAAGAGTTAAAAAGAGGAGACTGACTAAAGTGATTAATATTCATCTCGCCCTCATGGTGGCACTAGAGGAGACGTCATCCATTAATGTGCCACTTTTCCTTTGAGGGTCTGAGGGGGGACGGAGCCAATCCCAGAAAAAGTGAAAGAGCCAACAAATGTTTCTGCACAAAATGTATTTAACATGTGTTGAGACATTTCTGGACCAAAGTGCACGGACGATCATTTCCATTCTACAAGCTCACAGCACATTCTGCTTATGACACAAGAACAATTCAATATGCATGTGACGAGTGTTGGAGCTTCCTGGCTGAAATTCTCCTGAGGCGCCATGATTCTGTTTCACATCAACTTTATTTGATTTTGTTTGTCTTTTAAAAATAATACCACTCACAATATCGTGCGACTTTATTGTAGAGCGATTATTTAGGATCTTTCCTTTATTATAAATATATAGAGTCAAGCACAATATGTTCATTCCATATGACCTCACGGAAAATAGAAATTTCCTTCTCCACACACTTTTGTTCTGAGGGAGTTCTGTAAAGTCAGCAGCAAAGTTTTCTGTAATGAACAACTTTTTTTAATGGTTACACGTGTAGCTGTAGTATCAGCAGTGCTGCTCAATAACTGTAAATCTCTATAAAGCAAATGAATGAATCTTACACACGAGGCAACTTCTCCCATAACTTTTCCCCCCAAACTGCTGCTGCTTCTCGCCAAAGGACGAGAAAAACAAAGGCGGCGTCGGCCAACATCGACCAATTTGTCTGAAGTGCTCCGGAATAAATGTACTTCTGGCAACCGGTCACTTGAGTGTCTTATAGAGTGCAAAGAGACGATTAAAGATTCTGCAGCCAAACTTCCCCCCCCCCCCCCCGCCTCGTCTTCCTCCCCCTGCACTATTAATCCAAGGGACTCGCTCGTTCGTCTTTGTTCTCCCGCTCTATCTGCACCTCTCCTATACCTGAGATGTCCTTAGGAGGCCGATAAGAGGGGGGGCAGGGAGACTGTCTGCGGGCTTTGTGTTAATTATCCTGAGGAATGGATGACAGAGAGAGAGCAGCAGGATTAGTGCCAATCTATAACCTGCATCACTTATTGCACTGGCAACGAAACTTTGGGTAGTTGTTAATGTTCCCTTTTAGGTATTCACGCTTGTGGACATTTGTCGATTTCTCCAACTCGATCTCAGGAATTTAAAATGTTTTCTACAGTTAAAAAGCAAAGTCAAATAATAAATAAAACTGTTTCATTCATTGGGACAAGTTACACAAAGATACATTAAACACACACTGGACTTAACGAGACACATGTAAGAGTCAATGGAAAATAAAATAAAAACTTGTTAAAAGAAATGATGTTCTATGAAAAGCGCATTGCAAGCATGTGCTGCATGAAAATAAAAAATACTTTCTATTTATTTATGATTTTACGGAGCTCTGTTAGTTGGGACCTTAAGGAGAATGTTCTCTGTGTTGTAACCACTGGGATGACGTGACAACAGAATGGATAATTATTGTTTCTTAGGTATTTTCTTTTTTCAAACCGGTTGCTCTTTGATTTCTCATCGACTGATTGATTAATCTTATCAGCTCCAGATAAATGTCACGTTCAAATTTAAAGCAATAGTTTCTTTCTTTACATTGAAGGTAGATGCACTGAACTAATATTACAATCCTGTTAAATCGTTGCCACTGGCTTGTTTCAACATATAACTGCACACTGAACTGAAGTGTGTCTTTGACTGTGTCTGAGCTTCTCTGTTCTGTGCGTCTGGATCCTGTCAAACATCAGACGCTTCTCAAAGTAACTCGAAACTTTAGAGAAAGTCTTTTGGTCTATTTGCATTTGTTCCTGACGACACTAATTATAACAATTAAAACGCTTTTCTGTCTAACAAATCAAAACTGTGTAGACGCTTTTGCCTCAAGAATAGTTTGAACCTGTCTCACTTTCTTATGTTTTGACAATTACCTTTCAGTCTGATTGTGTTCAGACTCTGGATATGTGCGAGTGTGTATGTGCATATGCATGAGTGTGTGTGTGTGTGTGTGTTTTCTAATTGAAAGCGATGGTTCTTGTCCGTCTCTGGAAGCCTGTAATTAAAACCTGAGGCTCCGAGCATGTGTGATCATTACGTGGCCGTACCGCTGCACTATACCTTTCAAGTGTGGGTGGTACCGAGGGTATTCAAGCTCAACTGTGTGTGTGTGTGTGTGTGTGTGTGTGTGAGAGTGAGTGAGTGAGTGAGTGAGTGAGTGAGTGTGAGTGTGAGAGAGACATCTTTCCTAAGTTCGTCACTAAAGATTTTATGAGAAATGTGAACCGTCTGCTGATTAAAGTGTCACACTGATTAATGAGTTTCATTCAGGAAGTGAGACACTTGTATGGGAGCAACAAACTTACTGCTTCATCTAATGTCACTCTATTTTAATGGCAGTGACATGATGCACATTACCACATGCTTTGCTTAAATGGCACCATGTGGAGAGTGTGTGTGTGTGTCTGTCTGTGTTTAACCGACAAATAGAAAGAAAGATACTCAACATTTTGACTCTTTTTCTTGACACATAATAGACAGAATTTCTTGTTAATAGAGAAAATAATCACGGGATTTATAATAATCATTAGTGCAGTCTCATTCAGAAGCAGCGGGTCCTCGCAGGTTCTTTGGAAACTATGTGACTCTCTTGAAAGTGTCTGACTGAACCAGTAAATGCTTTCATGTATCACCATCGTTACAAGTGGAAGAAAATGCTGTCACATCAGCAAACTGTCGGCATAACTGAATAGAAAAAAACACATGAAAAGTAGAACTCCTTGGTGACGAGAGTGCAACAGAAAAAAAATAATCATTCTGTAAAGGAACAGAGAAGGAGCACAGGAAATTGACATGTTCTTTGAATCTACGTCTTATCTTGGAGTATTACAGTATTTATTAAGCTGCGTGCGGGCTGTGGTGGAGTGCAGCACATACTAATCCGACAGGTGGGCACTAGCTGTTCCTCTGGTAATAATGCAGCCTGCTTCTGTCTCTTGTCTCCCACCTGCTCATATCGTGGACACTATAGTCGCAGCACAATCAGATTATTTCGCACTTTATCACCACAGTGGCACTTATCTCAGGATATGACTCTACACTAATACTTTTTTGACAATCGACAACAATGTGTCCGTGTGAAGCACGAATAATCAAAAACAAGATCAAATCAAAAGGATGTTATTGCCAGATATTTTGTCTTCCTTTCTTATTCTTGTCTCTATGTGATTTAAAACAGGAAAATATAATTTTTTTAGGGCAAAAATCTGTTTGTACATTTGCTTTAAGATGTTTCACAAATTTTTTTGAATACAGAAATGGTGAATAATTTGGTATTAGTAGGGATTTTATAGTAACTGGTTTAAAAAACTGGTATGTTTTCTTATTATGATTCACTTTGCAAAAGCATACACTGTAGATTTATAAGGACGGACTACAGCACGGATCCCCAAGCGTGAAGCCGAAGCGTCTTGATCGCCACCTGGTGGCTGGCTGCAGCATAGGTCATAAATCCCGCCTCCTCTATGTTAGTGGACGGGACATGGTCCAAACTTAACAGTCAAAATAGATGTTGGATGAAATTTTCTCAAACATGGTTCCTTTCATTTCTCCTGTGTCCAAGTGTGTAGGTTCTGTTTCAATTCATTATTTGATGCTATAGACACACTTTGTAACGCCATCATCGACAGCTGAGACTGACTCATGATTGGTCGAGCACATGTATGGGCGGGACCTCGGTACCTCAGCTCTCTGGCCCTAAATGCACAAGATGGCCGTCTTCACATCAAGGATATAATGGCTTCATTTCTGGATAGTGTGAAGAAGAGGATATGCGTCATCCATCAAAATAAATATATTTTTTGGGAACCACATGTTAAAGTTTACAGGCAGAAGACATCAGTGATCAATGTGATTGACCACTGTAGGCTATTGGTAAGGATTGGAGGGTGCTGATGAGCTATGGGATTGCTTGTTTCCAACTGACTGGAGATGTGTATAAATGGCTGATACACTCCGAAGCAGAAACCAATCATTTGTTCTTTTGTTCTTCTGTACGGTGAGACAAGTCTTTTTTTCCCCCCTTTCTAACTGAGTTGTTTATTCTCTGTATTATTTTTAGGTGCCAGGAGACATCTCTGCTTTGAGCATATAATCTGCTTCTTTTGTCCACATATCAAACTTGGTGAATCAGTGTAATGAGCCCTGATGCGCAGCTTTCACTGGACTGAATTGGATATTGACGAAGTTGTCTCTTTTCATTACTCTTGACAAGTCTTAAGCTGACGTTAAAGGTATCAAACATATGGTCCACAAAGCGATAAGTATTTAGTCAAGGTACACAGGGGGATGCTGTGAAGTAGAAACTAAAAAATAAATAATCATTTTCCTCATTGCATGAAATAAAAACCCTTTAAATCCCAAGGTTTTATTTAAAGAAAACAACAAAAAACTCAAAAGTATCTAGAAAATGTTGAGCTTGTAAGTTAAAAAAAAGTAGTAAATTGTACAAATAATAATACATTTATTTTAACTCAAGGTTTGCTTACTAGCTTTTTTTCGGAGCTTGCAGTCATCTCAGTAACGAAGAACCCTAGTCAATTAGTTTTGTACCTCAATAAAGCTGAAATACTCACAGGAGTCATATTAGCATTACAGTGTTACCATATGGATCAATATCCATAAATGAGATGTTTGTTATTGTTATTATTGTATATTGTCTAATGATGTTGGCTGTGTGTTGCTCTGGTTTGTTTCATGGGACGTGGGAACAACTAACTAACTAAAACACCAGATCCTACAATTCCCATAATGCAACTCTCTCCGCTGTCTGCCTGAATGTGAATAAAACTTGTATCATTGTTCAGGCTAGCGGCCGTTAGTTAGCCTGGAGTGTAAAATAAAAAAGTCAGTTCACTGAGTCTGTGCTGAAGAAGAGAAAGAGCTGAAAACAACCAGCTGTCACTGGGACCTTTCATTTTCCTGTCAGACCTGAGGAGGACGAATGTTGATGCTAATGAAGTTGGGGACTTTTTTTCACGGTGGCCATTTTGACAGGAAGTGTCAGGTAAACACAGGTGTAGCTACAATGACATTAATGACAAAATGGCGGCTACTTCAGCCACAAATCAACCAGTGGACGATTCTCTCAGGTTGTGTGGATTTAAATTAAGGCTTCTGGACGCCACCGACATGTTTCTGCAGATGAATGTCTGACATGGTCTCATCAGACTAACGGAGCACAGTCACCACAGGTAAGACGTTTCCATTGTTTGTTCCCACAGTGTTGGCTAAACATTGTGTGTTCCTATTGTCACCTGGTTGTGTGTTCTGTTAGCTTGCTGCTAAGTGCTAGCCCATGTTGCCATGCCGGCCATGTTGGGTTCATTTTTGTATTTCCTGTAAGCATGGCTGCCTGTAGGCCTGAAGTCACTCTTTGGTATTAGCTGCTTATTTTGCATGTAGTTGAGCTTCTTGGAGTAAAACCCACTTCATTTTCTCTGACGTCCACAACATGTCAGTCCATGGTGTTCACAGCCGTCCATGTGCAGTGTGGGAAGTAACCTGGAGGCTTGAGTAGGGGTTGAACTCTGAGTTGGGAAGTGACTTCATGAATAGTATTAACAGATGTGAATCGCAGCAACAAATATGAATGACATTCAAATGTACTGTATATGCATGGCAGCAAATATTTGATTAGTAAAGCAAAAAATCTTAATAAACTCAGCAAGGGTCAGATCATTTTGCTGCGAGGGAAAGTACCGGGACCTGAGTGATGTCGGCCCAAATCACAGCCAGCAAGTTAAAGAGAAATTCACAACAGTTAAAAATATAAAAGTAGGGTTCATCTCCAACATTCAGCAAGGAGACTTATCAAGACTCCAAAGCGACGGCACTTCCGGGGGTCATGAAGAGAACGTCTTCCAGCCGCCTAATTATTTTATCAAACTCAGTGATTCTGAAAACAACTGCTTTACACATAACTAAGTATCGCTTAAATTAAACAGTTTGACAGGCCATACAGTGCAATGTAATATTCAGTCGATTGTTCTTTGATTAAAATCTAGTTATGAGCAAAGTCTTTACATAAAACATAGGACCATGTGAGAAGGATATGTAGACTCTTACAGAAACATTTTATATTTGCCAATATGCACAGATATAAATACTTTTATTTTGCACATAGACCAGATATGATGTGCATGTATGTTTTTCTTCTTAATTCAAGTACTATATAGTTGGTTATATTTGGTTTTCTTTTTAATTATAGTTATTTATAAAATCACGTTTGGTTAAAGTTTAAAATATTAAGCCTCTATCAATTACATTTATTTTTGTCATAAGGGTTTGATAACAAGCTCTTAGATTCATAAATAAAAGGAAAAATGATTTCAACATTTTAGCCAGTAAAAGTAATGTGAATGTTTTATATATTGATTAACTTCATAGAAAATGTAGTTAAAACAAATCCGATTTGGCGTGACCACTCTTTGACTTTAGATTAAACCACTTCTGTCAGATATTTGGCAGAAAAGAAGAATCTGCCACAGTTCTTCTGTAGATGTGGGCTGTCTCCGAGTCTCCTGTGTCCTCGTGTGATCCCAGACTGACTGCATGGTGTTACTACAGGGCTCCGATCAGGGCCATGCTTTTCATATAAAATCAGGAGTGCATATCTCCCATACAGACAACTAAAAGCATGTTGAGAGCTTCAATGTAAGAGTTTACGTTGCCAATAACACCTACAAGATGGAGAAATTGACGATTATATAAAGGGTTAAGTCAGTTTTTTAAAAGTATATAGTAAATTAAATGGATGAGTGCTTGCCTTGAGTAAAATTAATTTAATTTCCTCCTCCACAAATAGATGTTTCAGCCTGTCAGTGTTATCATATTGTCCCTGACATGATAGTGTAAACGGATGGAATTCCGGAAGCGAAATAATCCTAAAGTAAATCTGGCCTAATCCCCTGAAATGTCTGGAAAGGAATCATTGATAAGCTGCAGCCATAAAGGAAAGCAGATAAGGCCTGAGTCTAAAAAGACTGCGACGGCCCCTTATCAGCGGTGTTATAAAACTAAAAAGTCCTCTTATCGGTTATTCTCTGTTTTAAGTGCAAGGTGAATAACGGAAGGAAAAAAACACAGTGAGGGTAGAGCAGTGCTGTTTCTGCATGTGAAGGACACAGAGACTGATTCTGTGATCGAGTGTGTTTAGTCCATTGAGTGAGGATGAGTGTGTTTGCATGGGAAGGTATTCATGCAGATCCAAGACTGAGTGGCTGTTAGTGAAGAGATGAATTAAGAGAAAAGGTACTTTTAATTAAGTGAGCAGAAACCGAATAAACTGGATGTGAATAACAATCCTGCTCGGAAATATAAAGAAGTTGTTGCCATGGGATTACTTGACTCCCTAACAAGAGTTTACATACACACCCATTCAGTTTATGCAATCATCTGTGTCTCCTTAATGTTACAATACGCTGGGATCATTACTTTGTGAGTCACTGCCTCTTATGGATTTGTTCTGTCACCTTGGTGGCGAAATGACATCTCACTGATAACATCGCCCTCTTATGTTTACACCAACACTTTCAAATTTCCCTGGAGTATTTGGTTACTATAATTGGAACACTTTACTCAACTGGATAATATCAAATCTTTGCTGTATATAGGTCCCCATAGATATTGAAATGTACAGAGGCGGTTCAGTTATTGTGTCCACTCTGTTTAGAAAACAGCAGATCAGCAGAGGGATCGTCTTCCATAGGCTGACGCTATCTTCACGATGCTTCGTCAGTGCTGTCTGAACTCAATGTCATTCTCTTATAGGGGGGGGAAATCCCTCTGGTTTGTTTGTATTCCTTGAACCAATCTCAATCGTCTTGGTCAGTACCACAGACTGTATATTAAGATGGACGACACGTCTCCTCCTCTTCCTCCCACTATCCAGAAATGAAACCGAAATTCCCCCGGAGCCGGAGTCTGTACTGTGGTGATTGGGGGATGGAGCCGCTCGACCAATCTACGTATGTGTGTTGTGATACGTGTTGTACGGTGCAGTGGCCTAGAGCCCAACACAAGTTTCCCCTATGGGACAATAAAGTATACCTTACCAATCACAAGTCAGTCTCCGCTGTCAATCATGCAGTTTCACCTTGTTTTTATAGCATCAAATAATGAATCAAAACCAAATATGCCGGGAAAAGCCCTTGGACATCAGTGTGATAACAACTGCCATAAATGACAGAAACAATCTGTTGAAAAATGTGTTAGTGTGCACTGACTTTCTAATTTGGTCAATCTCCCATCAATTAACATGGAGGAGGGATTTATGACCTATACTGTAGGCAGCCTCATTACCCACCCACCCTCATCCGGGGAGTCGGACTAGCAGAGGAAAAGTCTGGCTTTTTGTTTTAGTAGTTATTATGAGACTTGATTGGCACAGCTCCATATCAAAGCTGAAAGAGTGTTTGTTGTCAAAACACGACTCTACTTCATTATCCATCTGATGGTAATTAGCTGAAGTTTGTCCAGTGAAGCCCGGGATAAAACCGTCAATGATTCATTTCACAATAACTAATCGGCTGCGAGTTTAACTGTGACATGGCAGCGACGATAACTGTGGGCTTTTGTTTGATATGGCTCGCAATAATCAGGCTGTCAGCCTCTTGACACATGTTCGACAGTGTGATAACAGGTTCACTGAAGTAGCTGTAACTGCAGAGTGTGATCAGAGGGCAGAGTAAATGGAGTGTACAAATCACCATCCGCCTCACACAAACGCTCAAACTCAGTCTCGCCATTATCATTCCTTTTGCCCAACTTCCACCCTTCTATCCTTCTCCATCTTTATCTCTCCCTGCTGGTGGCTGATTAATATTGAATGACAAGGAGTTTATAATAAGGTGGCCTATGTGAATATCATGCATGCGTTTCTCTACAAACGTGCACGTACAAAGCCACATCTCGATCCACAAGGGCACTAATAACATGGTGGAGCTTGTGCATATAACTCCCGTCTAATCGCTGCAGCCTGAAAAGAGAAATGCATTCACTGCGGTGTTTCAACTCGCTGTCGCCGTCCAATTTTCTCCTCAGTCAAGTGAACAGCACTCCAAAAACCGTTGGCTGCCTCCAGTTCCCACATGTCAGTTGTCAAAGTCCCTCAACAGCGAGGAATCCTCAACGAGACAGTTATGGGTGCCCTGGAGGTCCAGACACCTTGTTGGATTACCTGATTGCCTGCGGTTTCAATTTCGCATTATAGGGGATTTACGAGCTGAGGGAAGGATTTGATCAGCGGCAGCATTTGCTTATGATATTATTGCTCTGCGTGCAACCTGCTTGATATACATGTCAAACAGTGGGGAAGTCATCGGGCTTGGATGTATTTGCGCTTTCACAATTAGCATAATTTCATACTGAAGCAAATTATTACTTGTGTGAAATCTTGTTTATTCATGATGTTTCGCACATGACAGTGGATTCTGTTTATAATCTGACACGGAGGTTTCTGTGCAGCTCTGGATTTTGCATCATCTGTCAGTACTTTAGTTTTGGAAGTTCTGCCTCGAGTTTTTCTCACTTTTAAGGGCCTCTCATCAAAAACAGATCTGAACCACTATCTGTTCTCTGTGATTCTTCAGTGTAAATAATCTAATATCTGATTTTAAAATGCAGATCCTTTTCTTCTGAAACCTTTCAGCACAGCTTGCTGAAGTAACCTGTTGTTCAAAATGGACGCAACTCCATGGTTTTTCAGGGCAGAGATTGCAGTGTGTCATGCCTCGTAGGAGTGTTTCTGTTGAAGTGTTCTTCTTGCCATTTTCTATGACACCTCTTTTTCATCCTGAGATATTTGTATTCTATTTGTTTTTTTCACTTTTGTGTTCATCGTGTGTTAGCACCCCCACTCACTGTCCCAGAGAATTTTGTTGTATTCTCACATGGGTTTACCTGGACATTTTACAAGGGCACTGGCAGGAAAAGATCTGGAAAATGTCTGAAAGCAGCTTTACAAAATATTCAACTATTCCTTTCACTTTATCTTGTACAGAGGTTGTTTTTCTGGAAAAAAAAGTCAGATTTCCAATGTAGACTGTCACGACCTGATCCTCTTAACCCAGTTATTTTCAAGTTAGTTTAAAGTGTTATAGAATAAATATAACTGTTTTTATGACGATGATGAAAATGATTTAGGGCAGATTAAACTTTCAACTAAATCTAATTGTGCTCTTTGACGTGAAATATATTTGGAACGGATATACTGATGTGACAAAGTCTGCAGTCACCAGTGGTTCTTAATCTGGTTGTAATTGCTTCCTGAATTGTCTTTTCAATGTGTGTGCATACTTATCCACACAGTGAACACTGAAATCAGTTTTCTTCTCCTCTTCCCTCCCCACCTCCTACACTCATTTACCCTCCTTTATCATTGTGTTTCTGTTACGTCTGTGATACTGTCTTTTACATTGAAGCTTTTTGATAGCAGAAATGTTATTTCTGCATCCAGCTCCTGACCACCCACCTGCTAGAGGAGTGTACGTGACATGTTTGGGGAATTACTGCGGTGGCGGTTCTTGCAGAGAGTTGTGACAAAAACTAACCCCCCCCCCCCCCCCCCCCAGTCCTGTCTGTGATTACATTGTCTGAAAAGGAATTCATCACCACACCTTTACCCTGTCCTCCTTCATCTCCTCCTCTACTACTGACAGGTGGAAAAAACAGTGCTCTGTGAACTGAGGGCAGAGAACGTTGTTAGCGGGGAAAACTCACTGATCATCTGTAGTTCTGTGGTAAGACGCGGGCGGGGGAGGGAGACGGAGAGGAGAGGGAATCTCAAAAGTGAATACATTAAAAGCTCAACCACTTTGATGAAAGTTGTCAGAGGCTTTGAAATACATAACAATGAATAGTCTGCTAGTTGCACATCTTTGTTCTGCTTACATAATAAATTCATAAACAAAAGGGAGGTGACCTTTTAATGGTGTAACTTAGCCCAGCATTTACAGAGAAGATTTCCTTTTTGAGTGGTTGAACACAAATTCCTACTGAGTGATTTCTTTACTTTAAGAGTATTTGACCTTTGCTGCAGTTTTAAATGAGATGATGATATTACCCGTGAATCGCAGCTATATCATTGAACATTATAAAGATGGAGAACGCTGCTCCCCAAAAGCGCTATAGGTCATAAACTTAGCCTCCTCCATGTAAGTGGATTGGACATGGACCATACTAAAAAGCTATGATTTATTTGAACTGTGAAATCCGCTCTTTTGTAGGACTCGTCCCCCTGTTAATTAAGCACATTTAAGATGAGATGGCAAGCTGGGCTGTGTACAGTATCAAAAGGGCTGAATGACGAATGAAGGAATTAATACCAGGGATATAAGCCATTTTCAGACATTAACTCTGGATAAAGTCCAAAAATATTCAGGCGAGGGGTTCTTGAGTAAAGCTTGCAGGAGGCAGGACATATCGTTTAAAAGCCAAAGTACATAATAGTGGCTCCATATGGCAGCGTTTGTATACGTAATATTTTGGTTTAAATTCTGGATATTGGGAGCAAGTGGAGGCGTGTCGTCCATCTTTCATGATATGGACACAAGTTTAACTGTTTTAAGCTCCATATCCATGTAAGAGAAGGTATTGGTCTCAATGATGCAGGAAACTATAGGAAAACACCACAAGGGATCGAGACACACACACACACACACACACAGTCGCCACCTCTTTTTTTTCTCTCTCGCGCCGTTTGCTCAGGCTCACATAATCCCCCCCTGCATAAACATTTCCCTTTGATACCTACATAAACACTCATGCACAGTGGAAGGTTAACAGCCGTTGGTCTTTCTTGGGCAAAGTGGGGTCAGATCAGCTTTAGAGGATTTAAGGAACAATCACGGACTAAGCCTTTTTGAGGAAAAGAAGTCCTTAGTCCAGAGATGCACATAAGCTGCTTCCCGTCCATTTCTTGTGCCTTTTTTTTTTTTTTGGGGTGTTCACCTCAGCATATACCTTTTTCATTAGTGTATCCCCTTCTGATTACCTAGGTCAAGGATGTTGTGTTTTCAACCCTATCCATTTGTGTGTATGTCAATAGGATTACACAAAAACTACTGAGCTCCATGAGGCCTTGGTGGAGGTATGTGCTCAAGTGAGTTCCATTCTAGGTTTAGTCTTCATGCCATTAGATGGCTCAACATACAGAATTTGACATAAAATATACCGCTATATTATTATCATATGTAACACACAAACTCACTGACCTCAGGCACTTGTGTTGATAGTGTGTGTCTGTGTAAACCTGGTGTGTAATATGATGATGATATTGACCTGAGCATGTTTAATGTTATAGGCATCAAGGGGAAGAGACATTTTCCATCCTCATGCCTCACAGGGGTGGACATAAATGGTTATCATGCTTTAATATTAGAAATACCTATACAGTCATGGACATGGTCACACACACACTGGGCACAAATGCACTGAAATCCTAAATGTAGGGTTTCTAACATGGTGTTATCTTGCTAAGATTTGCACCGCATGGGCCACAGCAGGAAAGAAAAGATTGATTTGTAGGAAGATGTGCTCTCGGAAAACAATCCATTTGACATTGGGAGCTATAGACACAACAACCACTGAAGTTGAATATTGCAGACAATTTAAAAAATGAATCAGCCTGGTGCATGGTCCATGGTGCAAGGACAAAGTCAATTCTTGAAATGAAATATTTTGACACGGCTGATTCTTTAACCATTTGGCCGGAAGGACACGAATGATCTGTAAAAGTCTTCATGTGGCATATCACATTTACATATCGCAAGATGTGCTTCTGCATCCATGTGGTACATAAGACTTGAGGTGTGTGTGTGTGTGTGTGTGTGTGTGTGTGTGTGTGTGTGTGTGTGTGTGTGTGTGTGTGTGTGTGTGTGTGTGTGTGTGTGTGTGTGTGTGTGTGTGTGTGTGTGTGTGTGTGTGTGCGTGCCATGTATGCGCCTATGTTTAGTACCTGTGTGAATGGTGATAATAGAGGATAGTGTACCAAAACTGGAAGTGATCAGTCTACATCAGCTCAGGGCTGGGAGGAGAAATGATGCAAACATCATTGAGGGATTTAAGGTGAATCACTGGCTAATATTTGTTTGCTTGGTATTTGCTGCAGGCCTCCAGCTGCATTATTTCTCCCTCTGGATTTATTCCTGTGATAACAATTCCTTGTTCTTTCAGAGGATACAGACAAAATTACTAAAATGACAATGTCAGAGTGTCCACAGACACCAGGCTGTATCAATGCTGCGATAAACAGGCACTGTTCTGTTCTCCGGTATTGAATATGGGCTGTTTGGCGATGTTCTCAAATGTGTTCATTTTTAAGGACCTCTGGGTTTTCGGCATTAATAGTATTCCAGTCACTAATCTCTGTCTATGATAAAAGTAATACTGCTCATATGTAGTTCCATGTCCATTAGTTATGACTTCATATTTAATGTTACAGGGAGTGTGTTCCCCATTATGTTATAGAAAATCACATGTTGACAGAATGCATATATTTGGTAACAGTAGCACAGTGATTTCTAATGTTGGCTGTAGCCCGTTTTGATAAACTTGCACAAAGAAACACGTTGACAACAAAACTGTGATTATTATTATATATTATAATGAGATTATTGGAGTACAGTGGCAGGAAATCTGTGACCAAAAGAACAAGGTCGCAAATCCAACTGGTCAAAATTAGTTTTCCCTGTCGGTTGGCTGGGCTCAGCCGTACAGAGTTGAATGTTTACAGGGCATGGCCAACTGGGAGGAGACCCAAGGGTAGAGCCAGAACTCAATAGAGATTTACATATCCCATCAGGCCTGGGGATGCCTCTGGGAAGAGGGATGTTTGGGATACCCTTCTTGGCCCGCTGTCTGTGTAACCCAGGCCTGAATAAGTGGAAGATCATCGACAGATGGATGAATGGATCACAGGAACATTCCACCTTTTTTGTTTATTGGGAAAATAAGTGTGGTTCTCTGTACACTCTGTTGCATTGCTATAGTTTTTGCATCCATAATGTCTCCAATACAGAGGGGGAAACATTTACCTTCAATCTGAAGTGTCAGACCTCTGAGGAAAACAGAAAAATACTTGATCACATGGACACAAACTTCTTAAAGGTTTCTTCTGTTTATCACATTCAGTTTAGCAACCTCAGGCAGTTGAATGTCTATCATTGTAACAAAACTCTTCTTGTGTCATGTGAGCACTCAACTGCGTCTTGAATTTCGGCAGCCTAAAAAGGGTTTCTCTGTGAACATGGCTGCAGGGTGCTGTTTTACATATTAGTGTCTTAAGGAATAAGCTGGTGAAACCCTGGAGTTTTCTTCTGAAAACTCACAATACCTGCTGACTTCTCAGTTAAAAGCAAACCTGCAGGTTGCCGACGTAGTGTTGAAGCCTTAGAACTCCTGTTGGAGAAACAAGCACAGTATACATCCTTCACATGGAGTGATTCTGGGTAGTCCTTATTTATCATATGGAAGTACATTTTTAGTGTTTTTTTAAATTGTTAACAAGTCTGAAGTTCCCAAAAGACTATCCTGTGGGACCATGGACTGTACATAGAAATGACAACACATCTGTACTTCCTCCTGCTATTCAGAAATGAGGGGCCAAATGTCTTGAATACGAATGTTGCCATCTTGAGCTGATGAGGTCATTTTGAGTCTGCGCTGTAGTTACCAGGGATACTCGTCCAATCAGGAATCACTCTCAGCTGTCAATCATGAGGTTTCCCCACATTTTTATATCATCAAATAACTACTTAAAACCCAATTTACAGGAAAAAATGTGCACTTGGACATGCCTCAGTTTGATAAGGCAGGGTTTATGATCTGTACTCCTGCCACTCACCAGGGGGCGATCAAGCCACTTGATCACATACATATATATTGCCGCTTTCCTTTTGACCTCGGAGCTCGGTCCTCGGATTGACGTTACACCCGAATAACCCGAGTTGATAGTGATCCAGTTGCATAGGAACAATGTTTACGTTAGGCAGCTAGCCATTGTTAGCAAAACCAGTTCATAATGACTCATTACGCGGCATTTCACACATACTAAAACCTAAGTAACACATCCACAGACAATGTGTAAGAAAAATTAAATGACAGAAGTGGATATAAATAATAAAAACTACAGCTTCGACTACTGTTGATACTCGGGGCGGTCATCTTAGCTGGTAAGGTTCCTCCAACCCGCCCAGTCCAAACCCTGACTTGAGGAGTTCCAGGTTCAACTTCCGACTGGTAAAAACATCCCTCAATTTTGGTCAGTACATCATTGCCTTCTCTTTACAGTAACTACTTTGCTGGTAGGCCTGTACACACTCCACTGGGCTGAATGATGTCCCTGGAGTCGAGGCAGATTGCAGCGTCTAGTGCCTTTGACAGGCTGGAGCATATGTTAAGGATCAGATTGTCCTGTCCTGTAATAAAACACATTTTTACCCTTTTTTATCACTTTTAATCTCAGTTCTCTTGTTGGCTGATCCTTCCTGAAAATGGATTGTCCTTTTGCATTAGTGAAAGGGTGAAGGATGTTGCCTTGTGTGGCAGTAGGTGTTTAATGCATCATGATAGCAGGCTGTGTAAATCTGCTCGGTGTGTTCACTCCTCTCTTATTTTTCCAGTCTGGAGGTGCCACACATGGATGCAATCATCATCACAGTCGTTGTGACTGATGGAAATGAAAAAGCTGTCCCCGTCATTACCACCATATAGCATGTGTGAGTCCATCTGGTGTCCCCACACACCAGTCTCCATCTGCACCTCCTCAGGTTGGTGTCATTATCAAAGATACAGCTTACAATATTTTAGACAGAAAAGCCAGACACCTCGACCTTCGGTGAAGGCAGAGACATAAAGCATCTTTCCTCACTGAAATGATTGAAGAGTTTGATCACAATCAGTGTGGCAATTCCGGTCCACTGTGTTGTGCCACAGCCTAAGTACCGTCTGATAGATGATAGCTGTACATCACAGGAAAGGTTCCTTCACTTGGAGACAGGAAATGCTTTCTGTATGTTTCACGGTCCTACTTGTGTTACTTTGTGTGGCTCCTGGAATTATGCAGTGTTGTGTCACTTCTCTTTTAGAGAGCTTGCTAAAAATATAATTGCATTCCAGTGATGATACTAAATCTAGGCAGCAGGGCAGTAATGAGGACAGTTTCTTCAGTTTCCAGACGTTTTCTTGAACTTGGTAGAGCCACGTGGTAATGGACAGCTTCAGGAACTTTCCAGGTAAACATAATGACAGTGCTCATTTATCTCTCCTGGTCTGGGGAAGCTGCAGTCATTTATTATCTGTGATGGACGGTAGCTCTCATGGTCATTCTTAATGTGTGTGTGTGTGAAATGGAAGCTCAGACACTGGGTGCTGATCCATCTGAGTAACCGACACAAACACACCATATACATTAAAAGACTCATATTCAAGTGTGTATGTAAGACTCAATATCAATCAATAGTGATAAGATAAAACTTTATGATCCACAGGTCCCAGCTTTTCTACATGGTTTATGTGCAGAAGTCTGTATATGTAGCTGTTTGTACACATGGCTTTAGTATCTATATCTGCAGCCATGCGTCAGAGTTGCTTTTAAATAAATAATCAGTATAGTCTAACTTGGATGTAAAGGAGCATTGGCGCACACTCACAGACTCATAACATTAATCTGTTTCCCCCAGTGTGATTGCATTTAACACAAGCCAAGCTGCAAGGTTGGTGTGTTTGTGTCAATGTGTGACAGCAATGGCCCATGATTGGGCTCACAGGGCTTATGCCTCCCTGCTGAAATCAAACCTGTAGTTGAGTGAAGTGGCACATCTGAGGATGTTTCATGCATATCAGGCTGCACAGAGCACGTTCTTGTTTTTGTATCAAATATGGCAATTTTTATTTCTACCGGGAATTCCAATTTGGCTTCCAAGCATTTTACAACAGTGAAACTCTGATATCAAGGTTACTTCTACTGAGTGTTAATTCTTGTCAAGCTGATCTCAGATTGTGGCACAGTTTCATCAGTTATCTTCAAAAGTCATTTGCAATTCAAATCAAGTTCTTGGTTGTTTTTAATCTTACGTTTTACAAATTTCCTGTCGTGTGGTGTTTAACAAGGCTCATATCAAGACCCCCTATTATGTGGAAATGGCCTGTTTTTAATTTGGGGCACAGTTGTAAAAAGCCCTTAATTCATGCTTGTTATGAGCTGTTCTCGTGTTCATATAATTGCAGTAAGATTACCACAACTACCAGTAAGTAGTAAAACATATTTACACATTTTACAAGTGCTACTGCCAGTCTGTTCACCATATCCGGGAGCCATGACCACATTGCATATATTCTAGTGTTCCTTCATTAGCTGAGGTTTAGAATGCTTTCCCACCTAACTTCTGTTTAAGACCCTGGTAAGTTTGTTTAGTACGATTTATTTCGGTTGTCAAGGTCTCCATTCACTTCAACCAGACTGTGGACTATGGTTTGTTTGTGGTGTAGAATCAAACCGACAGAGAACTGTCTGGTTCAGGAAGTGATCTTGTAATTGTTCTGTGTAAGAAACATGTTTAGAACCTTTTTTTTCACTGCATGGTATCATGCCATATTAAGTCCAAGAAAAATGTTTGTTGCATAGTGATTCCACATTTTCACTAACTACTGTCAGTCAGTGTTTTGATTTCCTCACATGGGTCCTGATGTTGGAGATCTGCCAAAATTGATCAACCAATAAATTACTCTCTGTACAACATCATGCTTTCTCATTTTGGTTTATTTGTAAAAAGGCTGTATGAACACCAACATGACCAGAAACACTGACCTCATCTTGGTGCCTTTTCTTTCCCACTGTTTCACCTTTTTAACCCCAAACTATAATTGAGGCTTGAGGCCAGAAGTACCAAGTTATCTGATGCTAGCTGCTCCTGTTACAGACAGACAGCCAAAGGGACAAGTGCTATTAAATTGTCAGAGGCATTTCATCATAGGAGTTGTCGTAGGCATTTCAGTTGTTCTCTGGAAAGAGTTGCATAAGAGTTTGCCTCCCAGGTTTAGTGGAAACATGCAGAGAATCCATATCTGACTGCAATTGATCCCTACTGATTCTCACCAAAGCTTCTCGTACTGTAAGATCTTGTTTTTTGTCAGAGCTGTTATTATGAGTTTGAGGTAGGGCGGATAAGATTTTGATAAGGGCCCCTGTGGAGCTTTGTGAGCTGTGTGTGAAATCATTTTATTGTGTGGGTCAGTAAAAGAACCAAATCTGTCAGTCATTTCACTGCCTACCTTCTGTTTCTCTAGCTGAATGATTGTGCGTTCACACCCTGAGCTCGGCACGTCTGTCAGATGTTTGTGTGTCCTCTCTCCTGTATGTGAATGACCAGTATAACTTACTGTATGTGCTAGTGTCCATTTAAAATATACCTGTCAGTAGCCTGATTGATTGGTCCTGGGTTAATCCAGGTTACAGCTTTCTTAAGAGAGTCATTAAAAAAATCCCGACATAAACTACCAGTAACACAAATATACAGAATGGACAGAAGTACGGAGCCCTCTGGCGCCGACAGGAGAAAGAAGAGATGCATGTGTAAATGTGTAGGCTCTGGATTTCAAAATACTGCATGATTTAGAAGCTGTGCTCTTTGATTCATAGTTTGTTCCCCTCAGATTTGTAAACTGTGCGCCTGGATCCAAGTGAAAAACATAGTAAATACATTTCACTGTGAAATATCCCATTTATAACACAGTATAGCACATGCAAAGTAGCCTTCTTGGTTCGATTAAAAAATAATTACTCAATGAAAGAAAACCAAGGCATGTGCATATTATTTTTGAGTTTAGGACTGGTAGCTGCACCCATCACGATTGACTATTGCTTGGGAAGGTATTGAAGTGGTAGAGGACTATAAATATTTAGGAACAATAATAGATACCGAATTGCCAGTGAATTCAAACACAGACCCAATCAATACGAAAGGTCTGCAGCGTCTATGTTTCATGCACAAACTGAGACAGTTTAAAGTGAACAGACGCTGGTTCTCTTCTATCACTCTTTGGTGGAGCGCATCCTAACCTTCTGCTTCACTGCCTGTTATTTTTCATTGTCTGTGAATGATCAAAATAAACTGCATGAAATATGTCCAGTAAGATCGCTGGACAGCAGCAAAACTGTCTGACACTGATCTGTGAGTCTCGGGTGGTGAAGAATGGGCGAGCCGTAACTCGAGATGAAGCACATCCCCTTTTTTAGATTAACAAGCTTTTACCATCAGGAAGACGGTTCAGGGTGTCATCCAAAGTTCAGAAGCAAAAGGAATCGCAGATCATTTGAGCCCACGAGTATTGCACTCTTGAACAAACTGTGAAACAAGAAAATGACAGAACCTCGGTGTGTGAGGGTGCTGTTATAAAATGTAGGGCACTTTTTAGGTTATGTATGCTTACTGTGGTGTCGGTGCTGTTGGTATTGGAGGTATTATTGTTCTCTCTATGTGTCTGACGACTGCTGTGTACATGATGATTGATGAAGGACAAATAAAAAATCTATCTATAATTTATCCATATGCTGTATTGCCCTCGTTGTTCTTTTTCTTCATGTCAGGTAACATGAACAAAAGTGATGTCTGAAGCTTTCACAGGAAATGCTCTTCCAAAACTCTTCACCCTTGACACAGCCCTTCCTTGGGTCCTCAGCAGCACACCCACTAAGTTTGAAGTCGATCAGATATAGTGGTTGTTGAGAGATTCAAAAAAAAAAAAAAAGACGGTCCAACAGGGATTCATCCATTTATAGTTTGATGTGTACTGCTGAAGGTTGTAAGCTGTGCCGTTCTGTTGCAATGATGAACCTGCTGGCCTCGCTAGACAGACTGACAGACAGAAATGATGGGGTGAAAATCACCTTGACCACCCCCATCACTACATGACGCAGCATGATAGACAGTCGGCTGTCAGCTGCTGACCTGAAGGTCCACTCTGTAAGCAAGACACTGCATCTTTTTGTATTTTCATACACTAAACAGTAGACTTTTGCCACTCGAATAAATTATTTAGTGCGACTTCTCAAGATAAAAATTCAGAAACAAAACTTTATCCCTTGGAGTATTTGAGTGTGAATGCAGTTCCTGCCATGGGTCCATTTCTTGTGTATTTTTACTTTTACATTTGACATTTTTCATTACATGTCTCGAGGCTCAACTCGGATCCTTGGGATATGCAGGATTTTCAAAGGAAAAGCAAAATAACCCCTTTAACATCAAGTAAAAATAAAACGGTCATTTTGCATTATAGATGAGCGTCAAACACATGATATTTAATCAAATTCGTCCTTAATCTTCTCTCTCCAGATTCTCCAGTCATGTTTCTCAGCCAAGACATTAAATCTTAATTTACGACTTCATTTCAAACACATATGCTCCGGCACTGACGCCGTGCCATTACTAATGTGTTCTGTGGCCTGGCTGCCTCTAAATTACAGACCAGCAGAAGTTGGCAAATGTAACACTACTACAGCATGGTGTGATTTTTACCCTTCTGTTCTGGTCTCAGATTTACAGCCTGTCTCTGGAGTGTATTTCACAATGATTAAAGCTGTTTATTAGTCCCAGGCCCTTAACTCTCATCCAGTAATCAATTCAGATACTTTATGACTCCAGCACACACTGACAAGGTAGATTACATGTCTGAATTGTCATTTTTCTCACTTAAACATCGCTCGTATATCATTCACTGGAGGTGCCACTAGTCGTTGGCCTCGTATAGAAAAATGTTATTCAAACACACTAAAACAAATAGAATTTGTATATCAAAGCTTGATAGTGTTTGGCTGGAATTCATCTGTTTGTGGCCAAATGTATTTTCCCTACAATGTAACACATTTAGTGTGTAAATCATCACCGAGTAATTTACCAACAGATGTTCTTATATAACTTACATTTTAGATTTAAGTGATTCCTTGGCTCTACCTGTACATAACATGTCAGGTCTTAAACTATGTATTTACAATGTATAGGTATAATTTAAAGTGATGACAGCTACTTTCTCAAATCTAGATCACCACTAGAATAACTTTTTTCTTGGTGTAAACATGTATCCAAACGTACTGTGTGAGATCCCTTTCCTGTTCACTTGAATAAGAAAGTGATCTCGAACTTTTAGGCACGAAATAGATTTTTAAAAAGTTTTGGAGGAGGGTAATATTCCAAGAAATACATTTACGAGAAAAATACATGCAATATTCTCTGAGATCGTGAAGTAATACATTTGCAGGACATTTTCTGGGATTAAAGTCAGAAATAAAAGAATTATATATTTTCAGGTCAGGTTATTATTTTTGTATACTGGGTCTCTCATATATTGCCACTTACCGTCTCGCAGTTGATGGGATATGCAGATGAGCCCCGTCTTGCTTATTAACCACAGTGTATTGAACTTTATTGATACGCAATGATGTTTTTCTTTTCATTGTTCAACAAAGGCCAATCACTGGCAATTTTACAAATTGCAAAGAAAATCTCCCCAGTCTCTGGCTTTTATGAGATGAAAAAGTAGGGACTTTTTATTCCAGCCTCATCCTCAGTCTTTGAGTCCGTTCTCATCACTTGCATTCCTGATTTGCAAATGACTCATCCTGTCCCCCCCCCCCGAACCTTTGGGGTTCAGCGCTTTCAGGTGCTCTTAATTTGTTGTGCTTCGGGGCAAATATGCAAATAAGCTCACCTCTAATTGCGCAGCATACAATATAATTATGTGCATTTAAAACTCTGGATATATACTTTTGTAAGTCGATTGATTTTAAAGTCTCTCAATAAGGTTATAAGGCTGATTTGAAAGCTTAAGGCACAAATAGGCTTTTCATGAAAAGATATGGATCAAAGAGCAGGTCCTGCTGTTTGAAGCCTGATGCAGTCACTCTTCCTGTTTTTAGAAAATTATAGCACACTCTCACTAAAAGCATCAGAGGGAGGCAGCAGCCCCCCCCATATGCCACCCTCTGTCTAAATTTCTTCCTGCATATCTCTCAGCAACAAAGATGCAGCTTTCGTATCTCACGCCTCCGCCGGGAGGAGAAGTAAAGTGGCATTTGTGGATGACGTAGTTTGAAGTTAATACTTCTCAAAAAAAAAGCTGTATATTTATTTTGTTTGATTTAGTTCTGTTTTGGTTTGAATCCCTTGATCAAGTGGATTGCTGTTGCCGTCAGTTTGCCCTGAAATAAATCAAAGTGGACGGATGCACAGAGCAAAGCTTTTGAATCATAGTGAGACTTTTCATAAAGCAGCTCCCTCTGTAAAAACTCGATGGCACCGAACAAAGTATAGGCCCTGTCATTTGAAGCTTGGCAAAGACCCTAATCCTTTTTTTTTTTTTGTACTTTTGCACTCACACACTGCCTGTCTTGCTCCCCTTGCCCCCTTTCTCTCAGCCTCATGTTTGACTTTCTCCACGGACACAAAAGTTCATCATCAAAAAAAAAAAAAAGAGCACCACTGGGGGGAAAAAGAACATCTCGATATTTTACAGTTTGCTACAGCCTCTTACAAAATAAAAGGAAGTGGCTTCAGATGAGACCGCATCCATGTCCTTTTGTGTGTCACCATGTCCAATACGAAAGCAGCTTTGATATTAACTCACCCCCTCTTTCTCAGGATAAAAGATGAGGGAAACTGTGTCTGCAGCTGTGTGTAAGTGTATGAATGTTACCGTCAATATATATAGAATCAACCTCATAAAGTACATGCTAAAAATACGGTGGGTATGATTACTCTCAAAATCATATCAGATCTGTTCCTAAAATGTTCTGTAGTTACCTACGTCTGTTTATTTGTTTGTCAGCAGAATAATGTAAAATATATTGACCAGACTTAAAAATGTGTCTATGGAGAGAACATGCAAACTCCACACAGAAAGACCCTGGTCGATCAGGGATTGGAACCTTCTTGCTGTGCAGTGATGGTGCTTATCACTGTCCCCTGTTTTGTTTTATGAATAAACAATTAGTTTGATATTAATAGTGGACCAAATGATTCTGAAATATGTCATTTATCTAGTTTTAAAAATCAGAAATGGAACCGTTACCTCAATATTTGAATCAATGTTCTTCCCATGCACATTTCAAAGAGCTGAAGTCAGCAAGTTCAAGCCCTTTGAAATGTTATAGTAAATAATAGATTAAAGCATCACTTTTTCATATCGTATTCAGTTTCAAATCTCGGTGTAAACATGGCTGCTGGTGAGGTGTTTCAGTGTGAGTGATGTAGTTGATAACGTTAAGTTCCGTCTTGTCTGAGTCATGTTTGCTGTAAATATGGATGAAGACAAGCCAATTATGAAAGAGCAAGAGCAGAATGTTAACCTCTTAATACTGACGACCCTGTAAACACACCTTATAGCAAGTAACAGCTGATTTGTTGCCAATTACAGAACTGTAGCTATAGTAGAAATAATAATGTGATGAAAGAAGAGCATTAGCATATGCTTCCATCAATTATGGAAAATAAAAAGGGTCACCCGAGATTAAAAACAATTATGGATTACATGGTGCGCTGTACTATAATTACTTCAGTACTTCATCATATTTTCTGAATATGATAAATGTGTGATGTGATACCTAAAGTTTGAGTTCAGCAGCTCTTTGTTGAACATGCTGAGGTGGCAGTTTTCTTATCAATACAGCCCCGTCTGCATATTTAGTCAGAGATGATGAGAGATAACTTTATAGTTAAAGTATTTTAGTGAGATGTCTAATTAGGGCCCCAGAGACAGTACACAATTTAGATGTTTTATTTTGTGAGTTAAAGGGAATTCATCCTCTGTAGAAATCGGTCGTCACCCTCTTCAGTTATTTATACAAACACACTGACTTCAGAATGAACATGGTAATGGAGGCTTTCGATTTGAAGTTAAGAGAATCCGTAGTTTTCAAATACTGCACAAATTTGAGCAGAAATGCTCTTGACACTTGTTTATAATCTCAAGACTGTGCTTGCACTGGGGAGTCATTTTGGCACCATGACCTAAAAATAATTAATCACGCAAAAGCAAACTGAGAAGCTTTGCCCCAAGTGTTTAGAAAGGATGATATACAGCTTGACCTTTCGTTGTGATGATGCAGTGGTAGTGGACTTGTCCTATCAAGGGCTATTCATCCTTCAACTTCTGAGTGAGGTTTCAACTTCATAGCTATAAACTTGCCTGCACTGTCTGTCTTAGGCAGTGTCTGTCTTATGAGAGCTGCTTGTTGTGAACCCACTTGTCTTTTCAACTCATCCAGTTTAGATGCATGGATCCAGCTGTAATGACGACCTTGTTTGTCGGCAATGACATGTTTCAGCAACGTGCTTCTTTCACCATGACCATGCACTGTCTTGACCTGACGAGCATGTAGCCAGAAGGGACTGACATCAGTGTCAGTGAGACAGCCATAGTATGATCTGTTGCTCCTGTAACCACAACCTGTGGTAGCCTATATTTTGAGCTGCTGTTAAATATTTCGTTGAAAAATGTTGTTGCTATTAATATTGGAAGTAGGAGTCATCACCAGCACAGCACATTGGAAAGTATTATTTAGTGTAAGATAAAGTCTTTCAACAGTAAATTATCATCTGGATAAAACCAGGGCTGTGCTGTTCTCTGTTGTTGAATGTTTCATGTGTTGCACTTCTGCCCACTCCCAACATCTGTAGCTGCACCCATGTGTGATGTCAGGATGTACTGACACAACCTAGACCCCTCTTCTCCATCACTGCAGCCAGGTGAGAGGTCAAACCACAGCAAAGACGAGAAGTTAAATTCTTTAATAAAGTTGGGGTCTACTATTATTGTATTGTTATATGATGCTTAAATGCAAATACCTGACTTGTTGTTATTGTTATTTGTAGTAGGAGGAGTTGTCAACATCCAACCGTTGTCAGGATAATTTAAGGTCCTCAACAGCCAACATCTTAAAATATTCACTCCCTTAATATGTGAAATGCTCATGTCTGTTTAGGCAGAATGATGAAACACAGACATCGTTAAACAGCAACACTGCTCTAAGCATTTTCTCAGGTCTAGTCCATTCAGCTTCTATTTGCTTTTATCCTCCTCATCTCTCCAACAGCTTTTCTCATTTGCCCACATCTGACCTCTCCTGACCCTTGTTCTCCATCCCATTCTTACTCCTCAATGCTCAAGTCTTTTTCTTCCCCTCTCCCCCCCCATCCTTTCCATTTGCCATCAAGTGTGAAATGAGAGAGCAATGAGCTGACTTTAAGAGCAGAGAGGATGAGAGTGGCTGGTCCGTCACAAGAGAATGATCCTAACAGGCCCTGTCCACCTCCAAATCTCCAGCCAATCCACCAGCTCCGCCCGCTCCCCCTCCTCCAGCCTCCACACCACCATCAACACACACACACTCGATTCTGCTGTAACACGAGGGCCATGGATTAGTTGGTTATTGATCACAACCAAACCAATCATCCACACAGTTGGAGGAGTTGCCGGTACAGTAGGCCACACGTCTGACAGAGAATTCCAATAAATCCAGTTATCTCCATCCTTTTCTCTCTGTCCCTCTCTCTTCCCTACCACTTTCTGAAGAACCAGTCGTCTTATTGATTTCAAACTCTGCGGGTTTGTTGCTTGGGACCCTGTGAAAGTGCGGTGTTGGCTGTCATTCATTGTAAATGGGGTGATATCACAGTGACATCACAAAATATTGCTTTGAGTTTGGAAAGCGTTTCCCACCAATTAGGCCATTTGTTTGTAACAATGACACGCACTGACAGGCCCATTTAGAATGGGGAAAAAACAGTGACTGATAAAGATAGACCATCGCATAAGCACGCGCACACACACACAGACTTGGTATAAAATTATCCATGCATACACAGATACATCAACAATTTCATCAAGGCCTCTCTCCATTTTCAAATTGGTTTACCCTCCTGACGAAAATGATAGCTAGGAAAAGTAATTGCATTTTTAGGAGAAACACTTTTCCTCCAAGGTGTGCCCGCCGAGCAATTTCTGATAATAAAGCAGTAATAAATAATGATGTAAAGTGCTGACATAATATGAAAAGTCATGAGTTGTGAATGATGAGGGATCGCAGCAAAATCAAAGGGAAAAAGCAAACGTAAACAAGATGGTTTACTTGTTTCTAGCTTGCTGCCTGTTTTTGTCTTAAGAGTTGATCACTACACCTGTTTGAGGCGTCAACACTCTGGTATTTGATCGTTTTTATGCTCAGGTGGTAATGACACATGGGTATCTGTCAGTGCCTCACACACACACACACCAAACTGACATATCACAGATAGGCCTTTCTCAACTCTGACAAATCCATGGCACCAGTGTCAAAAGGCTAATTTGTTTTTGAGAAAAAAAAGGAAAGCGCAGGAAAGAGTCCAAGACATACATTATAAACACTGCAGATAAGTTTTGTCATTTCATTTCATTGACCTGTTATCTTCTCTGCTCTCCAAATTATCAAAAAGAGCAATGACCTTTCTTCTTGGAAATGCAATGTTTTAATTACATATGCAAGGTGACCTAAATTAACTAAATCTAAATCTTCCACTATTCAGAAATGAAGCCAAAATATCGTATACTAGAAAAATTTGCACTTGGACATACATCAGTAAGACTAAGAATAAAACTACCTAGAATGACAGAAACCATCGTTGAGAAAAATCTGCTCTGTGTACTTTGCAACTTTTTTGGGGTCCATTCCCTATCCACTAACAAGGAGGAGGCAGGGTTTAGGACTTATATTGCAGTGAGCCACAAGGGGGCGATCAAGACACTTTAGCCTCACTTTCTTGTTAATCGAAGACTTTTTTAATGCTTGTTTTTAATGCTTAAATTTGACGTCAAACCTTGGCCATGAAAATATTCAATGCAATCACAACCAAATCAATGTGTCAAATGTCATTCAACCCTCGAAGGAATTCTTCTTTTGACCTTCTGACAGACAAGCTGCTGGGGTGGGAGGTCAAATGGTTTGTTTACTGGTGTGCAAATCCGGTTCTTGCCGTGGTCACACTGTGAATTAACAACATCCACTGTAACACCCCCAAACCCTTATTATCCTTTATTTCTCCTGCCAGTGTTGGATTTCTTTCCGCCTTCGCCTTTTATAAAAGAATCTGTGTAAAGGACAAGCTATGAATAAAAAAAGAACAGTTAAGAATCAACCATTATGGTGACAGTATTGAAAACCAATTATAGCATTTATTACTCCATAAGGTATCAATTTAAAATAAATTCTTTATTTTTAGACCAAAGTGTCTATTTTTTATTCAACTTCAATGCTGTCAACCTCTCCACTGTCTTGTCTAGGGAGCCGATTCAAAAATACTTCTACATCTCTTATGCTTCCTTCCAGACTGTCTCACTTTCCTCCACTCGTTCCCCTCTCATTCTGGCAGGACTTTGATAATCTGAATAATCAGATGAGCTGGGCCTGTGAGCCAGAAATCCGGCTCTGCCAATTGATCCAGTAAATCATTTTAACACGGCTGTGAAGATTCTTAACAGTAGTCTACTTTTATTGTGTACCAGGGCACTGCTTGACCTGGAGAACACATAGTGGAAGAAATGAGAACAAAGATTTAATTATGTAATGAATTTGAAATAATATGCACATCATTAAGAAAGAAGTAAAACTGAGCAGGAAAGTTACATAGGGACAGTTTTACCAAATATGATACAACTCCATATCATAGAGCTCTCTGTCAAACATTTTGTGTAATGTAGCATAATGAATATTGAGTATTCTTGAACTTTTTGCAGTATCTACAACCTGTTGATGATTTTAGTACCTGAGTTCATTCCTATAGTATTTTGTGATCATCCTCATCAGTGAAGTGAACTGGTCTGGGTCCCACCATTGACTAGTAATTTGGCGTATATCTGGACATTTTTTTTACTTTCTTTAATATCATGAAAAGAATCTGGCACATTGAAGGGACTGATATGGTGCACAGGCATCAAGTGTTTTTAAATGTGTTTTCATAAGGGGACAGTTTGCCCTTGGTAGAGGGCTATTTGAGTTGGACATTGATAAATTATTTATCTGTTAGCTGTGTTATTTGATTATTAAACACCAGCAACACAGTTTCTTTTAAAGTCCCCTTCTGGTGAAAATGAAGTTTTAACCATGTTAACATTTCCTCTAATGCCTTTACGACGAGGCATATTTTGAGTGAAATAAACAGTCAAGCCATTACTTAGTATTTCCAAATTAACACTGCCATAAACAAACGGATTTAAACATCCAGGGTTTCTGATTTCACAACCCTAAGAAAACAAACCTGTCAACTTGTGGATGGGGAGATGGGGTGGGGCCATATCAGCATATTTCATAGATCCAAGTCACCAAATGAGGAGGAAGGTGTAGGACAACCTTTAAGAACTGACAGGAGGTGACAACGCAATGATCAGTGCGATGGGTCTGAGTGACATGATTTAAAACGCTAGTCTCTGTGTGATTGACAGCAAAGAAACATTTAAGTAATCACTTTAAACTGGAACTTAGAACTTTGAAATGTCACTTTGATATTTACCTGTCGTGTCGGTATAATCTGACTTTGGTTGATACATTTTGTGCACTCCATCTGAGAGGAATAACGCAATGAAAGTGCTGTATTTATGTTTCTGGAACTGTCCAGTGTTTTTTTTTTTTTCTTGAACATTCATCCGGCCACAATTGTGAGAGAATGCAGTGTGAGAATGTGATCTCCGGTTACTCTCGCTCTCTCTTTGTGCTCCTGAGCTGCTGAAGAAGGCAGGAAACGATACATGCAAATGGAGCCAATAATATAAAGGTAATCCAAGATTACCAATGAGAGGAAAATGACTGACTCATGGATAAGATGAAAGAACCGTTAAAGAAGCATTCTCATGGGGGATGTGGAGGCAGAGGAATAGGCAGAGTGATTAGAGTGGGAAACAAGGGGGATGGAGTAATGAATTAATTCCTCTCTGGCAGAAGATATCAAAGAGTTAGTGTGTTTTGTGAGATTGTCGGGCTACAGATTACTTAATATGTTCTGTATATGTCAGTTTATATGTTATGTGGGTGAATCTACACTGTACAGTATGTGAATGTGCTTCATGTTTGTATGTGGATTTGTCAGACCTAAATATATCTGAATGGGTGTTCGTCATAATGTGTGCATTCATTCTTTTCCATACCCAATAAGGTGGATACAGGGTTACCGCAGTTTAGTCAAAAAATTAATCATCTCAATTTTAGGCCAAAAAAGTATTGTTATATTTTATTTATATTAAATGTGAAATATTATATTTCAAAGATTTAATACATAACAATTCTTTATTAAAATGTCGAAAAACAGCTAGACCTATGTTATATATTTTGTTGACTTGTGTACTTATAGAAATCCACAATCCTTCACTTGTAAGGTGATAACAACAAGTCCCATGATCCCGCGCTGCTTCACAATGTAATCAAACTAGGTAATGTTTAAATATGTTTAGGTAGGTTTTTATTAATGTTAATGCCACTTCTGTCACACTTTAAAATTCGTTTTATTTTTTAAAGATAAATATTTTGACAGCATATAATTTGCAATGTGTCTGCGTGTCGTAAACTACAATCAAGACAAACATAGAATTGTAACCGACAAGAAAAACACCTTGGTCAGAATTGTTTCGCAGTACGCTTGGCCGTGGGAAAGACTATGGATACCTATACTGTCTCTGCCTTTAGTTTGTCAGGTAACATTCCCTTTTTCTCTCCTATAGGCTACTTCACCTTATCTTCAATTATGGGAAGTGTAAGTAATTCTGGAACTCTGATATTCCTTCATATGTGTCATACTTGACATAGCTATTTAACTTCATGTATATGGTCTTAAAGTCTTACATTTAACTTGTAGAAATCTGCAGAAACCCTGGAAAAAGAATGCTGATATTTTTCCACCAATTTCTTTCCTTAACGTTACCCCCTGTTATTATAACGTTCCAATTACAGCTGATTGCACTTTCAAATTGAAGTCCTCATGAAAACTTAGGCATGCATGTGAAATGAGTCACTCAAGGAGGCACTGAATAATACTTGTGATGGAGAAAAGTGTGAACTATGGAGAAAATCAAGCAAATGGTTCCTTTTTATTTACCCTCTATCTTTATCTCATCTTAAGTATATGAATTATGAATGCATTAGGGTGTATAAAAGTGGAGAGACTCTATCTGGAGAACAACTGTATGCACTTAAAAAGTGGAGAACACCAAATTCAAAATCCCTAAGGTCGGAGCTTACTGCTTTATGCAGTACAGTTTCTTATCAAAGGCAGGTTGAGGTTTACGTAAGCCTTCGACACGGATCATTTCCCCTCACAGTTATTTATGAACCTGTTTCCAAATACACAATGATCTGCAGGTGCACTCCTCTGAGAATATAAAGAGTGCAGATTTATGTGTGTGCCTCCTGAAACGTTCTCTTCACTAGACTGTATCTGAGGATGCAGGGCTCACTGCTGAAGGATTCTCTTTTACATCTTTTTCTGCATATAGTCTTTACGTTAACCCTGAGAAGTAGAGTAAAAATCTAACATCATACTAAGCGAGACCAGAAAATAAGCCCAACATGTAAATGGCAGACTGTAGTAATCAGAAAACATCATGTGCTCATGCTTAGGACATCACATTTATCACACATTTATGTTTGCAGGAACATATACAAACATGAAGGTGGCAGGATGAGGTTTTAGTCAACAAGGAGGCTAATACACAGCAGGGGTCTGGAGGAAGTAGCACCACAGTGGGCAGATGGTTAGTCACAAGTGTGCACAAGTACTTGTATAATACAAAAGTGTGTATTACATGTAGATGAGGAAACCGTGGATTAAACTTCAAAGAGAGAAAGGATTAGTGCAAAGCACATCGGTCCACTGCAGCACAATCACTGCAGCCAGCTCTTCATGGTATATAATTATAATCTATTTTTTCCATGTATTTTTGTTGCCCATGTTGGGCGAGTTGCGGAATCATATGCATTAATCATTTATGAGACATGGCTTCTAAGTGGGAGCAAAATGGGGTCGATGGAGCATCTTTTTCTTCATCTTCAAAGCAGACCATGTATTTCGTTGACTCGTATATTTACATTATCCAAAATGTTTCCAACAATGTTCAAACCAGAGAAATACCCATTTTTATTCAAGGTAATGGGACGTTTCCTTTTAGTCGCCTTTTAATTGTGTCATATGTGCTTTGCTAGTGGCTTCTGTAAATTCCGGGACAAACAACGTGTGAGAAAGGAAAAACCCAGTGCTAGCCAGTTGGCTGTTTTGTTTCTTTCACTATTTATATTGGTAACTGGTAATGGACTGTGATTATTCATTACCAATAGCTGTGCGCCAAAGCTCTCTCAGTAAAATGCAAACGCACAAGGGAACCATACTCCCACGATCTCAGACTGTCTCATGACTTATTCAACTAGGTCTTTTTACTTTTGTTTTGATTCAGAGACCCTTAACGAAGTTACATACTGTGCTTTTAAAAAGGCCAGAAGCATGTAACTGAACATAATTATATATATTTCATGTTTGCAGATTTAACAATGACCCTGACTACTTACCTTCTCAATGATTTAATTGTCCAAAAACATGCAAAGTAAAAGTGATTTGAAAACGATCAATATAATTTGTCACTTAATTGTAAACACTTTTGTCCCTGTGAGGATCCTGTAGGAATGTGAAGTCTGGTCCGCCAGTGATCTGATTGGTCAGTAGTTGGGCTGTTGACAGGTTTTGAATCTGATCATCTGAAGTTAACCTGCTTCAGAGAATGGTGGGTGTGTAGCATGAGTTACCATAGCGATTTACGCTAGTAAAAAGTGAACCACAGTCTTTACCTTGTAAATCTTGGGTTAAAACCCTTCTCTTTTTGAAAGCTTTTGGAAATGTTTGATTTGCATTGATTTATACAGTTTTATTATAGTTTTATTATGTTTACAGCTTTTTCTCTTATGTGGCCAATGTCATTTTAATCAATAGCCTTGTCGAGTTTTTGATTTTGTGTGTGTGTGGGGAGGGGGTGGGGTTGTTTTTTCTTGTTAAGCACATTGTAACATTAAGAAAAGTGCTACATAAATAAAGTTTATGATTATTAGAATCTTGAAAACCTAGAATCAAACCTATAGTTGCCTCACTAACCACAAATCCTGCTTCTGGTTAAAAGGTGGTGGGGATGATGATAATGGTGGAGACAAGAGAGAAGCATAAGAAAAGCTACGAAAGATACCGAGAAGCAAATTATCTGTCAGATTAGATACAATTGTCCAACTGAAATGCATTCACTCTGTCAGGCCTGGAGTTGCAGAGAAACCCCAAACCACCAGCTCGAAACTCTTGACTTGCACTGATCTGCCCCATCATCTGCAGACGTCTCTTACACAGTTCACAGCAGGAGATCTGTCAGTCTTTGAAACCACAGCGTGTGGTGTGCGTGTGTGGTTTCAGATCTCAAACTCAAAGAGACACTGGACCTCTGAGCAGATTTCAAGCCTGTCTGGTCTTAACTCAAGACCAGCAGAACTGATAGTACCCCTTCACCTCCGTGTACACACTCTGACTCCTAAGTTGTTCTCCAGGTGCCTTCTTTACGTTTGGTATTCTCGGGCTTCATCCTCTGGTTTACTTGAGTTCTAGGAGCCCTCCATGAATGAATCATGTTTAGAACACTTTCAAATCTGTTTGCCAACAGCTAAATGACCAAGGAAGCAATAAAACCATCACATATGAATAACAAACGGTTTCTGAGCAGAACTAAATAGGTTGGATTACTTAAATATTTACATCTGTTGTAATGCTTTATTTTGAAAATCTTTTGAACTATAAAGATGAATAACTGAACATTCATATTTCATGTTTGCACATGTAACAATGACCTTGATGACTTCACTTCTCAATGATTTAATTGTCTCATGAGTTGTAATCCTATAAGCAATGAGATCAAGATGGATGTTTTCTTATGTGTAATGAGACAGAAAAACGATCTTTATGCCTTATTTTAAAAATATTTTGTCAACGTGATAGTACACAGTACATTTTTGATGAATGGTCAAACAGATAAGTGCTAAAACCTGCAGACAATGAACAGGATGCAAATACAATACAGTGAATATGTCAATTATCATATTTTCTATTTTATGCATAGACTATACCCAGTTCAGTCATAACCTAGGTGTTTATTACCTCAACTTGTTTTTACATGTTTTACTTTAAAATATTCATCGTTATGATTTTATCTGGGCAGAAAGCTTTTTCAACACAGACACAAATCTGGATTTCTGTGCCTGTCTTTTACACAGGCTGGTATAATACCGTTTAGGTGGTAAAAAAGCTCAGAATCCTTGGATTCAAACCCTGCACGGCACCACAATCTCTGGACTCCTCTTTTATATCCAGTAATAACCTTACTACTGTCACCATATTTCCACGCTATTTATCGTGCCATGAGTGGTTATTGCCCATTCTGCAAATCCCCTTTGAACTGCAGACTTTTCACTGTACATTCTTGAGACACCGAACCCCCCTAACTTAGTTTGCCGGTCTCATCTCCACTCAGCTGAGAGTCCTCAGAGTGCACTTTTATCTTTATCTTTTATCTGCTGCAAGTTCTTATCAGTTAGAGGTCAGTCTACTGTAACTGCTGTGTTTGCTGACATCCATGATTGGACTCCAGGTTAAAATATTTAATATGGAGACTCTACACAGGCAGATGTTGGAATGAGAACCACGTGGACGCTAAAATGTGGGGATGAGAAAGTGTGTACACAATGTCTTCACACATTGTTCCCAGCATTGCATTACATTCATATCTCAACACAAATATCATACACATGGGGATAATGCACACGTACACTCTCTTACAGTCTGTTTGGTGGAGCACCAAGTTACCAGAAAAATATGTACTTATCCGATACCACGTCTTTAAATATATTAGTTTCACCATTATAAACCTGCAATTTTCCTCTACCTGTAATCACTTGTTCTTGTAGCTCCAAAACAGCAGGTGTGCTGTACTGGCACTGGCAAGTACTGTTTTTAGTCCGGAAAGAAGAAGTGATTTTCAGCCTTGTAGCGTTGGCCAGAGCTAGCTAAAATGTCAACAATTTCCGAGGGGTTGCCAATTACAACACCAGCAGTAGGCCATACAACAAAGATAGCTGGTATCTGATTGGCACTTGGTATTGGCGAATATGCAAAGTCCAGGTATCAGAATTGGTATCGAGAAGTGAAAAAATGGTATTGGAACATCGCTATTTCAGATTTTGTTGTAAGCACTCAAGCCTACCGCAGTAGAAGATGGGATCTGAATGGTCACTGATTTCGGACAAGTTGCACTGCCACCTTTCCAACTGACCTCCTCCAAAATCATTTGACAGTTCAACGACAGTGCACCATGTCTGCCTTTCTTTGTCTTTGTAGTTTTTCCGTAGAGAAAAGTGTTGATTCATCACTTCACACTTCCCGAAAAATCCATTAAATCAGCTGAGCCCTGACTCATCTTCTCTCATGATCCTGTGGGGGAATCTTAATTCAGTTATTGAATCCCACGCTGTTATCTGATCATATCTCCACATGAGCACTGACCTGCTTCTGTGTATACAAACTGTTTTCCACATTACATCATGCAGTTCCCCTTCACACTTTATCCCTTTTCTTTTACTCTGTGTTCTGAAACTGCTCATCGATTTGCTCATCAATAATTCTGTGCTCCAGTGACACTGAATCACTTTTCAATGCAAGATACTGAAAATCCTCAGGGAACCGGATTGCAATTCATTTTTCATGTTGAACTTTGCCGAAGATCAACTTCTCAGTAAGATTGCATCTCCGCGGACTATCAATTATTACTGAGAGTTTTCAGCTCCCATTATAGGAAAATGCCAGCCCAGCTCTTGAGGGAACAACAATGAAATCAATGTCTTATTGCCAAAGTTACAATTGGCAACATTGAAGGACATTCAATGTTGGTTTGCCCAAAGGCCCTTGTGTGTGTGTGTATAGTGTATGTGGTATAGCTATAGTGCTGGACTCTGAACTCAAATCTTATTGTATGGCTGGACTGTGCAAGGCCCATGTGAGCATACAGCGGCGATTCTCTTTGGAAAGTAACTAAGATTTGTCCATAAAAGTTGCAAGATTATCGTAAGGTTTAGTTTTTTGACATCCTGTGTAAACACGTCCTGTAAATGGTACCTGATGATGTAATGGAAACTTGTCACGTTATAGACTGTATATAAAGATGGGCGACATGATGGCTTCGAAAGGTGAAGCCAAAGTGTCTTGATCACCACCTGGTGGTTGGCTACAAGAAAGCTCATAAAGCCAGCCTCCTCCACAGCAGATGGGGCATGAGCTAAACTAAAAAGTCAAGTAAAATGTTGTCAAAGATAGTATCTATCATTTAACGTAGTTATCACACTGATAAATGTTCGTGTATTTTTTTAGGTAAGGTTGTTTTAAATGAGTTATTTGATGCTATAAAAAAAGGGTGAAATATCATTACTGACAGCCAAAATCCAGATTGTATGCTGGCCCAGCCAATAAATTCACTGGTCTTCCACAAGCTCTGGCTTTAGATGACAGCAAAATAAAAAGGTGATGACCCAGCAGGCTTCCAGAGGATTTATGTGTCATTCTGTATTTAAAAAGGACAATTTGTACATCATGAAGAAGAGGGTTGTCAGTTGAATGTATAGAACCTCAGATCAGGGTATATGACTACATTGAAAACTGATTGCAATGTTGCTCCTGTAGTGTCTTCATAGTCAAAGTGGGATAATGGGAACTTTGTAAAACTTAAAATATACCATTCAAAGATACATTTGTAAACTGTGACCAAAGTGTTCCATATAGTGCCTATTAACACACAGAGATACAATAAATAGTTTCTTTAAAAAATAAAGATGATGTTAGCATTTACTCTGGAATGTATAAAAGCCTGTGGGTTTTTATTCTATTCTACATTGTCAATATAGAAATTTGATTAGTGCAGCTTTGAGAAAAACAAACACGTATCTCAACAAAAACTGAATAAAAGGTCCTTTGTGTTGGAAGAGTTTATATTAAGATTTGTCTGCTTTTGCGAGTTTTTCTAAACAGAAGAGGTTTTCCCTGTAACCACTTATTGTGATGGTGTAGTTGCTTGTATTGCAGTAATATCCTCCTGACCTACATTTGTAGAATCCACACAGAAGCAGTGGGTCATTCCTATTGCATTGCATAAAATCATAAAAACACTTCAAGCAGGCTGACTGTGTTAATCCATCAGATGCCTCAAGGTGAGCTCTTGTTGCTTGAAGCCGCCACTCCGACTAGACTGAATAAGCTGAACTAGACCCGGTGTCCACCTTTCTGATAAATGGCTTGGGCACAATTCCCTCGCTTTGCTTTTTTTATGTCGTTGTCTGTCTTTGATGTCGCCAGATAATTGCTCCTTTTTAGAACTGGGAAAAGGGCCACTCAGTGCACACGTGATGGGAGAGTTTCCATGGTGACAATCTTTGTTATTCCACCTGGAAAACAACAGTTTATTGTACCCCTCGAAGAGGAACACGCTTTTGAATATATAGGGGTGCTGCCGTTCTGGGGCTGAGGAGAGAGGGAGCCAGAGAGGGGTGAATAGAAAGAGAAATGGAGGATGACAAGGGAGTAAAGGAAGATATGAGAGATAAATCAGAAATATATTTGAATGTGTGAGTCGGTGACAAAGGAAGATTTTCTTTCCTGTGTTCAATCTTGATGTGAGGAGCATTGGTTATGACCAATCAGGAGAAAGATTAATACCCACAAAGGATATAGATGGCTGGATAGAAAGTAGAAAGATGATACCTTTTTAGATGACAGGTACAAATGTCTCTTAAAATGAACATGCGATATTTCTTACATTATCCACCACTTTTCTCCTGTTCTGCCATCAGGGCATTCCCACTTTATCTCCCATTTTGCCCATATTATTATTATTATTATTAATAAATTCCCACTCCCATATTGCAAATGGATTCAGCTCAGGCATTTGTAAGGCTTTCATGCCTCGGCCCCATCAGTCTCCCTCATTTCCTCCTGCATTCGACTTGATGACTGAGCTAAACTCTACTTTACATCGCAGCACTTTGAATTAAAATCCTCTTCACACTCCAGTGTAACGATGAAATTGGCCGTCTCCCATTTTGCAGTTACCACCGTTGGATATTGCCAAATGCAATTATGGCAGAAAATGCATGGCTTCCGGCTACGGTTGGATTTCGGCTGCCTCATCCATTATATTGTACCTACAAGGTGACGAGGGTCAGGCATATTAATGTACCTGATTGATTTAGGAAGGACATGGCTTCAAGTGAAAGAACTGAGCCCCGAGCGAGGATTTTACAGGATTTTGAGAGTGAGTTATGTGTCATGTATTTTGTGATTCTCTTCTGTTACACAATAAACCTGAACACTCAAATATTACACCTGTGTTGTGAAGCCTATGGTTACTTGAATGACAAAATGAATTGCCGCTCACAGCAGGCACACATTCAAGGAAGAGTTGGATGATTATGTTCTTTATTTGTTGAAGGACAAAAGAGAAAGAACTCCACTCTCTGAAGAAGCGGGTGGATTACATATTTTCGGTAAACAAATTGGAAGCCGTATCGTGTGAAATTGCTCCCTGTGTGCACATCTAGCACATCATGTTTCTTTTTGTGCATGCTGAACAATTACCAGCAGCACTTATTTCAGTGGATCCTCCGATATCTCTGGGGTCTGCAGCAGCATTCGCTTCCCTGCTCTGCATCTTAATGGGAGAGGGGAAGAATTTCTCAAGATGAGGAGGCAAGTAAAGAAGGAAATGAGGATTATAATAACTGAAAAAATAGTAAAGAGGATTAGCAGTAACCATATAGTGGCTTTCATATTTCAGACCGTACCCTTTTGTTCCCGGATCTTCGTGCTCCAGGAGACTTGTGTATTTTTAGTCTAGAGGAGAGGAGGTCATGTGGCCCAGGTCAAATCAATCTTGGCAGCACCTGGAAGTTGCTTGACATCTCATATGATGGTTTTCATGTGTACAAACATTTTACTGAATATTTTCAGTCTAACCTAATTCTGTTTCTATTTACACGCTTTCAGACATGCACTGAACTCCGGAGACTGTCCGGACATCTTCTGGAGTTTGTCTGTTTAGATAAGTGCTATACAAATAAAGTTATCATATTCAAAAAGTGTACTTAGCAAACACATCCACTGCATGTTTTTTTCATCCTAGTAGAACTGTCACTTGAACTTTTGGACTCTCGTTATTATTTCCCACGTTACTTTTGAAGTTATCTACCTTGTGTGTCTCTAGGTTGTTTTTCACGTCCTGTGTTTGTCTATTTTCCCACTTTTGTGATTGTCCCCGCCTCCCGGATGTGTTTTACCTGTGTCCAATTACCCCCCTGCCTCCCTTGTGTATTTACTCTCTATGCTCCCTGTCCTGTTTGTCAGTTCATCTTTTCGTCAACCCCAGTTTGACCCTAATGCTTTCGTTCAGCTCCGTTTCAGCTCTGTTTCTTAGTCTTTTGAGTTTGGCATTTTCTTTTTGCCTCCCTGTTCGGATTAGATATCCTTTACTGCGCTGACACCATCCTGCCTTTGAAATCCATTAAGTTGTCTATGGCCATTACCCATAGTGCTGCCAAACAATACCATTAATTGATTAAATGAACAGTACCGTGTCATACTGTTTGCACACTCGTTCTTTTAAATATTATTCGTGATTTGTTTGTGATTATAAGTTGATTCCAGAAGAGATGGAGAGAGCAGAGAAAAATAGGACAGAATTAATGATTAATTGGAAAACCATGTCGTTATAGAGAATAGAAGAGAGTATGTGAAAGATTTTGATAGGAGGGTAAGAGAGCTAGATGACAAAAATGCAGGAATGATGAGAGAAATCCAGGGATCCAGAATAAATCATTGTTACTGTATGTGTGCACATGTGCGCCCTGTTTCCAAGAATGTGTATGTGCCCCTGCATAATTTACAGTAATAAAGCCTTTAAGCATTTTAGTAGGACAGCCTTTACTTTCCAATTCAAGTTTCACTCGCTCCATAGATTCTCACATGGTGAAACGCTCCTGTCACTGTGGCGATCACATCTCTGATATCCTGGTCTCATCCTGATGGATTATAGTAGTAGATTCCACTGGGATTTTTACTCTCAACTTTATTGATACGCTGTTATTTGGGAAGTTAAAAAATCCGATATGCCAATTTAATATTTCACCGTCTACTGCTTCAATCCGTTCTTCCTTAATTTATCACTGCTTCTCATCCCAGCTGACTTATTCATAATTTTCTTGAACATACCATCAATCCAGCACCGGGATGACATGAGAAATGTCAGATCTTAATCCTTTTGAAGCAGAACAATATGTGAAGGCAGACGACTGAAGCTTTACATCAAAAGATACCAATCAAAGTAAATGTGTGGTACGCATAATTTTATTCACGACAGATTATTAGTCAGGAAGCTTGTCTACATTATTCATATTTTGTCAAACAGCATATTTTTACCATGTTATGCTTTTCTGCTTTTCTGTAGTTTCCCCTCTGGTGTCCTAAATCAAGGAGACCTCTGCATGAAGTATTTTATTACATTGTGTCAGGAATGAATATTCACATGACCTCAAACTGTAGGTGTAGCTGCTCAGATTTACTGACATGTCATATGTATTGTAAGTGACTTTGAGTAGAATATATTCATCCATCTGATCCAGGCTTCTGTAGATGTGATCTAAGCTGTAAATCACAGCTTTAGTCATATTAACCATTTTTTTTGTCATATGAATAAATGATGAAGCAAAGAAAGATGGTGCATATATGGTATATCTTCTTGTGTTATCATTCTTTTCATATCACATTGTGTAAAGTGTGCGCACAGCTGAAGAGCATTTTTTTGTCAAGTGGCCCTGTCAGCTTATGTTGCAGGATAAAGAGTTTAGCCATGGAACTCTGACTGACCCTCCTCATCCCTGCTGCCTTTTAACCCAAAGAGTTCACGTCGTATACATCGTGCTGCACTAAATGGAATCACTGTTAATCTCCACCGTCAACCACTGTTGGGTCATCAAAAGGACACGCATGTAAAGCATGACATATTGTTAAAAGTAACAAAAACAATAAAGGAGTTTATTAAAAGCTCAAAACACATCTGTGCCTTAATACAGCCGCACAGAGACACTTTGACTGTACTTTCATTCCCAACGGTCCATTTGTTTAAGCTTTAACATGGTCAGATATTGGACAGCATTTTAGATAAGCCTTGAGGTTATTTCAAGAATGTGCAGTATGGTTAAAAAAAAGGCTACTTCCCTATAAAAGACTGTATAATTCAATGATTTATAGAGAATAAGGTAAACGGAAACTATTCAGCCTTGGACTCATAGAAGCTCATTAGCCAAAGCACAGTCTCATTAAGTGATTGTGTGATTCATTTTACGAACACATGTCAAACTAACAGCTTAAAACACAGAGGAATCAGTGAGGTGACAATTTAACATTACCTTGTATCTACTCAAGCACTGTTGACACATGAAGTCCGCAGTTCAAATTTTGGTTCCACAAGGGTCTGTCTGTGTGGGGTTTGCATGTTCTCCCTGTGTCTGTGTGGGAATTCTCCAGTTAATTGGAAACTCTGAAATTGTCTGTATGAGTGCGAGTGGTTGTTTGTGTTTGTATGGTGGCCCTGTGATACTAAAACTTCTCCACAGTTCAAATTTAGTAGTCTTGCCAAAAGCGTTTTGTTGCTTTCTGCTTCAAAAGTTAACCGGCTGTGACGCTTTTGCCATTTCTCATTAAATGTGGTTGTGACCCTTTTCTCCACGCTTCTGTCACACCCTCCTCTTGGTAATGACAGCTTCAGTTGTGTTTGTCTTCTACTTCTTATTCGCTGCTGGGTTTTTTTTCTCCCCCGAGGCCTTTTTGCATGAAAAATATAGCAGCACATGTAACAGTAGCCAAGCTTTTTCCCTTATGTAACCCAGTGCCACACCGGGCTGATGGTTGGGAATAGTGGTGTGTGTGTTGGCGAGAAACACATCCAGAAGTTTTCCTCACATGGCATCAGATCAGAAGAACTCTTGCACTGGTGCATAGAGTCGGTGTGATTGTGTTATCCACCTGCTGCCTGTCAATTTCAACACAGTGCAGTTGAAAGAAGTCACACTTCCACTAGCATGCCAGCTGTCAGACGAGCTGACGAACTGAAATGTAAATCATAAATGAAACTCTAATATGAACAGTGTATCTGTGTGTACCTGCCTCACTTATGCATGCACACATACAAACTGCTGTGTCTGCAAAACACCCCCCACGAGTCTTCTCTGAGGGAGAGGATGGGAAAACTATTTTGGGTCAGTTTAAGATGGTGATAGGTGGCTTACAAAATTTGCACTGAGTCTGCAAACTTGCGCAGTGTATTTCTCCTGAGTCTACATAATTAATAGGACCTGAGGCAGGCATACATTATTGAGGTACTGTATATACAATATCCATTCCCTTTTTTATATATATATATATATATATATATATAATCTTCCTTCCTTTTACCCTATGGAGATTACTCAATGCTTAATATCCATATTTGATCATTTAACAATTTCTCTGCACTCTAGGAGAAACAGTAACAATTGTAGTATGAATCACAGTATTTTATGGTTATTTGGATACATTTTCTTAGAGTTTCATCAACCCCCCAAAGGAACCAAACTTAGTTGTTTTAGTGCAATTTCAACCCTGAGTTTTGGCTGAAATGCCTCTCCAAGTAAATTCTTTAAAAAGCTTTTAGAACGCGGAGTCGGGGTAAGACATACCTGTTACCCACACACACACACACACACACACACACACACACACACACACACACACACACACACACACACACACACACACACACACACACACACACACAACTATTTTGCTTGTTTAGGTTGTCTGTCATGAGCGACGACAACAGAAGCAGCGTTGCAACAGAAATGTGTGACAGCTTCTTGTCACCAGCCTGAATGCTAAGACCACACAGTGGCCCGAGCGTTTGAACTGCTGGCTCTTGCAGCCGGTGCCAGTCGGACCACTGGCCAAGGCTCATGTCTCTGCCAGCGGGGGGGGGTGTGTGTGAATGCTAAACAATGTTGTGGTTTAGAGGTTTAGTTTCAGCAAAGATTTAAAAATTGATTTCGGGTTGACTCTACTTAAGCATTGGCCCTGCAAGGCTCCAAGATGGTTTAAAACACTAGGTGGCGTTATAAGCCGTGTTAAACCTCTAAATATAGATTTCTTTTTAAATACCTTTCGTTATAGATGTGATTTAAACCACCATTAATGTGTTTAATCACAGTAAAGCCATATTATTTGCTTGACTGCTCAAACCCCACATTTAAATTTGCACTACCTCTTTCAATTCTTACCTTTTTAAAGTCAGAAAATCTGAAAATCTGAAACATTAAACCTGATGCTACAACAATGCTCAGTCCACAGCACAAGCCACCTCATATCACAAGCCTAACGCTAATAATACAGATGATTTCCCTGGTGAGCATTACTCCAACTTTATTGCAGATAATTTCATCACCACTTTCCTTTATTTTAGTTCCCCATCAAAATGATGCAATCCATTGAATTTCCGACACTGTAGTTTAACTGTTCAGTGCTTTTCATTATTACACTATTAGGATCATATATATGGGGATGCTGTGTGCTGACACGTGTTTGTTTTCTTCTCTCAAATACCCACGAATAAAGGCTAATCCCACCTTCACTGCTTCCTATTAGAGGGGTTCACTCTGCTAATGATTATTACTGTATATGTTAAAGTGAGGTTAAAGTCGAATGTATGATATCCTGCGTAAAAACACAAGAGTTTGATACAGAACCAAAAAAGTTAACTGATGCAGTGAAATACAGTCACAATAATAATTTAGATGTTTAGGCTGCACAATTGTTTTTCTCGTGCCTATTGATATTTGAGCAAATGACCACGGTGACCTTTGCTTTGATGAGAAATAGTTACTTTTTACAGCATTACATTTTATTTCTAAATTAGATTGCATTAAATGAAAAAACTTAGACCACTACCTGTTTTTGTTTTGTTGGTGTTTTTGTTTTGCCCATAGTTAGGAAAGAGTCATTTTGAGTAGAGTTAAAATTGCTTATTTTATTACTCTTTTAAATGCTCTAGTAGTACTTGATACTGGTATGAAAATAATCAAATTACTTCAATGATGTGGAGCCATTGGATAAGTCTGTGCCAATTGCTAAGCCTCTCTTCAAGACTTCTCCCTCCCACTGTCTATCTCTATTTCTATCCCTCTCAGCAACATTTAAAGGGTCTCTCAACATTCAAGACGAGAGGTCAACTGACAGACTCCGATGCATCGCGAGCAAAAGGTCATGGATTTCTGCCAGCCAGCCAGCAAGTGGGTGCTGCTCCTCTCTGACCTGTTTTCTCTGCTGATGTTAAGTGGAAAGTCTATGAGACCAGACAGTGGAGAGACGAGGGGAGAGTTGCTCGGGGAATAGTGAAAGAGGAGCTAAAAGGTGAAAATTGAAGAGGAAAAGGGGACAGAGAGTTGTGAGGATGATTCAAGCGTCTGCACACCACGACACACATCTCTGCCACTTTGTTGATACTGAAATCTATTTTGAATCTTTCATTACAGGAAACCAAGACAGGAACAAATTCAAAGAGAAACATTTTCCTTTTAAATCGTTTTAATTGACACCAGCTCACGATGGACTGGGACTGACGGTTTAGAGGAGGAATTTGTCAATAATCCTGAAATGCAGATATTGATCAGAAGGTCTCCAATACTCCTCCCTGAGGATATTTTTAGGGATTACTTCCAACAGGGAACAGACCTCAGGGTGGACCCAGAACACGCTGCAGGGATTACATATCTGACCTGTTAACCCCTAAGGATCACATCACAACAGGTATCTTTATAAATAGCACAGACTACTGCTGTGAGTGTTTACTGCTTCTCCTATATGGATCCTCCATATGTCCTAAAATAACATTGTGCGAGTGGGCAAGCACACGTGTTCCTGTTGACACCGTGCTCGACTACCCACGGAGCTCTGTGCTTTCACTCTCGTATGCTATTTCTCTCCGTTAAATGGCGTGGTCAGAGGATCATGAGATAAGCCCCCTGGCTGCTGTTAGCACTGCATGTATATAATTGGCCTCCTTTAGAGGCTCAGTTTGCGAATGATGAAGTGTCAGCGAGCTCTTATCCTTAAGATATGTGGAGCTGCAGCTGGGCTGTGACAGAGACTAATGGATAGGCTTTGCCATGGGGACTGCTGTTGCTGTCCACTGACATTAGTCAACTGTGCACAACTTGCACACACATACATACAAATACGCCATGCACGCATCTACACGAACAACAAATCAGTGCATTCCACACAACAGTACACACACATACAGTAGTTTGTTTACTGAGGTCCGACAATCCCATCTAGGCATGAAAATACCCTGAAGGTGTCTGCTCCTGTCCAGACACAATCAGATGACCAAGATTTACAGTTTGCACATGAGGAAAATTAGCTTCTGTAAATAGAATCATTCTGATGTATTCCATGCCTGGAAGCGAATTGATTGCACACAGCGGCAGCGGCCCCAGCTGAAGCCCCACGGCCGTCGGCTTAGCCGTGAGCCCGGACTCTGATTGTTCTTACACATGCTTCATATGGAGGACTTCGCCTTTTGGTAACAAATATGTTTTCTGAGCAGAGTAGTGCACAGGTCTGAATTTTTGTCACTGTAGCTCAAGGCCAACAACACTAATATAGCATCAAACCTTTCAGCCGTCATCCTGCTTTAAATTATGGGCCTATTCATCATAAGGCATTATGTCAGTGGAGCCACTGTATTAGACCAACAGTGGTAAATGTTATGGTCGCCAAACATTATTCAACCAACCACCTAACCCACACAAGTCTTTAAACCTCACACCCCAAAACAATCGTAACAATAAACCAGTGAGAAATTTACATACATTTAAAAAGGAGGAGTAGAAGCATATTTTACATTTTACATGACGCCCATGCACATGAATGTGGGTCTGACAAATTTGTGAAGCTCATTATCTACTCACCACTATGCCGATGAAGTGTTTGAGTCCACAAAACAGTTTCAGGGGTAAACAGCGTTGCACGTAAATCCAATACAATTGATGTAAATAGAGAGTACTCGCAAGTTCTCACGATATATATATATATATATATTCTTTTATCAAGTGAGGAAGATAAGATCTAAAACTATCATTCTTTCTGAAGAATGAGTTGGTGCTGATCTATTTGAACCTTTTACTATATCTACACCAGAATATTTGTTTACAGGTTTACACCAAACTCGGTGCAGGGATGGGGCCTGGGCCTGCAAAGAACCATATAAAACTTGATGTGGATTACAGGGCCGATCCAGCAATGTTCTATGACAATTAATAATTACGGTTATCAGAACACTTCCTTTTTTTCTTTTATATTTCTACTATAAAACTAGATAATCATGTGTAGGATTGTTCGACCTTGGCTCTAGTTGAGTATTGGAACTATCACAAATTAGTATTGCTGCCAGTGTGAATAGTTTAGATATGAAATATTTGCTGCCCAGTATTTAGCATTATTATTTATTTATTTGTCGTGTACAGCCCTTTCATCTGATATCTATTTTAATAGACTGGAGTTCTTTTTTTTATCTTTCTTTGTTTGCCTTTTTATTTCACATCTTTGACTACAAAGAAGTGACGGCAAAGACATGTAAATTATCAAATATTCTTAATATTATATTCTAATCAGCCTTTCCCCCTCCTTCAACCCGACTACTTCATTTTCTTCATTTCTATTCATTAATTTATTTCTTCTTAATCAGCGACAGCGTACATTAATTATTTAATATGATCTAATGTAAAATTAGTCAGATTTAGCCTGGAGGTTCTTTTTCAGATTCAGGTTGAAGTTGCACATTAAAAGACACAAAGTACACACAAGCAGACACGCAAAGCAAACTAATCTTCATCCCCGTCACTACGTAAAGCATTAAAGTTTTATGTTTCTTGCAGTTGTAAGTGATAGTAGTGTTGGCTATGTAGCTCTGTAAAATGCTCTTCCATCAGTTTAGTAGTGGCAATAACCGGTTAAGGTTCGTACAAACAAGACCCAATTAGGTGGCAGCAGAACTATCGGCTTGGGGGAATAACTGTATTGGTTTCTGTTGGAAAACAAGATTGGGTGTGTTTCTAAGAGCTCAAGTAATATGCGCATCCTCTGCCAGTGTCGGTCTCCTATTGGCAGTTAAGACAACATGGCTCAAAGCAAAGATGCCGTCTCTGAGGACACAAAAAGGCATGCATATAGATGACACTGTCATTAAAGATCTATGAAGCAGCAATAAACCCCTCGTTACTGAGGGCGCCACACTTTAAATGGCAGGAAGCAGAAAGCAAGCAAAATGACTGGTGCGTTTTCAGTGACAGACGCTTGGAGGAAATATAAAATTAAAAACAATATATTCAAATTAAAGATCGTCCCTCAAGCAAAAAGCTGACATGTTGTTTATTCTAAGACTGTGAACATATTTTGCGGGACACATGGAGAGAGGCTGTGAAAATGCACCGCAAGAGCTGGCAGAAGATGAAACTAAGACAGTGGGGGCTTTTATTTTAAGAGTTAATTTTAAGGCAATAGATCTGACTCTTGGCACCGGATTTTGCTCACTGACAGGCACTGGAAATGATGCAATAAGCCAAGTGATGTTCTCTCTCTCTGTCTCTGTCTCTCTCTCCATCTCTCCCTGTCTCTCTGTCTCTTCCTCCCAATGCCATCAAAAGGGTGCCAGAGGCATTAAGGGCCAAATTAAAAGCAGTGTTGACATCTTGAGTGTGAATCACTGACACAGTTCGCCACTAGGAGGAACACACACACACACACACACACACACACACACACACACACACACACACACACACACACACACACACACACTCTCTCTCTCTCCCACTCTCTCTCCCTCTTGCGAAGTCCATTTTGTTATGCTTGACTAAGACCATGAAAATCTGTGGAATGATGAAGTGAATATTGGATGTGTAAACCTAGATTGCATTTTCAGATCTCTCAGACGCCAAATTGCAGTCATAGTGTGTGCTGTAAATATTCATAATCTATTAGTGTAAGGGCTGGGGTTGATGCTGGATAACGTATTGACTTAAAACTAGGTATCAGGTAGCTCAGTTGGAATTCCTTGGAACTTGAAGTTCAGTTGAAGTTTACAGAAATCACCTTGTGTGCTTACTTGAGTGATGGCAGCAGTAGGAATGTAGTGCTCAGCTAGTTTGGCTTCTAGGCTGCGATCACACTGACGGCAGTGAGCAGCTAAACAGCTCATTAACTAACATCACTGACGGTAACACATCACAACATCCTGACTTGTTTTGCTCTATGAATTCCTAAAATGCACGATTCATGCTAATCAGCTAAGTTGAGCAACTAACTCACCTGAATAATCTTTGACATTCAGAAGAACACAGTCTCAATTTATTGCACCAAGCTTCAACACTTGCACAAATTGTTAGTTATTTTTGTTCTTCTCCACACTTAATTTGTCTGTGTATGTCTTATCCACACGCTCTGCAGTAACCGCTGAGCAGCACCTGTGCATAGTTTGCAGGTGACGTGTTTAAGGAACATCTGTAACTGGGTAAACTACAGAAAAATCCTGGGTTACACCATTATTATTTTTTTTTTTTACTGTAATAATAGATTTGGGGCTGCAGCCCCAGAAGCCACCCCCTAGCTCTGCCCCTGCTCTTTAAATGCCATTGAAATTCCCTCTGGAAGACAAGAAAGTTAAGACTAAGGTTGAGCTTTCACCTCACTGATTAGTAAATATACTATTTGATTGTAATAATTATATATTAGATACTGAATACTAGTCCAACACAAGAATGGACACGTCTTTTAAGGACCTGAACTCAAATAGGCTTTCCAGGTTGTCTGCATGCAGCCTGTGCTCTCTCCACTTCTCTCTGCCCCTTTTGCACACAGACACAGACACACACACACACACACACATACACGGACGAGCAAATGCAAACTAGTCACTGCCTGCAGGCAAACTGAGAGGGGCTTGTTTTGTTTGGAGTGGCCTTTGTTTTGATACTGTGTCACGCAGTCAGTGTTTGTGTCACGCAGTCAGTGTTTTGTCACACAGTTGGTGTTTGGTACTCTGCTTCATCCACTCAGTGTCTATCCACGTACTTTATCCCATCAAAGTTTTAGCTGAATGGCTCTTACTGGGAAGCGCTGAGCGGGTCCTCTGGGGGGAAAAAAGAATTAGAGAGAGTGGAGAATAGGCGGAGCAGCAGCGAGTGTTTGTGTCTTGTTGAAGGAGATGCAGGGGAGTTATTTCAGATTTCAAAAACTGAGGGGAAGTGTTCATCACTGGCTGTAATACAAAAAGCAAAGGGCACCGGAGCACGACTCTTCATCTCCCTCATGGGTTTGAATTGTTTGTGAAAACGACAAGTGTCAGAAAGCTTTAGACACTGTTTACCCTCAACTGTTTCCCACTGTTTGCTGTTACCCTTGAACACGTGACGCCTGCCCTCCATCACAGTGATGAGTTTTGTGTGCGCAAGAGCAAAAGAGGCAATCTCTCATCAATCAATGATGTAAAACAGAAGTGACGCTTTTCTAAATGAGGAAAACTAACCTCTTTAGTAGAAAAATGACCATATCTAAAGTCTAATTTCTCCACGTCAGAAGGAGTTTTCCGGTGCTCTTACCGTCCTGCCTGTCTTTTAGGCATGGGCGGGGGGAGATATAGAAAGAGAGAGCGAGAGCGAGCCTGCGGCATCTGACGGGCCGTGGGCTGCGAGATCCTTCAAAAGACTCTGACACATCAAAAAGACCCTGAAGTAGGAGGGAGCGAAGCAGAAACATGTGTTGTGCTGAGTGTTCAGTCATATCTATTTCTCTCATACTTTCTCCTCGTCTTTGCCTCTTTCCTCTTCCTGTTGTCTTTTAAACCATTCTCCCATCCCCACTTTCCTCTCATTCGTCGCTTCCTGCTCATCCACTCGTTTTGTCAACTTGGTGTGATTCTCCATTGCCCTCCTCCAAAAGATTCATACATAGACACACAGATGGACACACTTAACATTGCTCTGGCCAATGGCATTGAAGCAAACACGTTATAAGTACAGACTAGAATAGATTAACATTTTTTTCCACTTTACAGGATCTTTTGTTAAAGGGTAAACTCCCATAAATCAAAGCCCTAAAGACATTATTGAACGTAGTGTAAGGGCGAAAGGGTGTTTGACATTGATTTCCTTTAGTCATACATTAACATACATTGAACAAATGACAGTGATCTAACCAAATTTAACATTTACATATTTTTTTTATTTTGTGTGTATCCAAGTGTCATTCAACATCTGTTAATGTGACCTGTATGCAGGAGTGTGTCGATAGAGTAGGCAAAGCAGGAAATTGCTTGAGGCCTGAGCAGAAAATGTCTGATTATGTTGGTTTGCATCAATGACAAGTTTCTTAAAACCGCTTAAATTCTATGACTGGCTCATTGACTGTATATAGAGATAAATGACACGTCTCTTCTTCCTCCCACTTTCCAGAAATGAAGCCAAACTATCCCCTGATTTGAAGGCTAACGTCCCGCGCCGATGACGGGATTTGGAGCCAGAGTCTGGTCAGTAGCGACCAGGGGATGGAGCCGAGGTATCGAGGTCCTGCGGATACACACACTTGAGCAATCATGAGTCAGTCACGCTTTATTCTAGTGGGGGGGGGGGTTGCTTGATGTTGGCGCCCTCATGTCATGCCTGTGTCTGCTTTTAACGGAATAGTAAATCTGTATTGTGTCACTTAAATGGTGTTAGATACAGATACACCCCCAGACATTCAGCTGCCACCTTAACAGTTTATCCTACTGTTATTTATTTATCACCTACAGTGGTTTTACTTTTAGACCGGGGATACAAATTTATCTCAGCAGGTTTTTATCATCGATGTCAGAGGGACGTCCTTATGAAGCAAATATTTTTAGATGTGTTTATCATTTATGAGAATATCACCAAAGCAGTCTGTCATCCTTTGAACCCAGCCTGAATTTCTGGGTTTATTTTGAGCTTTCCCTTTGAGACCCATCACTCTGACAGGCTTGAGTTAGTCCACTGGCCCTCGGTCCATTTCGATTAGCGATGTTGATTTTTAAAATGATTATATATATGTTTTTACATCCATATAAACTCTGTACTAATTCCTTGTCAGTCTGGTGTCAATGGTATTTGTCTTCAGATTTGCTGAGTTTCTTCCGTGCTCAGTGAAGAATATCTGTTTTCAAAGTGGAACAATCAGAACAGATTAACAAATCACCTCCTAAGATCTATTAATAATGATCCTTTGGTTAGTTTAAAAGTCTTTTTACCCTCTCATCACAAAAGGTCTGATCATGTAACTTTATATGTTAATAAAGTAATTGATAATAAGTAGTACATGTACTTCATCATGCCTGTGATTTCTGCAGCTTTTTAAAGCAGTAACCTAAAAGTAAAAGTCACAGTGCTTCATTTTCAGGTGGCAGCTGTTGTTGTGATATTGATCGGTTGAATCAATCACAGTGAAAGAAAATTACAAATGTCACTTTAAAATTAACAGGGTTGCCTTCGGAGTAACACCCGATTTTTTTCTTTTCTTGCTTTTCTATGCAAAATCTATAAATGTTTAATATCTGGTAAGGGGTACAGCGTGGAGGCTGACACCACTTTCCAGTGTTGAAAAATGTATGAAAACAAGAGCTCTGCGTTTGTACTGGACTGCTCTTTACATTACTGTTCATCCTTTTTATAGGACCAGAATCAATCTACTGTATGGAGGCAGCATCCGATGCAGTTTCCCCCGTTGTTTTAGGCCAGAAGGCAGTGGAACACGTGTAGTAAACCCAGTAATCCCCCCGTTAGTGGAAATATTTTATATAATCCTCTCCTCTTCTGTTGCTGGGTGGAAGGAAAAGCTCCTGCGTCATCACAGCTCACCCATGCACCTACCTATATTACGTTCCCAGAGTAGGTGGGATTAATGCAGCCCCACAATCCAAACATTTGATATTACAACATGGTTTAAAACAGGTCATCCGTAATCCCATATCATGATCAAAAATGTAATGATGGTAATGGTGTTAACATGCAGTATCACTCACAAAGGAGATATATACTCCACCCCTGTCTGCTGCTGCACATCACATTATCTATGATCCTTATTGAGGCCGTCATAAACCCAGAACTTGACCTGCAGGTCACAGGTACTAGATTAATTTTCCCAGAAGCATTTTGAGTGCATTTGATGTCATGATAACGCTGCACAGAGCAGAAGTGATCGGATGGAAGAAGAAACCCCGCGGCGGGGAGAAGTGGCAGTTTTTATGACTTCCTCCCTCCGGCTCAATTTTCTCCAGGCACAATTTCAAACTTTTTATGACTGAGTTTTTTTCAAGCTTTAAAAAATCTATTCCGGTTGTAGTTTTATATGCAGCTCTTATCTGGTTTATCATTAATGTTCGGAAAGAAAACTATGTACTTTGTCACTGGCTTATTACAAGAGCATATTATGAAATGCAAGGGTTTGTCTTATTTTGTCAGAACATAGTGAAAAGTGATGTTAAGTCATTTTTAGTGTACTATCATATTGAGAAAAGCATGAACTCCTCACACTGGAGAAGCTCAAAGGAGAGAATGTTTAATTGATGACCAAAATAATCTGAAATGTTTTTCTGTCGATCAACTATTAATTATTTAACTCAACAATTTCAGTTCTAGCATAAATAGATAGTACTGAGACCTCCGGATCAATATGGAATTTATGGTAGGTGTTTCACGATATGAATCTATTATTTTATCAATCACATACGTTTCAATGATGATCAATTGATTCATCCATTGAATTATTTCCTGTTTAGGTGTCTACTTCTATCCCTCTCTACCCTCAGAGACGCTGTATCATCAGTGCGGTGATGCAAACCCAACACGTTTGCATTCCACAGGTGACGTCTCTACAGTGTCATTCTGAGTCTCACATTTTCTGTCCGAGCTCAGCCAAGCACCTGCCTGCCCGACGCTCTGACTGACCCACGGTGCCTCTGGAACCTGATGTGTTGCCGTGACAACGGGCCAAATAGCCACCCATCTTGTGTGGCAGGCGCAGGCCTCACCGGGGCTTCTTCGTGATAGTTGTTTTCCTCTCCTTCTCCCCCCTTTCGTTCTCTGACAGTCTTTATCGTTTCATCTAAGTGGATTTGTGAGTTGGATTTGTTGACAGAAGAGAGGTGGTTATGCAAAGAGGAGGTTTCCTGCATCTCTTGTCTGTTATATGTGATTTAGAGTCTGTGCACTATATCGCTCTGATTTTTCTTCATGTTGATGGTGTGACAAGCTGTCCACTGAAACACAATGCTTAATAAACCTGTTTGGAGGATGTACTGTACAGTACAAACAATAAAAGATGTGATTTTTCTCCCTTGAGTTTTCTGTTGAGCAATCCTTCTTTCACAGTCTGTTTGTTTCTTTCACACACACACATGGAGCAGAAGAAAACAGAGAGGGGGGGGGGGGAGAGAGACTGTGATCATATATCATAAATGTAATATCAGCCTCCATTTTCAGGAAAAAGAAGTGACCCTCTCCACTTGCTTTTGACTTTGAGTGTGGTTTGATGGATCTACAGTGGAGACCTCAAACACACCATGCACTGATAACCTGCTCACCCCCTCCCATCATCAGTGCGGCCTGTCACTGCAAATTGATAAGTTGTTCGCTGCTTTGCTTCCTCAACAACACAGTAAATGGTTCACTCCATGTAATCACAGCAGATGAAGATGTATGATGATGAAGACGGCACCCAAGTGAAACCTTGATTTTTCATATAAGGGGCCCTGTGTCATCTTCTCTGGGCTCATTTACTTTATTTTCTCTGAATAAGAAACTGACTCGTGTTGATCTTAAGGACAAACTTTGACTGCTTTTATTGTTTTCGGTGCTACAGAGCTCATGGTGTAGGACGGAAATCCTGCGTGTCTCATGGTAAAAATGCATGGAATTCGGCACATGACACGTCTTGCATGGCATTACAACGATGGCTGCCGCCGCGTAAAGGCTAAATACTGTAGCTACAAACACTGAATAAACATGAGCTTGTACATTAAGAGCGAGAGTTCCTGTCTTGTCTCATTTCATCAGCTGACCTCAAACACACACACACACCGATAAGAGACTGTCCCTGAATGAAAAGTCTGGATGTTGTTTTTTTTGCAGTTCCACACAGTCCGCTCCATCACTGCGCGTGCCAGTGAACACGTGGGGTCACGGTCTGTGGAATTTACATTTGATAATCTTCTTGAAAGCATTTTGGAAGTCTTTGTTGAAGTAGGCATATATGATGGGGTTGAGGAGAGAGTTCGAGTAGCCCAGCCAGTTAATGACTGCGCCCAGCCACTCGGGCATGTAGCAGCTCTCTGCGCAGAAAGGCAGCACCAGCGCCACGATGAAAAAGGGCAGCCAGCAGAAGATGAACGTCCCCATGATGATCCCCAGGGTCTTCACCGTCTTGCGCTCCCGGGCCAGCGCGATCTTCCTCTTCGCCCCCGAGTTCTTCTCATTCATGTGCTCGTAGCCCTGCGAGGACTGGGGGGTGTTGGGCAGAGGCAGGTGCGTCTTGGAGTTGCTCAGAACTTCTATGATCTCCAGTGACTCGCCCTCCTCCCCGTGCTTCACTGCGCCGTTGACGCACGGAGAGCTGGTTTTGGACTCGTCGCCGCGCTTCCAGCTCTTTCCCCCGGCCTCCCCGTTGGTTCTCTTGTGGAAGATCATCGGGGACACGGTTAAGCACTTGTCTGACCCTTTAGCTTTCTCGGGTTTTTTGACAGTCTTTCGAATCCGAAACCGGGCAGCTTTGAAAATTCTCCCGTACAGGACCAACATGAGGATAAGGGGGATGTAAAAAGCCCCGAACGTGGAATAGATGGTGTAGCCCGGGTCCTGGCTGATGATGCAGGCGTCAGGGTTTGCTCTGTCTTCGGCACTTCTCCAGCCTAACATAGGCGGAATAGAGATGGAGAAACCAACTAACCAAGTCACACTAATCAAGAGCGCAGCTCGCCTCGGTGTCCGTTTGTTTACATAGTCAATAGGGTCAGTTATGGCCCAGAACCTGTCCAAGGCAATTGCGCACAGATGCAGGATGGATGATGTGCAGCACAGTACATCCAATGAGATGAATAAATCACAGATATCCTGTCCCAATGTCCATTTGTTCAAAACCTGATAGAGGGCCGCCATAGGCAGAACCAGAACCGATACCATTAGGTCTGTCACAGCCAGGGACCCGATCAGATAGTTGGCCACATTCTGGAGCGATCTCTCCAGGTAGATGGCTGCCACGACGCACGCATTGCCAAATATGGAGCAGAGGATGAGGGACCCCAGAAGCAGGGAGGTGATAATCTGGTAACTCAGCTTCAGGTCAGGCAGAGACCCAAACCCGGTGCCATTCTCACCCCGGTCCCTGTCCGCAACCACGTCCATCCCGTGAGGGTACCCGCCGGTCGCGTTGCTCCCGTTGCTGCTTGTTGTTATAAAATCCATAGTGCGACCACACTCGGAGCGCAACTTTCCCAGAGCAGTGTGTGTGGGGGGGGAGGGGGGGACACGCAGCTGGACAGATGTGCCGGGCACAGTCAGTCAGCCCCTCAAACTGCTGCTGCTGCTGCTCTCTCTTTTACCGGGGTCCATCGGAGTTACCGAGTTCGTGCCGTCGCTCTCAGGACGCATGACGCAGGCGTGTTTGTGAGTGTGTGTGATGGGGGGTTGTGTGCGTGTGTGTTGGAGCCCGTGAGTGTTGACAGCCGGTTTGCGCTCACTGTTACTGCGAATCATCTGAGCTTAGTGGCGGCGTGAATTCATTTATAGCAGCAGCTCTGGGTACGTCAGACCCCGAGGAGGTCGCCCTGGAGTTTTGTGCGTGTGCCCCGCTTGTTGCTCAGTTTTTCACCGCAGACAGCCGAGGAGGAAGCAGAGCTCTCTCCTCTCTCTCCTTTTTCTTTGGACTCACTTATAGCTATAGCATTTCGTGGATGGCTTTTTAAAGGGTAGGTGTCAGCCAGGACTAACACTTATAAACTTGTTTAATAAGAAGATAGGAAATAACAAGGCACATATGTTGGGGGGGGGGGGGGGGGCTACTTCAAGTGGTAATATCTTGATCTTCCATCACTTCAAATGAACTCCTCGTTGAATTCAACTTGATGTGAAACAGATGTTTTCCAATTGGTAAAGGAGCTCAAAGGGGAACTCAAGAGTGTTGGTGCGCAAACATCTGTATTTGTAACCGGGAAACTGGGAGAAAGGTAAAATGCGTAAAACAGTGTTGAGAGTGAAAGCTGGTTTCAGGACCAGGGACAGCGCCATGTCAGTACAGAGAGGAAAGCTGCTGCCATCTGCCGTCCACAGAAGGTACTGCACCAAATCATGACTTCTGATCTCACTACTGCGGGTTCACACTGAAGTGAGACACTGTGGGAAGGGTGAGGCAACCGGGAGGGGGCTGGGCTGCGGCTGAGGGGGAATGGTGGGATGATAGAAGAGTGGGAGAGAAGCTGAGAGTGTGTGAGTGAGTGAGTGAGAGAGAGAGAGAGCGGGGGGAATCCCTTGAAAACAATAATTGCTATTGCCGCGTATTATATTGTGAGCAGTGAGAAATAAAACCAGTGAGGAAATACAGGTGCGCCTTCAGAGGGACGGATGGAATGGATTGTATTTTATATGATAGTAAACTTCCACTCAAAGCACTTTACACTGAGTGAAAATCCCCCATCCACATGCACATTCATACAGCGCTGCTATATATAGTGGCTCTCTATTATACATCCCATTCATACACTGCCAGGACGCCCATCAGAGGCAATTTTAGGTTTTGTGTTTTGCGCAAGGACAACTCAACGTGCAGAGGCGAGGAGCTCGGGATCGAACCGCTGACCTTTTGAGCCTCGTAGGGGGTGGGGAGCTCTGTTATCTGAAGGAGAACAACTTAATTCAGAATTTAAAGGGGAACGTGAAATTAAAAGGGGGATTTAAAATGGAGAATTGTGAAAACAAAAAGCTGAAACATTAATGCTCATCACAGTGTGTTTGTTTGCAGGGCAGTAACGTTTTCTGTCTGCATGACTGGATTTGCCTGGTTCGAGGTAATGATTGTAATAGTAGGATTGAACACCACTATACACAAAAATATATATATTGTGTGGCGTAATTTCTCGTTTGCAAACTGCCCCTCAGATCCTCTGATGAAGCTTTAGTGGTTGACCCAAATCTCAGGTTGAGGACTAAAGAGCCTTTGGCGGAGGGTCCCCTAAACCTTGGACTTCAAGCTGCTAATTATATTTCTGGACAGAGGCTTTGAAGGGATCTTTCATAATTAGTTTTCATAATGTTTATATATTTTCTAGTCTCTATTTGTCACTTAATTAATCCATAATGTCTCATAAGGTTTTATGGCATCTTACTTGATGACAAAACATACTGAAGGTTTTTATAAGTGTGTCTTTTGGCACTCGTCAGAGGAGAAAGACAGAAAAGGGGAGGGGAAAGGGACAGCAGATCCCAGTCCAGAAACAAAGTACGTGAGTGATATTTTTATGTTTAATTTTAATACTTATCACTTGTTATTGGGTGAGAGAGGGGAGAGTAGTTCATTGTTATAACTTCTTGCATGACTTGTATTTTCATCTTAGTACCACTGCTGGTGAAAGCCAGATCTCCACATGGGTTAAGTAGGGTCTCTGTCCAAGAGCTCCAGTTTCCTGAGGTCCCCAAAAGCTCCAGATCACCGCGTGACAACTGGTTTTCAGTTTTCATTTGTGAAACATCCATTTGCGAGAGAATTTGAAATGTCACAATGCAAAATGAGAAGTACTACCTTACATTACTCTGTCCCGTAGGACTGTACCCACAGGGGTGATCATGTGATCACTTTGAAAATTTTCTAGGTATGTGTACATAATGGATATGTAAATGAGGCTGAACAATTAAACATTGGAATAATCAGAATTTTAGACTGGTGAACACCAAAGAATAAAACAAATATACTCAATATTAATAGCAGTACCTTAAATATTTTAGTCGGTCACATGAATTAGAGGATTTAGAAACATAGCCTAATATAAACTAACTCTAAATAAAGCTTTGATTTCACACTTTTCCCCTCAACGTTAGTTTTCTTCTTCTGATAAAGAATCTTTTGTTCTCAACCCTTAGATCCTATATTTAGAGACAATAACGCAGCCTGTTGGGGAAAAAAGAGCGATTGAACAGGTTCGACTGACATTTTTCATCTAATTCAGTTTCTCCTTGTCTAGAAGTTTCTTATGTGCAAGTCTGACAAAGACGAGCCAGAAACAAAACACGGACATCAAATGAAGGAAAAATTATTATATTTATACGACAACTACACACACACACAAACACACCCACACACATATACACACTCTCCCTGTGCTCTGTTTATCAAGTGCAGAATGAAAAAAGCTGACACCAGGGTATGGATGTGATAAAAAAAAGGTGGCTCTGGCTTTTTCATCTTATTTTGTGTGTTCAGTGGTTGCATAGAGATGTGTTTTCTATAGGTCACACAGGACAATAGTGAGGCCGGGAACTGTGCAACTATTGTAATGTGGCTCACCAGAGGGACTTTGTCTTTGTCAACAATGTGGAATGTCCCAGGGGGCTAACAGGGCCAGGACGGACCAGGCCAGAGGGCTTCACCGTTCACCTCCTCTGCACTGGAACAGTCCGTCTAACTCAGAAAAAAAGAGCTGCACTCTATACATCCAGAAGAAGTTGGAGGCAGAAACAAGACTGAAGGAAGGATGGCAGGGGAAAGACCATGCTAGCTGGTTGAAGTCACATCAGACACGCTCTGCTGGTGCCTAAGGGGGCTGCAAGGGCAACGTCATGAGCTGCCATGCGGGGGCCTCTGGTGTGAATGGATCAAGCAGAGTTGGAAGTCAAGGAACTGAGGACGCCAGTGAAGAAAGAGAAACGTACACCTCATGTTTAAAGACAGTGAGACCTTGTCTGAGGAGTGCAGATCCAGCAGGAGAGGGGAGGTCGAGCGGTGGGGAGCATCTGATGAGACCTGCCCTGCCGGGGAGGAAATCACACAGAAAGACCTGCAGAGAGGACGGCAGAGGACGATGGAGAGAGGACAACCAAGAAACTGAGGAGGAGAGACACCGTGTTGGACACGTAGAAGGAAGGGACAGAGGAAAACAAAGGCAGAGGAAGACTGAGAGAACTGAGACACATGGAGATGGAGGAACAGGAAGCACTGGAAGTTCATCCAGCTGTAATTCTGTGGAAGCGAGAGAAGGATCACACAACTTCCAGAGAGGACACACATGTCTCAGACCTCTCAGTATTGCCTGCTCCCAGACCACCCCCTTCAATTTAAATGCCCAATCTCCTCGGCCCACAATGAGAGCCGGGTCTTCTTCTCTCCCTCAGCCTCCCATCCAATCCAGAACCACACCTCTGTCTCCTCAGAGGCGACCTGCAGGAGCCTCACACCGCCACCCGCTTCGTTCATCCAGGGAGCCAGATCCTTTCTGGGTGGAGGTCGGAACGGGGGCAGCAACTGGGAGATCATCGCAAAGCCGTCGTAGCACAGAGTTAGGAGAAGAGGAGGAGGGTGAAGAAGAGGAGGAGGAGGTGGAAGATGGCGAGGAAGAAGGCAGCGGCGTGATGGATGTGATGAGTCAGGCCGTGACCCCGGCAGTGCTGCCGCCCTGTGTTCCGTTTGGAGAGAGGAGGATGATTAAAAGAGAGAAAAACAGGATTAAGTGTCTGAGGAGGAGGCAAAGGAGGAGGGAGAGGTGGAGACAGAGTCAACTGGAGAGCAGACAGGTGAATGACACAATTAACAGCCTTCTTATTACGACTGGCTGCTGAAGTGTTCGTTTACCAAATATTTTGCCAGTCAAGAACTACAGAAGAGGTGATTAAATGACTGAATAATTATTTTTTTCTCCCATTTCTCAATTGATACAATAATCAAAGCAAATCCTATGTGATTTTTTCACGTGGCCACTGAAAACCTGTGAGATGAAGGGAAAAACATCTACTGCAGAATGACAAACGATTAACATTCATCAAATCAAAGGTTCTTCTTTTCATGTGCAGCCTTTATCAGCACCAGAGTTCACACAGAAGAAGAAAAACACCACATGCAGTGGGTCTTTGATTTGGTTGTTGACTTTAGGGAACAAGTGGACACAGCAAAGTGAAGTATTTCAAGTGACGCTGTGAGATTTATATAGTCGACCACCTCAGCACTGAAATTACCTAACTCATCCACTTAAAGGTGTGTTTGCATTTTAGGATGGAAGGCTAATGCAGAAAAGAAAGTAAAAGCTGCTTGTCTGTGTGCGTGTGTGTGTGTGTGTGTGTGTGTGCGTGCGTGCGTGCGTGCGTGCGTGCGTGCGTGCGTGCGTGCGTGCGTGCGTGCGTGTGTGTGCGTGTGTGTGTGCGTGGGTGGTACATAACAAAAAGTACAAAAATCTACTTCTACTACTTTCTCACTGTATTTATACTTTACAGGATAGAGTGTAGCTACTGGACACATTTATATCTGTGTGCGTGTGTGTGTGTCTGACTCTCAACGGCCCTATCAGCACCAGGCTCATCTCAACAGCCATTGTCTGTGCGGTTTAAAGTGGGGTCACATCTGAATTAGTTGCACGATGAGGCTTGGGCAGAGAGCCCTTCAAAACCGGGCAGACAAAAGAGCAGACTCTGTTTTGATTGGCTGCCGCAGATCTGCAGTCGTGTCGGCGGGTTGAATTTATTCTAACTGCCGTATCACAGACGGCTGAACAGAATTAGCTGCTTTGATACTGAGAATATCCATTTCTTAATTCTGCGTCCCTCATGCTGATATCATTGTTTTAAGCTGAGATCTTCCTCTCTCTGGCTCATTGGAGGTGGTGTGTTGACGTTCAGCCGTGATGTGGTTATACACATGTCACAAACTCAGTTGTTTCACGATGAATCCACCCTGAGGAAAATGCATCTATTTTTAAATCTGCCCAAACTTACCCAACATTTATCTCACACGTAAACTATAATGTGTTTTCAGTAGAGTGTATAACTCCACTGAGCCCTGCACCTATTCTGTTGTTTGTTCTGTCGTAGTTTGACTAGTTCTAACTATTGAGGACAGACTGTATTAGCTGTTGATTCAGTACTGAACCCACATTACCCCCCTAACCACATTTAAATCTGCTAGATCTGGATTTTTATTAGGATCCACACCAAATTGCACTCTCCTGAATATCAGTCTGCCTGATTCATGCATTATTCCCTGGGAAATCAGTGAAAGTATAAAAAAAAAACACCCTTTCTCACAATGTTAGAGAAAGTTATCAACAAATTCCCGGATTGGCCCATTTGTCTTTGGATTGGCACCGACAGACAAGACAAACCAATGACAGAGGTGAAAACTAAAAAAACTTTGTGGTGTAAATTAAGGGTCAAATGTAAGAAACTCAAGATTAGTGTCTTGTTTTTTCATGTGCACACAAGCAGAAATGTAATTTGTGGTTGAATCAACACAGGGTTTGTCAGTGTCGCTGGTAGCATGTATTTGAACTTAAAAAAGAAAAAGCCAGGCTAGCTCCTTGACTCTGCTGCCAGTCTTTATGCTAAGCTAAGCTAATCGTGCCCCATCGCCCCATGCAGCTCCACATTTAATGCATATAAAGAAGCTGGTATTGACCTTCCCACAAAACTCTCAGACAATCACTGAGTAGGGCTATTTTTCCAGTTGTTTATTTATTTAAACTTTGATTTATTCATGAGAAATTGAAACGAGCTCGCCTGCTCATTTATCATTATCAAAGTTTATTGAACTTGCATCGTGTTATCTTTGCTCTGTTACATTTATCGCCTCCTGGGAGCCGATAAATCAGCCAGCATCACTACAGCTCATAGGAGGGCTGCTGGCAGGTCAACAATAGCTGTTCTCATTCAGGTTTTTCTGCTTTGTATGGACTCGAACTCCCCGATCACAAAGCCTCGCTCAGATGTCAGATATGTTCTTTTCAGTTTTGACAAATAAGATACTTTATCTATTCATCTCCCGTCCTAACTTTACTGCTTCCCTGTTACTTTTCTCTACTTGGTTTGTGGGAAACCAAGTTTAAGGCCCCGAGTAAAATGTCTTGTTGTGCTTTCTGCAATGCTTTGCAGGAGGTCAAAGGTCAGAGCAGCAGTTATTATCATCCGTGTTCCCACAGGAAGAGGTTGCATCCTGTGTGGTGTGAGACGATTAGTGCTGCATTATTAGATGCTGTCGGTCTAATTGCTGTTATAGAGAAGCTGAAATGTGGTTTTAGTTGCAGTAAGTTGTTTATCAGTGGAAGAATTATGATTCCTTTATGTTTATTCACTTTCAATTATTCCGTTTTGTGGAAGAGTAGCTCCTACATGAAGCTCCAGCCATGTCTACTTCTTTTATTCTACTCTTGATTTATTAATTTGATTCATTAATTTATACTTCTCCATGATGGTGAACAGGTATATTTATCTATATATGTACACATTCACCATTGTCCCCAAGACAAAGCTGCCATGTTACAGTGCATGTAACCAGGGGAGAGCCTCGGCGCCCATTATAACTTGGGATCCACATGCTCTGGAGTCTCTCCTGTGTTAATGACACACCTTGGGAGGCAGGGCTGGTGTGACAGGGAACTCCCTAGAGCTCCCCCTGGGTGAGAGAGTGGTAATTACTCTGCACGCACCCCCAGGCTTTCTCAAATCTGGAGCTTCAGACATTGCTCCCCAGGGGTCTGCTGACACAGGTCTGCGGATGAATTGGGGGGGGGGACCCCGGCTACTGTTCTCAAAACGAGTTCTGATGCATCCTCTCATGTGAGTTAAGGTTGGGATTTGGAAATGTGAGGCCGAATGTGGATTTAGGTGTAGGAGCACTTGGGAGAGACGTCACGATGAAGATGCTGAAGAGAGGAGAGAGATTTAAGGGGATGGAGCTGCCAGATGAATTGTGCTGCATGAAGTAAAAGCTTACTACTTTAAAATAAGAGGCGATTGCCCATGAGCAGTGTAAACAAAATGTTTTCTATCTAACAGAACTGCGTTTGCCTGACCTCTGAAAAACCTACGATAGATTGCTCAGTAATAACAATATCCTGAGATACTGCTTCTGTTTCCTGTGAAGTGGATGGAGGTTGAACTTCAGGGTCAGATTGCTCTCTTTGTGTTTGTGCTGTTCAGTAGTGAGAAAATGAAGATGGGCGCTTCACTCCACTTAACTCACACCTGACACACCCGAAATCTCACACGTATTATTCTGCCGTACAGGCAGGTGTCAAAGACATTTACACTCTGATAGGGTCCATTTTCACGTAGATTTACTTGCAACTGGTGCAGTAACATCTTGTAGTGTTAATGTACGCTTAAAACCTTGTGTCTGGATTGTTCTCTGTTATTCTGTAATATGTCTCAGAAGCTCTCTGTTTGTAGAAATGATCCATTTTTAAATCTCTCATTGCACCAGGGGTTTGTGTCAGAGATCAGCTTTAAACTCTGAGCCCAAAAACTGAACTCTGAAAGGTAATATCAGTTTAATGAGTATGTGCATGGTGGTTGTCAATGGAGCTCCCTTACTCATCGTGGCAACAGGTAAATAAAGTGCAGCGCTTCCCTTTTAATCCAATGAAGCTAGAAACATGAATTATTACAATGCACATTAATCTTAAGCAAAATAAATGGCAGCAGCAGTGAAAGATTCCTGAGTTACAGCACAGCACCAGCCGGCCTCTCACTCACAGATATCCCATAATATCCAATATGATATGTGAACTAGGATAGGGACGTTCCATCAGTGCGATGGTTTTTTATGTATCTGTGCAGGGGAACTGCAGTGTCGTCTGAATGTCTCAGTTTTAAGAAGACAGACCAGATTTTATTCTGAGCTGAGATGCTTGTTTCTTATGTTGATGAATGATTGATCAGAAAAGAGGTCATGTGAGTAAAAAAGAGTAAATGGCCAACAAGCTAATGTCCAACCAGGATTTAAATTGTCTTCCAATACGAATGAGCTGCAGTGTGTGTTTGATATCTGTAAGCTTCTCCAGGCTCTTCAGGTCGGGACGGGAAAAAGGGAAACTCAGGGTTTGTTGATGAAAACCTGCCAGCGAGCAGGTTGGGTTCACACACTGAGTGAAAGTCTTCTCAGTTTCTGTACCGGAAAATCCTGAGTTTCCCTTATCTCAGGATTAACACACACTTTTCACGTTTTCACTAAACCTGCTTTCTAAATCTGCCCCCAGGGTCCAAGTTATCACATCCTGTGCTCAAAATGAAACCTTGGATTTAAATTGAATGGAATTGTGAAGTTGGAGAAAAGGTTAAAAAAGAGGTTCAGTTAAAAATGTCCTGCTCTTATTCTCATATTCTCATCAAATCTCTTTTTTAAAAACAGTATTGTGACACTAATCCAATTTGAATCTCATCCAAAACATGAAAAAATTATGACATCAGAACTACATCTACTTGCACGTGAACACATGCGTGTGTGAATCTATGCACATAAATATTAATCTGCATTAAGGAGGAGCTCTGCAGTCATGCAAGGAGACATTCGTTCACAAACATGGATGCTTCTCCCCTCTGCACCCAGAGTTCCACAGGAAACCCGTCCAGCAGCAGCAGTGAGGACGAGGAGGACGTGAGCGCCGGGGACAGAGAGGGTTACATCTGCGCTGTGTGTTTGGACGTGTACTTCAGCCCGTACATGTGCCACCCCTGCAACCACGTCTTCTGTGAACCCTGTCTGAGGACGCTGGCTAAAAACAGTCCCACCAACACCCCCTGCCCCCTCTGCAGAACCATCATCACGCACGTCTTCTTCCAGAAGGGTGAGCTAACGGGCAATAAGGACTTACTCTTCCTACTTATGCCTCTAGTCAGTATTCTGGATCGAATAATAGCTGCCAGTAAAATGTCTATTAAAAACGAACCCCACCATGACTCAGTAACATTACTTTCAGATGAATATAATGTTAGAAAAGACACATAATTACATGTGTATTTGCAGCTTGATGACGTGTCAGCTGCATGTGAGCAGAGGGCCCAGCTGCACACGTCCCACAGGGAGCACGGTAGACCTTTAGTTCAGCTCCGACCAGATGAGTAACACTGAGAGGACGGTGTCGAACACAAACTGAACATTTCTATTCTCTGCTTTCTGACTTTCTGACAGAAAGGAGAAGCGCTATTTCAGGAAAACATATTATGATGAACTAAGTGAATGCTATACACTGTTTTAACACGACAACACAACACTGTTATATTATGTGCACTTTTATGCTGCACACAGATATGCATATTTTATGAAACCTCACGATCACTGCACACTGATTACACGGGACGGAGTCTGATTTGGTCAAGTCCATGAATGAGTAATGAAGTTCTGTGATTCACGGTGACCTACTTCTGGACTTGTGCAGGAGGAGAAAGTGAGCGGCAGGGACTCGGCTGTGGCCATAAAAAGACGAGAGTGGCCGCGGTTACGAGAACTGCAGACACACTGAGGACTCTTGTTGGTGATTAGGTGACAAGGATGGTAGATTGCATTCTTGTTTTGATTACCAAAGCCAAGGTCACACTGAGACAGAACAAGGAGAAAATGAGGGAGTCGAGTGCTGCTTCATCTGCTGCTTCTTTTCTTTTTCTTCCGTTTTGAATACAATGAGTAAATCAAACATTATCTCCCCAGCCTGAAAACAAGAGAAGGCGTGACTGAGATGTTCCTACGTTTGTCTCTTTGTCTTTCTCACAGAGCTGAACCAAACGGCGAGAACATTCTTCCCAAAGGAATACCTTTCCAGGAAACAGAATTTTCAGAAAGCGAGTTGTGCCAAGTGGCCTTTGCCGAGCTGCAGGAAACTCTTCCGTATCTTCGGAGGCAAGTTTCTAAATACTGTCCCCCGGAAACTGTTGTATTACCTGTGTTCAACTAGAGATAATCTTCTATATATCAGTTCAAAAGACTGTGGCCTGAAAGAATGACCACACCCAACAAAACATCAACAGGCACTTATTGTTGTAAAATTAATAAGCCACTGTAACTTGAGATTTTATACATTTTAAATCACCCACACATTTTAAGTGCATATAATCAAAACATTTCTCATTGCTCACTCGTAAATATTCCTACTAGATTCTTTTAGATAGATGGGTTTCATGGACTTTTAGGAACTTTAATTAATGTCCGGTGATTATCCAAACATCACATAAACTCTTGATTCCTACAAAATCAATAACAAATACTCAGCGTCAACAACTGTGACTTTCAGCAATTTTTTTTTCACTCTTTTCTTGTCAATATTGGAATCCATTGTCACATACTTACATTAATTCAAAGAGAAAATTAACGTGTAACTATTTCACAGTGTTTTTTCATCACGTTTTTGGGTGGAATGTAATTTTGATGGAAAACCATGGGATGAGTTTCCTCATTTGTCGCCCAAAGCAGGTTTCCAGCGACAGCCCAGTCCCAACGCCAGACGCCAGTTCTCCCGTGGAGGAGGCTATCGTCTGGATGCTCTGGACTTTGAGGACGACTCTGGAGGCTGGCGCTTTGACATGGACATGGTCATCATCTACATCTATTCAGTCAACTGGGTCATCGGCTTCTTCATATTCTGCTTCCTCTGCTACCTCTTCTTCCCTTCTTTTTGACGCTGCTGGAAACAGTGAGATCAGAAAGAGAGAGGGAATAGTGAAGACACTCCGGGACGAGGGTAAAGTAAGGTTAAAGGATATATATATATATGCAGTATGTGTATATGTACACTGTGTGTATGTATAGATTTCCAGCAGGTGGGATGGAGTGGTGGAGGGAAAACAACAGTGTACCAGCTTGTTGTCGCTCATTAATAAATGATTGAAATGGGGAAATGGTGTAGCGGCTGTTTGGGAATGTTCTCTGTTCTCCGTCTCCACATGATGCTCATGTAATGTGGGTTGCACAACATGTCCCGTCCCTGTAGACTGTGGATGCAAGTTAATATCACAGCCTCTTAGTTGCAGTGTTTTACTTTACACTCAAATAAAGCTTTTCTTAATTAGCAGCACGGCCAAGTGGACGATACTTTTAGTGACATATTCATTTCTAGACATTTAAATTTGAATGGAATTATATGGTAGTTATAATTATAACTAATTTCTCCAGTAGTATAACTGTGCTTTTATTAAAACTCAGAATGTAAGAGTGCCTCTGGTGAATATCCCCATGGTATTACTGTAATGTTAAATAAAAGTATTAATACCTAAACCTCAAAATAACAAAAAGAAATAGAGGAATAACATGAGTAAGCACTTTTTGGAGTCACTAAACAAAATCAAACCAACATTTTGCTCTCTGGTGTGAATTTGCACCATTTGTTTTGTTGTTTTATGAACTTTTGTGTTTCAGTTCATCGGCGTACATCACATCACAGAATATTTTTAAATGGCAAATCATCTTCATTTTTGTAAATAATAGATCAAAAGTGTATATTAATAGCTGAGGAGGAGCTAAAAATATACACCTATATCAAAACATTTATTATGCACCCATTGTACATTTGTTTTAAATATGTACTATCAAACATTTTGTAAATAAATTTAATATAATGATCACTTACTGTTTTTGTTTAAAAAAGTGTGTTTAGAGTCGTGAGCTAATGAGTCAGGAGAAGGAGTCTGGTTGGTTGACAGTTGGATAATTTGGGGCCATTGTTGGACCTCTGCCTTCCAAAGTGGCGCCTGGGACGTAACGTGTAAAGTGTGTCTGGTGCAGGACACGAAGCAGCTCCAGATATTCAGTATTTGTGCTGATTCTATGGAAAGAAACGACTCTGTCCTTTGCAGGAGTTTCGTGATGACATGTTCAAGGCTTCAGTGAGAAGGGTTTTTTTCAACAGGAATTTGGGGGAAGAGGGGATTTCATTTAGCAATTTAACACTGATTACTGTGTGTTTATTTATTTAAATTGAATGGACATTCGGAATAAAAGCCATTTAAGATGAATCCACTGGTTTACTAAGCAACCGTGTTTACAGTGAGATTCAAATAATTAGCTTACTACCATGTGCATCTCTGTGTTGATGCTGCTGTGGGCGAGTGTCTAAAACACATAATGGCGTTTATAAAACTTTCTTTGTGTTCACATTTGTGAATACATCACAACAGGGATGTATTCACTGAAATGGAACAATTCAAAAATATCTTCCACACACTCTCCTCTCCGTGGCGGAACAAACCCACGAGCTCCCTTTGGATTCATGTGCATTTACCTTTTACTGAAAATGACCCCTAAATAAATCCACTTAAGTAAATTACAGATGCATGAAAAATACATCCCACCACCCCTGTAAACAACCTTAACTAGATTTAGGTCACCGTGAACCACACTGTGTGTCTATATAGGCCTGTATCATATTGATAAGGGATATAGATAATAAAAAGCATTATAAAAGACATTTTTAGACAGAATAAGGATTAAAATCTGTATGTAGATGGGTACCATTGTGCCAGTGGTAATCAATAGGTAACTGAAGCCAAGTGTATGTGTAAAGTACATTTCAACAACAAGGCAACAAAGGGGTTTTAACATAAAATATTAAAGGCGTCATGACAAATTGTAAGAGCCACAAGGGACAATACAAAAAAAGAGGCATTTAAAAGGAAATTCAAACATAGAGAATAAAAGATAAGAAATAATATCGTGAAAGTAACAGTATGAGATGAGTAATCATTTGATTTAAGAAACAGGAAAGTGTTGCAGCAGATCTGCGGTTCACTGGGAGCTTTACTACATATGAGGATCATGAAGAAGTCTAATGAAGTGCACCTTAACATCGCTATACTGTGGTATTCATGTAACTGCACTTCTTCTCTGGGTGGAGACAGGGGCTCGGTACATGTCAGCAGCTCTCATGCAGCTTGAGGGGGGGGGTCTGGCTGGATGGGCCTGATTAGTATTCCGTCCTTTGGGTGCGCAGTGTTTCCAGCCACAGAGCCACGTCAGGCCTGCAGCGGCTGCTCGTCTCCCTCCAAGGTTAGAAACAGGCCCCGGCGACGAGCTGGAGAAACCTGGAGCTGAATCCGCAGCGAGACGCCAGGATCTAACTTCTGTCTCTCTCCCTGTGGTGGGGACGTTGCGCTGCTCTCCGGCACAGAGGCGGTGAGGAGGCTGCGCGTCAGCGGGGACATCGGCTGCGCTGCGGAGGGAAAGATCGTTATCGCCCCGTCTTTACATTCGTGCTTAATGGAAACGCGCAATCCCAAGAAATGGTTGCATCTGGAGAGTGTCCTTGAATGCGAGCGTCTCCTCCCGACATCGGCGCGTCAGAGGCGACCCCTCAGCTAGCTGGAGCCCTGGGTCTGGGTGTGAATCTCCACTGTGCACCGTGCGCTGCTGGAGTGAAGGTGACTCGCGCCCCGTCGCAGTCGAGGCAATGCGGAGAGGAGTCGCAGGCGCTCATCCGGCACTTTCCCTGCGCTCCGAGGCTCGTCCGGGAACAGACCCGCTCCCCCTCACGCACTAGCGGGGAGGAAGGCGCACAGACACACACGGAGAGAACAATCGAGGTAGTATCAGAGGGGAAGGTGAATCGTTGAGGAGAAGGTGAACACTCAGGTGCAGGGTGGGGGGGGGGTGGTGGTGTATAGAAAGTGGTGGAGTTTGGAAGGAGTAGGAGGAGGGGGGGAGGGAGCTGGATCGGACAGAACCCGTTCCATACCAGGGCTGTTTTGTTAGTGGGTGTGTATGCATGAGTTCTGCATCGAATGGGCGCAAAAACCGCCCCAGATCCGCCGGGAACATCTTCCAGATCGGCAAGCCTCCGCACCGGGAGCCGGAGAGGAGGGAGAGCACGGAGAGTACCCGCAGAGCCCAGCGCGCCGTGGCCGACTGCAGGATGGTAGGTCTGCGACACGTCAGATGAGGATGTTATTACCCCGCAGCTTTCTTTCTTTGTGCCATAGGACGCTCGGCTGTCCCGCGGATGCAGGATACACAGGCTGCACAAAATAAAATTAAAAAAAAGGGAGACTGTAACCTGGTCGAGCCTAAAAATAGCTGTGTGCATTTGCGTTGCTTTGTCGAAGCCAAACTGATCATCTCTGCGATTTGCATTTGCATGGTGATTTTTTTTTTTTTTTTCTTCCAAATTTGCCTGAATGTACCAGATGATAACACGGAGGTGCATGTGTTCGTGATCATGGCAACAGATGTCCTGTGTTTTGACAGATGCAGGCAGCAGTGATCATATGTGTGCAGCCTGCTTCACCCTGTCATACATCAGCGAGCGTCATGGAGACTCGCTGCTCGTGTACACCTCGATACAGCAGGACGCTCTGCAGGAGGGATTAAACGAGATATTTGTGCACCAGGCGCAAGACCTGCAGGCTGCATGTGCAAATATCACAATTCAGCATAATGGCACCCACGTCCAATATTTATATAGTTAAAAAGGTCCGTTCATGCATGCACGCTGATATTGCAGACTATTTAATGAATCTCGTTTTTCAGCACATAATTCTGGATATGTGCAGTGTTGCAAGTTTTGAAATACAATTTCTGTTGAAGCATATCACCGTGCACCTGCAGATTATTTATACCTATGGTGCACAGAAAGAAAATAGAACAAGGCTGGGTGTGTAGTGCTGCTCTAGACTGGTCTTTAATGTTGAAAAGTAAATTGCATGCAGGCTAAGGGAAAGAAAATCCACTGCAATGACCAGAAACCACGTTCAAGCAGAAGTATAATTTGTTATATTCCAATAATGTGTTGTTTGTGTGACTCTATCCTCTCAAAGATCGTCCAGGAGTTCAATACACTTGTGGCTCTGTACCGTGAACTGGTCATCTCCATTGGCGAGATCACTGTGGACTGTCCGTCTCTGCGGGCCGAGATGCTCAAGACCAGAACTAAAGGCTGCGAGATGGCGAGAGCGGCTCATCACAGCCTCTCCTTGATATCTGGGTGAGTTTGGCACAGCCGCTGTCCACGGTGCTGAAAGTGAACACCTCTCTGCACCTTAAGAAAGTTGTTCAAGTTGTTCACTTGAGCTCTAATGTGCAAGAGCATACACACTTTTAGGCACAGGCATACTTGAGCATTCAGAAATCATCCAAGTGTCTCCATGAGTGTGAAACTAGTGAGTGTGAAGAAGTGAGGGAAAGAGATTGAATAGGAGTTGAGCTTTTAAAAACCATGACATCTCTAATTGCTGCAGAGGTCAGCTTTAACAGGAAGCAATCACAACAACAACATATTGCAACTGACCACGTCCCATTAGCCGGCACTAAAACCTTAATGCACAAAGTGGAATGGAAGTGGCAGATAATAGTAATGTGGAGACAATGATTTGTTTTGGATTGTTGCTTTCAGTGTATTGTGACACTCTGTGTGTGTGTGTGTGTGTGTGTGTGTGTGTGTGTGTGTTCAAGTTCAACACTGCAGCAATAATGGATGTGTTGTTGTTTTGTAGTGTTCAGAGAATCTGAATCTTGGGTTTCTTCTTTCGTAGTTAACCAATTATCCCATAAAGAAACTCAGATGGAAGTTGTTCCACTATCATCCAGAGAAAGTTTTCTACCCTAAAGTGCTTTCCAAGTGGTTAGTTTATGATAAATGTCTATTTTTGGTGAAAGACTTTATAGAAACCAGACGTGTCTGTTGACTTTGCATTGAGCACAACATCTCCTCCAGATTGGTGCCAGTAGAAGAAGGGCAGAGTGAGGCTGGGGATTTGAAATTCCTCAGCAGGGACCAACTTATACTTAAAAAAAAAACATTAGACAGAGAGAAACCAGTGGTGGGAAGGATTTTTAAGGAATGCGTGCAATGCTATAGCTGCCAAACCAGCCAGGCAGTGTTGCAACAGAAGCAGCCTCAGGTTTACTCAGAAAGTCCCTCCGATATTTCTTATTAGGATGAGTTTGTATCTGTTCTCTGCTCTGCTCTGCTCTGTAACCTATTTCCTGGCTCAATAATTAATCCACTTGTTATATCTTACAGTGATGCAAGAATACACATCCTTCACTGTCTGTTACATGCATGACAAAATCTTTCCATTTAATATGTGGCGGCTTTGAGCTGCATGTGCGTGACGTTCTCATATGGTTCGCCAGTAAGTTTGTCTGCTGCATATTCCCTGTCACGCAGAGGCACGCACCACACAGCAACCACTGAGGAGGGGCGGCTGCTTTTTATGCAAAAGATTTCGCTACGTCTTGTTTAAAATTTAAATAATTTATACTTTACACTATTCTTCTCTTAATATATGGCTCATAATTAATCATCTACACAGCTACACTTGTCCCTTCAATACCATACATTTGTTAAGGTCCTGTGGTTGAATTTCCCGCTGCTGTAGTAGCTTCCCAGAAGAATCAGCATTGACATCATTGTCATAATCCTCCCCACCACGTACCCTAAAAACATCCGTAAAAGCTGCACCGGCCGTTTCAACATCTGTCTCCACAACTAGACTCAGAGTTTGAGTTAGACAGCACAGATCATTCCCCTTTAATCGAATAACGCCAGTGTGTCTGAATGGTGAGAGCCGATAAGCAGCATAGCATTGATGGCAGCTGTGCTTTAGTGACTGCAGACGGCAGCACTGTGACAGAACATGGATGTGGAAGGAGAAGCTTTGCCGTCGGACGAGGGGAAGCCAACAGCAGGATCTGTGTGAAAAAATATTTGCACCAGGTGCAAGTTTCGCACCTTCGTCGCTGTCACTTTCCCAATGCGATATCACACCTGCCTGAATATCACCTGCTGGAGTTTCCCCTTGAAAACCAGATTCATATGATTGTGAAGCGACTGTGGTGTCTCATAAAAGCCAGGGATCAGTTCTGGGTAAATACAAAAATATTCAGATGCAGTTTACGTTCTTTCTCAGTGCATTTTATCTTTTTATTATCACAGTGACAGACAGGAGAGATGCAGCAAGTAGTGATTTAAAGTTACAGAAACACATTTAAAGAAGCAGATCACTCATTATTATTGCAAACACAGCTTTTCTCTCATCTGAAGGTTTTCATTTTGGTGGCAGATGGTAAACTTTTTCTCTACATTTGAGTTGACCCACCCTTCAGGCTGTTGATCATAGTAATGTACCCACAGACATTCAAACTGACCAGGACTTGTCAGTAATTGTCTTAATTACACATGACAAGACAATATCAATTCATCAATAATAATAATAATAATAATAATAATAATAATAATAATAATAAATAATAATTATTATTTATGTAATGGAGGTCAATCTGGTAGAATATTTAAGGAATAATTCATTTAGCTGAATTTGACCGTTGCCACTTTTACTTTATTACTTACGATACTATTGTTTAGAAATTTACATTTATTTCTAGTCATCCAGGTTTTTGCTCTTTTTTATTTCACACTGTCTAGAAGGATTGTGCTGAACATTACTCCTGTGAGTGGAGTTGCTACCAGTCAAGTAAGTGGAGCTAAATGAGGCTGAACTCAAACACAGAGACACAAACAGGTGATCTATGAATCTCTGGGTAATGAATCAAGTCAAACCTTTTTCCAAACACTGTAATCCTAATCCATGAAGCTGGTCTTCTTGTGCAGCATCATCAGGTTTGCCACTGTGTACTGTTTCAGGCCGGAGGACGGGGAGATCCACCCTGAGATCTGTCGGCTCTTCATCCAGCTGCAGTGCTGCCTGGAGATGTACATCACAGAGATGCTCAAATCTGTCTGCTTGTTGGGATCCCTGCAGCTCCACAGGAAAGGTGAATACACGGAGAAGCCTCATTGCAGTAAGAGATTTTAAATACCGTCGCTATAGATTTGCAAGAGTTTGTGCTAATTTATATAACATAGTGTGTTTTTCTTTATTAAATTAATGAAGTGAAACAAACCACCAGTTTAAATGAATGAACATCAACATTATTCCTCTGATACCACGAGCAGCATGATCAACAACCTGAATTTGTGAGTATATATAAACCTGCACTATGGGGCGTCACGGTGGAGCAGCGGTCATCACGGTTACCTCACAGCAAGAAGGTTACAGTTAAAATCCCGGCTGGGGTCTTTCTGTGTGGAGTCTGCATGTCCTCCCAGAGGTTGTGTGGATTTGGACATTAAATTGACCATAGGTGTGAATGGTTGTTTGTTGCTATATGTGGACCTCGCAATACACTGGTGACCTTCGACTTTCCTCCCATTTAATGAAGTTTACTGATCTTAGGGGTCATTTGAGGTCAGCTCTTTTCTTCTTTTTCCTGCTCTCCCTTTCCTTCTGTTGCGATGGCTGACATGGCGGCACATGTTTAAAAGTAGCTGCTCCATGTGTGCTTCAGGTAAGGAGTCCTGCGGCCCTCCAGGGGTCGACAGTAAGATCGAGGAGAGCTCAGACATCCCCATCCTGGAGGACACGTCTTCCTCCCCCACTGACTGTCCTCAGCTCTACTGGCTGGTGGCTAACGACATAGAAAACATAGAAAAGTAAGTAGGAAAAAAGTGTTGTGTTTTGTCCTTTGTTGTGTTGTGTGTTTGCATTTGTTTGTTAAGGTGTGAATTGTTGTACATGGTTATATTTATTGGTCAAAGCATGTGTGTTCAGCACATGATGTTAAGTTTGCACGTGAGTAATTTCTTCAGTTTTAATGACTTTGCAGGATTGAATGATCACAGATGCATTAATTGTTTGCAATCCAACATCATTACATCATTAACAGGCAACGCTTTAGTCTTTAAAATACACATATATGTCATTAAACAGCTTATTTATTTGTTTCACAAATTCAATTTCAAAATAACCGATATTGGAGTGGTTGTTGAACAGTTGAAGTAGCTGATGCATCCACAGCTGGATTTGTTAAAGCTGATCAAACATCTTATAAACAATTAACAGAATGCTTCTGAAAGAGTTTATTTTTCAACAGTTTATGCAATTACTGTACTTGTTAGAGCAGACAAAATATGTAATGTAATGTGGTTGTTTTTTAGTAATTTATTTTGAACATTTTGTAAAACAGCTATATGTAATAATAAAATGATAAAAATCAAATTATTTGTTATCATTTTGAAATATATATGTGTGTGTGTCAGATTGTACAGCATGATAAATGCTATGGGTACACTGCATAAAAATCATTTTTTGTGTTATTGCAGGGACATGAGGGAGATGAAGAACCTCCTCAGTAAACTCAGGGAGACAATGCCTTTACCACTGAAGAACCAAGGTAAGAGAGAAGCCCAATACTTACTTCACCTTCACTGTCTTTCACACACTTTAGTATCACAGAGCGATGACAATCTTTTATAGTAAAATAATATGGCTTGTAAAAAAAAAACTGTTTCAAAGCTAAAACTAGCATCCCTGTGTTGTTGTGTTGCAGATGACAGCAGTCTGCTGAACCTGACTCCCTACCCACTGGTCCGACAGAGGAAGAGGAGGTTCTTTGGGCTCTGTTGCCTGGTAACCAGCTAAGGGACCCCGCCTTCGTGGGTAGGAGGCGGCCACAAAGACACCATTACCCACTGTCCTTCACCACTTGTGTCTCCCACCAATCTATTACTGCCATTTTCAAATATATTGTCTCTTTCTCTCTTTTTCTTTTTAAAGGCTACCCATTTTATAATTTTATTTTGTAATACAAAGAAGAATTGTAACTGCAATGTGATGAAAACAAAAGTCATGAACTTATATTTTAAGATATTTTGCAACGGATTTTTCTTGTTCAGTGTATAAGAGAATGAAAGATCCATGTTCAATCACTTCCACAAATCTGAGAGAATGAAGTTAGGATTCACGTTATAAAAAGGGAATATAACTGTTAGTTTTTGTCAGAAATAATGTGATTCGTTATGAATTTGTCGTGTCTGAGATTTGACAAAGGTGTTTGACAAAGTTCTGCCTTTGTCAGTCTGAGGTGAGAACACAGGTTTGTGCAGAGTAAGTTTGTCGTGTGTCACAGTCTCTATTTTCTGTTTCTGGCTGTTTTTTCTCCTCAATGTACTTAATTTAGTCTTCCATAAACCAAGAACCTGTACCCAACTTTAACTTTCCAGCTTTGAAACAGAATATATGATACAATACTCAAAAAGAGAACTTCTTTGCACACAATATCTATCTATAAACCGAGACATTAGACTTGTATATACACATACTCTTTACGCAACGCTCTTGGAATTATTTTCAAAGTTGAAGTTGGTTAGCGGAGAGTCTTTTGGTTGAGATGAGCAGGGAGGGTCTCCCTGTGTCTGAGTCAATCAGTGCAGACACAGGGCAGGCAGCATGGCTCTTGCTTATTAATGATAGTGATCGATGTTTAGGGCACGGTGAAGGTACAGTAGTCCAAGCTGATTTAGGTCATTTTACATTGTTAATAAAACTTTTGTTATTGAAATCCAATGATGTGTCTCTTTGTAAACTCCTGAAATGTCCACCGGGGGGAGCCAAACCACCAGAAGACAAACTGAGGTTTGGATAAACTGAGATTAAATCACTATACCTCACAGGAATGAGCCGGTCACCTTCTTTTGCTGCTGGAATTATGTATTTATTTTCCAGGAAAGGAAACACGTCATGGTTGATCAGTGGTTGACACGGTTTCGCTTATAAATCCTCATTAAACTCAAATCAGAGTGGTGGCAGATATAACCTCCATCGCAATTCAATTCAGTTTTGGTTGTATAGCGCCAAATCACAGCATATATTATCTCGAGGCACTTTACATTGTAAAATGGAAACCATGATATACAAACAACAGCTCCCACAATGAGCAAACAGAGAAAAAAATCCCCTCAGCAGGAGGAGACCTCGAGCAGAACCAGAGTCAATGTGGGCGACCATCTGCCTTGGCCTGTCGGGCTGAGCGGAGAAAGGTGGGGGAGAGGAGAGAGAGAGAGAGACCAGTAACAGTTGTGTAACTGTCATATTTAAGCTCTGTCAGACTGGTTGTTTAATGAAAATAATCAGTGATATTTATAGATGTAATGATGTTGTCAATGATAGCAGCACCGTAGTAGTAGTAATAAGAAAAAGAAAAGGAAGAAGAAGAAATTAAATAATAATAATAACTAGGGCTATGTTGTAGCACTGACGGGCCCGAGCACACGCATTTCGAAGCCTGTTGCGGTTAGTGGAGAGAGCGATCATTGAACAAGCGCACGTCTCCGCGTTGCATGCGTTTTGCGCACTGCGGCAAGGACAAACGCTTCACTTCCTGCGTCCGTCACATGATGTCGATCCTTGCCTGCTAATTGCTCATTACGATCCACGCTATCAATTGCAGATCACACTGTGAAAATGTTATGTAAATCGAATGATAGTTGTAAAACAAAGCTTAATTCTTGTTGCCAGCAGGTGGCGCCGTCACTATTATTACCTACAGACTAATATATCTGTTCAAGAAGGGGCTCTGATGTAGCGTGAGCAATTTTGTGTCAATTGGACAATGTTACAACAACTTAATTATCACACTGATCAGTAGGTGGCGCTATGACCCTACACTAATATTAATATATGGAGCTGTGCAGGTCAGGATTGTGATTATAGGTCAGCATTTGGGGGCCGGTAGGATAATGCAGAGTGGATTCACAAAGTACTTCCTGTTTCATGGCAAATCAGTAGGTGGCGCTATGACACTGAGGAAATATTGACACATAGAGCTGTTCAGGCTTGGTCTCTGATCATGAGACAGAAGTTTGGCAGTGATAGGACAATGCACACTGTAGTTATGACAACATCGTCTCAATGTTTAGACGGTTTGAGGAAATGTCACAATTCTGACCATGATCCAATGACTTGACTGAGCTCATTTGAGCTGTTTATTGTAAAGCAGCCAGGAGCAGTGCATCAAAGTATGAAACATGTCACTTCCTGTTGCCAGCAGGTGGCGCTGTGATTTTAAGTCAGTCAAAGTAACTAACAGTAACTAACAGTAACTAACAGTAACGCAAAGTAGCGCAAAATAACGCAAAGTAACGCGAAGTAACGCGAAGTAACGCGAAGTAACTACAAGTAACTAAAAGTAACTAAAAGTAACTAAGTAACGAAAAGTAACTTAAAGTAATGAAAAGTAATGAAAAGTAACTTAAAGTAACTTAAAGTAACGTAAAGTAACGTAACGCCACGTACAGTAACGTAACGTAACGTAAAGTAACGCAACGCAACTCAACGCAAAGCAACGCAAAGTAACGTAACGTGACGTAAAGTAACGTAACGTAGCGTAACGTAACGTAACGTAAAGTAACCTAAAGTGACATGACGTGACGTAACTAAAACTGCAAAAGTAACTAAAAGTACAAAAGTAACAAAAAGTACAAAAGTAACTAAAAGTACAAAAGTAACTACAAGTATAAAAGTAACTAAAAAGTAACTAAAAGTACGAAAGTAACTAAAAAGTAACTAAAATTAGAAAAGTAACTAAAAAGTAACTAAAATTAGAAAAGTAACTAAAAAGTAACTAAAATTAGAAAAGTAACTAAAAGTACAAAAGTAACTAAAAAGTAACTAAAAAGTACAAAAGTAACTAAAAGTACAAAAGTAACTAAAAAGTAACTAAAATTAGAAAAGTAACTAAAAAGTAACTAAAATAAAAAAAGTAACTTAAAAAGTAACTAAAATTAGAAAAGTAACTAAAAAGTAACTAAAAGTAGAAAAGTAACTAAAAAGTAACTAAAAGTACGAAAGTAACTAAAAAGTAACTAAAATTAGAAAAGTAACTAAAAAGTAACTAAAAGTACAAAAGTAACTAAAAAGTACAAAAGTAACTAAAAGTACAAAAGTAAATAAAAGTACGAAAGTAACTAAAAAGTAACTAAAAGTACAAAAGTAACTAAAAAGTACAAAAGTAACTAAAAGTACAAAGTAACTAAAAAGTAACTAAAAGTACGAAAGTAACTAAAAAGTAACTAAAAGTACAAAAGTAACTAAAAAGTAACTAAAATTAGAAAAGTAATGAAAAGTAACGAAAAGTAACGAAATGTTACAAAGTAACGACAACTAACGAAAACTAACGAAAACTAACGAAAAGTAACGAAAACTAACGAAAAGTAACGAAAAGTTACGTAAAGTAACGTAGAGTAACGTAAAGTAACGTAACGTAGGTGGCGCTATGACCCTGAACTAATATTAATATATGGATGTGTTCAGGTCAGGATTGTGATCATAGGTCAGTAGTTCGGAGCCGGTTGGATAATGCAGAATGGATTTACAAAGTACTTCCTGTTTCATGGTGAATCAGTAGGTGGCGCTATGACACTGAGGAAATATTGACACATAGAGCTGTTCAGGCTTGGTCTCTGATCATGAGACATCAGTTTGGCGGTGATAGGACAATGCACACTGGACTTATGACAACATCGTCTCCTTTGGCGAAGGATGAACCTTCGCCGCACCTCAATGTTTACACGGTTTGAGGAAATGTCACAATTCTGACCATGGTCCAATGACTTGACTGAGCTCTTTTGAGCTGTATATTGTAAAGCAGCCCGGAGCAGTTCATCAAAGTATAAAACATGTCACTTTCTTTAGCCAGCAGGTGGCGCTGTGTTTTTAAGTCATGATTTCTGTGTAGATGTCATCAGGCCGGGACTTTTGTCTTACATGTCTAGTTTGGACTCGATTCGACCAAATATGTCCAAGATACAGAACCTTGTGTTTTGATGGCGTGTAATCAAACTTTGACGCCACGCCACGGTCACACCGTGTGATGAAAAATCGATCTTTGAGGTAGTTTTCATCTCCATCTTGTTGTGATGACATGCATCTCCATATGAAGTTGATCTGATGGCTTCCTGTTGCTTTTTTCCCATTGCACCACTGACCTTTTTTGTTTGTCTTGTCATGATACACCTGGGCTACGATTTTTGTGAAGATTGGTGAAAGCTAACTGAGGGGCTTTTCCTTAGATGGCGCTGTTGAGCCATTTTTCCATGCCCATTTCAAATTACTCCAGAATACAATAACCTTTTGGGGTTTTGAATTCCCTGCAAACTTTGGTAACAATTTGAGCATGTCTAGGCCCTGAAAAAGCCCCAAAAGGGAAATACAAATCCTTCGAAATACAATAGGGCCTCCCACCGGAGGTGCTCGGGCCGTAATAATCCTTACAATTTCAATAGGGCCTCCCACCGTCGGTGCTCGGGCCCTAATAAGAAGAAGAAGAATCAAAAGAAGAGAAATATTAAGAAAAAGTGAAAGAAGAAGAAGAAATGCTGTGGAGGTGTTAAAGGTTCAGTGTGTAGAATTTAGTGACATCTAGTGGTGAAATTTCATGTTCCAGCTGAATACCCCTCACCTCACCCTCCTCTTCCAAACATGAAGGAGAACCTGTGGAAACCTTCAGTTGTCATAAAAACTCAAAAGGTGATTAGTTTGTCCAGTCTGGGCTACTGTAAAAAACATGGCGGCCTCCGTAGAGAGGACCCACCCCTGATGTAAAAATAAAGTATTTAAATATAAACGGCTCATTCTAGGGTAAAGAAAACAACAATTCGTACAATTTGGATGAAACACACAAGTGAAAACATCACTAAGATTATTTTATATAATTTTTTTTGCCAATAGATCCCTTTCATCTAAATCTAACACACTGAACCTTTAATGTTTCAGCATCAGATATAGGATGTCACACACAGGTAGAATGAAGATGCTTAGACATAGTTCAGTGGCCAAACATGAACTTACTAATGTGTTCTCCCTTTTTTTTGTAACCTATTTATTTTGTGTTCTTTGGAATGAATTGGATTTCAAACACTGGGAGCGTAAAATATTTGAGTACTTCACCACTGTTTATAACACACTAAAGGCGACAGCATCTGCAATAGAGATCAAACTTGTGGACGGAAAGTTCTTCAAATGTGAATAAGTTGTTTATTGATGTAACAAAGATCTGAGTTAGTTTGCAAACAATGGACATCTTTGAAAGGATTATATTTTATTTTCAGTAAACATAACTTGATTCTAAAGGTCGTGCTTGTTGCTATAACACCTCCCATCCTGTTTTTCTGCTAATATCCAGATGGGACATCTTATGGAATGTGTTCTGGGAAACAAGAAAAGTACTAGAAGCAAGAAAAACAGCTGGGAGTGAGCCACTTGGCAAAATGTAATGGTTACACAATATTATTTTCATGCAGTTAAACATACAGAGATAGAACATTCATGTATATTAAATTTAAGTATGTTACATGGTAGATATATAAATTCTAAAAGGGTTGTATATGGATTATACAGGCCTCAGCCGCTGCCAACACACATCACTATGACCAGTATATGCTGTGTCTGTAGATACCAATTTCTATAATTATCTGCACATGTATTTGTATATGTTCTTTGGGCACATTTTTAGTATTCAATATACTGGATTTGAAAAAAAGAGAAGAAACTGAACATGGCTGGTGTCTTATTATTTATTTGTTTTTAGAGAAAGGCACTTTTAGCTCAATACAACTGAAAAGTTATATTCTAGTGTTTCAGTGGATGTTTGTCAGTGTCAGTCTGTGTCTTATTTCCCCTAACCAAATGGCCTCAGTGATTAATACAGGGGTATTGTGTTGTATTGTTAAACAAGGCCCCTCTAGAAGTTACACTATTAATTCAGTTGACAAATATAAGGAATGCACAACTGATGAATCACGTTTAAAGGCAGATGCTGATGAGAGGTGGTGACGTCATCCCTCCTCCTGCAGCCTCAGGAAGTGCAGGGCAGGATACTGACAACCGACACCTTCTCTCCTTTACATCTGCGCAGTCCTGCCTCACACTCGCTCATGGTCTGAGCGGCCGCAGCTGCATCGTCCCCGACACGCACACACACATCTGATCCCGGGGTCGGGCAATCTGCAGAGTCCCTGCAGCGACACTCGTTGGTTTGATCTGTTGGAATAGTGGGAAGATAAAGGAAATGAACGAGCACAGTATGTCACTTTTAAATGGGTTGTTTTGTCTACTGGGAATATCCCTGTACCTCCACAGGTCTCCCACATGTGACAGTTGGTGCAGCCTGTTGTGTTGCGCTGCGGCCACATGCAGGTGCTGTCTTCTGCCAGCGTGACCTTCTTCCCTGCACACTGCAGCACTTGCATTTCGCACACACTCACAACGTTGGGTTTTCTACTCATCGCATGAGTGTCGGCACACAACTCCAAAGAAGACCTGGGGACAAAAACACCGTCTTTATCAAATATGACAACAAATAAAAAAAAAATCACAAGATCAAAGTGAAGTTTAATAAACGTACTTGCACTCATGAGACATTTTACAAACACATCTTCCTCCGGAAAACGTCTCCCACTCTTGACAGTGGCCCAAGGGAGCCAAGCTTGGCTGTTGTCCACTGGCTGTGGAATACATACACATCATTCTTCCACATTGCAAACTGACTCATATTCGTCATAAAGTCAAAGAATATATATACAGTTACGCAGCAGTCCCATGTGCGTTATGTGCACCTTACCTGGGCTGCATTTAGAATCTCTTGGGTTTGGTTCAAAATTATATACGGGGTCACACTCGACCGTTGCTTCTCCTATTAGCTGTCGACCCTCTGGACAGGACAAGGTGACTGACTGCCCTCTGCCAAAGACCTGCTTTAAAGGCGAGGCTATGACACCATCAGCAAGGGTCCCAATCCTGCACCTGCTGACTGGGAGAGAAGTGGGAGTTTAGCAGAGTACATGGATGGTAAATGGTAAACTCATCACTCTTTCTATTACATCACATTCATACACTGTGGGCACAGCCACCAGGGGCGACTTGGGCTTCAGTATCTTGCGCAAGGAAACTTCAGATTGGATTTGGGGATCGACCTTCTACCTTTTGAGCCACATCTGCCCAAGGTAACAGTGGAATTCATTGTGTTGAGTTGTAAACTTAGGCTGTTTATAAAAAAAACACACTCACCTGAGCACAGTCCAGGTTCGGCGGACCAGGTTTGATCTGCGGTGCATTCTATGGGGTTACCAATGTGATAGAAACGCAGAGTGCAGGTGTACTCAACCCTACTGCCCACAAGGTAAACATCCTTAGGGTCCTATGAAAGGTGATGTGAGGAAAAAGTTGATTTAGTTTATTGTAATCAGCCCTGACCTTTGTATAAAAATAAATACACCCAAAGAGCGAGAGAAATTAAAATGCTGTGATATAAATAATAAAAGTCACTGAGGTCGGCTCATTTCACTTTTCAATACATGCGTTAAACCTTTAAAATATATAGCCTCTATTATGTAAAATCACATGCTTCACATCACATCACATTACAACACCTCAAATCTCATCTCATCTCATCTCATCTCATCTCATCTCATCTCATCTCACTCATCTCACTCATCTCATCTCATCTCATCTCATCTCATCTCATCACATCTCATCTCATCTCATCAGACTCATTTACGTCACATCCCTTTCATCTCCTATTGTGCATGGCAATAAATTTGTTTCATTCTTGAATTGAACTCTTTCCTAACTGAGATCAGTGTGATTTATTTTCATCTTTACCAGTATATAGCCATTTATCAGAGCAGGCGGGGTCCCACACCTCAGAGGCGCTGGGAGAGTTTGGTCGAAGCACTGAGGCTCAACGGTTCTGTGGGAAAACAGTAGGATGTTGTGTAAATTCAGTGTGAACCTCCTCTACTGGCAGTGTCTGATACACTAACTGTTACAAAATGCAGCGCCCTGACTTTAAGTATTGCAGCTGTGGGTCTTCATCCTCAGACGTCTCCATTGACTCTCCGATGCAGTGTTGTCCTCCATTCTGAGGAGCGGGATTCGAGCAGGAGCGACTCCGCGACCTTCGACCCTGAGAGCTCGATGTCCAGGCTGACCAGCAGGACCAACTTCCATCGATCACTCCTGGATTAGATACAACAAAGATGTAACAAAGTACATTTACTTCATTACTGTACATGAGTACATTTTTGTCTATTTATTTGTACTTTTGCTCAAGTAGAAAGTTGACTTGGTACTTTTACCTTTATTTGAGTACATTTTTGTCTATTTATTTGTGCTTTTAGTTGACTTTAGTTGATTTGATACCTTTACTTGAGTAAATTTTTGACAATTTTACTTGAGTACATTTTGGTGTGTTTATTTGTACTTGTGTGTACCTCTAACCACTGATAAATAAGGATAAGAAAGTAAGAACCATATCACCGCCCATGTGATGTTATTCATCAAACTGCGTCTCTCACTACCTGCACAGAACTGAATTAACCCTGTTAAAGTAAAACGTTACAAGCCGCTACTGGAGCCCACACCCACTCCACCATCATCCCCTTCACAAAGAGCAAACTGGCTGCAGCAGTAAACAGCGAGTCTGATGTGTACCACCCACCCTGCTGACCGTCCACCTCAGCTCCCTGCTCACAGGCCAGCCCCAATGTTCCAGGCTTACAGATGCATTTGCATTCGTTTCCTTCCACGACAGCGATGCCGCTGTTGCGACAGGGCCGGCAGTGGCAGGCGTCACTCTCGGCGAGATACTGCTCTGTGGCTCTGCGGAGGTGGAGCCTCTTCACCCCGGCACACTGCACCTCCTTCACCAGCTCCCACAGTGGCTGCAGCTGCGGAGACAAGAGATAAGAGAGTCAAACTGTGAAGAGAGATGGGAGGTTTGTATTCTTTGATAAGATGACACACTGAAAAAGTAAATCCAACATTATGATCAAGCTTTTAAAGTTTCCCCTCACCTTTTGTTTGATGACCTTTGGAAATGAGCTGACAGACTCAGACCAGTTTGAGTACATCTCCCAGTTCTTGTCTGGATCATTGAGCTGCATGGTCGTCAGTGCTGCGACATGTTCGACGCCTCCTCCCTCCACTTCCACTTTACTCATTACATTGCTCCTGATGTTAACTGTTTCAAAAAGGTTGGTAGAGATGATCAGAGACAACTTTCAACCGCTCTCATGAGCTCAGTCATGTCTGTAGAACAAACATCATACCTCTGGATGATGTTTGTTGATGTTGACCAGACCTGCAATCCACATGGGTGATGGGGAATATATGAAGCCAACGTCTGGACCTTTCACATTCATTATAATCCAGTCTTTCATTAGCTTAAAAAAAACAATAAGAAGAAAACCAAAAGTAAATCTTTTGTTTGGTATCAAAAAAACAATAATAATATCACCACCACAAATTATTTTTATGCTTCAGACCACAGTATCTAGAGTTGCATTGACATAATGTACATTTTGAAAAAGACAGAGTTTATTTGACAGTTCTGAGACTGAAGTAAAGTGGTTTCAGATTCTATTTTAAAATAAAATGATTTTCTGAAATCCTTAATAGCATTTCATGATTTGTCCAAAAATATATCAGAAACTAATTAGTCAACAGTGATTATGTTTCACATAAATGTCAAGATAATTAGTTGTATAATATATTTCAGAAATCATAAAGTGTGGGGTATATCATTTTCTGAAGTATATTTGGCATTTTGGCATATTCTCTTTATACTATATATTTTATGTCGATGATATTTTTATATTTCCGCATGTTCATATTGCATTTTTCTTTATTCATTACTTTTACCGATTTTTCTTTATTTTATTACAGTCCGTTTTTTTGCAACACTGCAAATTTCCCCATTGTGGGACTAATAAAAGATTATCTTATCCTATCTTATCTTCATATGTAGTATACAAATATTTAGTTTCTCCCAAATTACATTTATAAATACATCTCACTTAGCTCATTTTGTGTAAGTGGTGACAACTACAGGCTAATATTGTTTAATACAGTTAGTCCTGCAACCATTAGATATGTAAGATATTCGAAAAAAATATATAGTTTCATCTTGAATATTAGTCTAAAGTATTGTACAGTGGCCCTGACCAAAGAAAACATGACAAGCTGAATCGGACATAGGTTGATTTAAGTCTTTTATAGCTGCGAATGATTCATGGATCCTCACCCATTTGTCTTTGAGTTTCTTCATCAATCTTGGCGAGGACTCTGAAGGATCCCCCGAGGCTTCCCTCAGACAGGTAGTGCGTTCCAAACCTCTCCAAAACCTTCCTGTAGGCGGAGTAGTCGTAGACAGATGGGAGTTTGGCTAATGTCCTCCAGAACTCGTCAGATAGTGGAATGTACTGAGGAGCAGTACTCTTGAACCGAACGACTTCTATGTCATTCCTTAAAACCAAAAGCCTGTGGGTCTGTAGGGAGTAAAAAAAAAAATTACTCAATAAGTTTCCTTTTCTACTTCGATACTTTGTTGTTCTTACAAACCTGAGTCTTTCCCTTTATCCCGTGAAAGTCGTAGTTGTGGTAATCTGATGTTGTGCCGGACACTTTCTGTCTGTTGACAATGTCCTTTGCATAATCCCATTTACTGTCGAACGTCTCATCACTGAAGTCATTCTGAGCTTTTGACTGAGAGCAAAGGTCAAAATCAGATTCATATCATTAAGAAAAGCAGAATAAATACAGTTTTACACGTATTTCAACAAAAATATTAACGAATTCGAAAGTAATTACCAATTTTGCCCACTAGTGTTGCGTCTGAGTTATGTTTTTAATGCCTAGATTCCTGTATTGTGTGCCGGCACTTGTACCAGAAAAACTGCAGTATTGGTTGTTTGGTCAAAAAATCCAATGAGATCTGACGTCTTCCTAAAAAGTTTAGGATCTTAGCTGGTCGAGTATAAGAATGAGATGTGAATGAAAAGTGTTGAGTTAAGACGGTGTGATGCTAGCAGGAGCAGCAGGAGCAGGTGGCAGCGTAACTGTCTGTAACTCAAGATCCTGAGATCCGATGACTGAGATCTGACGTCTTGCCACAAAGATTGTGTTTATGAGCCAGGATATAATCTGGTCATCGATAAGAAATGAAATCTTATAGGTGTTAAGTTAAGACGGAGCTGCTCAGATGGCAGCCAGAACACCAACGCTTGCACAGTGGCCGTTTGTATGTTGGGTTGAAAACAGAAATCTGTGTTGGATACCTTGAATAAGTGACCGACAGAAGTATCAATATCAGTTGTTATTGTAGTTTTTTTCTGGAGAGACCAACCATGAATGTGTACTGGAGAGTACTGAGGGGCACTCGATACTCAGACCAGGGGGGATATCTGGCGGTCAAGCGACACAGACCCCCAAAGCTCTTTGTGTTCATGACACTGGCCCTCCACTTCCCAGACACCACATCAAACCTGGAGACGCAAAAAAAACATCTCATTGGTTAGTATGTAATACCGGCTTGTGTGTACTTGTACACACGAATAGAGCTCCATCGAGAGTTGTCCCTTACCCGAGTCCTAGGAGCTCAACGTTAGGTGGCGGAGTTTCAGCGCTACATATAATCCATTTCTTTGTTCCACAGACCTCACCTTCGTCGTGTCCATCCTCCTCACAGTCCACTTCTCCATTACACAGCATGGACGGGTTAATGCACTTCCCTGTGGGTCAGGGGACTTTCAGCTCACTGATTGTTACAGAAATCTATAAGCTTACAGAAAGCAGAGTTCTTTTCTTACCAGATAGACAGCGAAACCTGTCTCCACACCCGTCCTCTAGAGGGCAGCCTTTTGTGGTTTCACAGGACCTGGTCTGACTTGGCTCCCCATCACAGAGGTTTCCTCCAAACTGAGCATAGACAGCCCTGGCTCGGCGTCTTGTCTATAACCAACCATAAATAATTCACCGTCATTGTATACAGTGTTACATGTTATCTAGTTAAAGTCGTGCTGGTCATGTCTGAAACAGAGTAGTGCACTGATCAGTAAGAGTTGGTTTGATTGTTGACATTATATAGGTTTGGAACAAGTTAGCAAAACGGTTTATTGAGCGACAGATCGTCCAGACCTGTAATTTGGTGCAGCCATCACACTCTGACCAGTCATCATAAGGCCCCCACTGGCAATCAATTCTCTGGGAACAAAACCTTAGAAATAATATTACATTCAAATGATTTAATGAGAAATATCAAATTCAATGGAACCAAACCCTTTGTCATCATCATCATTGATCATGTGGTGCATTGATGAAAAACAGTTTAATAAAAATAAATGTACCCTTTGAGAGTGAACAGGAGCAACGACCACTGCAAAGCTGTGAGAAGGAACTAGAGAGGAGAGGGGAGGGGAGGAGAGAGACTTAGTAATAAACTTGCTAAAACACATAAAGTAAAAGGGTGGCTGTGGCTGAGAGGTAGAGTGGTCATCCGCCAACCAGAAGATCGGCAGTTCAATCCCCAGTCTTCCCCATCTGTATGCCGAAGTGTCCTTGGCAAGATGCTGAATCCCGAATTGCCCCTCATAGAACAAAAAGTGCTGCTAATAGATGCACTGTGTGAATGTGTGTGTGAATGGGTGAATGGCAAACTATGCTTTGAGTGGTCATCAAGACTAGAAAAGTGCTATATAAATACAAACCATTTACCAATTAGGAAAAGTGTTGGAGTGAAACCACAGCAAATTAAATGTTTAGAAAAAGTCTGAAAATCAGTTTGTTACTTCCCTCCTGGTATTGAGTTAAAATTCGACCTACCTTCATGGTGAGTGAAGTCCAGCAAAGAATATTGAAGGACAGGCTTTCACGGATTCATATTACCCAAAGTAAAACCCCTGGAAGGAAATTCCAATGAAGTCGTGTGTGTGTGTGTGTGTGTGTGTGTGTGTGTGTGTGTGTGTGTGTGTGTGTGTGTGTGTGTGTGTGTGTGTGTGGAGTTGGCTGGACAAATGTGCACATTTTATAGGGAGGAGAAAATAACCTTTTTTTTTAACGGGAACCTCTGGCCCAAAGCTCCTCTTGAGCATCATTCTGAAACTGAAAGCTTGAATCTGTCTCCTCAATAACTCCTCAATGCTCATCTATTGTATTATTGAGTAAACACAACTTTCTGTCATTACAGGAACGTCACTGGTGCAACTACATCAACAACATTAATTAGTCACTGTCCCATTAAGATGAGTCAGTAAGGAAGCATTTATAATACATTGACCCAGTCAGTGTAACACGTAATTGGAATGCAGTTATTAGTAATGTTATTAGTTACTGAGCACCCTTGATTCAAAGTGTGAAAATATCTTCCACCCCCCAAATCTAACCAGTTAATCTGTGACTCTAAATAAACATTCTCTTGAGATTCTCTGGAGACAACGTGTTCACAAAGGCAAAGAAGGGTTTTGTGAAGTAAATGTGACCTTGGTCTTTGACGACCAAAATCTGTTCAGTACGTCAACATTTATTCCAAATTTTAAGAAATTCCCTCAAGGCGTTCTTGAGAAATCGTGTTCACAAGAATAGGAGGGATGGAGGACAAATAAAAAATGTGCTTCCTGTGACGAGGTAAATCGCAGTGTGGCTTCTCGGTGAACTTTGACCCCAGATATTTGCTTAGCTTGTGCTGATATGTGACCGGGCCCTTAGAAGTAGCTTTTCCTCCCCCTTGTCGAGGGTTAAGGACAGGGGATGTCACACCTTGCACAGATTGTCAAACCCTATGATGCAGTAACTGTGTTTGTGAATATGGGCTACACAAAAAATTGTATTTGACATGGTATTACAATAATGACCTGGGGCAGCGTATAGCTCAACCTGCAGAGGCCCGGGTTCGAGTCTGACCAGCGTCCGTGTATGCATTACCTCCCCCACTCTCTCTCTATCCCCCGTTCACAAGGTTACTCTGTCCTGAATTGAATTATGCAACATTTCATCTTATCCTCGTCATTAATAATTTGTTATGTCATCATGAAAACTGAGTGAAGGAACAGAACTGTTCAGTGAGGGATCTGCTGCAGGAATCACTTTTAAGAGCAACAGTGTCGAAGGAGACAAAAGCAGCACAAGTATTAACTCGAGCTGTGATGTTGTCTTTCAACACTGGAGGGCAACAGAGATTTAAGAACAGTTCCCTCTCCATGGCTGGAATGTGATTCTAAGCCAAGCAAATACATCTGCACAGTGGAATAGAATTTATGAGACTGTAGCAGGAAAACATTTTATGGCAAAGGATCAGTCAGGGTTTTATCACATGATCTAATCAATTACTAAATGATGATTTTGATCTGGACCTGTTGAAAGAGGTTAGAACACAGCAACACCTGGATATCTGCATCTCCTGCAGCCAAATGTGAGATACTCTGCTGTTGTAATGAATAAATTACCCCATGTTTGTATGTGGATTCCACTTCTCTGTGTAATTACAGACATGCATCTGCTGTCACATGCAGAAAGGACGTCGGTGCTGAGCCTTTCCATCACATACAGGCGGCTCCAGAGGAAATACCACAGAGTTGGAGTGTTCTGATTTTTGTTTTAGCAGCCGTGGGGCAGGTGAGGTTGTTTTAGCGGTTGTGCTGCATATCATTTCCAGAAACCAGCCACAGAAACACTTTGTTCCTGCTCACAAACGAGGCACATGGAATTACTGTGCAGCCCAATTTCAAATGAGATGGAAAAAGGTGAGTTTTACTGCAGTGGCAATGATATCTTGGAATCGAGAATACATCTCTCTGACTCTGAACTCATAGCAGAGGCATGAAATACAGAAAATTAAGAAACACAAGTTAAAACAAATATATAACGCTCACAGTATTTTTTCACTGAGAAATTAAGCTCCCTTTAGAAAATGTGAGGTTTTCCAGGTATACAAGACCAATGCAGAAATTGTTTTTATAGGATAATTTTACACTCAAATTCTTTGTGTACTTTATACTCATATTCGTTTTGTATACCTGCCTATATATGAAAAAAATGTCTTTAGATGCATACATATGGATATGTCTATATCAACATCTCCTTACTAATCCACACATACAGTATCCATCCTCGTGCAACTATCCTGTGCCACTGCACTTTGCTCAACCACAATGTGAATATAATGTACATATTATCTGTATTTTTATTTATCTATATATTTATTCATCTTTTTTATTCTCATGTCTGCCTGTCTGCAGCTGAAACAAGTGAATTTCCCTGGTGTGGGATCAATGAAGTTTTATCTTATCTCATCTAATGCATAGCACTAAACCTTATTGTTGCCTTGTGCATATATTTCATTATACTAAACTCCCGTTAGAATATCATAAGAAAACAGGGACATCACTTTTATTTGAGTAATCCTTCACCTCAGGTCAGATTACAATCTCTTGACACTTAACTCACGCGTACTTTTTACATATAAGACTGAGATAATGATGATTAAAAAGTGATTTTCTGAAATGACCACCCCCAAGCGCTAAATGCCTCAGTTACTGTATATAGCAGCGAGCCAAGTCCCGGCACTTCAGGCTAAAAGAACAGTTGGCTCAGACAATAGGCCACCAGACCGTGTCCTCCATTAGTGCCGCTTCCGTGGCTCCCATGATGTTCAGAGGGCCATCTTTGACCGCCATCTGCCCTGGAAGTTTGGTCTGCCAGAGGACGACAGTCTGCGAGGCTCAGACAGTGAGCGAGCGAGGCAGTGATCGTGCAGCTTATATGCCAACATCCCTCCAGTATAAATCATAAATTCAACACGTTTGTGATATTCATGTCTTTTAACACTCTGGAGCATCTGAACTGGTGAAACTATAAGCCAGTGGTTCCCAACTCAGTTGTTTAGAATATATTTTTTATTTCATTTGTTCCAGATATTTCTCAAATCTGTTGTGAAATACTGGAACGATTTGACCCCTTTCAGTCCTATTCACATGAAACATGAAGCTCCAGGGAGGAGTTTGTTTGTCTGTTTATATGCTAGTTAGCAGTATCACTCAAAAATACTGGACTGATTATTGTGAAATTGGATGGAAGGATGTGGTGTGGGTCAGGAAAGTTACCATTACATTTTGGTGCGGATGTAGGAATATGTTTTCACTTTCCTTAACATTTTTATTATAACATTTTCGTTGATTTCTCAGAGAATGATTCATGGATCTTAATGAAAAACATTTGGCATGTTTAGGGGACTGAAAATTATGACTCATTCAAACTGCATGATCAATTGTTCTTTTACAGGCGGAAAAACAAACCTCTACTGTACTTTTCAGAGGCAAATCTAACACTTAAAAACAATAAATAATGTTTTAATTTGAGTTTAGAGTTAAAACTAAATGTTAGTGATCTGTGATAATTAAGATCATAACACACCAGTGGTCAGTTCAGAGCAATGGTCCGTTCACACAGAATCAATTACAGTACAACACACTATAATTTTCTCTCTCTCTCTCTGTTCCCTTCCTGTGAGAGCTTTGCCTCCCTTTGGCCATTTGCTGTTTTCATGTCTTAATGACTGTAAGAATCATTACGATTCTGCCTCTGTCCCCGATAATGATTCCATATTTGTTGGCTAATAATAATTCTTTGTACGCTCTCAGCCTCATTTAGTTAAATATTCACGAGGGATAACAGTGCTGGTTCTTTTTCGTCGAGCTTATAATGCTGTGTTTTATGTCTTTCTCTCTCGCTGTAATTCTGCAGGTTGTGGTTATTGGAGCTTCTATATGCAGATGAATCAGACCTGTGTCACATACCCTCACAGACACAGCTCTTGAAATCACTCTGTCTCCTCCTCACACTGCAAAATTTTAGCGAAACTGTGCATCTTGCTGCTGCCCTTCTTTAAGCTGTCTGAATGCCACATCCATCTCTACCTCCTACACCTCTACCTCCTCCTCATGTTTGTGTTTGCCTGAGAGTGTGTGTGTGTGTGTGTGTGTGTGCGTGACAGACAGACACAAATGTGCTCGTACTCTCATGAACACAATAACGGTGCATGTGCATTTTACTCGTTTCTCCAGCAAAAAGCCTGTCAGTATAATCCGAGGAGATGTACCAGTGCCTTTTCTTTCACTTATTCCTCAAGAAGCATCATTAACGACCTGCAGTCCGTTAATATTCCACAGACACAGACAGGAATGACAGGAACATTTATAGAATCCTCACACATCTGCACAAAAACCTAAACATGTTGTGCCTTTTTCCTTCCATTGTTGAAATGTGCAATTAAAGCACTCGATGCCAGGTCTGGTTTGTTGTTACCACCACAACACTCAAAGTCAGTTTGCTAATTCAATTAACTTAAATTAACAAGCGTAAAACAGCATTAACACGAGGGCTTGATCATTCGATTCAGTAATTATTTATCAAAAAGCTCCATGCCTTTTAATCTATCATTTCCATGATAGATTAACTCAAGGAAATACACATTTTTGTTCAAAGGTGAAAGCTACAGTGAGATGCACACACAGACACACACACAGACACACACACACACACACACACACACACACACACACACACACACACACACACACACAGTCGGCCACCCAGCGTCTACCTGGCTGCAGTAAGGCAGATGCTGAATTACAAAACACAGTCTCAGCAAGGTCACTCTAGGTGCCGCTGCCCACCCACCTCCATCCTCATCACCGTGGAAACTGGAGGATTTTAGGATGCTACCCTGCACAGATAGTGAATAAAATACTGGTGTATGTTTGCTTAAAAGCTGTGGAACTACATACTCCGTTGAGTTGTGGAGTGCTGCCATTTGCTGATCTAATTAAATTACAGTTTCATTAAAATGGTTTTAATGATGATTTTCTTTCAGTCCAGCAAAGACCCAACCAATCGCCACTCAATAAGCCAGAGACCGGTCAGGAAATGACACATCAGTCAGTCATCAGCATAGAAGCTTTATTTGATCGGCCATTTTCCACTTAGTACAGAGTCACTTTGATTGGAACGAAGGTTTTTGAGTTTCACAACAGCAAAGGGACTCGTTTCACACCAGAACATAAAGGCAACAACAACAGCCTAGACCAGGGAAGACACAAATTATCCTTACAACACGATTTGCAAGCCTCTTTCCGTTCTGTTCACGCGTGGTGGGTTCACTCTCTCAATCTGTGTTGGGCAGCGGAGCGACATTTAAAAAATATATTCATTTGGAGGTTTGTTTTAAAGGGTAAAAACATTTCCAGCTGCTCTAAGGAACAATGTGCATAAAAACAACAGAAGTTAATGCACAAACCTCATGAACCGTCGTAAGGTGCGTGAAGAAAGTTGTTGATCATGCACAAAAACTGTGAAGTACCAAATACATATGAAAACAAGAAGCAGTATGAAAGCTCGGTCAAGCTAGATGTTAAGAAACCGTCGTCGATGACTCTTCACAATAAATTTGTATCATTTACAATTTATCGGCAGTATACTATTTGCAATTACAGTATGTACAAACTTCCCACGATATAAAACAGTTTAACATGAAACCACACTGAAGTACTGTTTGAACTGGAATCTTTACATTTAAGCATGTGATACAAACACGACGTTCCTGCTGAGACCCAGTCGCTCGATCACATGACCGGAAATAGAAATGGCACAGTTACTCACGAGACGCATACATTCACAAATCCAAACAGTTGAGTTTCCTTTTGGTTGAACATGACCAAACTAGACAAACTAAACTGCCCTTACAGAATACATTCTCTGCAGAAAACGCCACAGTTAATTTTATAAGGTGTGCGGATGTTTGACTACTATGCAAATTTGTTTTTCATGCATAAAGTGTAAAAAATAACTCCATTGTCTTTTCTCAGTCATTTCAACGTACTTTTCCATCCTTAAGAAGATATTGCAGGGTAAGGAGGGAAATGCCATTAACATATACATATAAAAAAAAATGGGAGTGCACTAAATGTATTGCACCAGAAATCCAGAAACATTCATAAACATGAAACACCTAATTGAAAGTGGACACCAAAGAGCTACAGCTACACCTCAACTAAACATTTACTGTATTATTATTTTCCGAAGTGTCAAACTACTTGTGTCACATGGAGATCTGCTGTCTCTGAATTGTGGTGTTCAACCTCTTCTGACTTGAAGTAATGGCTCGCTGGGGGAGCGTGAAGCAACTTAATCACCTGCTTCTGACTCACACGCTAGAAGTGCTGCACGACAGCAGCGAGGAGAGACACACATGCAGTGCAGGGGGGCAAAGATTCTGCAGAGGACTCATAGACAGTGGATTCGCTCTCGTACAGTATTTTTGTACTCGGCTATCACGACTCAGCACCCACGACAAAATCCAATACGTTCGTCTCGCTGGCAGTTTGACAGCTGAACTTTATTTGGATCGTGCGTCTACAGAGAGTTAAATGTTGAGGAACGTATATACAACTATATTCCACCATGGTTATAGTTAGCCAACAGGTTTAATCCATAAATCTCAGCAAATAACCTATTGAAATCTTAAATACTCCTAAATACTGCAGGTGGAACATCTGGATAAAGTGGATAAGATAAGGACATTGAATGCATCACTATAGTTAGATGTTTCTTTCTAGTACTTTGAGGCCTGTGGCAACAGAGATTCATATTGTAGGAAAAATAGACACATTGAGAGTGAGGGACAGGGTGAGCCACTCTGCTGAATCTCAATAAACTGCGGAGATGTTACAAATACTCTCTGCAGGTGTACAACCCTGATAAAGTTTTACTTTAAATGACATCGAACGCATCCCCAGCTGTCCTCAACAAATGTGTTTTCAGCAGATTCTCTTAAACTTTAAGCAACACTGAGAAGGTGAAAATGATTGTTTCATTGAGATGCACACAAGATTAACTTCACATCACTTAACGTTACTTTTATCTTGGCTAGTCGAGCTGCACTGGTTTGGAGTCACGTGGAGGTGAACGGGGTTAACCGGTGTGCGCAGGTTTCTACTCTGCAAGGTGACTTCATGTGAGACTATTACGGGAAGAAAACACAATGAGAGATGGATGCTCCAGAAAGAAATGTAAAATGGTTAATTTCTCTTAAACAGGGATTTAAATTATAAAAAAAAAAAGAAGACAGACAATTTCTAGCTACTTACACCAACGTACAATTTGAGTGGTTTAAGTTTCACAGACTTGTTTAAAAGCGTAGAAAAATCTCACTGTCACAAGAATATCAAGAATGATTAACCAGGACATTTAGCAGAAAGTTGATACGCTCGGAGGAATCTATGCTTGATGAAGCGGTGAGCCTAGAAACAGAAACAGCCTGGAAAAGGCAGTTATCTTTTTACAGCACAAGAAAAAAGAAAATTCATATCTCACTCGAAAGAAACGGGTCCCTCAGAACCGGAACCGAGCAGACTCTCATTCTCTCCCGGTGCCCAAACCAAACACCAGGTGCTGCTTCTACTAAACCCATCTCATCTTTTCCGCCTTTCTCTCTCAATTCACTATAGCCCTAAATAAAGAGAAAGGAGCAGCGAAGCCCCCCTCCTGGAATAAATGCCAAAGAGAAAAGAGAGCGCAGACCCAGCCACTGACGCCGCCCCTCCGCAGGCTCTCAGGTGGCATCGTCATCGTCTTCCTCGTCCAGGTGATAGTTGAGGGTGATGACGGCACTGATGAACTCCCCGAGCTCCACAAAGTCAGCCGTGATAATGTTGATGCCGCTCTCGCCGGGTCGCTGCGATCTGATCCACTGCATCATGCCCGGTAAGGCCCTGAGAGGAGGCACGGAAACACACACATGTTAGGGGGGCGGGGGGGGGGGGGAATAAAGTCACAAAAGATACAGAGAGGGGTAGAAGACAGGGTGATTCATGGTTGGTCGGTTTAACGCAGAGAAGGGCACGCTCTGATAATAGATCTCCGTGAGGCAGCATGGGTTGTGTGCGAGCCAGAGCCCCACTGGGATGATGACACTTGCTGGACGTGTTTCACGAGTCGAGCACCAGAGGAGGATGTTACTCCTGCAGATGTCTTTCTGCAAAATTCTGTGTGTCGTCTCCTCCTCCTTTCCTGCACTGGCCGTCCTTTGTGGCAAATATGAATGGATGGAGTTTTGAAAAGGATGCCGACATCAAAGTAACCGCACGCCCGGTGAGAACGGCTGATAGTGGAGTTATCAAATAAATAATTCATGCCAGGGAAAATTGATGGTTTTGCCCGCGGAGGCTTTTAACAAACTGGTGACATTAAGAGGGCGTGAAATACAGATAAAGCTAAGGGTGAATCAGAAGGAAAAAAATCCTCCAGTGTAACTGAGAAGGGGGAGATACAGAGGGGAGGGAGGAGAAAGATGAGAAGCATCGCCTCGGGTTTGTGGCAGCTTCAAAAAAATAAATAAAACTTGAATGGGGTCAGTGTCAATCGCCTGGGGATACCTGCAGAAACCAACATGCCTGTGGATGTAGATATAAACACCACGATGAGTCACATGACTGTGTGTGTGTGTGTGTGTGTGGGGGGGGGGGGGTCATTCTGGCCCCACAGTGTCGGTGTATATGTTTAACATTATGTGACACTGCTGGTGCAAATCCTGCCTCTTATCCAATCGTTGTGTTATACTGGACGTGAACTTTTTGCTTATTCTCTGTCACACACACACACACACACACACACACACACACACACACACACACACACACACACACACACACACACACACACACACACACACACACACACACACACACACACAACCAGGCGTACACACCTTTCTGTGATCGTCTCCCTCAGTCCGCTCGCCACACCCTTCATCACGGTGCTCGCCTTCGGTGTCAGAACCACCTGGGAGACAAAGAAGGTCCCCTTCCTCCTGCAAGAGACACATAGAAGATTTAGAATATCTTTCTTGTTTCTCTCTTTTTTGGGGGCATTTGATTTTTTTATGTAAAGCAGCTGCAGAGAGGTGCGACATACATAAATAAACTGGAGAATGAATTACTTTAAGTGCCCACAACAAAAAAAAACACGCAAAGAACAATTGTGATTAACTGTGCATTTGATCTAAAAATACTCCATTAGTACAGCAAGCTAATGGACAAGTAATTAAACCATTAGCTACAACGTCTTAGGAAAGTATGAGCATAATGAGAGTCAATCTTAAATCATGACAGAATGACTAATCACATTGGATGATTCATTTGTAAAAGCTATAAAAGCTATTAGCAGCACAAACATCCCATTACGTCCCATTTAACTTAATGCATAGTGGATTTTAGTTGCCCACGATGGCATAAACCAAGCGGCCGACCTGCGGTCAGTGACAGAAGCCTGGAGGAACTGAACCAGCTTCTCTGGGTCCGTGGTGTTGGCCCAGGGAGAGGGCATCATCTGGCCCGGCCACAGGAAGGGCACCTCCAGGGCCATGGGGTGGTGATAGAAGACCAGGACCTGATAATCCTTCTCCCACAGATACTGCAGACTCACCTGGAGACGCAGGGATGTGACAAAAGAGAAATATAAAAAGAGTGACAGAATTAATTTTTTTACACACATCGCCGAGATGCAACTGGTGGTTACTTAGAAAAGCTTTATGTGCATTCGAATAGCAGCAATTAGAAATAAGTGGATCCAATTGCTGGTTACAGAGCATCACAGTGATTATTAAGCACCGTTGTTCAATACCGATTGACCATATAAACTGTCAGATGTGTGATCTTTGAGAACAGACAGCTTTGTCACATAACAACCACTTTTTAAAATATCTAATCATTGTGTTTCTCATCAAGAAAACTGAATTAATTTTAAGATAAAAAAAAAAACTTTTTGATTTTCTTTCTTTTCACAAACCTCACAAATAATCAATAATATATTAATCAATAACCATCATCGTAACATAAATATTATTCAATAAGTTCATACTGCTTCACTACATGTTTTCTTAAATTAAATACTAATAGTATAACAATAACAAGCAACATGAGCACATAACGTCTGTGGTTACCTCTCTACTGAAAGATGTAGTTAGTCATAATAAAATAAATCTATATTCCCTGTCAAACTATTTAAATGAAACGGCCAGGTAATACATTACATGGTACATAAGATGTAAAATGGAACAATTAGGACCCATATAACAAAAATCTGCTGTTTTTGATTGTTTACTTTGTGATGTTGATGTCAAAGCTGTACGTTGTCACATGAACAAGCCAAACACCCACTGGATCAGAGCAGTGCAAAGGATTAACTCTGTACAGGTGGTGAGGAGGTGACAATAGCTGAGTTGATGTAGTCAAACAGATGAATGAGGGAGAGGGGAAACTAAGAGGGGCTACAACCTGTGGAGTAAAGAAGACCATTCATTTGTCCGCCCTAAAATTAAATACGACCCAGACGAGCCGACAGCACTGAGAAGAAGTTCATTATTTGACCAGAATTCACTGGAATTCGCTTCATCATCATCATCATCATCATCATCATCATCATCATCATCATCATCAGCAGCAGCAGCAGCAGCAGCAGCACCTGACACTATGGTCTAAGTGTGGAGATGGAGGTGTGAGGAGTTATTAAAGGGCTGATTCACTTTAAGGTTCAAGCTCTTCACATACGCCCTCACCTCAGGACTGTGGACAGACAGCAACTGAGGCAATACAGTGTAACAGTGGCCGCCCACTTTTAGATCCCATTCATTTTCATCCAGTCTCCAAGTTTTTTAGCGTGGAACCAGGCTGACTTACTACAAAATGAATCGTGACCATAAAACATTTGTATCAGAGCAAAAACTCTTCCTCATCTCTAGAACGAACACAGCATGCTCAGAAGGGAAATCCCGGTTGCTCTGTGGTAAATGTAACGCTGAACGATCTGATTCTTATTTTTGCGGTTGTGGTAAACATTTCCATGGTTACCAATCTGAGACGCCACTATTACACCTGAGGATTGTGGGTAGCGTACTTCTTCTCCTTGACATCGCGGATGAAACCGGTTTATGTTAAAAAGCTGTTGATATTATTGGGACTTGTGCCTTCTACAGGAGCACGCAACATCCTTTCACAATCTTGTAGCTTGGGGTACCTTGGATGGTTCAAATATTATGGCTGATGAAATTCTCTATTTTTACTTCTGAAACCACGCTGTTAAACACTTTTATACTTGTTTCTCTGAGCTCTGAGTGACAAATAATTATTAACTATAATCGATGTGGAAAGTTTAGGGAAGTCTTGGGATCTCCGTGCTCATTATTATCAGGATTTAGTGAAGAAAAACAATGCTGCTGTTAATGAACTTACTTCTGCATCTTGATTTCTCGTGCATCTTTTTGAATGTTTGAAACATTTGATCAGATTGTTGATGTTCCTTCTAACATTGAGCTGCGTTCACCACCTGACCTCTGTGAACAGTTTAAAAATATTTTGTCATGACAAAAATTAAAGAAAATCTGATTCCTGACTAATCACAATTCCCCTGATCTATCAACTCAATGATCATTCCATGTTTTATACTTCACCTCTTTTACACCAGTGTCTATATCTGCCCTCAATGACATTGAGTCACTATGTCCATGTACTTATAGACCTCTCACACAAACTGTGGAAAAGAAGAGACACATCTAAAGATCCAGAACAATAATACATCATTTATGTAAGAGCTACACAGCCGATTCATAACATTTTATAAGTGCCAACCTGCCCAAGAGCAAAAAGGAGTCTGCCTCAGTCCCTTCTCTTCTTTCACTCCAACGAGGAAAAGCCACTTCAATGGTAAATCTGTTTTTGTCTTTGCCATTGAACGCTTTCTTTTTTTCACTGCAATTCTTCCTATGAACACAAAGTTTCTTTATTTCATCTGAAGCATTAAAAACTTTCTCTCGGATTCTGCACAGGTTTTTTCCACAATACTCCATCTCAGTTGTTGCTTGCCTGTTAAAACTCTAGCAAAAAGAAGTCTGGCTCTCCAGCTTTAGGTGATCAAAACATATAAATCACATTGTACCGAGCAGAAACCAATAATTACCAAGAGCATTTAAAACATTTGACAGTACCTCCTGAGCGAAAACGACCGGGCAGAGCTTGTCTCCAAACACCTCCTGCAACATGGCCACCAGCTTTTCATGGTGCATGTTCTGCACGCCATAGAAGTGGTTAAAGTCCAGGAACACAACCTCTCTGTGGTGAGTTGACAGGAAACCGCTGATCTGCTTGAGACCTTCTCTGACCTAAGAAACACAAATATGAACAATACACATATTAATCATTTCTTTACTGACATAGCTGTGATGTACACTCAAAATCCCTGAAGGACCTGGTATGATTAAGCTCTCAGACTTCACTCACGCATAAATACACAGAAAGGTACTAACGTCACTTAGCAACCACAAGCATTGCTAAATAGTCATCCCATCAGAACTGCGCTTCGCACTGACCGTGGCGCTGAAGAGCCCGTGGGCGAAGAACAGCTCATTGTCGGGGTCGCGGGGCTTGGTGGAGATGCGCAGATCAAAGAAGCGGATCCCGGACTCCAGTTGGCTGGTGAAGTTCATCGTCTGCGTAGCTAACCACTTCCTCATGAGCTTCTTGGCCACTGTGCCAAAAACAGAGACGAAGTTCTGCACCGTCTCCGGCTGCTCGGGGCCCACCGGGGATGACTCGTCGATGTAGAAACTGAAGGAGTCATGGGAGCCTGGAAATGGACACAAACATGAATCTGCATACTGGTATTACAGACCATGTGTTTAATTTCTGCGGTGGTGCGAGGCAGGAAGAGTGGGTTCAGTGCTGGAACCTGCCTGGTGCCATGGCAACAACCAGACTATGTGAATAACAGCATCCGTGGTCATAAGTCATGAACTCTGACAAGTTGAAAACAAGTACGACTGTGCAGACAAACACTGATGTTTTTCATCAAAAACAGAAAAACAGAGCTGTGCTTATTATTTCATGTTTTCTTATATATCACACAGCAAATATTGTTTTATTTTGAATCCACAAATGCAAGTAGTTGGTGGTTTCTACCTCTTTGTACACCTCCAGTTACTGTGTGTGTGTACTTCACAGTATGGTCCACTCTGCAGGATGTTAGAAAAAAGGATTGAAATGGCTGAATTTTGAACCCAACATGTTGTGGCCTAATCAGCAGATGAAGTTTCTCCATTGTCATGGGGATGGTTTAGTTGAGATGTAGTTGAAAGCTCAAGAAACAAGAAGTTGGGCCTTGAGTTGAGAATTGGAGAGATGTAAATCAAGAGCAGGAATTGTAACCGTGTGATAGCATCCAGCAACTAATGCTTATTTTAATAATTAATCCGTGGGTCAGTAAAACATGGGTCATGTTTTCAAAGTCCAAAATCTAAACAAAAACAACTGTAAAATCGCCCATTTTAGAAGCAGGAACCTTCAAGTGTTTGACCTTTGACAGGAAAATGACGTTAATGATTAAAGCTCAGGTTGGTAAGTCATGTTTATCACAGTCCTGCGAGGGCCACAGACACCGGCTATTTTTCTTTTTCTTTTCAGATGGCTGTATTTATTGATGGCTATCAGGACGTGAAGAAGATTTCAACAAATAAGATAAAAAAGTGTTTCAAAAACAAATTACCAACTGTACAATCCCAACTTTAATCAAGTGTCACAAGAGTGACCAATAAATCCATTAATCTTTGCTACGTATTTTTTTCTCCTGACTGAAAAAACATTTTCATCAGAAAGTTTGTTCCACACAATACAAAACGTCCTTCTGGGTTTTAAGACTTTTATTTGTGGTTAAACCTGATACAAGTGTGGTGCCTTCAAAATGTGCCAAATTAGTCTGGTCCTCAAAGACTTAGTTTGCAATTTTAGACCCTTGAAAATGTAACCGTCCAAACCGTACTAAAAGTTGTAAATCCTCAGTTCTGTTATTCACAGGTCCTTCGTGGATAGAGTATTTTATTTCAGATAACAGGAACACAGCTGCTAAATCTTACAAATTCAATTCATGGAGGCCACTTTCTCCGAAAGCCTTGTTAATTATATTCTAGATGAACTTTTTCTCAATATCTCATCATCAATTTAACAAGAATGTTTTTAAAGGTGTTTCCAGTGGTCAGATAATATCTCGCAAAGTCGACAGAGAATTAAAGGCCAAGAAAGAAGAAGAAGACAAACTACCAGCTTTGACTCAACAAATGTCCGAACTGGACGACTATTCTACTACCCCACTTCCTGACTGAACAACTTCAAATTAGACTAACAGAAAAAGTGGCTGAACCACTGCTTGAATTCAAATGCACTTGATGTGAAAAAGCAACCGTGACATCCAATCACAACAGGGGCAGATCCAGGGGAGGGGGCAGGGGGGCAATGACCCCAGCTGAAATTTGATTGGCCCCTGCAGTGCTACTGTCCTGTCAGTAGTCTTTACAAAAACTAGTCACTTACCATCAATTCTAAAGAAAAATAAGACACATCTTCAAAATATATGCAATGGTGTGTGGCTTTGCTCAAAGCTATAGAGTTAACAGTAAACAAGAAATTACTTTAATGTGCATATTACTGAATAAGAAGCAGTACAAGAATAAAATCCTAGATCCGCCACTGACTTCAGAAATCATCATCATCTGATCTGAAGATACAAACGCTGATGAATTTTCATTCACCGCCATTGTTTGTTAGCATAGCAGCACAAATCTCAGATAAATAATCATCTCATAACCTCAGCAGATAAAACTGAAGGTGAATGGAGAGACCCCACTATCTGTTAATGAGGACAATGCATCACTGTGCTTTAGAGTTAATCAAGTTAATCTGTAAACATAATTAATAATAAATGCGGGTTTAAAATCATCTAATAGAAAGTAATAACACGGATTGACTGTACAAGCCTCCTGTCAATATCTTATCGATTCAGTGACCATGATGACAATAGATTGTCAATACTGCTTTTGTGACATTTGAAACGGATCCAAGGGGATTTCCATTAGTTGGAGGTTGTGTGTCCTTCCATGACGAAAGAGCAAGCGTGTGTGTGTGTGTGTGTTATGCAAATCAAGCTGACATTAATTGTGGTATCCGCCTCCCGCTCACATCACTGCAATCAATTTCTCATCCTCCTTTTGTCTCGTCATCACGTTCAGTCACAGACGAACACACAACCGTCCTCAGCCGCCACACGTACACACACATTGAGCCCGAGTTGACCTTCAGCTCCGTACTGCAGTGGCAGGTCTTCACAGTCGGCCCACAGAATGACCATAAGCAGGGGAGACAGCTGAGTCCTGGGGCAGCGCGACAAACAGCATCGCTGCAGGCTGAGCTGCATCAGCAGGGTCACAGTGAGACAGAGTGTGACCTTAGCCGGATACTACGGCTGGATCTGCTGCTGTTGCAGGAGAATGTTACTCTTCCACTCTGACGGTTGAAAAAGGGGGAAAAATCTAAATTTTTCCAATTAACTTTTATGACTAACAGCCCAAAATCAAAAGATATTCAACTCAATGTCACAGAAAATGAGTAAATCTCTGCATATGAGAGGCTGGAAAATCTGTAATATCATGGATGCTCCTGACATCTTTATTATCATGATATTGCACTCAATATAAATTACAGTCATCTGTCCCCTGTGACCTACAACCAACTATATATTATCAGCTGAACACCTAAGGCAAACTCATAAAACTTGTTTGTGCATCACTAACAAGCATTGTCTTGAATATGCATGACAAAAAAAGGCCTGTGCATTATGTTACACTGCAGAGAGACACAATCTCACAGGAAGTCAGAGACATTATCAACCCTGAAGGGGCCAAACATTTCGCCAGGTGTGCAGAACATCTGCTGAGAAGCTGCAGAGTCGTGGAAACTGCAATTCAACACAATCCAGCGTTTGTACCTGAGCTCTGAACATGATTCATTATTTGCTCAACCTTAAAGCTGTGCCACATCTCAGGATTAATGCATTCATATGGAGATGTGAGGAAACATTCGAATTTTCAAGGTGGTGCCAATGAATCTTTAATGCTCATACAAAATTGAACAAATGATTCTGTCTCAGAATTGAGACATTTTTATTCTTGTCCACGTGAACTATTGTATCCAATATGTGCTCTTCCCTCACACTGGTCACATAATGGGTAATTAATCACATGACAGGTATGGACCATAGACGGTAAACAAAGATGAACGTGTCTCCCTGTATCCAGACATGATGCCAAAACCTCAGAATGAGCCAGAGTCTGCACAGTGGAAATCGGTGACGTGTCCGCCATCTTTTTTTTTAGTCTAGGATATGGACACGTAGAAGCTGATGTTCGACTGCGGTGAAGAAGATGTGAAGAAAAGCTACAGATAAAGACTGAGACAAGCGGAGACATAATATAATGCAGGAAGAAAATGCAGTAATTCACTTGTTGATGATGATGATGATGACAGTGGCGGAGGGTAATAGCTGTTACTTTAGAGAGGTGACCTGCATTAACAGTCCTTTTGACTGTATGAGAGCAGACCATCGAAGACAGTACCGCTGGTGGTTTATGCCTTTTTTCATTAAAAACCATTACTGCTCACTACGCACTCTTTATAAGAACTATTTTGGGATGGAGAGAAGAGGAGGAAATGAAAAGCCTCTTCTCCATCTTGTTTGAGCAGCAGTGCAAACATTTCTGTTGAGGTTGAAATTATTTGAGTTCGTCAAACACAACGTATGGGGTCAAACTAAAGTTGAGCTGAACAGGGATTTAGGTGAGTCATGACTCACAGCGGCATTTACAGAGACTAGTTGCACCACTGCCACATCTTTACCCCCCGTTTGCTTCATTTCTCTATAAGTGTTTCTCTCTCGCTCTCTGGTTTTCTCCCTCTTTCAATCTATTTTCTCCTCCCTTGTTTGTTTTGAATTTGACTTCCTCAATTGCTTCTAACCGGCTGATTTCCTGCCCTTCAGACGTCTTGAATGCACAGCCAGTGTTTATCCTGGCATCGCACACCATCCATCCTCCCTGTTCAGGACTTAAGAGGCAGCAGAGTGATCTAGTCAAGGGACTGATGGACAAATTTACAGCTAAAAGGCCGGCCCCCTTTTTTCTCAACCACAAGGGAGGCAGCGAGACTGAAGATGCGGGGTTTTGTTTTACGGCCTGCAAGGCCATCTCAATTTCATACAATTGCCTTCACCCTGTCCCTTCGGGCTAAGGTTTGCTATTTATTTCTTGCCTCTGGTGAAGCTTTGGGCTGTGACACTCAGAGAGGCTAAATAACGCTCCACGAGCTCACTCATGCAAATCTGACACTTTGGTGGAATGTGGATATTGTCGTCTCTCTGAGGTCAAGTCGCTTATTCAATCCAGCAGTTTTCCTTCTTTGAATAAAGTCAAATTAAGTGATATTTCCCCTCATAGCTAATTATTTCGTTTTAATTAAGTATTAAATTGTAATATATAAATGGTTTGGTTACATGATATGTGCTGATTATACCTTGGTCAAATTATATCTAGGATAGCATATATAATTATGAACTATATATTTTTTGTAAATAAAATCTTTTTGATCATAATATGAAATTAAAATAAGTTAGCCGCAATGTGAAAATCTTTTTTATCTATCACTTAATGCTTGAGTAAACCATTTCAACAACAAGTTTAAGACCTGTATTGATAATTATTGTTATTGAAACATTGTCATTGATCTAATAGAATAGAATAGTAGTAATAGTACATCAGGGCAATGGGGTGTGTATCTGAGCCAGAAAATTTGACTATTTTGGTCTGTTGAATATTAGCAAAATTATGGAAAGTTGAACTTAATTGCCTAGACGTTTAGACATCTACATCTATAATCACTTCCTGTGCACACCTGCAGGAAACAGATATGTGCTCATACCCGTCAGTGCATACTCCAAAAATACAAAAAAATCAAATTTTACTACTGTGGCGGTGAAGTTCTGACAATCATCCTCTTCCCTCCAGTTAAGCTTGTTTCATGGTGGCAGAACCAAGGCAGAACAGATTCACAATATAGGTTTGGAAGTGCAACTTTGCTGACCACCTCAGTCACACGCAGCCAGGCAGTCTCCAGCGCTCACCTCACACATCTAAAATAGTCACAGAAAAACGGACCATCACGTCCCCCACTGATCAGCTCGGGAAAAGGAAAAGAGTAACTACTCCCTCTCTCTGTCTCTTCTTTCTCCCTTTTTGAGCTCTGTCTTTAATCTGCTACCTCTCCCTTCACCACTTCTCTTCTGTTCATCCTCTCACCTTTGCGCACTTTGGCTAAAGAGTCAAACTGGCTACGAGGACAACTGACTTGTAGACTTGATATGATGTGCAACACATGCTGAGTCACATCTATATGCAACCACGCTCTTATATCACTAACAAAGTGGTTCTGACCAGCAGAAGTCAGGACAACATGATTATTCTCATGAAAATGTATTTTTATGTAATAAATAAACAGAAATGTACTTGGCTGCTGTGCTGTGTCATGAGTCACAGCATGATAAACAATTCTATAACTCTGTAATAACTCTAAATACAACTCAGTGGTCAATACTTATGTTCCTGTATGTCCTCTGATCAAAACACTTTAAATGTGATTCTATACAATTACCTCTTTTTTCAAAATTATTGTTTTTATATACATTTGTGGAAAAATCTGTTAATTCACAGGTATTCTCCTTCAGCGGTCCTCGGGGTGAAAAAATGATTTACTGTTTTGTTTCTCAGAATCTGAAAATCATGCAATTTTAAATCAGTTGGACCTCTCTGCTATGTTTGACACAAATCCATCATTTTTTCCCTCCTGGATTGGGCTGCCTCTCACCTATTCAGAGACTCATTATTAAAGGTCAGGGCTGATAACTCTCTGCAGATAATCTCTCTTAGGTGTACCACAAGGCTCTATCCTAGAGACCATTTTATTCTCATAACACATGCTTAAAGGCCAAAAACTTTCATCAGTTTAACAGAAATACAACATAGGTTCTCACCTCTGACCCGTTAAGGTACAACAGTCTCCTCAGTGATTGCTTTTTCGCATTTACAACATTTTCTCATTTAGAGGCCAATAGACTTTTAAATAGGCTTTCTACTATAACTGTCTGTAGGAGTCAGCCTGGTCTCGCCTGCAGCTTGTCCAAAATTCAACAGTAACTCTCTCCAAGAAGACTTGACCTCTCCACCTCCCTGTACTCATCTCTCTTCAATGGCTACCAAATAACTGGTTTTAAGATTATTTTATATGTTTGACAGCTTCTAGTCATTTCTAAATGCCCAGAAAGGGTGACAGAGCATTTAAAATTGCCAATTTCTCATGCTTTTGAGTCTTCTCCTACATGCGTGGTTAATTTGATAAAAAAGTATATATAGTTCTTCTCTGTAAAACACTTTAAACAGCATTTGCCTATTTATATCTTCACAAGACATCATAATTAATTTAAACTCCCATTATGGAAACTGATTTCCATTATCTCCCTGTAGATAAGGTTATTTGTATGTTACACTCAAACTGCATGATGGTAGGTACAGTGGCTTGGATTAGCTGGTACTTCACCAACACTGCCGCCACCTCAGTCCACGTGATGGACTGAGGCAATATCCCCGAGTCTATTAACCCCCTAACCTTTGTGAGATTGTCATTTGAAAATGTATCTTTTGTAATTACCTACACAAACTAACTCTCCCCCCCCCCCCCCCCCCCCCCCCCGAAAACAGACAAACAAACAACAAAAACCAAGCACATAAATTAACTAACGATTTAGTCATCCTGGCAGAGATAATTTATTATTACTATCTGACATCGAGTAGCTGTTATATCTGTCAAACATTGTGTTGTGTATAGTCGTGTTCAGTATTATCCTTTAAATCATTTGGGTGCATTTGCTCATATACCAACTACTTTTAACAGAACAAATAGATGCCATTAAAACATCAAATCCGGTGCTAATTAAGTCTTCAGTGTCACCACGAATCCTTGAAATAAACTAATCATGCAGAAAACTGTGTATGATAATGAGTACAGCTGTGCAGTGCTGGCAACACAGACACTGGACCATTGAGCTCTTTGGCAGCAGGGGACTGAGGGGAGGGTCAAACCATCACAACATCCAACTCACAAACACCCGGTCATTAAGGCTGTGCCAGCTGGTGAAGTATTTCCTCTTCTTAATATTGTATCACTCAAACTTAAGAGGGAATGAAAGAGTCATCTTTTTTGTTTCTTGTCTGCTCCAGTTTCATTCCTGCTTGAACAAAGGTTTGTGATACTGTGTTCTAAGATGAGAGGAAAAGGAGGCAGGAGACAGACTTTTGAAAGAAATCAGACATACGCCCCAGTAAGAGCACATGGTTGCTAAATAAACTCTCCGAAAATCCTGTGGATTAAGGAATTTATCCTGACAAACATTACGCTGAATGTGAACACACAGGGTGTTTACAGAATCTGTATCCAGTCGGAGGACAGATTGAGAGCAGCTGAGCTGCAGGCCTTGGGGCCAATCTTAAGTAATGACACCTAATTAAATGGGATAGAGCATGTTCCCATGAGCCTTGGCACGGGTGAACTGTGATGAGGCACAGCATGTCACATTATTCAGCTACAAGCATGAGGTAATGCATGCCACGCTGCGACTGTCTTCCATTCGATATTTGATTGAGTCTTTGATGGACTGCATGCCTTAGCATCCTTCAGAGCTGTGGTCAGAGTTGGTATTATGCCACGCCTCACTGGACATGCAGCAGCAAGTCATCTGCCTGAGAAATGTCATCGTGCACATGTCGAACCTAAACACATCAGGTGTCTGTAGTTCAACCGCAAGACCGAGAGAGAGGGGAGGGGGGCTCAGAAGGGGGGGGGAGAGGATTAGAAATCCATGTATAATCACCGGGCAGCAGATATGGAATTAGCTGGCTGCTGATAAGGCAGTCCATCAGTGTTGGGCTTTACAACCTTTCCAAATTGAATGGACTTAAAGGAGGTTCTGCGCACTGATTGGCTCGGGGTCCACCAGCTCATGTTCTATGGGATCATCTGAGCGCAGAGACTGAAACCATCCCACTCCCATGTCTGCTCCTCAATGGCCACCACCCCAGAACCCAAAGTTCTGCCCTAACCAGCTCCGCGTGCTTCACCATAGCCACATTGCAAATGAGTCTGGTGATCCCCCTCTTTTTGTCTCAGGTAATCTCATTTTAAGGACTAATTGGTTGTGAAGCATCCGGGTTCACAACCTTCAGACCGCGTAACAGGAGGGAGCCGAACTGTTCCAAATACACGGCACTTCTCACGATGCGCAACAGGTCTTAGCCTTTGTTCTGACCGGGTGCAATGGACGTAACGGAGGATTTTTAGTTTGCAGGAGTTGCACTGGAGGCAAAAGTCCAACATCACACTTTGCAAAGCGTTAAATATGATCGATTGCTTATTTAATCCTCGTCTATTAGGATGCGTGCAATGCGCGCAGATGGAAGACATGGACATCATGAGCATGCTCCTCGCACCGGGGGGCAACGTGAAGTGACACCTACCGGGAATCGCCAGGTTGGTGAGCGGGATCGTGTGCATGCTCTGCGGTAAACTTGACATCCAGTCTGCGAACCGCTGGTCGCATCTCCCGTGAGACGAAGCCATGCTGCCGCCGTGCACAACGCGCTCCTGCCTCCTCTCTCCAAGACCCGGTGCCGGTGCCAAGCTGGAGTGCGCTCTCTCTCTTTCACTCACTCGCTCACTCACTCACTCACTCACACGCACACGCACCAGTGAGACTGTGGGCTGAGGTCCACACCCCCCTGAGCAGTGCACATCAGCGCGCAATGCACAATTATGAAAATGAGGTTGGACGAATCCACATGTGACTCAACAGTCGGTGGTTGTATTTCCAACAATCTGCACCAATCCCACTGTAACGAGGACATGTTTGATTTACCTAAACTGGAAAATATAAATCCAATAATTAATCAATCTTTCTTTTTCTTTCAACAGTAAATTACAGAATCCTCAAATGTTTGCTTTTTCTCTCGAGAGGTTCAGGGTCTTACACCCACCGTTGATGTGCACATGAATTTTTATTACTTTTTCCATATAACTTGGAGCACTGACTCAAAAGAAATCAGAGGTTAATTCCTAGATGATTTCCGAGCATTTCTGACTGAACGCAATATGGCAGTGATTCATCCTGACAGCGATGATGAATAACTGACATATTCACTGTAGTGCTAATCAGCTGCGTGGCTTTAACATGGGTCATTCACAAACTAGGTCACAAAGGTGTGGAGATGAATAATATTGAAAAAGCTGCATCTCCCCGCCTCAGAGGAAAAGACATTTAAAGCTCATGAAAGATGACTTTTCTATACTTGTTTCCCATTTCCCTCTAGGGTGTGTCTCTGCAGTCATGTGTTTCATGCAAGGGAGGGTTGAACCCATTGAACCGCTGGACAAACAAAATCAATAATGACATAACCACACTGCATATAATCATCACCGATTACGTTTGTTCCAGGTTAGATTCAACATTGTAAAAGTGTAATTTGCAAAATTGCAGCCAGAATTGTGTCATATAAAAGATAACGAGCAGACCTGGTGGCATCATTACCTGCTAACTTTAATACTTAGGAATCAGACAAACTTTTATCAATCTACTAATCTTCTCTCTGTCTGCTGTCGTTCCAAAAAAGTCATATCTGGAGAACCACTCATCTCACCAGCCTTACACCTGGCATGTGTATTGTTAATGGCCCATGGTAGTGCGGTGTCGAATTTGGTTGTGTTGTCGATCACTGCGTACGGATTCAAGCTTCACTGAACTTTGAATAAACAGGTGAGCAGCTCTTTGTGCAGCAGTGGTGGAACAGCTTCAGGGATCTGTGGACTAAGTCTGTACTCACCGTGGCTCAATTACTGCAGGTAACTTTTACAGTTTCACAGGGAAAGCTGCAACCGGCCTCACCACAGGACGAGCAAACAGCCCATTCCAAACAGATACGTTTAGAACAGGCACTGCACCAGTCTACTAAAAACAAAGGTGTCACTGTACATGTAAATACCGGTGTGCACATTTGATTTCAAAGTCAATGCAGTTGTTGATCCAGAAGTCATCAAGTATCATAATAGTATTTAAGATATTTTTGTTTTACAGTAGGCCTACATTCATCATGGACATGAATGTCACTGCAATTTTGGGCTTTCAATTAATTTATCTTTTCTTTTTGTGAGATACTAAAGATCTTTAATAGAAACATAAACAATTATTTGGTGCATACATTTAAAATCTTTTTTTAAGTTTTCTGAAATCAACACAGGGACAACACGGTGCAGTGTTTAGTTTCGTTACTTGAGAGCAAGAAGTTTCTGGTTCAAATCCCAGCTTGGAGTTAGCATGCCCACCCCCGGTACTTCAGCTTCCTCGGTTAGGTAAAGCAGAATCTTAAGTTTCCGCAGGAGTGAATGGTTGTTTGTCTTTGTATGTTGGCCCTGTGATACGCTTGCATAGGGTGTACCTTGCCTCTTGAATGTCAGCTGATAGTGGCTCCAGCTCCCTCTGCAATAAGGATGAGCGGCATAGATAACAGTTGGATGAAATCAACCCTGGAAACACACGTCAGGTTATTAATTGCCTGATGCCGAAAATGTCCTAATTTGCCAAGGTTGAACAATTCCTGTTGATTGTGATTGATGACAGTTGGCAGCAGTGTCCAAAAGAGCCAACGTGCACAGTGAGAATCAGTTCATGCCTCTCGGTATGGAGGTGACTCGTCCGACCTCTTTACCTTACTGTGCTAAATCCACTTATTGTACCTGAAAATCGGTGCCAGTGAACGTCACGTTGTCCTTTGCAACATCTTAAAAAGTACACATACTGCATCTGTTAAGACTCATTTGTTCCCGTTGCAGCCTGTCATGTTCCTTTCTATTTCTGTGCGTTCCAGTATACTTGATGAGGAAATAGGTTGTAAAAGTTTTAGGGCTTATACGGAAGCACTCTGGTTTGATCCATTAATGGATGTGCTGGATTAACATCAACAGCCCCTGTCACTTTCCTACATTTTTCTGCTTGATGAGCCAACCCGGTTGATCTTCTTGAACCCAAAAGCCCAGTGGCTGAATTTCCCCAGTTACATAACAGCCCTCAGGTAATGGCAGCGCCTCTTTACATGAGTGGAGAAATCGCATCATGAATGTCAATGTAAGCCCACCATCCATATATAGAAGGATTAAACCTGTAGAGTGTCAGAAGCCATCAATCGCAGAATCATTGGCTTCAAATCCAAGTGAGGTTTGATGCTCTGAATAAAAGCCGACAGTTATTCAGACAAAAGAATACAATTGTACTTGTTCCACTCAGCACACAGTCATATTTTATTTTACACAAAGGCAGAGGGACGGCAAACGTCTGAGTGAAACATCTTGAGGCATTGTGTTTTCTGGTTGACGAGCCGAGCAACTCAACATCAACAACCAACTGAAAAATATGAGTGGGGGGGGGGGAAAAAAAGGACAGGTAGACAATGTTCATATTGCTGTGGAAGAGGCGATCATCATTCCTTCATATACTGCATTTCCCAAATGAAGAATAGATATCGTACTGCATATTGGCTGCATAAATTATTAAATGACTTTTTTGTTACATGGTACAACTACGTACATACTCCCTTCTTCCAAATGAGAAATCTCTTGAATTACAGCTATTTTCTAAACATTACATTTCAGCCCTGTGTCTTTTTATAGCAATGTCTTGATCCTACGGTAAATATGATTCACATTTGGTTGTATTTATTACATGAATTTGATCATAGTAGAAAAATCAGTAAAGCATAAGAATAACTTAATAACTTGATGGTGTAATACGCAACAATGCTTATATCTGGTTGCAAAAAAGAATCATTAATTTTGGTTCCTATAAATCAGGAAGGCAGGAAGCGATGTGACCTGAAGTAGTTTTGGTTTATGAGCTTATTTGACCCATCACAGGCTGCTAAATCGTCAGCTGTTCATCACAGAGAAATTAAATCAAAAATGCGTCTCTCTCTCTTTCCAGGCTCCTCTAGATTTGCTGCATGGCCGTCAGATTGGGAGACACCTAGAAGACACCGGGTGGGATGTAAGGAGGAAAGAAGAAATGCATCCTGGTTAGTAACCTCAAAGTTAAGACACTGAAATATGATCCTGGTACAAAAAAACGGTTGAGTTACGCACCTCAAAATCTGTGCCAGTGCATGCCTTGATATCCTCTGGAGTGAGCCCCTCCCATACTTCTATTAGAGTCAGGCCTTTTGTCTGATCCACATCAAACACAGCCTGGTAGAAAGAGAGAGGGCAGAAAGAGACGGCGGGAGGGAATAGATAAAAAGGATGAGAGCGGGGATGACAAGACACAAACATAAAATAGTGGGAGGGATTATTTCCTTAATATATGGCTTTAAATCCTATGATGTGTGTGTGGTCGGCAGCGTCACAGACGAGGATGTGGGAGCCTCGGTTATCAAAGTGAGCTAAAAGAGAAGAACAGCCTCAGGGAGTGGTCGGCAAAACCAGGAGTTGGAAGTAGCCTACTATGAACCTCTGTTTTATGAAGGTTACTGGAGGGAATTAACCTTTATACAAATATTAGATTAACGGATGTAGAGAAGGTTTTTCTTTGTGCCATTAGACAAGATGAATTAAGCTCACAGGGTCAAAAAGGGTGACTCAAAGACACAGGACCCATTCTATGGCTGTTCGAGTGGATATGCATTGACTTGACATAGTGCATTTGGGTCATTTATAAACTAATTCAATTCTGGTGGTTATTTTTATATTAAAGAATGTAGCGGGTGTAATTTGTTTTCCTCTACAAAGGACAATCACCTTTGTTTTGCGTATACCCGCTAATTTTGGTGTAAAAAAAGCACATCTCTTCAGCTACCATAGAAGACTGTCATCTATCAATAACTCTACAAGGTTAAGATATCACTGAGTTCCTGTGGTTACTTGGGCAATCTCTTGACTCTCCATTACACTTCTCTACAACCTGGGATTCGTGCATGATAATTATGATGAGTTGTTCTACATACTCAAATATACGCAAGCACAAAATGTGAACATCTGACTCCCATTTTACAGATGACATTACACACGGTTTATGCACAAAACCCCAGAGTCCAAGGTGATTCATAAATGAGGCCCCTGGAGCTTTCAACATGTCTGACAGTGACACTCTCACGGTACAGAGAGTACAACAACTTCTGAAAAGTTATGCAAAGATAAGGTCTGTTTTCAAAGATAAGGTCATTTTTCATTCTGAGCCATATCTATAGCTACAACAGGGCAGTGATGTACACGATCAGCCACAACATTCAAATCTGTAAAATGTGTTTTAATGCTGCGGCAGATGTTTCCTACTTGGTTGCTTTTACTGGAATAGATGGTCAGCATAAACATATACAACATAATAAAGACAGCAGAAAGCAGAACTTTTACTTTTTTGTTCGTGCATTTTAAACATATTTTAGAAGCAGTCTTTTAGAAGACAATTCTAGAAAGGATACTTTATTTAAACCAATTATTTCAAGACTGCTGCTTCCAAACACAGGTCTGACGAAACAAATCCATTTTTACATAATAACCCTTTAGACTGAATCTGCAGCCATGCCATCACCCACATGTATGCACACAATGCCAAAAAAAAGGTTTTAAAGACAGACGAGGCGCTCTGAGCCGAGCTGGGTCCTGTGGCTCTTCTCAGCAGGGGCTGACAGGCCAGGCCACCATCACATCCCGGCCAAGCCTGTCAGGACTCTCAGCTCATTAGGACCTCACACACAGTGACAGGGCAGGAGGCGGCTATCTCACCCCAATATAGCAAGACAGATGGAATGTCACAAGGCACAAGGGTCTATGGATAACGCAGACAAGAGTCTCTAAATGTGACACGCATCACGAGGGATTAAGGGAAATCGAATGATTTGCCAAAACGGGCCAGCGGTGTTGAATATAGGTGCAGCGACAGCGTACAGATACGGCAGCTGCTGTGTTAATGTCAATGTCTCCGTTTTAACTAGGTGGGAACATTTTAAAGCAACTAACTATCAACTGAGCTAGTTTCTAATACCAACACTTTAGCCATCTGTTTGCAAAGCAGCCTTTTTGTTGTGAAACTGCTGAGTCAACTTCTCTCACACTAGTTAAAGTCACCATCATTATCCAGATTCATATGAGGCTCGTCATTAAGAAGCTGCCAGTGTCGTCCATATGTGGTTTGGTGAGTAGTGGGTTGAACCTCATGTAACAACAATGCACCAACAACATTCAGCCGACTTAACGCTCTAGTCTAGACAAACGTAACTAGAAATGAACATTTTACTCACGAACAAATAAACGTATCCGATACAATTTCAATGAATTACGGCAAATGAAAAGGGCTCAATTTTGAGATGTGTTGAGAATTTTTTCAGAAACATAAAAAAAACTATTTGGCTGCAGGAATAACAAGTGCTGTCACTGGCATTGCCTTCATTACAGGAAATGCCACAGGTAACGGTTTTCTGGGCCCATTATGATGAGTGAATTATTCAGGGATCTTTCTACTTCAACTGTGAATGACATTGGCAATTACTTTTTTTTCTTTTCTTAAATTTAAAACAGGAAATAATTATCTAAATAACTGTCGAGGAGAAAAATACTAGGCGGCTGAGTGTGTAGACTTTTGTCAGGGCAGCAACTTAAGCACCAGGAGGCAGAGTAGTGAGGTGATTTACTAATTGTGGTTAACATAAAGCGCACAAACACACATGTTTTTATGTTCCCCTGAGGACATCAAGAGAAGTACCACAGCCTGTGTGGAACTGTGGTTAAGAGAGGAGAACGTGTGCTGTTATAAAATGCTCCTGCTCTATAGAGAAGCAAGAAAAACACCCCCTGAGGCAACGGGTTCCCCACGACCCTCGGTCTCAAATCATTGCACCACGATTTAGGACACTTGGAATTGCCATCCCCCCTGGCCATGGCGAGTATAGGAGGTTGTTGTGTTTGTGAGAATATATTGTCTATGTAAGCATCTTCGTGTGCATCTCTGTGGATGGAAAAAACATTTGGTTTCAGCTCTCATTTTGCAAACACAGAGATTCTAATGGAAAAAGATAGCAACTCACGGAGAATATAAACATTAACAGGCTTCTATAATGCACCGTTTGTAGTGTCTAATCCTCAACTGCCCAAAGTATCCTCTGGTGATCACCACAACAATAATTTTTTATTTTATTTGATACGTTGTGTTGTTGGCTAATAAGGATCAAAAGGCTTAAAAACAAGGCCGCTATATTTAATCAATTGGAATACAAGTTGAATAAAAATGTGACTCTTGACTTCAGATATTACACTTGACAACACATTCAGATATTGTGCCCCTAATTGGTTTTGTGTCCTATGTGTGGGAAAACAAAGTTGTCGTACTCGCTGGAGACCTCATCTTCTGTGTTTGTCTTAACACCTCATCCTGTGAGATCATAAACGGTTGTATGTACTAAAACTGTATTAGTACAATCCCTTCGGTGGGAGCAGTAAAGTTTCAGCATGGGGCCTTACAGACTTCTAAATGGATACTTTTATTGATCAGTGTTTACTGACAATTGCAGATGACAGGTTTTCTCTTCATTGTTGTCATGAGGATGTTGATGCAGAGCAGACTGTGGTTTTATCGCTAGTTAAATTATGCCTCAAGGAAGCCAATAACCTGTCATAGGCACATTGTATTACATTGGAAATTAAACTGGAAACAGGAAATTAGTACTCATTTTGTGTTTTGGCTTATTTATTTTATTTAGTTTGAAAGCAAATTTCACGCCCTGTTGTCTTTTTAGTTAATGTGTCAGCTTGCCTTTTAATGTCAAGATCAAAAGTGTACACGATAATTTGTGAAGCAAGTCTGTTATATACACGAGAGTAAAATCAAGCCCATTCGCATGTAAATACCCAAACCTGGATGTGGTTTCTGCAGCGCACGCTTGCTTATTTTGCACACCGCATAAAGGGCTCCACACACAAAACAAACAATGGAAACAACAGTGGCCGTCCCTGTGGATGATGACAATGAACCATTTTTGGCTATAGTGAAATCTCGGATCAATACTGTGCTGGGTAAACCAAACCCATTATTATTCGGCAGGTAAAGTTTATTGATGAAATAAATTTGAATAACTCAGAAGAGGATTACTGACGAAAATGAGGTGAAATTTTGTGCCTGCGCCACTGTCAGAGCTGTTTTTGTCGTCTTTTACATCCATCCCTGTCGACTATCACTGAACGTGCGAACGAGGGAAACTAATTAAGTGTATTTGAGTCTTAGCTACAAATACGCAATCAAAATCTTTTGGCTGCCCTTTTGTGTCCGAGTTTTTGGCATGGCAAACTTCAGTCAGATTCAGGTACAGCCTGGAAGAGGCAGTCAGTGAAGGAGGGCTGAGGAAATTTAGTGCAGCTGAGCAAATGCGGTATGGATTTTCCAAGCTGTTTACATTTCCAGTCTGACCTCATTGATGTGGTGTCAAACAACCCAGACTCATATCACAGCATTTTCTGTTCTCTTAATGTTTACTGCAAATGTTTCACAGAAATATTGCTATTTGCTAATGAATCAGAATGAATGGAGACCGTTTTGTAAAACCATACTTTGCTTGGTGTTGCATCTTTTCTTGATGCTTGATTCTTATTTTGTCTTAGACTTCTTCCTGTGTCTGCATAGGTTTTCTCTGGGTACTCCTGCTTCCTCCCACAGTCGAAAGACATGCAGCTTAGGTTAATTAAGCTCTGAATTGCCCAAAGGTGTGAATTTGAGTGTGGGTTGTTTTTCTCCATATGTCAGCCCTGTGATGGAGTGGAAACTTTTCAAGGATGTATCCCACATCTCGCACTAATGTCTGGAGTTGGCTCAGGCCCCTGAGCAACCCTCATAGGACAAGCGGTTTAGATAAAGGATAAATCAAAATATGCAATAATTGTGTTGTCATTGATCAAGTTTTCCATTTCGGTGTAATAATCCAGTGGCCAAGCTATAATTTTTCTAAACTGAGGGCCACAAATGGGCCACAATTTACACAGAGGGGATAATTATATGTGCAACGTCCATGCATAATTCCTGATTCAGTGAAGTGCACATTTAAGTCATTCCTTGTTTACTGGTAACTCTATAGGTTTGATCAAAGCCACACATAAACGTTCATTTTTCAAGCATATGCTTCAAAAAAGCTTAGCTAATTCAAAAATCTTAACAAATTGTCATATTTATGGTTTAGTAATAAATGTAAATATTTATTGTGAGTTTTTTCGCCCCTGACTACTGACATGCGAAGTATACTTCAGGGGCTAATCGGCTTTCAGCTGGGGCCAGTGTCCCCCCTTGGCCTCGCCACTGGATCCGCCCCTGTCAAAATCATAATCTGACTGAAGCTACAAGCTAACAAATTTAACAGTAATTCAGAAGCTACTGCACTGACACCCTCAAGCGAATCCCTACTTTATACAAGTGCTGTTTGACAACAGAAACAGAAAATCGTTAATCACATCTTTATTGTGCAGTTGAGAATATTGGTTTTCAGTACAAACACTCACTGCTATAGCTGGAGGTGGCAAAAAGTTGGTTTCTAAACATTGCAGCCGAGTTAAAGTCCTGCGCACAATATCTGGGAGGCTGACAGGCTGACATTCACGCGTCAGTATTTTGAAAAGCTCAGTTACACCTGTCTAGACTACAAAGAGAGGCCAACGCTGCCAAAGGAAAAGAGTTTTCACAAGGCCTTCATTTAGGGATATTTTTCAAATGGATTCACAGCACAACAGTGAGGGTATCAAAAGAATGAAGTAGGAGGGATGTGGAGGTCAGCAGTGAAGTGAGAAGGTTGAGGAAATAAGAGGAGAATATGCGTTGATACAGATGGAAGGAACTGAGGAAGGAGGTCATAATATAGAATTCAAGATCATTAAAAAGGCTTGGGATTTAATAAGAAAATAATATTAATGAATAGAGAGGGAGGGGAAGCAGCAGGAGATGAAATGAGAAGGTGGGGGAGAGGAGGAGGAGGAGTTGGTGCCAGTGTTAGAGGGGTATTAGAAAGAGCTTTAACCTTTATAAATGTTGACAGAAATCTGCTTGCTGAGAAATGTTGCGCAATCACAACATAAGCCAGCCGAGCAGAAAAGAACAGACGGGGGCGGTGGCGGGGTGGACACGCTGTCTTACTTTGCCCCTGACAGGTCATGTTTTCAATGAGCGAGTTCCAAAGGCAATAAACATCATAGAGTAGCAGGAAACTGACCAGAGAACATAAGGACATGAAGACTATATCACCACTGAGATCGGCTAGCAACCAGAACCTGGCCTTGGACTTTTTTTATTTGTCTTTCTCAGCTGTACCCACAACCTTTTATTTCCCAATCAGAGCTGCATTTTTCTATTTCCTCCACCTGCTCTATACCCTCCATCTTCACTTAAAAAAAAAAAGAGTATGTTTTGCTTACCTTCTGCTTATTTCCCCCTTAACAGAAAATGTCACCCTAAGACTATCTCCAGCCCTTTTCTGACAGGATAAATTCTACCTGTAAATGGAACGTTAGTAATTCCAGTTAAATGGAGTTTGAGTGACAATCTCAGAGGAATGTGAATGATTCATGCTCAACCAAGACTCTTTTCAGTTTTTCCCTTCACCATATGTGCTGCCCAGAACAACAATATACTGCTGTAATTTAAGTTTTTCTATCACACAAAATCTAAACATAATGGTTATAATAATAATAATAACTGTATTTGTACAGCACCTTTCAATACAAGTAACAAAGTGCTTTACGACAAACAATCAGAGATAAGAAGATAAACATAATAAAGGTCATAGACATCATACGATAAAAGCTTTTTTGTTTATAGAGATGTGTCTTAAGAAGAGAGATAAAAGAGGTGACCGATTCTGCTAGTCTAATCTCTTCTGGCAGATTGTTCCAAAGTATAGGGGCCCTAACGGAAAAGGCTCTATCTGCTTTGGTTTTCAGCCTTGATTTTGGAAAGGCTAGCAACGCTTTACCAGAGGATCTCTAACTGTAGCGAGCTTTTCCCACAGAAATTAAGAAGATGCAGCTCCCAAGCTCTAGCTCACAGTGAGATTGAGCAGTAAGATTTCCCACAATAAACCCCAAGGTCTAATTAAAAAAAAAAAATGTGGATGAACTCCCCTACCTGCCAGTCCATGGGCATTGTCCCCAACTTGCAAGCATGCCAAGCAATAACAGGAGCCTCAGGTTGAATCTCTTCCATCCCTGCCACTGTGCTTTTTAAACTACCTCAATAATTTCCACCACAGAGATGAGCAAAGCTCCACTTTCTCTGAGTCTTCCACCTCCTCCACAGAGTTTGTGTCAGTTGGGTTCAGGAGTCCCTTCAAATGTTCCTTCCTTCGCTCTCTCCATTCTGATTTATCTGACAGTTTGCCAAAACTTCTTGAAGCCAACTAAAAATCATTCTCCATGGCCTCTCAAACTCCACGCACACCCACATCAAGTCTAGTCAATTTTATTCACACGGCCAGAAATCACTAATCCACATAAAATCACTGAGTGTTTGCCTCTGCAAACACCACAGCTGAAGTGCTTCTGGCCAGAAATCTCTGTCTGTCACGTGATTCATTCAATGTTAATAAACTTTGAACAAACACGTGACCAGTGCTCTGAAGCAGCAGCGGCTGGGACTAATCAACATAAGCAAGGTTGTCAATCCCGACTAAAGTGCGTTCACGACAACAGCGGGTTATGACAACAGAAAGACCACTGATTCTCTAGTTCGGAGTTCCGCGTCGCAGTCAAACTTCACTTCAATTTCAATGAACAAGTGAACAGCTCTATGTGCAGCAGCGGTGACACAGCTGCAGGGTTCTGAGGACCTGCAGCCCTTTTTACTTGCCACAGCTGCAGGTCACTTTTACAGCATTCCACACAAGCATGTTTAGAGTGGGCACTGCACTAATAATAATAATCATAATTTACATTACATTTAGGGGGAAACCAACCCCAACCATGAAAATCAATAACCATCCTTCGACAGAAATCAACTGATTGAATTAATGTTGATTTAATATATGGAATTTCTATCTACCAGTGTCACTCTGTTGCATCATACCAAACCATCAGTGGCTTGTGTGTGTGGGTGGGTGTGTGTGTCTGGCGTGCGTGCATGTGAGGCAGATGTAATTGAAAGATAAAGAAGCAATGTGTGTGACTTGTGTTTCACCAGGCTCACTGACTCTGTGCGCCTGTGCTTGTTGCTTTAATATTCAGGGAACTGACTGACGGTGATACAATGGGACTGCAAACTGCCAACATATTAAATGTTTGTCTTCAGTCAACCCGCTGACTGCAAGGTGGGAAATGTTATTACTTTGCAAGGTGAACAGTGACAAAAACTAAAAAACGCCCTAAAAGCAAAAAGTCAGATCAATCTATACGATCAGATTATTTAGAAGTGACTAGAGAATTGAGAATATATTTATATAATTAAGCCCCACATTATATTTACCAAATATACAATTATTGGATTAATAAAATACAATCAGGGAACCTTATATACTGCTGCCTACTGTATCTATATGTATAGGACTATTATATCTTCAATATTCAAGTATACAATTTATTCTTCTGTGGTTTTAAATGGTACAACCAATGCTGTTTGTAATCGGCTGATATTAGCTTAATATTAGTCACAGATATCCACTTGAAATCGGTAGGAAATGTTAAAATAATGATAAATAAATCACGAAAGCATCATCCAGGTCTTTTACAGGCCATGAGTTAGTGTCAGAGGCCAGAGCTGACTCATCACCATGAGTAAGCAGCCCAAATTCATGACTAATGGCTCATCCATCCATTCATGCATGTATCCATCCATCCACTTGTATTTAGATTTAGGACAGTGAAGACAATGTTCGCATATATGAAATACATATAAAATAATCAGAACGCACCTTCTCTGTGATGATACGATCCACACACTGTTTCCCTGTCAACGGCAGGCTACATGTGTCCAATATCTTGTGTTTTCCTCCCTGAAAGAAAAGAGCAGCAGGTTAAAAGAAAAACTAAAGTAGAGGTAATTTAGTCAGTTCAGCTCGTCAGACACAAAAGACCAGTGTGTTCATACTTTCAGTGATGCAGCGTAAACCTTAATGTGCCCAGGGATGCAGATGGTTATGTACTCTGAGGCTAACCCCATGGGGTAAATACACCATATATTCCATTTAAGTGTATATCTCAGTTTCCTTGCCAGTCAGGAAAGAAAGCACACATCCAAATGCCTCAAACGCTGCCTGAAAAACACACATCATACATCAACCACCACCCCCACCTTCTCCATCATGAATGAACACAAGCTTCAGGGGAGGAAATTTATGCTCACCTGCTGCACCACCTGGACTATAAATGGGTGCCAGACAGGCTCCTATTAGCAAAAAACTGCACGCTTCTGTGAATAGTGAATGTTACGTTGCCCTTGCATCATATCAGACTCGACTTTCTATAAGTAAACCAATTCAGCTGAATTGCCCCACAGCTTTTGTCAGAAGCCCTGCAGCACGAGTATAACTAATACGCTGTTCCTGAAACCCAGAGTCAAATTGTAGACTTGAATTAGCCAATGGCGAAATAAAGACATGGTTTGTGTTCTGAATCTCATCAGGATGAGCCAACGCTCTCTGGTGAAGAGGCATTAAGAAATCCATTAACAGAATTATCTTTAATCAGTCATAACACTCAGTCATTATTGTGAAAGTAGATACAGAGTATGCTGGTGAAGGTTTTAACACAGGAAAAGGAAATTGGCAATTTGATTGCTTGCTTCTGAGTGTTTTGTGGTTATGAGTGCGCGCGCACACCCAAACACACACGCACACAAACCTTAGCTGAATGCTCCATGGTGACCACCACCTTGGTTCCGGCGCTAGCCACCAAATCCATGGCTCCTCCCATTCCCTTCACCATCTTACCCTAAGAAAGGAAGAAAGAAATAGATTGAAGTTTCAGTTATAACATTTATTTATGGGTGGACAATGCAATAAAATCCAAAACCACCAAAGAGTACAGGTTTTAAAATTACTATGATGTCCACTGTAGCCTACAACAAAACAAAACCATAAAATATAAAAGTTTCTATGTCTTCAGTGCAAGAATATGTTGTAATGCTTTGTGCAGAGTAAAAGCCTAATTTTATCCATGCACTAAAATAATAAGACCCAGCAGAAAACGTCACACAGTGAGATAAGGAAAGGAGCAGAAGATTAAAATGAATCTCCAGTATGAGAAACTGTGGTGAGGTAAAACCAGATTGTCCAATTAAAGAGGACAAAATGTACTTTACCTCCGTCCATTTACCTCCGAGTATTTTGAGAGAAAAATTATATTTTAGCTTGTTTTTTAATGCTCCCATCAGTTATTATAATGCATCACTTTTCAAATGAATTGAAACAAAAGGTGCAATGAAAAATTAAGTACACAGGCTGCAAATGAATCCAGGTTAACAAAACACTGCATATTTAGAAGTGAGGATGACAGCGAATACACCAAGTGTTCATTGTAATAAGCCACAACACAACTCTCTGGTAGAAATTAGCCCCAATGAAAACAACAGTTGGTACTGTGCACTGTGAATTATACAGAATAGCAGGGAGGCTTTATTCTGGCAACACATGCTGCATGTAATTTCTTCTTTGCAAACTAAATTATATTTGTTGCCTCTGTATGGGGTCGCTGGCAGAAATGTCAAAGAAGGATATCTCAAAACCTGAGAAAATTGAACCAAAGCTATGTGAGACCATAGATACGGATATGTTTTTTTGTAATTAGTTGAGGAGCAATATGATCAAAATACACGTTTCTTGGTACAATATGCAAGGTGGTATTCTGAGTGTGTGCTTAGTGGTCAAAGGCATTCAAGGAGACAGCAGCATTTCAGTATTTACTATTCTGAGGAATGTGTAGCATTGTAAGAGTGATCCTGGCGGTTTGATGGGGTTCGTCTGTGGAGCCATTTCTTTTAAATAACATAGGTGTGAACCTGTAGGTTACATTCCAAATCACAGCTAGCAGAGACCACTAAAGGCATGTGTTAAAACAGAATAAAAGTGTTAACAAATTATATTCCTTCAATAGATCACCGTCTCTGCAATCCATAAATATCCAGAAACCATTGTGTCCTATGAAAACATGTCCATTCTAACAAAATGCAAGCAGAGCAGGCAACAAAAGATTTGCAATGAAGGAAACCTCAGGAGGCATATTTGAGCTATTTGAATTAAACAGTCAAAGTATGGGCTTTAAAACATGTATAAATTCTCCCATGTTACACCCAATCTCCCTGTTCCAATTCAGTGAGTGAATACAATTTTAAAAAGTTTAGAAAAAACGGAGTTAATGTTAAAAGCAAGCAATCTGAAAGATCATCGCTGCCACAGAACTGCCAGCCGAGCCGGGTGAAAAACTGTCCCTCATTGTTCCCAATAAGGAGGTTTCCAAATAAGGTTGACATGCAGATATGGCCACAGGGTGACGGCTGAGTAACTGAATTAAAATCCCATTTGCTCATCAATCATGTGAGGAGCCTGCTTTGCTTTCTGCTCCCTACCAGAGGATATATATATGCCAAGTGTGGTGCATCATAAGGATACCGTCTGCCTCCGGGGTGGCCAGCTGGGTGGAGGAGATATCAACAGAGAGCGGAAAAAGGGCTGGGAGAGGGGAGGTGGGGTTGAGGAAGTAGGGAAAAGCAAAGACCTTGGATATAAGAGAGGCTGTGTTTAATGTCATAGACTTGTCTGTTTTATCTTATAGAACACCAGTTGAAAGTTTACTACTATAAAAGCTCACTTAACATCCTAAACTAGAAAGGGCACTCAGTAGTCTAGATCGGCACCCAAATTGAATGGCTTCTTTCTCGACCTATATCAAATATCTCCACCAAGTTTCGTGTAAATCCGTCTTGTAGTTTGTGTAATCTTCTTTGCATTCAAACCAACAAAAAACTAACGGACAGGGGTGAAAACGTAACCTCTTTGGCGGAGGTAATTAAACCATGAAAATTGTTGTTATTAAAACACTACACACTTTGACTTTTAACCTTCAAGCACAATCTCTCCACCCTTTTCTTGCCTTCAGGGTTTTCATTAAACACATAGTGACTCCTACACAATGATACTCAAAAGGGGGAACCGTGTCCTTTTTCATATAATCAATGTTAATGCACTTTCAAAAGGGCTAGGTGGTGTGTACAGGCCCTGGGGGGAGAACACTGGTAGTGGCAAATCTGGATTTACAGCTGTGCCCGAGCCAGACACCTGCTAATGTACTCCACCCACCGGAGAGGCTGCTGTTAATCAAAATCTGTTAAACATCCATGTTAAATTACTGGTCTGGTTATGATCAATAAAATGGGTCAATACGATAATAAACATTTGAAGGAAATCACAAAATGATCTTGTTTCACCTCCGGGGGGAAATTAATCATCTAGTGGAACCAGCATATATATATATACACTACCGTTCAAAAGTTTGGGGTCACCCAGACAATTTCGTGTTTTCCATGAAAACTCACACTTTTATTTATCAAGTGAGTTGCAAAATGAATAGAAAATATAGTCAAGACATTGACAAGGTAAGAAATAATGATTTTTATTGGAAATATTAATTTTGTTCTTCAAACTTTGCTTTTGTCAAAGAATGCTCCATTTGCAGCAGTTACAGCATTGCAGACCTTTGGCATTCTAGCTGTTAATTTGTTGAGGTAATCTGTAGAAATTTCACCCCACGCTTCCTGAAGCACCTCCCACAAGTTGGATTGGCTCGATGGGCACTTCTTGCGTACCATACAGTCAAGCTGCTCCCACAACAGCTCAATGGGGTTGAGATCTGGTGACTGCGCTGGCCACTCCATTACAGACAGCATACCAGCTGCCTGCTTCTTCCCTAAATAGTTCTTGCATAATTTGGAGGTGTGCTTTGGGTCATTGTCCTGTTGTAGGAGGAAATTGGCTCCAATCAAGCGCTGTCCACAGGGTATGGCATGGCGTGGCAAAATGGAGTGATAGCCTTCCTTATTTAAAATCCCTTTTACCTTGTACAAATCTCCCACTTTACCAGCACCAAAGCAGCCCCAGACCATCACATTACCTCCACCATGCTTGACAGATGGCGTCAGGCACTCTTCCAGCATCTTCTCACCTGTTCTGCATCTCACAAATGTTCTTCTGTGTGATCCAAACACCTCAAACTTTGATTCGTCTGTCCATAACACTTTTTTCCAATCTTCCTCTGTCCAATGTCTGTGTTCTTTTGCCCATATCAATCTTTTCTTTTTATTGGCCAGTCTCAGATATGGCTTTTTCTTTGCCACTCTGCCTAGAAGGCCAGCATCCCAGAGTCGCCTCTTCACTGTAGACGTTGACACTGGTGTTTTGCGGGTACCATTTAAAGAAGCTGCCAGTTGAGGACCTGTGAGGCGTCTATTTCTCAAACTAGAGACTCGAAACTAGAGTCTTCTTGCTGAGTTGTGCACCGGGGCCTCCCACTTCTCTTTCTACTCTGGTTAGAGCCCGTTTGTGCTGTTCTCTGAAGGGAGTAGTACACACCGTTGTAGGAAATTTTCAGTTTCTTCGCAATTTCTCGCATGGAATAGCCTTCATTTCTAAGAACAAGAATAGACTGGCGAGTTTCACATGAAAGTTCTCTTTTTCTGGCCATTTTGAGAGTATAATCGAACCCACAAATGTGATGCTCCAGATACTCAACTAGCTCAAAGGAAGGCCAGTTTTATAGCTTCTCTCACCAGCAAAACAGTTTTCAGCTGTGCTAACATAATTGCACAAGGGTTTTCTAATCATCCATTAGTCTTCTAAGGCGATTAGCAAACACAATGTACCATTAGAACACTGGAGTGATAGTTGCTGGAAATGGGCCTCTATACACCTATGTAGATATTTCATTAAAAAACAGACGTTTCCACCTAGAATAGTCATTTACCACATTAACAATGTATAGAGTGTATTTCTGATTAATTTAATGTTATCTTCATTGAAAAAAACTGTGCTTTTCTTTGAAAAATAAGGAAATTTCTAAGTGACCCCAAACTTTTGAACGGTAGTGTATATATATATAAAATTGATTGGTTGTATGTTTTTAGCATCAGAAACTGCAGGAATCAAGTGAATGGAATTGAATTGTTATAGACAATACATTTTTGGAATGAACGTTACTTTGAAATTGAATGATGCATTTACACAGACTGTGTTGCATTGCAGAGACAGCAGCCAGCAACACAGGGTAAGACTGTGTGCTCACAGTGAAACGTCTCAGTAATGTACACGACCTTGCTAGAAAGAAAAGACTAAAATAATATTACTGTGGAGACTTTCAGGCAGGTGTGGGCTCTAGGATGGGATTAGCTAACAACCTATTTGATCCTGCTCAATTAAGCAACCATGGCAGCCAAATATTGTTGATTTTTGCTTCTTAATACTGGAGGCATCCTATTTATAGAATTCCATTTTGACAAAAACCGACAGTTTCATGGATACATTGAATATGAAGGCTGTCATAGTCTGGCTGTTCTACCAGTGGGACCTACACAGAAGAACTCAAATGGAACAAATATATTGTCTCCAGTGGTGTGTAATTTACTAATTTAATTAATACAGCTCTGATGATATTAACCTTGCTGGTCTCACTGAAGTCCCACAGGTTTTTAATTTGCTCACCACTGTGATTGTGTCCATTTCCCCACTGTAATCTTAGCACCATATAGGAACTATGATACCTGGAAGTGTGTATCTACCCACAGAAAGTACTCTATGAGATATCGCTCCTTTAAAATATTCAAACGTACAATATTTTACTTCGGCCGCTAGTCGTCTTTCAATTAAAACGATAACAAAACACCTAGTTTGATGACGTCATGAAGCAGCGTAGGATCATGGGAGTTGTTGTCTTCACCATGATTGCTGATGAGAATCTAACTGACGCCACTCAGGAGTCTTGAATCTTGATCTATTACGATTGGAAAAAAATGTGTTTTTCCTTCGCCATGCGTTCTTTGATCCAGAAGTTATAGGAGAGATGGGCAAAGCCACTGGTAAAGCAGATATAATGTAATCAAAGGCAACCAAAATAAATGTCCTGTTACCTTGAATAAAATTTGGGATTTGATGATGTAAATACACAAGTGAACAAAATATATAACATGCATCATATTCGTACAGAATGTTAATGAAGAACTGTTGTATTTGTTGCATTACATTCCGATGTAAAATTCCATTCCACTTTGTATAAGAAGGCATTTCTATGTTAATTTTGTAGTTATTTATTTCACTGCTTCACATTAGAGCCAGTAATGAGAAAATCTTCTTACATCCATTTCGCTTTTTTTACTGGCTTTGAAATTAATCCTTGCTAGGGGGTGATATACAGTAGCCTACACATATGCTAATTAAATAGGCGTTAGAGAAGATGTAGGTCAGGGAACAACCATTCAGAATTTAATGGCTGTAAAAGTGAGAGATAATGTGCGGGACTGCAGGAGGCAGTATTGGTTGTGCAGAGCACAGATAACATGCGACTTCTTAAGTCAAAGCTCTGCTGTGATCGCACCCATCATAATGTGCAGGAGCAGAGATAATGATATAGACAGTCCCACTCAACCAACAAGTTTTTCTCAGAGAGCCACCACTGGCACACAACAAAGACTTTTCCTGTGGTTTATTATTCTGTACTTACAAAACTACTGTTCTCTATATGTGCAGGATAATGGGCTGAGAGGTGTAGCAATTCAAAGACAGGCAGGGTTTTTTTCAAAGCAACCTCTGCATGCAAGTGTGTATGTCCTCGATAAGGAACACTAAGAAAACAAAAACCCTGTCCAGTCAAAGTGATTGATTCAGAAGCTAATCGTTTCCATGACATACAGTGAGATAAGGTCTCCTAAATATGCTGCTGTGGCAATAAGCTTAGGGAGTTGCGCGCATTTTTTTTTTGCGTTGCCATGGCAACAGAATACCAGTCCCTCATTTGTTGTGCAAGTGTTCACTTTCCAGTCAGCGGCAGAAACACCACAGAAAATGACCCCCTTCACAATCTAAGAGTTCCCACTTACCAGCTGGCTTCCTCTGTCTCTCTCTCTCCCCCTCAAATTCTCTGACAATCTCCGCTGTCTGACACAAATGGCTCTCTTTTTTAATTACATAGCGACGGACTGCCACGATCCTTCGTTACCCAGACAACTAATGACGAGAATCAAGAGGGTGAGACAGGACTGACAGGGACACAATGGACAAATGTGTTGAAAGTACATGTAAAACACAGCTGTGTAGTGTACTATAGAGTGTAATCTAATCTCAGTAATCACAAACATGGTTTTCCTTTCCCAACTGTCACCAGTGACAATTTAAATGTGCACAGCCGAAGCTGCTATATGCAATATGGTGCCATAATGAATAAAGGTTAATCGCTCACACGGTCAATGCAGCTCACACGCATTTGCATATCTGCAAATGCACAGACAGAGTGAGAGATTTGTGCTACTACATGGAGCCATATGTAACTGATGAGAAGCTGGTAACCATGTCCAGGTAAATCTGTTTATGACACAGCAAAAATGTGAGAAAATAAAACCACCATGTTCTGAAGCAACTCCTTTATTAAAGCTGCCATCAGACCTTATCAAGAGCACTTGAGCTAGAAACTGTATTTTAATTGTCAGTCGCTGTTGAGCTATTGCAGCCCTGAAGCTGCCTTGGTCTGTTTTTAAGTTATGGCTGAAGTGTCTCTCCCTGGAAATTCAGAAAATGCCTTTACATACAGTGCTGGGCCTGAAACGTGCCTATCTACCTACCCCCCACCACACACGCACCCCTACACTTATGTCATACTAATTAGCTTGCTCATGTTATCAAGGTTGTCTAGCTATGAGCGTCAACTCCAGTAGCAGCACACGCACTTGCGACAGAAATGTTGTTTGAACTGTAAGGCTCTAGCCTCTGGAGTTTCCTGACAAACAAGACCATGGTCGTCCTGAGCTGTTCGAACCACTGGCACAGGCAGCCAGGACTGAAGCAACCATGTTTGAGGACATGGAGGCGTAGGAGAGGATGGGGGACATCTCTGACTAGTAGATAATGAGGTGGTCTCAGGGTTTAGTTTCAGCAAAGATTTGAAAACAGATTCTGACTCACAAGCATTCTATGTGAAATGCACAGCTGTATTTGAGTTGACCACATACATATTTATTGCGTTGGTCAACTCCAATATACCTGCGCTTACATTATCTCATTCATTTACTTCTCTCAGATTTGAAGGAGCGAGTGAAGACTAATGCAGCACCGCTCAAGCGGCCGAAATCCAAGTCGATAAAAGTCAAATATGATTCTCATTTTGAAAGCAGCGTGTGTCTGGCTGTTGGAAATCCATGAGGAGGTACATGTGACATCTCCAGTGAACTATACTGGGAGCAGGACCCCACATGTAGGACAACATGACAAAGCCCCAACAGCTAAATGATTAAATAGCACATACAATCTAAAATGCCTCCAAACCATTACCCCTTTCTCCCCATGTATTCTTTTTTTCCCAGATCTTTCAGGCTGAGTCATGATGTAAAAGCATTTCAAGGCCTTCAACTGGATCGGGATTCTGCATATTAAAAGTGTTCAAAATCAACATAATCACCCTGAGAGGACTGCATTCTGGACTCCTACGTAAAACATTTCCAATTTCACGCTGTGCGCCCATCTTTAGATAGAGAATAATTTTCATTATCACAGAAGGTGGGAAAAGTAATTCTCTTCATCCATCCTTTCAAAAGAGGGGATAATGAAGAATGAAGCGTAGGTGCGGACGGAGCCGTGTGCGCCTGTGTTGCCGCATTATTCTGCTGCTTTAACTATCCAGCAGTAGAATGGCCAAACAAGATAAATGCCCCTGCCTTTGTACAACAGCAGCACTGTGGGCCTTCGATATCTGCGGAACATGCTTAATCAAGCAACGGTTGATTACAGATCATCATGGACTAACGCGTGCAACTGGAAATGTACAGAGAAAATAAATTGAGAGAACACGTCAGCATCAGTGCTGTCTTCATCTACATCTGCCATTTATATATATATATATATATTTATTATGTTTGATTATTCATGTTCTGAAGGTCTTCATATGTAAACATCTTCAACACACTGAGGCTGAGTTCACTTGGCTCAAACTGCCTTTTATGTGGACTTCAGTCGAATGGAAAGCAGCTGTGAGCAGGTGGGGGCACGCTGGCTGAGCTCACCCGCATAGTGAACAGCCTTTTAATGGGTTGTTGACCTTAGTAATCACTGAGGATGACTGTGGCCACTGTGGTCTCAAGACCAATTGACCCAATGAAACATCTAGCAATTATGTGGGCCACCCATTATAGAGTTGCACTCACATACACCCCCCTACCCATTAATCCCCTGACAACAAGCATATCCTCGTGAATAATAACAACCAAGGCCGTAAGAATCTGTTTCTACTGAGACATTTCCTGGGAAATGCTGAAGGCCACCTTGCATACAATAACGAAAAAAATAATAATCCTATATTTTAAATTGTAAAGACTACACTGTTAAAAGTGAGGATATAATTGCAACCATTATTTTTCTTTTGAACTTGAAATTTTGACCACGTAATGTAAGGAAAAGTTTAAAGATAAATTAATTAGGATTTAGTCATTACAAAACGTTTCCAGGTATTCAGAGTACAGCTGAAGCAACTAAACAATTAATATTAATTAATATAGCAACTAAAACTTAATCAGTAATTAATTAGTTTTCACAATTTGTTGCATTTACGCTGATGACGAACTGAATATCTGTGGAGTTTGGATTAATGGTTGGATTAAACTAGCTATTGGAAGTTGTCCCTTTAAGCTGTGGCAAACTGTGTTAAAATGCTCAATTATTTTATCTTAAAGACAAAATAATTAAAGGAGAATAATAACTGTTGACTCCAAAGACTTATGTTAAGTGCTTTAACAATTGAAAGTCTAACACAGAATGCTTTAACTGATATTAAAACCTCAAATAATATCAAGCATTAGACATGACTGGAACAGTTTTTGTTTTGTTTTTACAAATCTATGTCCATAAAGGACACAACATGTGTACCAGTAAAATATAATTAGAATCCAACACAATGTGAACACCTTTCTGCCGCAAACTGTAAAGACGACTTTTACATGTTGCAAAAAGCAGCTGATGGAGTGCGATGTTGTGTTGACTCCCAGCAGAAGGAGCAGAAAGCATGAATCTGGGTGACAGTATTACATCAAAAAGCAAATCAAACTTACCGGGATCATCCAGTTGGCCAGGTCTCCATGTTTTGACACCTGCATGGCTCCCAGCATCGTCAGGTTGATGTGTCCCCTGAATGACATGATGGAAGAAGACAGCTGTCAGCTTCAGAATCAGTTCATCTTACGAACTCACAAGTCCATTCATCAAAATAAAAGTATATGGTATTACTACATGTAAATAGAAAGTTTTTACTGCCATTGTACAAAAAGCAGTACTGCACCATTTAATGCTTGTTACATATAGATATACTTTATTACCAGAATAAATTTGGTGAGTGTCTAAGGTGATTATTTCATCTCTATTCATCTGTGAGCCTTTTTCCTACATTAAGTCCAAAGTGGGGCAATCCAGCAGACACACAAACACAACAGACTGGATATTAACAAACACCTACAGAGATGGAAAAGTGATGAAAGCTTTGTGACTACAAAGTCTGGGAAAATATGTACACACACACACACACACACACACACACACACACACACACACACACACACACACACACACACACACACACACACACACACACACACACACACACACACACACACACACACACACACACACACACACACACACACACACGTTTGCGAAGCTATCCTCATTAGGACTTTGCATCGACTTCCATTCGTTGCAGACAGCCTAACCAAAACCTTAACTAGGATCTCAGAAATGACGTTTAGCCTCATTAGAACTGGGCGTTGGTCCCCATGAGATCTACTAGTCCTGACAAGGTCAGTGTTAGTGCTGGAAAAGGCCCTAAAGAGGCAACAAACAAGAACACACAAACAATAGTGTGTATTCCCTACCCTTTTTACGTTGACCCTAACCACAAATGCCTAAACCTAAATCCAAGTCTTAACTTTTCCAAAGTAGCGTTTACCGGTAGGGAGCGCAAATTTTGTCGCCATGGTGACAAAAGAAACACTATTTTTAAGCAGTATTGGATTTCCTCTGGGCGGACAAACAGGCAGTGCGGGTGGGCAATCTCAGACAGATGGCAAATCAATAAGAACCTTGGGAATATTGACTAGACGGTACCAGTGAAAGTAGCTATTTAATAATATTCTGTGTCACAAATGTTGGGGCCATGTCCTGTGGTCAAATCCTGCTTACCGGTAACAGCTGGCTTATGATGGGAGTGACGCACTATTGAATAAAGGGGAAAAAAACTTGCTAAGAAAATCCATTGTTTTAACAGTTTGGTTTTTTTGTATATGAACTGCACCAAGACACACAAAGTATTACTGTCTTAATGTAAATCCATGTAAATGTCAGTCATATCTAACTTTTAGCAAATAGGTTTTCAGAGCTTTGTTTCGTGGACTTACCCTCGGATCATGGCAAATGACTCATCACTGGAGAAATAGGCAGCTCCAGGGAGCACCGTGACAGTCTCCTTTCCTACAGAGCACACAGATGACATATTTGAGAAACGGAATATGAAGTTTCATTAATCACAGCAGTACACAAAAACTCAGTTTACACATAAGCATAATCAAAAAGAGGGTCAATTAAAATACAAAAGCAATTAAAAGAAAAAGGAAAAATAACAAACAGATGAGTGTCAAATATCAATATATAAATATAGTGAGTACAATGACCCTCACCAGCGTTAATCAGATCTGGATCCACTGCATCCTCAGTGGGGTACGGCCCCTAAACAAGGGAGAGAAATGAAGATTGACGTGAATGTGTACAGCGGCGAGCGGCCACACATGCACTCACACATGTCACTCAGCCTGACCTGCCATGATCTTTCGAGGGAGAGACAGACACAATCACATTTCTCTGATTAGATGAGACATTGATTTTCTCTGTGTTCAAGAAAAGGGAGCAATCCTTTCGGAGAGGAGAGGAGAGGAGAGGGCAGTACCTCTCTATAGCTGGCACACACGATTAAAACAAACTACACATTAGCTTAGGTGTTTCCACTGTCAACACAACTGATTGGAAAATCTTTCCATAACAGCAGCAGCCTTTGTAAAAGCTTAGATTGTGAGAAAGAAAAATAGTCTGTTATCTGTTACATAACAAACGTACAGGCAATATGCTGCTTGTTAGCTAGTTTAGCTTGGATTCAAAGCACTGAAAGACGAGGGGGAAGAAAACTCAGTTTGTGCCTTACCAGTCCCAAAATCCCATTTTCACTTTGAAGGTGCACAGTGATGTCTGGTTTTATAAAGTTGCTGGCCAACATGGGGATACCAATACCAAGGTTAGCTGATGAGCTCTTTGTTAAAGACGGTAACTATTCCATTTGTAATTATACAGTGAAAATCATGTATATACAACTGACAGCCTTCTCTCTGACCACCTCGCAGCCATTACCACAGTGGCTGTGAAGTGCTAATCAACACAAAAAAACACAACCAAAAAAAACTGTAAATAACAAAACACAATGGCAAATAAGAAAATGTGTCCATCCATTTCAAAATGGATTTGAATGTCCCTAATATTTCCAAGAAACTAAAATGAGTATTTGTCCACAAATGACTAAGTGGTTAATCAAAGATCAGCCACTTAAAATCTGTGTCTGCTTTAATAATGAAGGGCAAAAGCTCTCACAATAACTGTAAATGTGAAATGTAAAATAATTTATCTACATAACTATAATACATAATAGCTAATGCAATCAACTGGTGCAAAGGCAACAATTACTCATTATGCTGTAAAAGAAAAGGAAGCCAAGCACATGTTTCTCAAATCTGTGGCTACAGACCAGCACCTGCTTTGGTTTAACTACAGGTTATTAAATAAAGGGCAGCATATAGCGCACAAACTTAGAACTTCTTCTTTTCAAAGGATACCATACATCCCATCCTCAAACTCCAGAGCAGCTCGGCGAATGATCCTCTCCCGAACAATATCCGAGTCCTTCTTGGGTTTGGGCTTCTGATCTTGACCTTTCTTTACTGTGCGTTTCTGGAGACATGCAAAAAAATAAAAGGAGAGACAGTATTTCCGTTTGAGTACAAAGACACATATGAATAAAAGTTAATGTGTGTGTTTTTGAACACCGGTGGAAATGTCACAGCCTGCTGCAGTTCTACAATTGGTTAATGGAACATGACTTTCAAAGCTATAGCAACATAATTCAGAAACTATAAAAAGAATGCATTCAACATGCTGTTTCAAGGCTTTTATGTAAAGCTCTGAAAAGCTTTATATTTCTTTTCACCTCGATCCTCTTCTCGAAGCTGGCTCCCAGGACAACCCTGTGCACGTAGATGCTGGGTATGTGGATGTCCTCTTCAGCAAAAGTCCCAACATCCACCACCTCTTCCACCTACACAGAGAGAAGAGTTATGAACTCTGCGCTTTCTCCGATAAAACGTCTCACGACCCCTGAGATTTTAGTTCAGATACCACAACTGTGCAGTGATGTGATTATGCGACCAGGAAATAAACCTGTGCCTACACAGCTATGGAATTTCACAGAGCAGCTGAAACATCTTAAAAGGCAATTCCTGATAATAAAAAAAAACTAAAATGTTATTCTAAGGACTACAGAAGCCACTTCTTCTTTTGTATATTTAATACAAAAAATTGTGATGATGACACACCAGCAGATATTTATTCTGCAAGTATGATTTCACAGGTTTAGCAAAAAAAAACCTGCGACAGTTTTTTCCCAGGGAAGGAAAGGGTAAATATTTGTGAAAGAAAGGCGTTGCATTTATTCATTTTAGAAACTCCACATAGTCCAGTGAAAGCCACGTGTTTACCCAAAGCCAGCTTGGCTGAGTGAACACAGAAGAGGATCATCTGACACTCCAAACCCAGGGGACGTAGCTTGATCCTGGGATTAAAGGCGATTGAGAGAAGGGGACTGTGGAGGAGATTGTTTTGGTGTTGGCAGGACTTTGGAAAAACCAAACACAGAGGTCAGAACAATCTCTTACTCTCCCATGTCGAAACCCCCCCCCATTCAGCTACCTATTTTTATTTATAGCTCTATTCCACAAGCTCTACCTCGGGACTTTGTTGCAGGTTTGCGAAGCTTATTCTGATGGAGCTGCTATAACACTGGTCACTTAACGTTACCTAAATATACCCTCATGACACTTTAGCTATTCACATTAAGATGACAGAATAATAAAAAAAAGGTATGCGTCTAAGATATTAACTTAATATATTACTGACACAAAAAATGCGGCACATTTGTGGAGAAAGAGTGGGTCAGCAGAAGAAGAGTGTATGTACGTGCTCTCTGTCTGACTAACAAGACACAGGTGGAAATGGATATTGATTTAAGCAGATATGGGTCAACGTGACTAAATAGAAATCGCGCCACGATCACACCTGCTTCCTCCTCCATAGGTAACACTACACACTGAGCCTACAGCCTCCACTATACCTACACGCAGGTGTTCAGAGGAGTCGTGCAGCATGTGTGGGCTCTACTCAGTCTTGTGGGCCAGTTTTTAGCCTGAACTTCATGTGTCGGGTTCATATTAACACTAGGCAGTATAACCAAGCACAGTGGTCCCTGAGATTTTGAGTCAACTTGACAATGGTATGAACAGCGGGCAGACAGAACTGGTTTTCCGTTGTCAAACCGAGCTGACTCGAAGAAGGATGCAATTGCCTCCTCAATATTCTTCAAGGGGCGAAAAGCACTTGAAATGACAGAAAATTAAAAAGAAAGACGAGAGAGCACCCAGGCACCAGGGTTATCATCACATCTCCTGCAGCCAAAAGGGAACTTAACCATGACAGCATAAAGCTCGACCTCCCTTATGCTTCTCTGTGCACTCCCGTGTGGCAGTAACCTACTTATTCCATTTACATGAGGGGCAAGCAGCCGTTCAGAGCAAATTGAATTGAATCTCTCCTTATCGCCACTTCCTCCCTCAGCACTCAGCACTGACTGAGAGGAGTCAATGGCTGAGAGTGGATCCCATCTTAGCATTGTCATGGATACGCAGGTTTTGGTCTGTGGCGAGCAAGGGGCCACTCAGGACTGTAAAGTGATTTCAGACTCTTTTTTTTCTCCTCTGGATCCCTTGGTTGGGTTATGGTAAATCTTTGATGCTCCGCAGTAAAAACGAGGCCACGCAGGATGAGATTGGTAGCAGAGGAGAACTGATACAGCAGTCCCACACATCCACCCACGTCTTTCTCTGGGGGCTTAATCTGTCTTTTGTGAGAATGATGATTTCCATAGACATCTTCATCAAGCAAGGCTGCACTCATCGCATTATAAAACGGTGATAAAACAGGAAGGACTGGGGGCAAGGGAAGCTCTACAAATATTTGGTGGCATGAATTTCCAAGACTTCAGATGAATGAATGTAATTAGCAGCAGTATCGAGTATGAAGTACTTCTGTCACTTCGATCAACAGGTGTCAAATAAACGGCCCCATGAAAACCGACAACAAAAGAAATCCCACCTCAGAGATGTGTTTCTCAATTTGTTTGTCTCTCACACATGCAAACAAACATGTATTCAGCTCAGTTTTAAATTAGCCTTCCAAAGACAAATCACAGCACAATATGAAGCTCATACAATTTAAATGTTCTGTAGACATAAAAAAAAAAGACCCCCCCCGTTCCTTTCATGTAGGTGATGTGTCCGGGCTGCACCGGTGCTCAGATGTAGTTCAGACAGGAGGTTCAACGGACCAGGAAGGATCAAGCATTGAAAATAAATAAATAAAAAACACACAAGCCTTAGACATAATACACAAATGAGCAGGTGTGTGGCGCAAGCGAACAAGTGCACGTATATAGACCCACACACACATTGATATTCCCTTATCTGTAGAAAAAATTTCACATCAATGAGAACAGAGCGAGGCATGAAGTGAGCTCGCAGGAGGAGAGGGATTCAAAGTGCCCTGTGGGGACACAACAAGCGATTTATTTCCCCCCGAGTGTGTGTGCTTTTTTAGGCTGTGAGCTTTGTCAAATCGTGTTAATCTCAAACTGATTGGTACACAATGCTACCAGATTCCTAGAATAAACCACCGACAGAGGTGTTAGTTACAGCGTTGGAGTGACTTCATATTGCTGGATATATGCAATTTTTGTCACCAATGTATGTTAAACTTAAATACAATTCTGCTACATTTACAGTTTGACCACATTTTTTAATACATGGAAATAAAACTGAGGGTGAAAAACAAGAAATAAGGAAAGAAAATAGTTCATGTTTGTCCTTTATTAGTATGTGTGCATGCACAAACATGCAAAGACTGAGATTATGATCAATAAATGAAATGCACCCGTTTATTTTCAGAGAGGGATTCAGATGCACGTACAATCGTTCAGTGAAAGTGAGTCAGTGCCCTCTGAGTACAGGTATTCATTAGAGCTGACTGCACTGCTATTGACCATCTGGGTTAGATTTCCAATCACCAAATGAGCAAACAGCGGCAAGTGTATGTGTCATCGAATTACAGTATAATTCTGTCTGTTCCAACAAAGCGTTAGTAAGCAGCTTCTAGAGGCGATAGTGTTCATTACAGCCCTGGTTACAAAAGCATTAAACTTTTAAAGTGCTGAGCGCACAACTGTGAAATTTGTCCACAGGGTGGTGCCTATGCAGAATGAGTCTTTTGAAGTCATGCCAAACTAAAAAAAATGAGATAATTGTTCCTCTGATAATCATTGAGACGCATGGCAAATGGATTAAAAATGAGGTCATTCATCATCAGTGTCTTGTGCAGAGACAAAATCAACATCCAGTGGGCAGGATTTCTCCTGTTGGGACGATGGTGCAAAACACGAAGAGATTTTCATGTTGTGTAAAAAAAATTGCAAATCATTAAGAAAATGTGGCAAAACAAATATACTTTATAGTAGAGGTAGCTGGCAGGCATCAACCCTCAGATACCTAATTATTTTATTTTGCATCAAATCGTGAGCGGACTCACATTTCCACCCATATGCTCGGCCAACAAGTAGTGGGGCAAAAACTTTTCTTTCATGGAGATAAAACATTCATGGAGCTTTATTAAAAAGAGCAAAATACCCTTAATAAAATTGAATCAGCGAGGGTGCATGTATCATTTTCAAATGTTGGTATTCAGTTGTAAACCAGATTAATATCATAACTTGATTAATTGGGATATAACAGACAAGCTTCAGTAGGTAATGCGTGGGTGGAGGTACCTGATCTCTTAATCCATCGTGTCCCACCCGATTTGTTTGGGTGGGTGCGTGTTTGTGTGCATACCGAAATGCGACAGCCAGGAGAAAGAGGTGGTGTGGCCACAGGCGACAGAGCATGAGGATGACAGCGACACCACACTCATTACCCTGTGTATTTATAGCCTCTCCATCTTCCTCCCAGTGTGTGTGTGTGTGTGTGTGTGTGTGTGTGTGTGTGTGTGTGTGTGTGTGTGTGTGTGGGCACTTGGCCACGCTCTGCTGCCACTTTCGGGGCTCAGCTCCACGGCTTTATCCTCTAACCCAGAATACTGACAACATGAGCAATCTGTTTCCTCTCAGTGGAAGCTTGCCTAGCCTATGACAGCCTTTATGGTATCCAGGAAATGGGAGACAGCAAACCTGTGCAAATCCTGACGATCATTTCAGGAACTAAAAATACATATTTTTCAAAATTGCACATACTGTTTGTGATATTTACATTTCAAAGAACACATAAGCCTCTGTGCAATGTGCTTCAGATGATAGGCAGTCGTCAGGCAACTTTGAACTTACATTCAAAATGTGGAGGAAGCATTTGGATCCTTAAATACAAGAATACCAATAGGGTAATGTAAAAAACTTAATTATCAGTAAAAGTACATAAGTGTTTGTGAAATAAGTAAAAATAATGCAAATTGTTGTATCTGGCTGATAATGTTTTACCGTATATGACCTCATTATCTTATTGACAAGCTACTGAAGCAGCAGGGGGTAAGCAACATGTTACTGTCATAGTTACTGCAGGTAGAACTAGTTTGAACTACCCCAAATACAGGAAGAAGAAAAAAATCTTCTGATTTTTTCCCCTCATTTTGGGACTTTTTCTTTAATCTTAGTTTTTACGAGACACAGGATCATTTTAACATTGATTGAAATTAAACCCAAATTCTGCAGGAGAAAAAAAGCACCATTTGGAGGAGCTGTTAATAGCTCAGACATCTGCAATGTGACTCTGGATATGCTGCTTTTTGTTAGACATCAGAAGCCAGAGAGGCTGGAAACCACTCATCACATCTTAAAGTATGTTGTCTTTTAACAGCTTGTTATGTTATCTATTGTATTAATTATTCCCCTTAAATGTAGTTAGTAACTAAAGCAATGGAAGTACAGCATTACCCCTTAAAATCTAGTGGAGTGTGAGCATTAAGGAGCATAAAATGGAAATACTGACTGGAAATGGAAAATGTACTTGGTTACCTCTAACATGCAAATGTGCCACTTCAAATATTCAGTTTATGCCTGTTCAGCAAATCTAGTCGCATTCCACTTGCTTCATCATCTTTATTTACATTCTCTGTCTGCTTTTCTGTCTCCCTCTTGGACCTAGAGTGAACTGAAGAATAAACCTGAGCACTAGTGTCATCAGCTTTCATGGCAGTCATATAGAAGTCATTGTCACCATGGCACATAGAGCACACAGAGCCTATTCCAACCGGTTTCAGATTAGACAGAACCAAAATACTAATTTCAATTTGGGCAATATACAAGCAAATACTGCTGTCAGTATCTCCAGCACCAAATGATAATTTAATTGTTCTGATTTTAGAAATTAAGAAACATCTCTGCTAATGGACATGTAACTACAATACTACAAGGCAATGCCATCAGTGATATTGTGAAGTATTTGCATCCCATACAGGCATACCAATGACCTATAGGCACACTTTTAGTGAGAAAATAAAAGACAGGCTGCTGAACCCATCTGTCTTTTGATATTACAGCAATTTGCAGTGGTTGTAGTAGCAAAGCAAGTACTGCAATTACCAAAATTCTGTCTGAATTTCATCTCTAAGTCAAAAAAACGTGGCACTATACTGGGGACTTTGAGGATCCACATATTGAGGGTGCAATGCCACTGTATCGATGCCATTTCAAGAGTCATTACTTCGTTAAACAATTTGGATTCAATGCCATGTTAACTTCTGGCACAGTATGAATCCTATTCAATAAAAGCTACCAATCACTTTTGCAATACTGTTGTGATGAGCCGGGCGCTGGAAATTGAGTCACCATAATAATGCCTGCACCCGCAACATCCTTTGCTACATATTGTGCAAAATACAGACAAATTAGACATACATTGCTCATCTTTATGCACACAAAAAGCTGATTCATGAACCTCTTTAGGCAGGAAATGATGGGGAAATGAGTGGATTTCTAATTGTTTTCTAACTGTTTTCTAACAGCAGCTGGAGTAATGGAGGGCACCAGTCAAGAAAACTCAACAGGGCGTAGTAAGAACTGTAAAACAGCATGGAAAATGATGGCTGTAATAAATAACTGAACAAAGACAGCGTTGTGTATCATAGAAATTACTAAATGGATCATGCAAACAGATCTCATTAGAGTAATGAGACTTTAAGAGAGACATTACCTCCACCTCGTTCAATACCAAAACTGTCCCTTTTTGTGTGTTTCCATCTTATACCTAAAGCCTACTCTGTTTAAGCCCTTGTGTTTCAACACAAGTGTACAGTGGATGCTGAAAGCCCCGAGGACAGAGGGCATATTCAATTAGACGTCCAGCCTGGTTAAAAGAACAAACGCACAAATATATTAATTCACTTCATGCATGACTGGTTGTGCAAACGCCAACACCCACACCACTGCATTGCCAGAGTAATATAATACAGTTGAGTCATTTACTGTGACTGATGGTTGAACAACAGCAGACACCACCGCTTTTATACAGTCTCGGGTGAATTGTATCCCACAATGCACCAGGACCTATCACAGCACCTGCGATAAGGGAATAACTGGACCAGCTGGATACCGTGGAACATTCAACAATTGAATAGCCCGGCTTGGTTGCCTAGCAACCGCGGCAGGAGCTGGTGATGATCAGGTAATTTTCTAAGTGCTTTTTTGTCATCTCGTTTTCTGACAGCGTCCCTGCCTCTTTAAAGTTTAAACTCTGTGATTCACGTGTCAGGATTGCAGAAGAAATGACAATGATTCTGCACTGGTCATTGGCCCGAGGGAATAAAGCAGTAGTAATGGTTATAGTTGTCTGTTCTGGTATATGTGGTGAAAAGTAAAGTATGACCTCGATGGAATGTTTAGTAGAATAACAGAAAATTAATCCATTTATCTTGAACATGGTAGACGAGGAGTTTCTCGATAGAAAGGGAGTCGACTGGCAACAATTGCAGTGTTACTGAATGACTACTGGGAGATGATTTGATTTCGCTTCCCAGAATTGCCATTTATGTCTTACAGGAGCGGAGCCACCTGGTTAACTATCAATACGCCTCATAGTCCCTTAGGCATTTAATGCATACACATTTTTAGAGACTAAACACAGCCATGTCAGACTGCAGGCTCCAGCACATCCATTAGAGAGGAGTGGGTTGGCTTCATGAAATGTTATTCAAGAGGCTGGACGGGCGTCCTACATGTTAATGGAAGGGACATGGACTAAAAGGTTGGAGTTCAAGTTACATAAAAGGTTTCTTTCATTTTACGTAGTTCTATTCACACTGATGTATGTATTGATTGGTTTTGATGTTGGGGTAAACGTCATGATTGACAGCTATAGAGTACATTGGTGGGATCTCGATACCACAACTCCACACATTAATCACTACTGCACACACTCTAAATCTCTAAATGATGGAGGCACCTGTATCCGGGATATTTTAGCTTCATTATTTTTACAACGGGAGGAAGCAGAGAAGCGTAGTCCAACTTATTTACCGTCTATGGGTATGACATGTAGCACAAGTCGACAGCCAGAATCAAACGGAGAAACAGAGCTCTGATAGTTCATAAAAAAAAATGTCAGAAAAAATACCGACAAGGAAATGTAGGAGTGTTGCATTCTCAAAAGTCAGAGCTGAAACCCCTCTAATATGGATGGCTTTGGCCCAGTTGACTACTTTCTAAGTTGCTGCCCATTAACTGAAACTGAACCTATTTTCCAGTTGTGCTGTCTATCTCCCACCACAATGCCATGATATTTTTGGCACTTTGATAAGGGGCTTATAGTCCAGGAGATAGCCTGAGAACAATTTGTGCCTACCTGGCTGTGTCAAAGTTACAGAGACAGGAATCTAGTCAAGCAGACAAGCAGTTCACTGTGCAACATGATTGTCTAAGACCTCGCTGCACATCAGCCTGGGCTTCCATGCTGCGCTGCGAGTTAGATGAAAAGGTTGAAAAGCACCTGACCCTGTCCGTTGGTTCCTTTCCTCGCCTGAGCCAGCACCCAAGATAACAGGGTCAATATCGACAGCGAATCACCTGATTTATGACCGAGTGCGGGCTGAATCCTAAATACACATTTGTTTTCATAGACGGTAATAGCTTCGGTATCAGTGATAAAAGGATCTTAATGGGTGCTGCAACAGAGGCCAATCACTTTATTGTCACCAGTAAGTAGGCTTGTTATAGATAATATTCATATCTTACCTGCACTGCCATAAAAAAGCATATTCAGACAGCTTTAATGGGTTTAACGCCAATACACACACATCTACTGAACAGTTGTCCTAATACAAATTTAAAATACTATTTTATTGTAATTTGATATCTATTTCACACTTGGAGCCATGTTTATTTATTATTTCATACAAGGCATTTGAAGTGGGTGAAAATTGAGAAACATTTGATAATCCTGTTTGATGATATAATTTGTCGGACTGCAGCACAATCTGCCAAGACTGCCCCCCCGCTTAGAACTATGTAGTTGATATGTGGATGACAAGTTTCTGGATGCACTGTTTGTTAGAACATGACATCAAAAAGCAATGGCATGCAAAATCTTCAAAGACGCAGCTGAAACTGGCACAGTGGTTTGACACAGTCTAGTTATAGAGCTGGCAGGGAGCATCAAATTATATTTAAACTGGATTCAATTAAAGTTCAGATGCAAACACGGAGCTTTCCTTCCCCAAAAGAAGATCATTTGTGAGAACATTTCTTAAGGTTGCACACCTATGTCTGGCACGCCATTAAAAAAGGCTGTGTCCTTGTTTTAATAATTAAGTCAAGCAATTATTTCTGAATCTATGACAGTTTGCAGAGGCTGTTTGTGTTCACAACTTTTCCATATCAACTTAAATATTTCAGGTGCATTCTGGACGCTTATGATGTCGCCAGATCTATAGCTTTCTACTTGTTATATCTTTCCTGCACTCTCTATATCCCTCTTCCCCATCATTCCTGCCACCCATCCTCAGATGTGTTGGAGCAGAAATGCCACAAAGACAATCCTAGAAATGCACCCTGGGAAAAAGAAACACTCCAAATGAAACCTGGCTCGTTTCATCCTCCCCCCTCTCAAAAATCTCCTTCAGCACACAATTCAATATTAAATGCAACCAAGGCAGCTTGCTTTTCACAATGCAGCTTATCATTTATGTCACTACGATCTACATCACAGGTCCAGCAGACGTCACCCAGTCGCATTACGCAGTCGCATCGCTGCTGTCACAGTGACTAGTCTCATCCTTGCAACAAAAAAACAAAAAATTCTATTCCACCATAGCGCTGATTCTCCACAATTCATTGATACCTGTCAGTGGCATCATTATCCTTGTTGCCACATATGCACAGGATTAGACGTGATGCCAAATAGTGGAATTTAGTGGCTCTTTAATTCGGGACGTGTGCAGAGAGCTGAAACTCATTAATACCTGTTCTGCTTACCTCTGTAAAGCAGATTTCAGTGATCACCCGACCATAAACGCAGCAAACAGCTTTACTGTGAGAAAATTGACTTGCCATTTGGTCCCAGATATTTCTAATCAACAGACTAAATCTCAGGTCCAGACACCGTAGAGTAATTGAAAATGTGTTTCGTGGAGCTCTGTGAGATTTATGCAAGACCCTTTGCTACTGATTTATTTTCAGACAGCGCCTATGTTCTGTGGTTTTCTCACACACACACATACGGACACACATTTGTCTCCCGGCTGCTCTCTGAATCAAACTGTGTCTATATGGGAGGTGTGAAGCTGTTTGTGTGTTGGAGGGGTGGATAGGCACACACACACACACACACACACACACACACACACACACACACACACACACACACACACACACACACACACACACACACACACACACACACACACACACACACACACACACACACACACACACACACACACATACACATACACACACACACACACACAGAGAGAGAGAGAGAGAGAAGATGAGCTATCATATTTCTGTACTGTCAAATCCTAGATAGGTGGGTATCCAGACAGACAGAAGGAAAGTGGGTATGACACAGATGGCAGGACAGGCCCAAATCCATTTTTTGGCAATACAGATGGAGGATAAGATCCTAAAACTGCAAGTCTATTAATAATACCTCAGATCTTAGAGACACAGTCAGAGAAATGTATACGATTCCCAATTCAAGGTTATCTTTTCAGCCCACAACCTGACAGCACCTGGGTCACCTGTAAGAGGCCCATCCCACATTTTGGCTCCAGATCTGGAGCGCTTGAAATCAGAATAGTCTGTTTTTCCTGACAGTGCCCTTTGAGGGTGGTGAGATAGGATCTACTTGAAAAGATGACTGTGTATTGTTGCTCCACCGGCTTTACAATTTATAGCTGGAAAACTGTATTTGTGTGCCAGGGCTCAAATCTCAAATGGCTGTTTTCTTCTATGGGCTGCAGTTAAACGTTAGTGAACATTTTTCTTTGCAATGGTTATTTGTAGCTGTAGCTTGGCTGATACAAAAAAATCATACCAGTTGGGTTCCCATAGGCACCGGAACTTAGGGATTTCTTAGAACGTATTTATATAACAATACATGTACACGTGTTCTCATGGGTCTGTTGTTACTGTCGATTTTTATAATATTTAGAATTTTGCCTCAAGGTCAAATTTCAGCTATTTGGGCACAGGGACTGCTAAAATCCTATAAAATCAAAGACTGAATAATGCATGAAAACCATTAAAAGGAAAGCCAAAGGTTTTTAGATGGTGACTCTGCAGTTAGATGTGTGTGAGAAGACGTGTTGCAGACAGACATTAGAAGCATCTGATTGTGTTGTTGAAAATGCGTACCTCTACTATTGTGGTTTTGGCTGCCTTGCACATGGGCTGATTGAAGTTTCTGGCTGTTTTCCTGACAGAGAAGGCAGATATGATATCAGGACAAGTATGAGATACAGAATTACAACCAAAGGAATTCAAACACTCTCAATGTGATATCCGATTTCTCCGTTGGTATAAGCCAGAGTTTACTAGAGAACACTGCTCTCTTGTGGAGAGATACTTTACTGCAGCTAATATCCATTATTCAAACCCACCAACAGCAAAGTGATATGCAAACAACCAAGGTGATAAAGTTCGAAAGCTGAATCCTTTACAAGATAGATAACATCATTGCCAAAACACCACATGTACGTTCAGATCAAAACTCATGAGCTGTATTGAGATTCCAACAGTCACCTGAAAACTATGTTTCCAGCCCTGTCGGCCTTCCATGCCTTGATCAAGGCAAAGTCTCCGGTGATGGCCTTTTCCATGATGTAGTGCCTGTTGTTGAACTCCTTGACCTGCGCACAATGACAACACAGTTTGAGAAGTGAGAAGCACTGAAAACAGTCAGGGCTGAACATGGTGACATGGCCCAAATAGCGGAGTTCATATAGAAAGGAAACCAATAGCACAATATGTCTATGTAACCGTGTGAAGCAATATTTTAAAAACCATTTAGAACTTCAGATATTGCTCTCATTGTTCAAATGCACTACTTTGAGCTTGCTGCAATGCTGAAGTAGATCCAGTCGAACAAGTTTGAACTTTCCTATAAGAACATGCATAACTAGGCACTTAGATGAGCACATATCACCACATCAACCTTAATGTGCCTGATTTCTTTCATCTAACAAATCATCAAACAAACTAAATGAGAAAGTTGTCAAAGGTCTGGGAAAATATCCACAGTCATCCGAAGTAAACAGGCTGTCACCTCTCTCTTCTCACTGGCAATGGCAATGCTGCCATCTTTGTTGTACTTGATGGGAGAGCCTCCCTCTTGGATTAGTGTGCCATAGCCTGTGGCGGTGAAGAAAGCTGGAATTCCAGCACCACCAGCCCTGATCCTCTCTGCAAGAGTTCCCTTTGGAGAAAAGGGGTGACACATCAGGAGGTGAGTACAACAGATAAATAACAAGTGTAAAGTACGATGTTGAATGTTGAAATGTCAAGACTTGTGGATGCGTTTTCATGACGTGTATCATTTTTCCATACGTGAAAAAATGTATGTATAAGCCTTTGTGTGATTGGACCAACCTGTGGCGTCAGTTCCACTTCCAACTCCCCCGACAGATACTGTCGCTCAAACTCTGCATTCTCTCCAACGTATGAGGAGATCATCCTCTTTATCTGCTTCGTCTGGAGCAGCAGGCCCAGCCCAAAGTTATCCACTCTGATGAAAATATTTACACAATATTAGTGGCTATAGTATTGTTTTATTATATATTGTAATAACCAAGACAGACAAGTGGGTATTCTTACTAGAATTATACTTAGAACATGATTCACAAAAAGGTTTATTTACACAGATTTTGCAAGCTGAATGTATATAATGTAGGCTGTGTTCTTCAAGCCTCTTCTCCATGTTACTTGACAGAGCTTGAGCAGTTGTCGTTTTTTAGATTTGCGAAGCTGACGCACAAACTCAAGGCTGCTAACAAACCACCTCAAAGGGTGCAAATACTTATAAAATCAATTATTTGGGGTTTCATAACTGTAACTTAATAGAGATTTGTTCGTGACTTTGATTCAATTGTTAAAAATACAAAAAGAAAATGGCGATTTTTATATTCCCTCTACAGTTTATCAAGTTTAAATTGTCCCTGCTCTTTAACAGTGAATATTACTCCTACTCTGTAAAAAGGCTATTGAAGGTTGTAACCAACCAAAGCAACCGAGATGGCTCCTTTTTTACCTCAGTCAGTCAATAATCTATGAAAGAATAGTCTTCATAAAACTTTATAAAACACAAAGTTGCATTAAACTGTGGGCCGTCTTGTGAAGCAATATAACAGTAAAATTATAGCAAACATCTCATGTGGCGTTTCCTGCCCTGTCTGATTACAACACAGCTGAATTCAATATCCATACTACTAACTTATGCTACAATCTACTAATCAGTAACAAGAGAAAAATCATAAGGAGAAAGTTCTCCCTCATTTCTAAACCACAAGAAGCTGAGAATCAGGTACTACAGCTTTGTCTTCCTCTCTGATCTCAGGTCAGCTGACAACACTATCTAGGCCATGTGTGCTCATGACACCAAAAACAGATGAATGTGATAAAACTCGTGAGTATGTAGTTTGTGTGCCTCTGGGCTAAACCCATGTCAAATTAAAATAACATCAGGTGGACAGACCGGTGAACTTCAATGTACAATGAAAAATGACATTTTCCAGCCAAATGCTAAAAGCTCATGGATCAGAGAGATTTACAGCAGTGATCTTAGACATAAATGTCACCGCCTTTTATATATAATCTATTCTGTCTGTGTAAAATGCCTCAAGCCGCTGATCAAGTAGTAAGTATTGAGCTACACAGGGTTCTTTCGCAACTAAGTAATCTACTTTTGTGTATTGTTAGTCATTGCTGATAATTACACAAAAACAATATTTTTAGGATATTTCCCTTCAAATTAAACCAATTTTTCGAAAATCTCAACTAGGCCTTAGGCAAAAAGTTTCAGGACATGAAAAGTAAATAAAAGGAACTGCACATATTGGTTAAGCCATATTTAATGTTAAACCGGTTGATGTTCTTTAAGGGGAAAGCAACATCGAGGTCTAAACTAAGTACACCCACCTCCCTCTGCTCGAGTTCTTTAAAGTGCACATCTTAAGAGTTTCCCTGTTCTGCAAAGATATTATGCACCGAAGTTTGTTTCTCTGTTGGGAAAGGCCTAATACTGGAGCAGTTCTTTATGAACCTGACTCTTCTGACCCTCTTCCCTCCAGAGCCCGACCTATTTAAACAGGACTCAGCTGTTACCAACAAAATAGTGGACACATTTCACAGGCCTGGTAACTTTAATAAAGCAAGAAAAATCTATATTACAACAGTCATGTGTTGCAAATCTCAGATAACATCCAAGTAACTCTCGGTTTGAAACCACTTGTTAACAACATTAACCAGATGTATGCCTGTCAGTGAAAACACTTCTGATGATATGCAATAAACAAAAACATGTGATTTCCACAGGAGAATGTACACGTGTCCTGCCTCCAGGATGCTCTTCCCAGGCACTACCCCTCGCCTGAATGATCCAGACAATCTCCTCAGAAACTACACAGAAGAGACAATATTGCCACTTCTTTCAAGTGGTTACAGTCTTCCACAGAAAGTAATGCCTGCAGAGAGAAAACATTGAGGAGAGAGATGATTGTTCTGGGGAAATGCCCGACTCAAGCAAACAATCCGAGTAGCTGTTACACAAATCGATATCCAACAAACATCAAAGTCTGTAGTGAAGCACTAACTCACTTCACAGGCCTGAGTTTTTCCAGGCTATAAAAAAGCACTGACACAGAAATTTATGAATAGAGTGGCACAGACTGAATGCTTGTCCTTTTCAAAGTTGAGTCTCAACTTTATCTAAGGTGGTGTATTGTTCACTCACATTCGTTAATCCCTAGTGTTGGCCTCAGTAAAAAAAAGTAATAGTAGTGTTCAGTTTCTACTCAAAATAGCCCCCATCATCATTTATAGTTCAGTCGATGCAGTTAGGTATAAGTTACTGGCTCAAGTTCCAGTCTTGCTGTGTAAACAACTAAGGAAGTGATTACTGAGTGAGCACATTGGGTTTTAATAATGGAAGAAAACATGACACAACAGTTTCTAAGTGAGAAAAGGAAACATCAATAATATGCTGAAATCTGTCCAGGAGGATTGTAGTGAAAACCTCCAGTTGTCAGGGTATAAGGGGAGGGGGGGGGTTGATCCCAGCTGAGCTTGGGCAAGAGGCGTGCACCCAAGACAGTTCACTAGCCTATCACAGGGCTGACATATAAAGACAAACAACCAGAGTCACCAAATAACTTGACCCACATGTCTTTGGACTGTGAAGTAAGAGGACCCAGGGAAACTAACACAGACAAAAGGGAGAACACAGGGGAGATCACAGGTAGAACACAGGGGAGAACTTGAGAACTCCACACAGAGAGGCCCTCTTGCTGTGAGGAGGCAGTTCGAACCACTGTACCACCGAGCCACCTAATGTAAGCTTCAGTTGAGTCTTGCATTTGACTCCAGAGTCCTCTAGTTTGAGATACTACAATTGTAAGTTTGCAATAAAAAGACAGGGCACATAATAAAGGGCATTAATGTCAGTAGCAGCTGACGGTTATGCGCCAAAAGGTAAACATGTAAAAGTGAGAGACTACCAGCATCACACTTGATTGGCCACCACTGAACACACCTTCTGCTTGTGCCTGCAACTCTGATAACATATCAGAGCTCAACATCTGGGCATCACTCCAGGTAAACACTGCTTGTTTGAAGATATGCAACGAGGTCAACAATACCTCTCCAATTTGAGAAAGTGAAAGTTTACCTGAAAAGAACATACCTATTTTACTTTTACTAAAAATGAAAACACTCAGTGTCTTTGTCCACAAAAGTAGTGATAAATGTGGCTCCAAGAATATTCAAGATTGTTTAACACTGTCACCGGTGATACAGCTGTGAATCCAAACAGAAACAAACTCACCTCTATAAACAATCATTCCTAAAAAAGGTGAGGCACCTGCGTTTGTACTAAGCTTACATGTACACACTTACACTTACCCTGCATTGTTGCTGACGGCAGTGAGACCCCTCACACCAGTCTTCAGTAAACTGTTGATAAGATTCTCTGGGATGCCACATAATCCAAAACCTGAGTTGAAGCACAGAAAACAAAGTGATGTATAATAAGAGTGTCTGCCATGTAGCTGCTGGAACCAGAAAAGTTTTGCACTGTGTACAAATACTGAAACGTTTCCAACTATGCGAGAACAAAAGCCTGCTGTGACATCCGAGTATGATAACGAGCATGCAAAACTAATGCAGGCATTTGGTGAGAAGTTCCAGGATGTGAAATACAAACAAAAGGAACTTTATTGAACAAATAAACCATTTAATGTGGAACAAATTGATGTGCCTGAAAACCCACAACACAAAATCATTGAGCTCACAGGCAATGACAAGTTCAGACTTAAGAACAGACGCTTACAAAGACAGACTGACACAAACCTGGAAAACCATCTGCCAGTAACACATCATCACTACCATCTGACGACTGACGCCTCGCCACAGAGAAACACGTTGTTTTAGAGAGGTTAGTGGGATATGTGTTCATTAAGAATGTTTTTGAATTAAAACGGACCTAACGTCCAATTAAATGGTGAACCATTGTAATTCCTCCCTTGTATATAGGGTGTTAATGTTTACATCTCTAATATTACAATAAATGAGGCTGATTTCTGCTTATCTGTTGTTTCCCCTCAGACAGACGTGTGACACAATGGAAAACATGTTTAACAATGTCACTGTGAACTTGACTATAAATAAGAGCTGTGGAAAATCTGTGGGCTGCGTTTGTGGACTGTAATCAAACAGCATGCCAGAGAGTTCAAGCTCACTTGGTTATTAAATGGTCGGTTAACAACACTTTAAGTTAGTTAAGAACTGTAGATATTTGCCAGCATTTTCACTGAGGTGTGTATGTAACTATTTCAACTGACGTCAGGTTAATAAGTACAGTACATCTTACCTCCCACCAGGATGGTAGCTCCACTGGGGATATCTTTTACTGCATCTGTAGGGTCCGAGTAGAACTGGGAACTTCTCTGGCTGGAGGTGGAAAAGTAACAGCCACAGGTCTGTGGAAAGCAGAACAAGACGTGTGTAAAACAGAAAGTTTGTTCAATTATTTTCTTAAAAAGAGCTCCAACAACAACAACATTAACTCAAAATGTAAATTTCCTGCGAGTTAAAAAAAAGAAGCCACCTGACGGCAGCCACTATGCCCGGCTTAAACGGTTGATCTAGTTTATTCAGTTGAAGAAGGGCAAGATAAGCAGCGCAAATCCTCCAACAAAAGGAGCAGAGATTTAGGGCAACCCACAGACAAGAGCCCCAGTCCCAGAGTGAGCTCAGCTCTCAAAAATACAATCTTGTGTCAATAGAAATCATTGAAAACTTGTGCCTGTGGTGCTCACGTCATTTGAAAAACAATTAGAGATATTTTGTCGTGTTTTATCACAACCATGACCTTTATATTGCCTATGATGTAATGCAGTGCTGATTTGTACTAAATCTGTCTGATGGCATTATCATGAGAAACATTCTCAAAACAATGGCATACCAACATAAAAATAAAGACTTAATATGTCAAAACAATGAATCACTAACACAAAATAATGACTTAGTATCTAAAAAATAATGATTTGGGCTACTGTGTCAAAAAAGTGACTTAGTGTCTCAAGATGATGACTGAGGCTACTGCATCACAATAATAAATTTGTATCTCAAAACAATGATTAACTCAAAATGGTTACTTACTCACTAAACAAAGCCTTGATATCTAAAGATAATGACTTTCTAACTCAAAATATGGACTTGGTATCTCAAAATAACGAGTTAGTGTCTCATCGTTTCAAAGTAGTATCTCATCATGACTCATCGCACAAATTTCGACTTTGTATCTAATAATCATGACTTGTACATTTTATATCATATCGTAATTTTGTGAATTACTTTCTCATAGTCAAGATTTACTATCTCATATTTTCGACTTTCTAATCTAATAATTTTGATTTAGCATTCATCTTGATTTCTTTCACTGGCAGGAATATGTGTGTTTAATGATCATGACGTTGATTTGATCACAGTGAAGCTATGCTGGTAGTGGCACAATCACAATCTCACACACACACACACACACACACGCACACACTTTAATGCAGCATGTCAAGCAGCTTGTTCCACTAATGATCCACATGTGTGTTAAGTCGCTGCTCAGATGAAAAACACTCGCACTGTGCGTTACATGGAGTTAAGGTTGTAACTGTGCTGCGGGATGTGTCAGTGTCGCTGCGTGTGAAAGGACACGCAGGGATATTCTGAGCTAGAGGTCAGTTCACCCACATCATCGGAAAGTTAACTCCGGTCAAACTGAGAGAAACCGTGGAGACTCGTGAACTAGCAGCCAGGGTTCACTTGACTCTTAAAAACCTGAAGGACGGACAGAATAAAACCTCAAATTACATCATGACCTTTTTTAATATTTTCTCCAGACGTTTTTGCAATAACCTCACTTGAACCCCGGGTTGTTTCCCTGCAGCGCGCCGCCATGTGGATACTGACCTTGCTCACCTGGTGGCCGCTAGGTTCGGTTCTGCGGGGACCTGAGATGTTTCTGAGGAATAGACGCTCCGCTCTGCACACAACTCTGAGGGCCGCCATGTTTGAGAGCTTCACACGGAGGAGGAGGATGAAGAGGAGGATGATGATGATGATGATGGGGAGGGGGAGGGGGGTGTGAGCGGAGGATATGAGCGTCAAAAGTCAGGACGTCAGCTAGCACATGCTAACGTGACTCTAACCCGTTCACCTCCTGGCGTGGGTTGACTTTCTTAAACCTGGACGTTACACACGTGCGGTTTCACAGTTTTTATCTCTGCACCGGGCGCGCGCGCACGCTCACGCTCGAGCCCCGCGCCGCTGCCCTGGAAACGCGCGGCGGTGACATCGGAGAGCACGTGAGTAACCCCACCCCCCTCCTCCTCCCGTCGCTCACGTGACGCATAGTTTTAGTCATGGCCGACGACTACAGGCGACAAGGTTTCGAGTTGGAGAGAAGGATATTCGAGTTAGACATCAAGTGTTCGAGCCTCAGAGCCGAGAAGCAAGGTACCGACATGTTGTTGTTGTTATTTTCGCTCTCACCGCCGCTATTCGCGAGTCCGGCCGCGCATTCCTGTTTACTAGCCAACTAGCAGGCTAGCTAACGTTACCTAACGTAGCTCGCAACCATAACAACAGCTGTTGTCTGATGAAACGCTGCACGTCGACGTGTGTACTTCCACTAACAGTTACCTACTGGGTGGGCAGGTGTGGACTTAGTGGGGTTTCGTCACGTGTGCTCACTGACTGGTGGTTTTATTTTTCATTATACGTGTTCGCGAGTTAACCGCTAGCGCAAGTTCGCTAATGTTAGCTAAAATGCATCATTGTTGACAAACGTGTAGCTGACCACGCACGATGCAGCCCAAAGCTGAACAAACCGGAGCCGAGGGCACATTGTTATAACAGCGGCAGTGTCACGTCTAAATGGACGTTGTATGCATATGTTTGTGCGTTTGTTGTCCACACGTTTTGCCACAATTGTTACTACATTGTCACGTTGCATTTGTTGTTGTTGTAACGTTGAAACGTAGATCGCTTCTGTTTATATTTCTAATTGTTAATATGTTTACATGTCGTTCTCCCACAGATGACGACTATTTACAGAATGCGTCTGCCATACTAGACAAGTTGAAAAGCTATTACAGACAAGGAGGGGAGAGTAGCAACCTCTCCAAGCTGCTTCAGGATTACACACAGGTACCTCATCATCACATCACACTGCATCAACTGTCCAGAGCTGCAAATAATGATCATTTTCAATTAACTCTTTAGTTTATGATATATCAGTAGATTTGGATGAAGGCTATTTTCAATTTCCCTGCAGACAGGGTTATGTTGAAACTCGATAGTGCATCTGACGAAGAGGGGGAACACGCAGACGTATTCAGTCATGGTTGATTTATAGAAGACAGGGGAAATGATTGGAAGTTAATGGGTTAAGCGAATGATAAATTACTATATTTCTTCATATCTTCAAAGTCATACACTTTGCCTTTACCATTGGGGTTGATATTTATTTTGGATACTAATACCATGACTTTACAAATGTGGGAGTGAAGTTTATGCCCATGTTGTGAAAGAAAAAAATCATAAAGCTTAAAACAAAAACTTTACAGGTGCCAGGTCCAAAGGGGGTTTTTAAATCAAGGAAAATCAAAGTCGTGATGGAGTTACTTGTTAGTTACAGATTGTTTTTTGGATAAGGTGTTTTTTGTTATGTAAAGTAGCATAAACTCTCAAGTAGTTAAATGTTTTATATTCATACATTACTTTTTACCAGTTTCTTTTTTAGATGTGTAATAAGAGGTTTGGAGAAGAGGCATCAAATGTGGCTACTACTATCTGGCAGTTATATTATGTATCTTCCCTGATTTGATCTTCCTTATTAATGAGGTCATTTATTGAGAAGTGGAAGGTAGTGGTTTCTGACATCGAAACAGATTATTGTTGTTTGAAAATATAACCTCACGGGTTAAGTAACTGTCCACGTTCATTGATATTTGATATTGATAAAAGTCTTTTTCATATCATGTAACAGTATCAAAAGGGAACGTTAGCTAGGAAGTGATTGAATGTTAACATTAGCCCAGGTTGTCAAACATGTTTTATGTTGAAACTAGTTCTGTTTCATATTTTTACACAACGTGCATATTGAAGTCACACAATAGTATCACATGATCATTTTGATAACAGCATTTGAGCTTCCTCACCCTTCTTTGACGTCAGAGGGAAATGACCGCCTTTGTTTGCTGTTGATATATATTTGCTTTTCATCATCTAGGTGATTCTAGACATCACATTTTATGAAGAGAATAAACTGGTGGACCAGGAGTTCCCTGAGGACTGTTCACCATTTAAAATCCAGCAGTTGCTGCAAGATCTGACCGAGCCAGAGGTTTTGGCTGGGAGGCTAGCACCAGCACAAGAGGTTTGCATTTGTGTTTCTCAAAACAGTTTTATTTGGTGATGTGACTCTGTCTTTTAATCAATGAAGTGCTTGGCATGAAATCAGGTAAATAACATCATTGTGCAATATACTGTATATATATATGTATAAGGGAATAAAAGAAATGTAAACTCTATTAGCCTTCTAGATTTCTGGGTGAAGTTTTCCCTGTAATATGGGTGTTCCACTTTATTTTCTCTTTGGTTTAGAGTCTCATAAAACACATTTTGATGCATTTACATCTATGTCAGTGTGTGACAGCACTATTCATGCCTGTGGTCTGTGACAGGTGCAGTCTGTGTTGGGCCTGGAGCTGTTAGAATGCCTCTATTGGAGACGTGGAGCTCTGCTGTACATGTACTGCCACACTCTTCATCAACGAAAACAGTGGATAAAGAAAAACAAGGATACATTCCTAAAGGTACTACGCTCTGAAAATATTTACTTTTACTTTTTTTAGTAGTTTAGTATTTACGTTGTGTTGTGCTGATATACAGATATTAAGTCTAATTCTCATCTGACTGAATGTCTAAATCCAGTGTATTCAGGAAGGTGTGCGATACCTGATGCGGATGCTGCAGGTGAGAAACTCTGTGAAGATAAATGATGGGGTGGTGCTCCATGACACTGCTACTGCAGGCTTCCTATCTGAAGGTAAATATGTCGTCACTTATCGTCATTTAACAAAAAGATTCTTGCTTCTTGTTTGTGTGATCAAACTCGCTGCTTGCTTATATTTCTGGCCAGGCATCTTCTCAGATACACACCTGTTGACAATGATGTACATCGGGGAAATGTGTTTCTGGGCCGTGAAGTATGAGGACTATAGCGCTGACACCATGGATCGGAAAGAAGATCGCCTGCAGTTTCGGGACATTGGCACTCAGATCCTCAACAAATACGTGCTTGCCTGCGAGGGACCTCTGCAAGGCCAGGGTTGGAACACGGAGAATGCCAAGGAAATTCTTAGTATTCTACAGTGAACAACGCTGCTCCTGTGTTGAAGTTGCCCTCAGGCACAGATCTAAGTTCAGTATTCAAATGTGTGTCGACCCCAAATAAAAATTGAACCCATCAGGTGGGGTGTAATGTTGTGGAAGGCTAAGGGGAGGCACGAGGAGTATGTGAAGAAAGAGTCTTTGGATCAGTGTCTACTGGCAACCTCATCAAATGCCAAACGGCCCGTGGCCAAAGCAGGTGAATGCGAGGTTAGAGAGTCTAAGAGCGGTGGTGTAAAAGTGGCAGGTGCTGCAGAGGAGGCTGTTGAATAATTTTTTTTGCCCTGTCCTGCTGAAGAAGCAGTTATCATCCTGATTACAGACTGTTGACTGGGGCACTTACTTTGCTCTAAGAATGTGTTATAATAATATTATTAATATAAAAAAAGGTTATTAATAAAATTGACCTTTTTTTTTAATTTCTTTTTTTAAGATTAAGGATAATCCAGCTGGAGATGAGACATTGCACAGTAACATTTTATTTATTGTTTTGTTTCCATTTTGTTATGCTTTTAATATATTATAATTGCATATACATAACTGTGTGTTTGTGTGTGTGTATAAAAACACACATACGAGAGGCAAAGAGAGGTGTTAAAAAACAGATGACGTATTCATGACCATTTGAGGTGTGTTCAGATTTGTTCATACCAGCTTTGTAATGCACCACTTGTATTCCCATCTATTGCAAGTTTTTGTTTTTCTGCCACTTGAGTAACTTTGATAGTATAACTATTAGTAGAGATTCTGTGTTGTTTGGACGAAAAATCATTTTCTGTTTTTTATGTCCCCGTTGACAATAAACACGCCCGTTTTAAGAAATAAATTGTTTTGCAACTACTCAAAAGTTCAGGTTTTCATAGAACTACAGTACCCACAATGCCGCACTGCCGCCAGCAATGAGGAAGCGTGACAGGTGAAGAAGGAAACGTCAACAGTGTAGTCGTGTGTTGCCATCGCTGTGTTTGAGTGTTGGTCTCCTCACACGTTGGGCGACATGGCCGGAAAGATGCAGCGGCTCAGTGAGTCTGTGGTGATCCGCAGCCTCCGGAGCTTCAGAGACACTTATTTCACAAACAGCGGAGCAGCGGTGAGCGGTGACGGGAGAGCAGGTGGAGACCCGGGGGACGAAGAGGAGCAGCCGGGGCTGTTGGACAGTTTACCGGTGAGACAAATCACACCTTAAACTATCCGTAAATACATGTATGTGTGTAAACGTCTCATCTGTCAAGGTGGGACTGAATTGATCGATTGTAAAAGTCCCACTCTTTACTTTGTATAAAGTTCAAATGATCTAAAGCCAATCAAGGTTAAGTTGTTTTTTTTGAAAAACTTTATTTGAGACTCATACTAACAATACGAGTTCTACTTAAACAGATGCACATATGAGCTAATTAGAGACACATGAAAACATCAATGTAAATAAAGCCAGGGATTGACATGAAAAACTGAATAATAAACACAATGTAACTTAAGTGAAAATTATATTAACATACATTTAAATCTGGAGCACAGTTCTACTGTCTGACAGCTTTTATTTGTCAATTTATCAAGATATTGAAGCAATATTCAGTTCAATTTCTTTACCTTTACATTTGTGAATGTGATATTTAGGAAGAGACATAATTAGATTAATTACAAAGTAGTCTATTATTTGTATGTAGTGTTGGACTTTTCTTTTTAAAAACATTTTTTCCAGTTATCCAAGACAAATCTATAAGCTACAAATATCTGCGGGTATGTATACAATTCCAAAAATATATGGAATCAAGGTTAAGTTGTGCTAGAGGTGAATTATTTCCACCACTGTTTTCAAGAACAGATCGAGTTTGTAGCCTACTTCTTACCTCCACTACTACATCATGTACTACAACAACATTACAGAATAAGTATCTGATGGTTTGTATTTGCAGATTCTGATATTGTCTCCTCTGTCTCCATGACAGAATTTTCTAATAACACCTTAACCAAAAGAAAACACAGCATCAGACTTATCAATATAAGGAATCACATGTTAAGGACTTCAAGCTATAGAAACAATAGTAATTGATGTATCCTGACCTCCCTTAAGGTGGACCTGCAGTTCCTCGTCATGACCCTCCTGTCTCCTGCGGACATCTGCCGACTGGGAGCCACCAGTCGCTACTGGAGGGACCTGGTTAGAGATCCAATACTCTGGAGGTATTTCCTGCTCAGGGACATGCCATACTGGTCCTCCATTGATCATTTGACAATGCCCCAGCTGGAGATGTTGAATGCACCGATAATCAATGAAGACGAGAGCCTGGTTGAAGGAGAGGACAAAGGGATGGAATCAAAATGTGACTACATGTCAGAGTGGGTATCTTTGTCTGCTTTCCAATGTCGAGGTCAGTTGGATACTACAGTATTACCAGTATGGTCTGTTTCTGCCTGTAACAGATACCTGAGAGGCTCTCCATCCTGCAGACAGCAATGGCTTCCTTCACGGCCAGCGTACGAGCGTGTGACCTCATTTCTTCAGTCTCTGGTGCCCTCGTCTGAGCCGCGTTATGCCATGTTCGGCCCCGGCATGGAGCACCTGGATGTTTCTTTAGTCACGCGGCTCATGCTCGCCCCAGATGTGCTTCCTGTGTCAGGCACTCCCCACAGACAGATTAACGGTGAGATACCTGTGATAAACCTCTGTTCTGAAAGCCAAACTCTTAAAAAAACCGCTGCTGTCACTGGAATTCGATTGTTTCATACTCAAAGTGTATAACTGAAGTAATACATGCATACCTCCTCCAAGGCCAGTGTCCTGTCTCTCCATGTTGAAACAAGTGGGGGAAAAAATGCTCCATTGAAATAGCTTGAGTTGTTTTTTGAGTAATCCTGCTAACTAACAAACTCAGAGGACAGTTACCTCTGCCAAAGCTCAACAGTCCCCTTATGAAAGCACCTATGAAGTCACTAGATCTTGATTTTTATTCATAAATTATCCTCTGAGAAATCAATGAAAGTGTCAAAAAAAATGCCCACAATTCCTGGATTTGGTTCTTTTAAAATTTTCAGTTATTGGTCAAGGAATTGGTTTATCTTGCTTGTTGTAGGTTTATTTGCCTACCGTTAGGTGGCAGTATTGGCCCAGGATTGTTACCAATATACTTCAGCCAAGATACCCTGAGTATGCAACTAAGCACCCCCCTTCTTTTATCCCAGGGATCGGCTCAGGGATCAGTTACATGTTCAACAACCAACACAGATTTAATATCCTCACTCTGTACTCAACCAATAGGTAAGAACTCAGTATCTTGTGTTACCACATGAGTTGCTTTGTTTGTTATTTGTTTTCTGCACGTTGTGGTGTTTATTTAATGGTCACAATAAGTGTATTTGTTTGCAGGGCAGAGAGGGAACGAGCCAGAGTGCAGCAGCAGGGCATCAGTAATAAACTTTTTACCATTGATGGAACAGATGAGTCAGGTTGCCCCATCTACAGCCCTGCCCCTCAGGTCCAGCTAGTGTGCCAGGCGGTGGATGGGTTCATCTATGTCGCCAACGCAGAGCCAGGGAGAGGTGAGATGACGATGCATTCATAATTGGAGCTTCTGCATGTTGGCTGTTGAATCACGAGTGCGGAACATTTGCATGAGCGGCCATGTTTTTAAACAGACGGGGGGAGTTCTGAGGTGGCTCAGATCCAGGCTGTGCTGAGCCCAGTGAGGGGCTCCACATCCAGGCCTTTGCTGGTGCTCTCCTGTGTCGCCAGAGAAGAACCGGAAGCTGTTGGCGCCACCAGCCAGCGGAGTAGTGCACACAGGAACACGGCCAGGCGTCGAACTCCCTGTGTTGAGATGGCAAAAAGACTCTGCCTACATCAAGTGGCCAACCCCTGGATGGTAACTGTTGGATTTTTGGTTATTTGAAAGGCTTCTATTTCCTTAACTGTAAATTTATTACAGCAGACATGTAGGAAGAGAACAGGTGTAAACATTAAAATGAATGATGGCTGAATTCCATTTTGCTGCTTTAGTTTCAGGGTTCTTCAGGATTTTTCATGCTTGCTCACCACCACATGCTCATGTCTTCCTGAGACTCTTCAACTGAATTAAACCACAGATTTTTTTACACCAAAATTGGAGGTTATATGCAGGTAAACCCACTGAAAAGGTGATTGTGACTCATTTCCCCTCTCCAGTAGACACTCTTTTTCCTGTTTTTTTTTCCGCCGGTGCGTCATGTTCGAAGTCATAAGTGCACCGAAAAAAACAGAAACTCTCTCACCTCGCTGTCTTGCCAAATTAGCATGTTCACCCATGTGTCTCGTTTCCATCACTGCCAACCGAACCCGGAGCCGATAAAAACCTGAGTCTGTTGACCGGGGAGTGAATTCCGTTTGTACCTGGTCCCATTTCAGACAAAAGCCAGATGTTAGTAGGTGTTTTGGTTTTTTTGGGCCAGTGGAATATGGGGCTGTACTGTTAACATGTCACATTGTCTGCTGTGAAAAACAGGTCTTTATGAGCAGAATTGAACCCCCTGCTTGTTTTTCTCTGTGGTGATCAGGTGCAGGATACAGTGGCAGAATCCCTGTCAGGGCTTCTGGATGGCATTTCCTGGCTGCTGAGATGTTCTGGAGTCAAACTCTACGGTAGCAGCTAGTTCCCTCAACTCCTGTTGCATCCAGATGGATTAATAACACAGCCCTGACGGCTGCATTATCCCAACTCCAAGACAAACTGCGGTTTGTCCTGAGAAATGTGCACCACATGTACGCTGAGTGTCTCAGGACTGGAGCGCTGCCCGTGGAGTCTAATGAATTGGATGAGCAACAGAAGAGACTGACTATTATTCATCTGGAAGACCTGACAGAGACTCTGTTCTTCATAATAATAATAATAAACTTAATTTATATAGCACAAAACAACCACTACAAAGTGCTTCACAAACAAGAACAAGCAAAGGAACAAGGACGACAGCAGGGAACAATTATAGCCGGCACACAAAGCGGTTTGATGTAATGGTAAAATATTGGAGAAAATGAGAGACATGGGAGAAACAGATAAAATACATAACAGAAAAATTATTGAGTAAAAAGCTTGAAGTGAAAACAATAATTTAACAAAGTAGAAATAATATTTTGATGAAGTAGAAATAATACTTTGAGGTAGAGTTGCAAAGGAAGGCAGTGAAGTTTCCTGCCTATAGTTTCTCCTGGTAGGTGGTGGTATAAATATATGTTACAGTAAGATAGAAAATGAAAGTGACTCCACAAACTGGTTTGTTCAACATTGTGTTCTGTGGAGCAGGAAGTGACAGAAGCGTTCAATGTTTTGAATGAAAGAACACGATAGGTTTAAGGTTTATTTAATGTTTTATTTGAAAAGAGACAATGTACATTAATCAAGATTAATCCAAATGTAGATTGACCTGCCAATTTTCATCAGCAGTTCCTTTGCCAGATTGTTAATCGTCATCCTGCAGTGATAAAAAACTCAGTTGTAGAAGTAGGAAATGAAAGTGCAACAAGCTCGTAAAAACTCGTTTTTTACAATCACTGGTGAGCTGCTAACTCCTCAGTTGGTCCTGTGTTTAGTTTATGAGAGTGTGCAAATTTTTTGGCATGACATTATTCAATACTCATGATGTAAGTACTTTAAAGAATGGAAATATTTTATTATTAGTAATATTTTACTCTCGTCTTCTTTTTCTTTATTTGTATTGAGTGTGTGCCAACAACCCTCCAGCTTGTATGATTTCATACAAAACCCACAGACTTTTGATCAATGATTTCTTCTGACATACAACGATGTGGCTTTTGCTTCTTAACTAAAATAAAAGCAACTTAATTAATTTGTATTGTTTTCTAATTCATGTTAAATACTGTGTTTAAGTGGTAAATGGATTGTATTTATATACCACTTTTCACAACTACACAGTTGTGTCATTAATGTTGAATATAAATTTGTTGCACAATTGCTTTTTTTTTACCATATTTTCAAAATAAAAGATTTTTCCAATGGCGTCTAAAACTATTCTATGTATGAGGTTTTCTGTCTTTCCATTATTGTTTTTTCTTTCTATCTCATGCACATAGTCACAGTTTAAAAAACGTGTGAGCAGTGGAAGCTATTTACTTCCTACTCTGTTAACTGGTTCCCTGTGCTTCCTTGCCTCTGAGGTCACAGCTGGCCTCGTGTGTGTGTGCAAGTATGGAAGAATATCCTGTTGTGGCCACCAGGGAGCGGTACAAATTTTTGAATGATTCAGTGCTGGATTATTGAAAGTTTGGCCTTTTTAATTGCTTTATTTTTTTTTTTTATCCTTGATTTAATTTCGGAATTCTAGAAGTTTACGGATGTGTTTCCTGAAATACATTAGATTATGTAAATATAAGACATACAGCCAAAGCCAAATCAAAAAATGTACTGTGGGAAGATGACACAACTTGCCTCTACATGGAGCCAGGTATTAAAAAAAATGATTGACAAGTGAAGTGGTTCCATGACCACAGAGATATGGAATCTGAGAAATTATATTTACAGATTCATAATAATCACACAGGAGTTTGTATTTCCACAGCATGAAGTATTTTATTATTATTATTATCCCATTGTTATTTTGGTGCATTTAGTTTGGTGTATATATATATATATATACACTATTATTACTATTTATTTTATAGTTTAAGTTCCTCTCTGTGGCTGTTATTGTTTAAAGGTTCAGTGTGTAGAATTTAGTGACATCTAGTGGTGAAGTTGCATGTTGCAGCTGAATACCCCTCACCCTCCCCTTCCAAACATGACAGAGAACCTGTAGCCTTCAGTTGTCATAAAAACTCAAAGGGTGTCTAGTTTGTCCAGTCTGGGCTACAGTACAAAACATGGCAACCTCCATAGAGAGGACCCGCTCCCGATGTAAATATAAAGTATTTAAATATAATAAAGGGACCATTCTAGGGTAAAGAAAAAAAACACTAGTGAAAACATCACTAGGATGATTTCAAATACAATTTCTGCCAATAGATCCCTTTCACCTAAATCTTACACACTGGACCTATAAAAAACAAATTAAGAGTTAATCATAAGAACCTGGAAAATGTGTCTTTATTTCATCAGCACATGTGGCTGTTAGCAAACATGAGGAATACACAATAGATTACATCCACATTTATTGAAAATCATTCCCTGACACTCTCCATGTCTCCTTTTGTGCGCCTCACTTGTCTGAAACCGAATTTGCAACACTTGAATCATCCCTCCCTTAATGTGTTAAAGTTGTGTTTGCGCCAACTGTTTCATATTCAGTTGTCCCCGGCGGTAGCGCTCACATGCCATTAGGGCCACATGCATGACAAGATAATGTGCTTCACTGACGCTCTTTTGTTCTAGTCCCCTAGGTAACCACAAATTATTGGCAAAAGTATGTTTCCTCCGCAGCCTGTCCATCAGAAGGCTCCTCAGTCTCAACAATCATTTTCATAGACATACAGATTTAGAACAGCCATGATTGGTGCAATTTAGGGGCATTAAGCTGAGCAGAATGGTGGCGAGGCAGAGATTTATTCTTTTCTTTTTTTTACTGGTGAGATTTTGAGGGAAATAATGGAGGGTCGGCTGTGTGTGTGTAAAATGTGTGTTTCTATTGGAGATGCGCACAAAGTGATTTTTCATCTTAACATCATCCTGTTCACTGTAAACAGGATGTTTTACTCTTTGGTCCCCACTTTACAGTTATTTACCTATTGTGTGTTTGTGTGCCAAGGCACATGCTTATGTTTACACAGACTGTCCCTGAGGATGGAACCACATTAAATAGCTACTATACAAACCATGGGAAGCTGTTTTTAGGGCAGGTATGCAGAGAATAACATTTCCTAATCCTATAATATTACTCTGTGATCCTGAGGAAGAGACCCACCCGTGAAGAGCTGGCACTGACAACCTGGACGGATGTGAAGTGGTTACAGAAGATACTGTGGGTTTATAGCTAGTTTGGTTCCACCTCTGTAACTAGCTGGGTTAGGATATTTTCAAGGTCTGTTTATTTAGAGTGCAGACTGTAGACCATTAGCACACATTTCCACATAATGGTGGCTGGGGTTTGGTCGGGGGGGGAGGTTCCCAGGCGATATTTTGGACGAGTGAACTGGTAGAAAACCTCCAGCCTCTTATCTCCCACAATCAACAGGAGGCCGCTGAAGTGTCATGAGGAAGAAACGCTTTTTTTACTGACCTCAAGAATACAAAGCATTCAAGGTGTGGATTAAGACTCTATCGTAGCATTTTTAAAATACAAGGTCTGAACTCAGCATTTTTACCCGAGTCCCTTATGAAGCCTATTTAACTTAGACATTACCTGAATTGTTCACAGGTGCCTGTGACTTTATAAGGTTCATTTCATATTGCTCTCTATACATTCTGATGTAAAAGCAACAAATAATCAACAACATTGCACAGACACTTTTTTACTTACTTAACATGGAGAATATTTTTGCATTGGTATTTCCTATATACAGTGCCTTGCATAAGTATTCACCCCCCTTGGACTTTTTCCCATTATGTACTGTTACTAACTGGAATTCAAATAGACTTAAATAAACTTTTTCCCGTTTGATCAACAAAACATGCATAGTACTTTGGAGGTGCAAAATAAATTTTATTGTGACACAAACAATAATGAGAACAAAAAAGTTGACATCTGTTGGGTGCATAAGTATTCACCCCCCTGTGTCAATACTTGGTAGAACCCCCTTTCGCTGCAATTACAGCTGCAAGTCTTTTGGGGTATGTCTCTACCAGCTTTGCACATCTAGAGATGGAAAGGTTTGTCCATTCTTCTTGGCAAAAAAGATGAAGCTCAGTCAGATTGGATGGAGACCGTCTGTGAACCGCAATCTTCAAGTCTTGCCATAGATTCTCTATTGGATTGAGGTCTGGGCTTTGACTGGGCCATTTTAAGACATTAACATTCTTTAATCCAAACCATTCCTTTGTAGCTCTGGCTGTATGTTTAGGGTCATTGTCCTGCTGGAAGATGAACCTCCGCCCCAGTCTCAAGTCTTTTGCAGACTGCATCAGATTTTCTTCAAGGATTTCCCTGTATTTGGCTCCATCCATCTTTCCCTCTATTCTGACCAGTTTCCCTGTACCTGCTGAAGAGAAGCATCCCCACAGCATGATGCTACCACCACCATATTTCACTGTTGGGATGGTGTGCTCAGGGTGATGGGCAGTGTTGGGTTTTCGCCACACATAGCGTTTTGCATTGAGGCCAAAAAGTTCAATTTTGGTCTCATCTGACCAGAGCACCTTCTTCCACATGTTTGCTGTGTCTCCCACATGGCTTCTGGCAAACTCCAAACGGGATTTTTTATGGATCCCTTTCAACAATGGCTTTCTTCTTGCCACTCTTCCATAAAGGCCAGATTTGTGGAGTAGACGACTAATAGTTGTCCTGTGGACAGATTCTCCCACCTCAGCTGTGGATCTCTGCAACTCCTCCAGAGTAACCATGGGCCTCCTGGTTGCTTCTCTGATTAATTTTCTCCTTGTCCGACTCTTCAGTTTGGGTGGACGGCCTCCTCTTGGTAGGTTTGCGGTTGTGCCATATTCTTTCCATTTTCTTATGATGGATTTTATGGTGCTCAGAGAGATGTTCAAAGCTCTGGATATTTTTTTATAACCTAACCCTGCTTCATATTTCTCCACAACTTTATCCCTGACCTGTTTGGTGAGCTCCTTGGTCTTCATGATGCTGTTTGTTCAGTAATGATCTCCAACAAACTCTGAGTCCGTCACAGAACAGGTGTATTTATACTGAGATTAAATTGCAGACAGGTGGACCCTATTTACTAATTATGTGACTTGCAAATGTGACTTGTGAATGCAATTGGTCGCACCAGATCTTTGTTAGGGGTTTCACAGTAAAGGGGGTGAATACATATGCACTCAACACTTTTCAGATTTTTATTTGTAAATAATTGTGAAATCCATGTAATATTTCCCCCCACTTCCAAATGATGCACTATTTTGTGTTGGTCCATTACATAAACTCACGATGAAATAAATTTTAATCTGTGGTTATACCATGACAAAATGTAGAAAAGTCCAAAGGGGGTGAATACTTATGCAAGGCACTGTATATATATATATATATATATATATATTCCCAGAGGTTTTCACTGCTCAATGAAACCTCAGTGAACTCAATGTCTCATTTTATCGCCTTATTTAAATTGGTTTACTTGCAGCTTTTCACCATTTGGAGTGTAAGTCAAATATTGGATTTCGAGACCCATATTTACCAAGTAACTGCAAAATAGGGTAATTTTTCTCATTTTTACATTTGCACAGAGGTTAACTTGAAACATGTGGTCTGTTGATTATGTATTATTGAAAACACTGTTTGTGTACCTAGAAATAAGTGGGGTAGAAGCAACAGTTGTACAGTGTAAATCTATAATTCTGCACTATTAACTATTACTGTTGCATCGCTACCTCTGTTTTCTGAGGCTCTCATTCGAGGTGATGTGTGTTGAATTGCATTTGTGTCGGTTCATTTATTAAAATCAAGCGTCATTAGTGCAAAGATAATGCAGACATGCAATAATCACAGCAAACACATGGATGCTGAGTAGAAGTAGAAAGTAAATACTATTATTCTAATGAAGATTTGGTTCTGTGTTGATAAGTATTTGACTTGTAAGACTCAACTTAACTCTAAAAACTGTAAAAAGGGTCAATGCAACCAGCTGTTTCCCACTACCTTTCTCCAACTCCTTCTTTTTCACATCAGCCTCTCCAGCTCCTGCTGTTCATCTTCTTCACCTTCGTCCCATCCCACTCCTTCCACGCTCTCCTCCTCTCATTAGAGTTAAGTCCCTGATTTGTATTCCACGATAACGGCCAAGATTAAAGAAGGGATTGAAAAAAAAAACATAATTTACATGATGCATTCACTGATTAGGGTAAGCGTCTCTCTTAATTGTGTTGTTTTGCACATGACGGGCCTCTCATGCTGATACTCTGTGGATCTAACTCATCCCATGCAATCTCACCAGTTCACTTCAATTTCCTCCCTACACTTCACTGCATCCATCCCACCGCCCCCCGCTGTCATGTATGTGGCAGGTTAGGGACTCGTAGCACTGGAAGAGGGTTCAGAACTGTTAATGGTGAATTATTTGTGAATCACTTTGAACCTATCCACAGCTCTGCATTAAAGAAGATATGTCAGCAGGAGCACAGTGATGTGCCCTATATTTGCTGTGTGTGCAGGTCCCCCCCCTGTAGCCATCTCCTCTCCTTTATCCTAATCCAATTGGCAGTAGGGTGCAGACACAGTTGGGAATGGCCACACTTGCAATATGAGCCTGTACTAAATACATTACAGGTGACTTGAGGGGGATGACACAAAGGGCACTCTTAAATTATGTGGAAAACAAAAATAGATCTTACATGGCTGCTGAAAGGCATGCTCCTGCAGAAACCCACTTATGGCCGTGACATATGTTGGTGCAGCGACTAATGCACGCTCAGTGAGGAGGCTCAGAAACTGGAAAAAAAAAAACATCTCGTAAAACAACCAAGGATTCAGACTTATTCTATTTCCACACTGGTGGTCTTGCAGTGCAAGGAAATGACAGACAGAGCAAAAATAATAGAAATAATACAATAAAACTGAATAAAATGTGTATTTTAAAAATGAAATTTACAATAACAAAATAAGAAAACTCATTAAAAAGACACAATAAGATCAAATAAATAAGTAAGGAGTCTAAAGGCCAGAGGGAAAAAGCTGTTTGTCAGACAGCTGGTGGCGAGTCCATTAAATAAATAAGAAAATAGATGGAAAATGGAAATCTGATGATAGATTTTTAATATTGTTAATAAATGCTATGAAGAACAAAACACAAAGCTTGTGTCACAAGACAGACCCACATTGCTGCTTAAAACCTATTAAATACACATAAATGAGACACGTGAAGTGAGACGCTCCTTAATTACATTGAACTTGAGCACTATTGATTATTTGAATTGATCCATGCACCATCCCCCCACTGATTGGTTAGTCCCAAACAAATCAGTTTGACTATTTTAGCCTTTATATTTTTGTTATTATTAAAACTACATTCTTTTGTCAGGTTTTGCTCTGTCATTTAGCAATATTCTAGCACCTCAAGCTGAAAAAGCAATCGTGGATTAACAAAATACTGGAAGTGAATTGAAGAATGAAGACCACAGTTTTGATGGTTAATCTGATGACTGCACTTATACTTGTTTACCGTCACCCACAGTAAACATCCCACTTGGGGTGTAGCTCAAAGGGGCTGGTTTGGATGCAGCCCAGTTCAGGCCGCTGCAGCGCCGCCACAGTGACATCAGTCTGTGGGCCGTATGTATTGTTCTGTTGTCACATTCAATACAGCCTGAGTCCACATGATCACTCAGAGCAGACAATCACAGGAACGAGTATTCCATAACAAAGGAACTAATTCAATGGACGCCCCCCGCTCTCCTCCAATCAGAGCTCTCTACCAATACATGTACAGAGGTCACTTAATACGACCTAATTGTTTGGCCATGTCTGTTGCTCTTTGGTAATTAATATCACAAAGCGCCTCAAGTCAAGTGAAAGGTAAGCAGAGGAAAGTAACCTGGAGTTACCCTGCTTGAATTGACCCTTTTTAAAAGTACATTAAAAAAGGTATTGAAGGAAAAAATGAATAGTGAAAGATGGTAAACAAATCTCAGTGAATAGGTTTCAGTGGTACTTGTCTTTCTCTTCCTCTGTGCTGCAAGCTATAAATCATTGAATTTGTACATGAGAGCAGCCTTGGTAGCTCATCGAGTGTTTTTATGGGCACTGCAGCCGGGGGGGAGGACTTGAGAAAAGCTCGGCCATAACTTGTGGACCTTGTAAACGAAAAGGGGACAGGGAAATAAAAAATACAAGGACGGCTCCGCTCAGTGGCCTACAGACAGGCCAATTCCATTTCTTTCTGTGTATCGCAAATTATGTCAATACACACCGGCTCTTTGCATTGGCAGGAGGAGGAAAAAATACAGACTCCCAGCCCTCCTCTGTGCCTCTGCATGTTTATCTCTCTGTCTGTGTTTCTATTTACAGCTGAGCATGTTGAATACTGCTCCTGACACAATGCAGTTTATTCAGATCTGTAATACCACCATGCGTCTCGAGCTGAGGCCCACTGACCCTGTTTGTCGACATGATCAGACTTCAAAAGTGTAGTGTGTGCGGTGTGCTTGTAAAGGGAGGTCAGTCTGAGCATGCTACAGCAGTATTATCCTTGTATGGCTTTTCAATGCTGCACATTTTGTTTGCACTGGATGGATGGATGTCTGTCTTGGGACGATCGTGGATTCAAAGTTGAATCCTGCGATGAAATGAAACAAATGAGCACAAAGGTCCACTCGGGCAAACACAGGCAGTCTGACTGTGCGCAGGGAGAGAGAAGAAAAAAACCTGCAAAACCAGCAGCAACAGCTGGATGGGTGTGTTTTTCTCTCACGTGTCAGGGGTGTTTTTTCCTCTCCTGGGTCGGGGGGTGTATATCCACTGACAGCTGAAATTCTAGGCGAGCCTCTCGTGGCGTCATGCACTCCTCCAGTGGACCCTGCACGTGAGACTGCACTTTTTTTTTTGTCACACCATTCACAAGGCACTGTTTCAATTACATACAGAGACAGGTTGTTGCTGTTTATTCTTTTAAACACAGCCGACAGGTAAATAAGCAGAGGACATGTACGTTTGACAACTTTTTAGGGAACTAGTTTGTTGATGACTGATTTTAATAATCTTCTACATCCCTAATTCAAGGACTGTATCTCTACTGGAAAATAAATAAATAACAAAGAATAAATAAAAAAATAATGTTGGTCCCAAATGCAGTGAATATATGAATGAAGGCTATTTTAGGGTTTTAATATACTTTACACTATTTAAGAAACCTCCCAAATTAATACAAAATTATTATTAATAATAGTAATAACCATAACAATAATAATCCATCTGTCCATCCATCCATCCATCCATCCATCTATCTATCCATCTATCTATCTATCTATCTATCTATCTATCTATCTATCTATCTATCTATCTATTTACCTTTCTATCTATCTATCTATCTATCTATCTATCTATCTATCTATCTATCTATCTATCTATCAATAGGAAATCAGTTGCATTGGTTTATAATTAAAATATTTTTTCTTTAACTGTATGATGGTTTTAATATGAAATGCAATGAAACCACAGAATAAATTGTATATTTCATATTTTTGTCACAGTAAAGAGAAAGTGTTGCAGCAGGCTGCTCTTTCCCTCTGGCTTTTATTTTGGAGGTTTGTCCCTGCAGGCTTCTTCGCTCTCTCTCAGCTCATCATGGAGTAAGAGTGGATTGTTGGCAGATGAGGGCGCTTCGCCGCCATGTGAAACACACACACACATACAAGCACACACACACACAGTGGCTCAGTCTCAGCGAGGTGGTGTTGTGTGTGTGTGTGTGTGTGTGCAGCCCTGAAAGTACAGCTCGGGCTTGATGATGAAGTGAGTGGCAGAAAAGACAGAAAACCGTCCGAGGGGAAGCGGCGCACACTCGAGCCGAGGTGTGGGTGGGCGATGTGAACAAATCCTGCTCGGATCAGATCTCGTTTCGGGGCCGAGCAGCAGGCTCGAGGTGCGGGAGCAGGACTTTTCCGCGCCTGTCGGTGCTCACGCTGGACATCGGATGACCAAGTTCTGAAAAGTCGATCCGCTCGAGACATCACAACAAGTGAGTGGTTTTATGCGTCCAACGCGTTTACTGCACCTTTTGTCAACATGTTCCAGAAAGTCCGGTTTTACGCAGCTAGACGCACGACGCGTAAAACTTTCCTTCATACTGCTTTACATTGTCTTTACGCATCTGGCTGCTGAGTGTGAGAGATTCTCACTTCAACCTGCCTGTAGCTTGTGCTTGACTTCATTTGCATTGTTGATAAGAGCCCACATTCAAACCACAGAAATTTGAGGTTGTCTACGATTCCGCTGCACTTTGGTGTAAGACACTGTGGGGATGAGGTGACAGACATGGTTGGTTTGGACTGCTGAGTTGTCTCCCCCTTACTGACGACACGTGAGGACTTGTATTTAATGTTTTCAGCTGTATATTGTGATTTATGATTAAGATAGTAAGAAGGACCTGCTAAAATTGCCAGAATATTTCTAAATATTTTATAGAGTTGCTTAATTCTTGACACAATCCATGTGTATATGGAGCTCAGTTTGGCCCATAACAGATAGATATTCATAAAGTACAACTATGATTAGTGACTTTACAGGTGATGAACATCCATTTTCAAGTGTTTCAGCCTGTTAAATCACAAACAATGAGAAGTGTCAGTCAGAAGTTGCCACGATCAGCTCATGTTGACACTTTGGTTTCATTAAAACAGCCCCAAAAATCTCAAGAAATTCACTTTTCAATTATATATAAAACAGGAAAACCGCAGTTTTTAGCTAATGGTCAGAATTAATATTAAAAATATGTAAAACACTTTTTTTGCCAGAGCTTCAACGAGGCTAACCAAGGCTAAACTAGTTTGGAGGACAACCTACAGATTTAATATACATAAATCCAGGGTCTTGCACTGTATTGATAACATCGAATAAGTGGGAATACTCATCATCCAGTATCCAGAATATCAGAGATTGTATCCCATTGAACTGCTTCAGCTTTTTTAGTAAATTTCAAATCATTTTAGTTTCAGCTTCTCCTCTCACATTGTTTGCTCTTGTCAACACTTCCCCTGCTCTGCTGTTTCAATTAGGAAACACACACCCTGGGATTAGACACAATGTGCAAACCTACATACGCACGGCCTTGTTCAATGCTCTCCAAGGTTGTTGTTTTTGGTGGGAAAAAAAGGATTCTCAGCCTCATTGCTCACATCTTCTGGAGCCATTCATGTTTTATGTAAAATAATAATTTAACTAAAGGTTTGTTTTGCTCTGTAGTGGGACTGGCTAATTAATCTCCTCAGAGACAGTTTTATTGCACTGTTGAGTCTCCTGTTTAGTTGTAATGTGTTTATGAACTTGACAGGAATGCTTTGCTCGCAGTTTTCCTCTGTAATGGCTCGTTCGTTGTATCTAAATCACATCACACGCAGCTGTATGAAAAACTGCTTGTTTATTACGTCCACTGGATGCTGTTAGTTTAGAGGCCAATTTAATAATCCTCCGAAATCTCTTCCCATTGATACTTGTGTTAGGGTCCATAAATCCTTTTTCATTCAAACAGGGTGGTTTGAAAATATTTACCTGAATGTAGCTGAATCACGTTTAATGGGACTCAACGTTGGAATGCTCGCTCAGTAAGCACTAAAGCAGAGGTAAAGCACGATGAAGGACATCGTAATGGCAGCCATTAGCATCCACCAGTTACATGAAAGAGGGGATTTTTTTAAATAGAAGAGGCGAGAAGTTTTAAAGAGACGTTAGCTCCATCAGTTTCTGTCTCAGTGTCTGCCGCACTCCCACGTACAACATTAAGTACAGCTGTTACATTCTACACCCTTTGACAATACTCTGGAAACCATTAGATTTTAGTCTTTAGTGGTGTGCACGACTCTCAGGATATATACGTGTGTGTCCGACAACGAGGGAGAAAGTGCAGGATTTAGAGCAGCTTGCAGATCTGAGCACGTGTACTTTAAACAAGAAGCAACAAGAACTTTGATATCGTCTTTTAAACACTTGTCAACTCTTCAAGTTGAAGCAATGAGTGTGTAGCATTCACCACCACAGCAGACATTCTCCACTAGGATCAAATGTTTGCTCTGTACGGTGCACACACTTTCTATGTCTGCTGTACTCTGTTGCTTGTTCTCTTTACCTTTCTTCTTATCACTCCAATGCACACACTTGATTTAACGCACACATATCCGTGCACGGGCGTACACACACACACACACACGGCAGCTCCTTCCCTGTCTCGCCTCCCACACACGCACAGACCATGGCGGGGTTTGCAGATGTGTGTCCTGATCTGCGTCCAGCAGAGGCTCTTCTCATGCCAGTGTGCTGACTCTGAGTTTTCCACTCTCTCTTATGAAATAGGAGCAGGAGACATTAGAGCCATCCAGTAGCCAGATCTGAATGCCTGAGAGACACACACACACACACACAGACACACACGCACGCTCACACTCGCACACCCTTTCTTGTAAATAACCTAAACCTAATTCTAACCCTCACATTAACACCAAGTCTTAACCCTCAAACAAGCCTTTGAAAAGGGAAGACCGGCCAAAATGTCCTCACTTTCCAAAAATGTTCTCACTCCGTAAGGTCTATGCTCAAAATGGTCCTCACAGAGTACACATACACACACAGACACACATGAACACAGGTTAAAAACGCATACTGTGCCCGTGTGTATAGTTTCTCCACACACACACATGCACTCACACTTTGACTCAAACACACACACACATCCGAGTTAAAAACGTACCATATGCCTGCGTATATATACTCCCCCACACCGACACACTCACACACACACTCACACAACACACCGTGCCTGCGTGTATACCTTCTCCCCACACACACATACACACTTGAGCACACATGCTTACAGGTTAATTAATGCATGTAAATACATCCAACAGTACAAGGATATGAGGAGTAGCTGTTGCAGTTCTTGTGTGAGCGTCTCTGGATTCTTCTTCTTCTTCTTCTTCTTCTTCTTCTTCTTCTTCTTTTTCTTCTTCTTCTTCTTCTTCTTCTTCCTCTTCTTCTTCTTCTTCTTCTTCTTGTCTGGTGCAACAGGCTCATGTTGAAGCCTGTGGTATGTTTACACAAATGTTGAATATTTTAAAGACAGAGATTACGCGAGAAAGGGAAAGGTTGAGGGCAGAAAATATATTTGCGTAATTCTTGTGTAATTACGGAGAGACCTAATGGTGGACCTTGGACTACTTTGTGTGCGTGTACACACAAAAATGATCACGTCAAGATATAATAACTAAGCCACAAAATTGGTTAAATGATAGAACAGTTGTCGCAGTCATAGAGTAAAGCATCACCTCGCTGAGGCAGTTATTCCAGTTAATTCAGGTGTTGGGAAGTTTATGGATTCTCAGTATGTGAAAGGCATGATGTGATTTTGCTGTAAAAATGTCAACGTTTACACAACTGTATACATTTGTCTAGTTTTGTATATCACCAAGATAAATAACAACTTCTCATTTTGGCACAGATCCAGTTGGTTTTCAGTGACCTCAAAATCAGGAACATCAAAGTTTGAGCACGATCATTAACAAGATGAGGAGTGTGCCAAACTGGCATCTTTTCTAAATTATTATCATATGTTTTAAAGTTCGTCAGGCTGCCTCTCGCACCATACTCTTTCGACCAATATGGATTTCTGGGGGCCGATACCGATGTTAGGGAGTAAAACATTTCTGATACCGATATATTGGTCGATGTTATGTTCCCCGAATGGGTCAAGGGGAAGGGTGGGGAGGTAACAATGTAATTGAATTACAGAAAACGGAAACAGTTTAAATTTAAGTTTAAGTTTTATTTAACAAATAATGCAAACAATTTACAACCAACTCAAATCTACTTTCTGAAAAGAATCATATCAACCAATTTAACCAGCCAACCGATAAACCAGTCAGGCTCTACTTTTCCGATGTTCTCAGCCTTTATCATGTGGCCATTTTGCAGCTGTATTAGGTGACATTTTCAGATTACAATTCATGTGGCTCAGAAGTTAGAGTGGGTCGTCATTTATCAGCAGATCGCCGGTTCGATCCCCTTCTCCCTTACTCTGCTGGCCTTGGGCAAAATACTGAACCCCTAATTGCCCCCGAAGGCCAGCAGTGTGTGAGTTATGTACGATAGAGACAGTGCTGCACATAGATGCACTGTATGAATGCATGTGTGCAAAAAGCTGTGGGCAAATGTGAAGCGCTTTGAGTGATCATCAAGACTAGAAAAGTGCTATATAAATACAGACCATTTACCATTTATCAGAAGTGCTTTAACACGTTTCACAAACTGACTACTTGGAGGAGCTGGCAGTGCAAAATTGGCTGATGTAGAAAAGCACAATGGTTCAAAATAAATCCTCTTGTTAAGTTTTTGTGAGTAGTTATATTTCATTTGCATGTTTTCCTGTCGGAGCCTAATCCTGGCTTCACCACTGGCTAGCTAACGTTGGCACATTTTACCCAAAGTGCTTGTTCCTACTCACCCTCTGTGGTCCCCCGCTCCAATTAAAGATGCTTTGTGGTGTCACAAATTCATGCTTTATTCATATGGGCCTGATTCCAGGATTATAGTTGATTGCCTTTGGTTGCAGGCTGTCAGACCCTGAATGCCTCGGGATTTAGCTATGCAGGTTTGGCTGCTAATTCAGTCACTGGTTTCATAGTAATTAACAAGGTCAAACCAGATTGATTCACATCTTTCTTTAACGCTCCTGCAGCCGTAAGTAGGCCCAGTGAGATAAGCACTCTGGCAGGAAAAACTCAAGAGTCAGTCTCTAAGTGTACAACTATATACACATAGAGAGAGATGTCATCAACTTGCATCATCCTTTCTGAAGATGCAGCAAAACACAGAACAAGCTTTTCCTTGTTCCTTATTATTTACTTTACTGTATTGAACAAACTGTATGTCATTGGCCAAAGTATTTTTAGACAATGGTTGCAGCAGCAGTTTCATTGTAAAAAAAATCGGACCAGAATTTCTGACGGTACCAGAATATTTTACACAGGTAGACTTTGGTCTCCAAAACTTTAAATCAACCAGTGGTAGGAACATGTACTTTTGAACTGATGGCTATAGCTTACACTGCGTTTTTCTCGCAATTGTGTTCTTTGAGCTTGGCAAAAATTGCACAGTGCGTATAGGAGCCAACGTTTAAGATCAAGTGAAGTATTAGTTGGGAGTGTCTGATGACCTCTGAGGAGAATTTCTCTGTGTTGTTTTTACCACCAGCGACACATTTACAACTGACCTCTGATGTCAAACTCTGTCTGCTTTACACTACCTTTCATCTGGACCAATCACTTGACTCAGGCAAAGTTGCCAATTATAAGCTGAACGCCCGTGTCTTCTGTCTTAATGAGTGTGTGTGTGTGTGTGTGTGTGTGTGTGCCGGTGTCACACAGATTGAAGCCAACAACTCATTGGAGGTTGTCCGTGTAGCTTGAGTCCATCCCAGCACGTGGTCATTACAGTCATTATCCCATTTTAGGGCGACCTCATTTTCCTGTGTGCTTTTATGTTTGTGCATGGATGTACATTGTTTGTATAATTGTGTTAATGAATGTATGATGTATGGTGAAATTATTATATTCAACCTATAAGTTAACACTCAGCAGGGGTGGAAATACTAGGAAATTAACTTTTTTTTCCAAACCAGTGCTCAAGTAAAACCAATGGTTAAAATAATTATTACCCAAGTAGAAGTGAAATTACTTCTGAAAATGTACTCAGATAAAAGTACAAAGTAAGTCTGTTAAAATGGAGTCTGAGTAAACATTTCTGCTACAAGAGGAGGCCCTACATGTTCTTTGATAATTATATGTGATAAAACTGACTAATTAAACAACATCTATGGGATACCAGGCATATATGTATTGGTTTTTCAATGCTGTGTCTGTGTGTCTATTTCAATGTTTCTCTTCATGAATGACTGACAAAATTATGACCCACTTGTTGCTTGCTCTGTAGCACTACGAGTAAAAAGTGAAATATTGAACTGTATGCCTTTAAGGCCACTAAGATCCAAAACCATTTTTGATTTAATGGCTTTATTTGTAGAATTTCCTTTTTGCATTCATTTAATGTTATTATAGGTGATCATCAAGTATAAATACTTGACTAATTCAGTACTGACTGTTTGTTCACTTAATGCATGTATCTGGGTCACTTTCCTCATGGGCACCTCAACAAGAAAACATGTACGAAGAGGTTTAAAAAAAACTATTTTAATTAAATTTCTGTAATCTTTAAAACTTCTCAATATCTCTCAGAATGTGGACAAACCTGTTGGTTTCCATCTAATGAGAAACTCTGACATTTCTGCACTTCAGAAAGAGAAAAAGAAACGTAACTTTGAAAATGTCTCTTGGTTTATTGTCCATGGACTCTTGTCAAACAGTGTATCTGAAGCATGTAACCAATTTATGAGCAAATAAAAACAAGATAAGCTCCCCAACAGACACAATGGGGCCAAATCACTCCCACTATATTTATAGTGTATTCAAAAGCAGTAAGCTAGAACCTATTTCAGATATGACTTCAGATATGTTTTTGTTTAATGAGCATTACCTTTTTCTTTTCTTTCCTAATAATAAGTGTAAACACTGTCTACACTTGCTAGATAAGAACATTTAATACAACATTTCAGTCAAATACTGTCTCCAGGTATATTTCTTCCACAATAACAATTGATATATTAAGAAACTATAACTGTGTCTGTGTGGATGAATCTTGCAAATCTGCTTGTTTTATTGCCTTGTAACTATCTTAGTTTCCTCATAAATCTGAAAAGGCTCTTTGCATTTTTCCTCTCGGTAATGTTTTCTCCCCTGTAATGACCCTGCACCAATAGTGTAGAAAAAGGAGAGTCTGTTTCATAAGGCCACTCCCCTCTCCTCATAAATTTGAACTTTTACCTCCCTGGATCCAGTCGTATCCAAAAAGCGGGAACAAGGTAAATAAGGACATGACTGTGAGTTCGGTCATGTTTTGAAAAATGGTGACTGAGTCATGAAGACTTAATATTTCTGCGCATACACTGCACTCTTTCTGCTTCTTCTTTGGTGGAACCTCAGATGAATTTTGGCTCACAAAATCGCTTTGTGTGTGTGTGCATACTTTTCTCCTGCAGCTATAGAAGGGACTAATACAGACACGATGTGACCTCTCACCCCTTAAACTTTCTTTTTTTCCCCCTGGCTTCACCCTTACCCCGCCAAACCCCCTTGGTCTTTAACCTCCCTTGCCTGGCAGATCCTTTTGAACAAACACAGATGACTAATAGAGATTTGAGGAAACACGGGAGAGAAGCCTGGTTCTGGCAGTGGGGTGCCATGTGTGTGTGTGTGGGTTTGTATGTGTGATGCCCTTGAATGCGTGCGTGCGTGCGTGCGTGCGTGTGTGTGTGTGTGTGTGTGTGTTTTTGGGGCAGAGGTAGTGGGAGGAAGGTTGACCACAGATGCCTTAAATGTTTACCAAGGGACCCCAGGAGGCTTGGGCTGAGCCTCCCTCTTTTCTGATTGGCTTAGGCAGCCTTCCCGCGAGCCTGGGAGCCTGTAATTGGCCCCGGAGAAGAAGAGGAATGGGGGAGAAATGTGCACGAGTTGGAGAAGAAGCACCAGGCCTGCCAGGGCTTTCACAGAGAGAGAGAGAGAGAGAGAGAGGGGGAGACTAATGTTGGGATTAACATGAGGCCACATGTTGGAATGGAGGGGCTGTTTGGCCCTCTTTTATAGCACTTTGGTTCCTCAACTAAAGAATGTTACGCTCTGAAAGAAAAGACAATGCGGAGGAATAAAAGAGGAGAAGAAGAAGACGAACAATTTTAAAGTGCTCATTAAAGCGATGTTCAATTCACCATAATAATGGTGCTTCAGCTTTTGATGAGGAGAGAAAAATTAAATGTTTTCAATTATGATTTCAGAACAGAAGATAGTCAGACATGAAGCGAGCTGGAGTGGGAGTCAGAAAACGAACTCGGGCAAAAATATCAGATGTAGAAAAGGGTTGACAATTGTAAATGATTGATTTTAAATGGAGCTTTTTGGTTCAGGCCAGATGAGCCTGCTGCCTGACAGCTCCCTGCCATGAATTCTTGCTTTGTATAACTCGGGCATGTGTGGCCTCTTGACCCTTGGAATGCGCACACGCACACGCACACGCACACACTGATGACTGAATGTTTATATCAATGGAGTTCCAATAAGATGTTATGGTGCAATTAAGACCTTGTCTTCACTACTGCTGAGTTTCTTTGAACAAATATTTTTACCTCAATTTTTGAAAATATCTCAAACAATCATGTCGGGCCAATAAGTGGCCATAAAGTCTACATCAACAATCCATCAAACACCAGAGAAAAACCCTGTGGTAATCTGAGAATATATTGTTTACATGGCAGTGTCTCATTCAGACTGTTGTCTTAATTTGGTCAATATCGAAATTCGATGTCCATGTAAACATAGTCATTGTCCCATTGAGAGTCTACAATGAGTAACTTCAATTTTGCAAAAGTTGAGTTTTTCCACATTTTGCTGTTGTGTGTTTAGTTCAATGTTTTTCTCCTTTTGTTTTTGCTGTAGTTGCACTTCTTATGGGCTTTATTTGAAATCTGCAGTAAATCTAATCCAGAGTAAATGGAGATCTGGCATCCTCCCCCTGATGAGGTGCCAGTGTTTGATATATGCTGTTGAACAAACACTCATATGAACTTTGTCCTGGCATTTACCTCCCACTAAGTCTTGCAAGGCTCACTCCAAGCGTGTTGGATTTGAAAATGTGAAAATGAGGTATTGTCACAGTTGCTCAGTAGTTGTCACTCTATGTAAGTAAAAATATATCGTGAATTGGTCTTTTGGCTTCTTATCTCTAGGCGCCCAACCCTAAGTATATACATAAAGGATAACCTGGTATGCTCTGTTGCACACTGTAGTTATGCTGTAGGTCTTTAAGATCCTCTGTCCTCAGGTCACACCAGAATTGGGTAAAAATAATGGCACTGTTGCCCTCAGAAACTCAGGCTCCCCGTTTGGGCTTGTTGGCTGCCCAGCGAGGTTGTGGAGACACAGCTGTAAATAGCCAAGGGTGCGGACAGAAAGTTGGGCCTATATTTAGAGGTCGTACTTGACTCGTAGAACTTCTCCGCCAACACCAGCGCATTGGAGGAAGAGTTCGTCTGGGGTTTTCTGTACGACCAAACACATACTGGGAAAATAATCTCCCGGGATAGCCTGGGCGAGATAGACAGTCACCACATCTCTTATTTAAAGGTGTCGGGGGGGGGGGGGGGGGGCATTTATAGGAGAGGAATCAGGCTCAGGGGAAATGATTGTCCTGTATTTAGTTAAACAATGTGATAACGACACTAAATGCAATAGCTACTCCTGCTTGATTGATTAGCCTGGGCCGCACTGCCTACCTGGTGTGCCTGACGCCTACCTCTCTGAACTGCTGCAGCTGCTGTTATGTGTCTGCACCGCTGACGTGTCTGCTGCAGCGCTGCTACTAGAGTTTGCCTTTGATAAAGGCCTTTTTTTTCACTATTTTACATAAAAACATTATTGACATTAAATCATTACTGTCAACATTGACCGTCTGTACACATGTAGCCTCCCCTTTCTCCATTGATGACATGTAATGCAAAAATTATTTTTAAAAACCCAATATTTTTTCATGCCTATTTTCAGATATAGTCCAGACATTGAAAATAAATGAAAATGTAATGTTGATGGAATTATGTCATTATGAATATCAACAAGTCTTTTTTGTGAACTTATGCTGGGAATCACAGGCGTCTCTCAAGAACAATAGGTGAGAAACTCTAAATGGTGTGTGACAGTAGCGAGGTGGGACTCTCGTGTAGGCAGGGTGGCCGCTCTAACCTGTCAACATGGGCGTGGAAATGACAACCAATAAGTTCTGCGACTGCCGAAGTAAGTAATGCTGGCAGTGTGTCCCAGGCTTTATGTGATGAGAGAGCTTAAAGCTGTATGTAATAATGAACCCACAGATAAATATCGCTGACTGTGCAGTTTCCTTCAGGGGTATTTTACTGTACTTAAGTTAGCAGCTAGCTAATGAACATGATAAAAGATTTAGGGGCTACAGAGCATTACTTCGTTCAGAAGTTGGTGGAGACCCAAAACAGAGCTGAAAGAAGAGTGAGGTGGCCAGAATGACTGCTAATCAATGCTACCGCTAATGTATCTCATGGATGTGTAGATAAGGAACTGTTTGCTAAACCCGTTTTCAGACGTGACCTCCAGGTAGAAGTGGCCTCAGAGTTTACCCAGAGTTTGCCTTTCACACGAGCACAACACAACGGGAGGTTCTCTGCACAGACATGTCTAAACAGCAACAAATCCTCCTTGTTCAGGTGAGAGGTGGAGCAGTCTGGTGCAGCTTTAGGAGGTCAGGCGGATAAAGTCCGTAGAAACTGCGGAGCGTCTCATTCGGACATTTGCGTTCACACATGCACCTCCTCTGAAGAAAATACGTAGTGCATGTCTGTTTTACCATATCAACTGCCAATGAAGTGCAAACTGCTGCAACCAAAAGGCCCAAAAAATACAGGGTTAACTTTACCTTATATGAAGTTGGTCCAGAAAATGACTTTGCCTTTCACATATGAAGAACTCAGAAGGAAAATTGCTCCAGTCAGACGTGTTCACAACAACAGGAAAATTCAGGAAGATAGAGCATGTATTAGGCAGATATATATTATACATTATACATATAATTCAGCTGCTGAAATTACATGCTTTTTTTTTTTTTTGCATCCATTACATGTCCGAAACTCCATGAACACGCCCACATGCTTGCTGTGAATTTTACAGACATTTCACAAGTGGGCAGGAAAAGTTCAGGTAAATGTCTGGAGCAAGAACTCTGACATTTGCATACTCTGGAAAATATCCGAAGTTCAGTTCATGGCTAAAAGCAGCTTCTGTGTGACTTTTTGCAGATGTTTTGAATTTCGTTTCTTTCTGTGATATCTGAACCCCCAGTAGGTATTTCTGTATAAAATCACAGCTAATAGGCTTAAGCTGGAGAAATGTTATTGGGATTTTCTTTTGTCCAATTTAGAGCGAAAAGTATCACCAACACAAACAGCACATTTACAAAGAAAAATATGTTTCATACATTTGAACTCCAACTGCCACTGCAGCAACCTGGGACAATTATTAACTATGCCCGGTCTCGTGTTGGATTTCACAGACACCAGCTGAAAATAAATGGCAGCCGCAGTTGTCCTCATAGGGCAGAGAGAAAGAAAGGGAGGACTACAGGGGAGGGAAGGAAGGAGTTTTTTTTTCAACATGGGTATGTCATCATGGGGTCCAGCTGATAATTATAATCACAGTGCCTCTGTCTCTCTCTCTGTCTCCAGCATCATGGCCGTCTCCTCACCCTCCTCTCACCTCCTGATCCTTCTCCTAATTTCCTGCCTGGACTGGCCGTCCACTCCCGCTTCGGCGTTTCTCTTGGACCGGGACCACATGACAACATCAGGTGGGTTATTGATGTGTTTCTTTCCACTTCTTGTTGTGAGGACAAATTAGCAAAAAGAAATATATTTTTAAGACAATCTCTACATGCAGCTCATGGAACATTAACAGATGTGAGGCAGGTTTTGCTGTTGACACTTGTTATCGCGTCTTATGTCAGACATCAGTTGCAGAATGCTTTGTTTGCTCAGATACACGAGGTCCAGCGTTGAGCAAATGCAGCACTTTCCTGGTTTGGCTTGTCAAACAGGTTGTGATCAATAGAGCCAGGGTAAATATATGGCTGGGGCTTCTCTATCAAAGTCCAGGGACAGGAGGATGCAGGATGTTCAGCCAGCTAATCCAGTTGTCACAGAGCCATTTGAAATAATTAGGTGAAAGAATGCGGCGGCTGAGCAAACAGGCCAAACTCCCCCCCTTCTCTCCAAGATAGGACTTTTAACATGAATTATGATGTCTTTCACGGCACCATTTCCAGTCTCAAACAGGAGATGGTGATGAGAGATGGTGATGAGTTGGTAACTTCTGCCAACCGGATGGAGCGACTGCAGATTGAACAGGGTGAAAGTGTGCGGCCCCCGCAACTTTGGCCAAGACAGTTCTTGTTTAACTAGTTTACCTTTTGCGGGAACGGCGCATGATTCAGGGAAACTCTCACAGCAAAGATACTGCAACTCCACAGAGGGGATCGTCTCTGCTGTTGTTTGTCAGGACGTGTCTACATTATCTGTTTCTGAGAGACCGATAAGACACCATTTTCTGTTCAAACCCTCGCTGCTGTTTTACTGAAGATTTTAGAAATGAATTTGTTTGAGAGTTGAGACATTGTCTGTAAAGATTATAGTGCAGAATTATAGTGCAGAAAGATTGAACTAGCAGCGTGTCCATATGCATCACAATAATATTTATTGATTTAATTTGATCAATTACCGTTTTTTCTCTTCTATTCTTTGTGTCTTTCTTTTTGATTATCTTTGAACGTTGTTATGCCCACAGTTTGTCATTCTTGAATGTAAATTAATCAAAAATCGCACTTTTTAATATTTTTTAATATTTTCAAATTTATCTTTTCTATTCTTTCTTTCTTTCCTTGAATATAAAGAAAATACAATTACGCTTTTTAATCTTTTTATGATTTTCCCATTTTTCCATTCTATTCTATTCTCTTCTATTCTTTCTTTCTTTCTAAGGCAACATTAACATGCAGAGTCATTTGATGGCTCTGAAAACATTTGACACCACAGTTTGTCATCCTTTGTATGCACAGTGTTTTAAGTCCCTGTCACACCAGTTTATTCTTAGGCACATCTGCTCATTGCCGTTAACGGTTGACAGACAGCGTCCGATAGAGACCTGAGACCCTGTGTGGACAGCTTCTCAGACCGCTGCAGCACCTGTTACCTCTAGATAAAGTATTTCATGTGGTACCTGCACATACAAAAACTTTCTCAGTACCTTCCTTTTGCATTGGTACCAACTCCCTGTACTGATGATCCCTTTGAGTACGTCTCGTTTATATAGTTATGGAAACGCTATGACACACTGAATGGCATTTAAGCTAACAGCAGTGGACCGATTATTTCTCTCTTCTTTCTTCTTTTTAGTTTTGCAACTTAAATATTCCCAACCTGTTTGATGAAGCTGACATTTAATAACGTGCAGTGTTTGTCTGGTGTTAGGATTTGACTTGACTAATGTGCAGGGTGTATACAAATATGCATATCATGATGAGAATGTAGATGCAGTCACACATTCATCCTTTTTTACCGATGGGTGATAGGAGACATTAGAAGTGTGCAAGTGGTCATGTTTTCATTAGTGATTTTTATGGTATATTAACTGTTTGCCACTTCCCTAGGAGGCCTCTTTATTGTTGGAAATATTTTCTATAGCTTTAGCTGAAGGATGCCAAATCATCTCATCTTCTTCTGCCAAAATAAGACCACACCCTTCTTCGTCTTCTTTTGAGGGGCTTTGTAAAGGGGGAAACCATCATTACCACCATTAATGTAACATGTTGATTGATGAATGTTACAGCTTCACGCTCAAACTATATTTTTCATGGTTCTTGGTCACTGGGGTCACTTATACAATCTGCAACTTTCTAAAATCCAGCAATCAGAGGATAAAACGGTCAAAGCTTCAGCGATGCATCTGTGAAGTCGAGTTATGAGGAAAACAAACTCAGCTGGCCAAAGTGCCACAGAGCAATTCCCGAACATTGGTTAAATTATCATGTTTTCTGAACATATTGTTCAGTGCTCTGGTGTTTTTCTAGTGGTGAAAAAACTAATCTTTGCCTTTCCAAACAGAAATAATCAGTCCCAGTGCTTGTTGCCACATTCTTGTGCTCAACAGATTTTGGTTGTGAATCTTCTCGTCTTCTTTTTTATTAAAGAACCTGTCAAACCACTTCCCGCAGAGGGTAAATAACCTGGAAACATCCCAATCTGGAGTAAATGATCATGGTTATGGGCCATTATGGAATTTTGATGAATCAAGTATAATTAAAAATAATTGAAAATATTATTTTTCTGGGGTATCATTAATTCTCACTTATTACTATGCCTGTCAGTCTTGTCTTTGGTAAGAAGGGTGTACGTAAATATTTTAAACGTGGCTAAACCAGATTTAAAATTTAAAAAATAGAAAAGTTTGCCTTTTCTGTTTTTTTCCCCTGATGTCAGGAACGAGTGAAGAGCTGAGGAGTTCTCTCACCTCGCTGTCTTGGCAAATTAGCGCGTTCACCCGAGTGTCACACTTCCATCACAGCCGTGCAGAGCCAGAGCTGATTAAAACCTGTGTCTACTGCAGAGTCATTTGACCTGGAGGTGAATGCCGATTGTATCCACTCTCATTGCAGACAAGTTAGTGAGAATCTAAGGCTGTGTCCTGTTAAGATTTTGCCATATGTAATAACACATGAAAGCTAGATTAAAGAAGGTCCATCAGTTATGTGTGTAACATCGGGCTGATCATTATATCATAGTTAATTTATCAATTTGATAATATTCACGCAAAACAGATGATGTTATAGTAAAAGTTCTAGTGTTATGGGTGTGTCGGCTCCTGACTTTAAATTGCTAAAACCCTAAATAGGGTTCTGAGCTCTGAGTCTTTGCCCTCAGGTTTTTTGACTTTGTGTTTGCTCACAAGCCGTAGCAAACGTCACTATCTCATTTACATTACCTCTCTGATAAGCCCGCAGACAAACCACTGATAACTGTTTGAGGTTAAATGGCTGAAACGGTCTTGAGCGAGCGGTGGTTTAACGCAGCCCTGGTCTTCCTCAACAAACCGTTAAAACGTCTGTAAACACGAAACGGCCTCCGGTAGCGTGAGCAAACACACGCAGACTGCGCCTTTCTCGAGTTTACCACCGCACAGCCTCTGATCCCGACAGCTATTGTTCTCCACTTGCGTTTACACTTTACACTTCTCCCAGACACTTGCAGAAATCAGTGAATCTTGAATCTTGTGGAGTGGGTGAGAAAACCCTCATCTGGTGCTTTTGGGTGTTGTTGGTTGTGCTGTTTCTGCCGCATCTTTATGTCTGTTGTCAGGCGAGCCGCATAACAAGCCAAGAGCAGACGTTTGGAGATGCTGCTATATATTTAAAGGTTTACCAGAGTGATTATAGGCAGTCGTTTGTCTTCATCTGTTCTTTCACATATACGCTTCATCTCGCCCCAGCCCTCCCCGAGCGTCTGCCTGTGTGTGTCTCAAGAGGACTTGCTCCTCAGGCCTATAGATTGATCCTGTTGCATGAGGCTGTGCTTTTTTGGCCACAGAGGTGGTAACCAGTGGTAACCGTGCAGAGGCTGGGTCTGTCTGGCTCGTACACAAACACACACACACAATCTACAGTTACATCTGCTTCAAAGACGAGACGTGGGTGTGTTTGCTCTGAGAGTCAAAATCGGGGCCTTGTGTGGGATACAATGTCTGAAGTGCCGTGTAAAGTTGGAGCCTTAAAAGGCAGGAGAGAGAAATGCATACTATTAAATGGTGGGAGGGAGAGTTCATTGTTGAGGCAACGCTCTGTAAATGAAGGATGGCTGTGAAATAGCAGATGCAACAGCAGAGCACTGCTCATCGGACACTAAAGTCTTTATAACTTGTCTGAGGAAGCATCCTTATCTTGATAAAAGTGTAAAAAAATGTTTCGAAGCAGAAGGGCAGGCTGATGAGCATTAGAGAAAAAGCAAGTCATTTAAAGTGATGCATTTTAGTCTTAAAAACAACTTTAAGAAAAAAAGCTAATGCTATGTCAGCGGAGTCGTTTTATCTCATATCTAAAATGAGGATCTCGCGGCTCTCTGTGAGGCGCCATAGTCAGCAGCTGAATTTAACATGTTGCTTTGACCCCTGTGAAAACATCTGACACCCTAGTGAAGTGCGGATGGCAGCGCGTCGGAATAAGCCACAATAAAAAGCCAGAGAGGCAGAAAGGGAGAAAGGTGACTAGAGCAATGTGTGTGTGCAGGTGTCTGTGCTGGAAGCCAAACACCCCTGCCCATCTATATTTACTCTCACTTTAACTTAATATGACACAACTAAGCCAATACTACAGTCTGTAATGGCATTAGAGAAGATTAACATCATTAGTTCAGGATAATAAATGGTTGGGACCTGAATAAGCTGACTGGGTCACTGCATGGTTAAACACACCAGCTTGTGTCTGTTAGACTTCAAAGCTATAGCACGGATGGGAATCATGAGGATCAGATGGAGCGAGCACTTGTCATCCTGTGCTGCCAAATGCAAACAGGGACGAGAAGCCATGGGTCCTGTTGTTTCACTTGGAGGAAAGGCAGGACGTATTCAAGGAGCTGCACAATGGCACTTTGATATTCTCTGTCTGTTTTTGTTTTGAAGGTGGAAGTTCAGTGTGTGCATGTGTGGGTTTTTTGTGAGTTTGTGTGTGCACTTATGTGTGAACCTGGCTGTGCATGTTGGATGTTATTTATATCAGCTGTTTGCCTTCTCTTGTTTGTATCTTGTTGCGGCCTTTCAGCGTTCTCCCCTTCTCCTCTGACCCACATCTTGCGCTTTCTGGCTCTCTCAAATTCCACATAGCCTCCTGACTCAACATTTAACCTCCACTATTACGCTCAGTTAGTAGCTTTTCTATTTTAGTTTCCTCCAAAAATGAAATATGTTCGTTTAAGTATAAAGAGCATGGGGACATTTGCGAAATAAATTAAATTCCGGTCAGATTTTTCCAAACCTTGTCCCATCCTTTCTCCCATCTCATCTACGTGTTATGCATGTTCACATTCCCTGTGAAAGACGAACAATTCTTTCTGCAGTAAATGCATTCACACCTCAACAAGTGTGCGCTGCAGAAAACAGCATGTGTGTGTTGAGCGTGTGATGCAGGGATACGACATGTGCACAGCGACAGGCACGCTGCCAGTGTGTGCTGCCAATTTCTCCATCTGGTTGACACACACACAGTCAGATGCTGGTGCAGGAAATGATGTGGATCATCTGGCCTGGGTGCTCTAGTATCAATCAGATGTTGTTGCTGACAGTAGTTCAATCTTTGTGGTGACATGATATAACATTTATAAATAACTTTAACCTAAAATAGGTCACATTTTCATTTTATTCCTCCTATTTGGGTTGGGTTGAGACTCGCACTGGCTTTTCGGCCTTGACTGTCATTTAATTGTGTTTACAGTCAGCCAAGAGCTAAATGAGAGTGAAGTGACCAGATATAACAGTTTCTACTGTTCAGCAGCACTGTGTGTGTTCTCTTCAAGCAGAGGGCAATCAGACTGATAATGTGCCAATACCACAATGAAGAGACACTCGGATTCTGTATGTCTACTGTTTATGTGTCTGCTTTAGTTCAGTTTTTTTTGCGTTATTTTATTGTAGCATAGGTAAGATAAAAAAAAAAGAACCCATGGCACTATTCACAAACTGTATTCTGTAGTCTGAAATAGATGATCACAAAGAACTTTCTCCATGTCGGATGGGAGCAGGGATTATTCCGTTTTATATGTTAAATAAAGCAACATTTTAAAGATTAGCTTATGTCAGTGCACCATCAAATAATAACACACAGATGCCTAATGTTTGGTCTGATGACTTTCAACAACCTGACATTGTTAAAAATATAGTGACAAAATTGTTTCAGGGATCATTGCATAGCAGTTATAGCTGTTTTTTTTTTAACCTATCAGTAATTTCCCCTAATAGTAACAAACATATGTTAAGAGAACAGTTTCAAGTCTGCGTCAACCAGACTTGAACCCTGAGGGTTCACATTGAATGATGATGGATAATGAATCCTCTCCGGAAACTGTTTTCATGAAGGGCAATATTTCACGCACAATTTGTCTGTTAGATACTGACCAAATGAGTTTTACTCTCAAAAGTGTTTTAGTTTTGCAGCCAAAGGTCTCACATTGACTTTCAGTTTTGTCTTCCATCATAACACGTTCACTTTCTCTCACTGTTGCCATCTGCAGTCTCTCTCTCTATTCCCTTTTTCTTTCCTCATACCTCCTCCCTCACAAATACTTCCTCTCTCCTTGGAAGCGTTATTAACCTCATTACTAACCTCTATCTGCAAATGAGCTGGAAAAGGTGGTAATTCATAGCGTCATAGCCTCATTTTCCTTGCACTCCTCATGACAGTAAAATATTTCACAGTGCGATAACCGATAAAGCCTCTTTGCACCTTTCTCACCGCCTTTTTAGTGCTGTTTGCCAGCTGCCACAAGGGCTGGGGGAAGAGGGCTTTATTTAGGCTTTTTAATGGATTTTAAACCTTAATGGCTGAAGCTGACATCAAGGAAGATAAGTGGTTTCCTAGCTCCTCTGTATAGATTGATGAACACAGGACATGAAGCGAAGAGCTGTTTATCAGTCTCAGCTGCACACACAGCACACAAGGAACCACAGATATGGTATGTATGGACAACCAGGAGGAGTGCACACATGCATGCACACATGCACACTAAATCAGGTTTTTAACTGCTGATCATTTAATGGCAGCTGGCAAGTACAGGCATGATGTAGCTCTCATCACTGAAACTCTGTGATGGTTAGTATGTGCAGAAATCCGCAAGTAAGGCCCTAAAACAAAAATATACCAGCCTATACATGATCAACATGTTGCTGTCAAGATGTTGCCCCCTGGCTTATGAGCCAGTTACAACTTGAACAATTCCTTTGGCTTTTATGTCCTCTGAAAAACACGGTGTGGTGAGAAAGTATTTGTAGCGATGTATAGATTAAGTCTTATGATGTCAGATTTCATCATAATGCAAGATGAGAAGTATGATGTGTCAGCAAATGAGTAAGAAAAGATGTTGAGAATTAGTAGAGACTGCTTGACTCCAGGTGTTGCCGCACATCGTCTCACCTTTGACACACTTCAACTACCAACCAGACATGGAAGCAACTTGCAACTTGCAACTTGTACAAAAATGCTGTACTTTCTGACCTTAACCAGCAGAGCCTCATTCTTTGAGGGTAGCTTTCAAAACAATGTCTGTGTGCTTTTGAGTCTTTCAAAGTTTGTCTTTCAATGTAAATAATTACATTTTTAAAGTATGAAAATTAAGGAATTTACATAGTACACATGAATCAGGAATTATTTACTTTCAAAAATTGTATTGGGTTGTTGGAGATATTGCCAACCATGAACATCTAAGGCATCAAGAGACATATAACCCAAAACATGCATTTCCAAGGTGCTATTTTACTCATTTTCCGTAATCAGTCCGTCTGTAGTTCCGAGCCCTCTTTGCATACAGCGTCTGCAGAAAGCTCTTTGATGGTGGCAGCTGGAATTTGTTGGATGGGGGAGGGAGGGCAAGTTGAAATAGCAAAGCTCTGGGAACCACAACAGTGTGCAGAAGATGAAGGGAGGGAAGGTGGAGAAAAAAAAGGGGGGAGCAGTGAGAGAGCTAGAGGCAAAATGTCATAGGAATGCAATGAATTATGAGGCTACACTGGCATCTAATAGAAAGTCAGCAAAGTAATCAAAGTAAAAGTGTATAGGCTTTTTCTGTGTGAATAAGCGATGAGTGCGTGCAGATTGATACCTGCCTGGGGTAGGGCTTGTAGGTCCGGGTGTTTAGTTGTGGTGTCTGTGGTTATAAGGATGTTTATGTTAGTCATAGATGCATGCTGGTTCAGTGTGTGTCTCTGCACAAATGGCACATGCACATGCCTATAGCATAAACTTCATGACTTAAAGTGAGATTCAGCAGCTTTTAGTGACTGTGGAGATCATTTTAGTTGCACGTTTACATAAAAATCTCCAAAGATTTTTGCTGCAGTCTGTCTTTAACTCCTGCCCTGTGTTCTGAAGAAATGTTTATGACCTGGTTCTGTGTGTGATATATGCTGCAGTTACCGTGAGAAGAGCTGGGGGAGAGCGGGTAGAGCAGAAATCAATACCCTCAGTTGCTTATTTATGGTTGCACCAAACTGGCGGTGAGGGCCTGGTGATGAGGAGTAACAGGGTGACGAAGAAGAGGTGGAAAGGGGCTGAGTCAGGGCCTCGGGGTGGGGCAGAGGACAACATGAAATGTATGTGGATAGATATGAATGGTGGAAAAGCACGGGGACTGAAACTCGATGCAGCATCAACCACTGCAGATTATGAGTTAGTCCTTTAGCCACTACACACCAGCAGAGCGTGACTCGCGTTGCTCACTGGTCATAACAGCTTCCATCAAGGTTGTGTGTAGTGTGTATGTGCAAGTATGTTAAAAGAAAAAGAATAACATGTGCTGATATATTTGGCCCCATGTATCTGTGAAATACTTCAAGTATCATATTGTGCTATACTTAGAATTCATGTAATAGCCTTGGCCATTCACAGGGAGGTAACGAGCTTCAGAAACTAAGCTTCACAAAAACAACAGCTTAAAAACAGCGTTTGTGGGAATCATAGAAAAATGTTGGCTACACAAACACAAACAACTGTGATTAGCTTGTTGTACTTACCATAAGAAGTAGAAGATTCCTAACTTACTGAAAGTTTATCAGTCAGCCATTAGATGGACAGAATTAATGTTAGACGGCTAGCTGCTAGTCTAATCACTCAAGTGAAGCTAACTAGCTAGCGTCATGGACAGCCTCTGTTTAACGTAACACAGCGAGCTATTCATCAGATCATGTCTGGGAATGAAAAGCATGAAACTACAATGTGTTAGTCAAATTTCACTGGTGTAAATTCTGAGAGCACTCAAACTATGTAGTCAAATAGCGAATCAACAAAAAGGCTATAGTTAGCTGGCTAGCTAGCTTGTTTGGTGACTAGCAGCAAAAGTAGCATGAGAAAGAGTAGTTATGGAGGTTTGATTTTGCAGTATTCATTTACTGATAATCTAAATCCCTACAGAGGTGTTTCTACAGCCTATTGCAGTCTGTGTTGTTTACTCTGTCTCTTACCTTTCTGTGTCTTTCTTTGCCTTTTAGCTCCCAATGAGCCTCATTTCACTGACTGCGTGTCCAGGGAGCAGGAGACATTCCGCTGCTGGTGGAGTCCAGGCACCTTCCAGAACCTGTCCTCCCCTGGAGCACTCCGAGTCTTCTACCTTAAGAAAGAGTGAGTAAACTCACCTTGTGCCTACTTCAACTAAAGTTGAGACTCCTTTTCAAGTGCTAATTGATAGGTTTGCCTTTCTGTTCAACGTCTCATGCTAGAAAAACGTTGATTAGCAGTAAAAACACAATGTTTACTATTTGCATCTTTTACTTTAGTCCCTTCAAACTCAATGCTGACTGGAAAATTTCGAATGCTACTTGAACAGTAGTGTGACTCAGTCTGTTAGCACACGCTTGCCGTTAGGCACTATTTTCAGGTGGCATTGTATAACGAAGATTTGGATCTAATTCAGTTATTGCCACCACTTTGTAGAAAAAAGGAGATTATATGAATGAGTCATTTGACCCATGAATGAATGCTGATTGTACCATTTCCCAGACAAAAGCCAGATGTCAATGGGTCCTACTTGTTTTCTCCAGTGTGAAAGGGGCTTATTTTTTTTCAGGCGTCTCACTAAATTCATATACGTGTGTCCCAGATGCTTAAACCTACAGATGATAATAATTTCTTCCTTTGCTTTTTTTCATCCTTCACTTTATCCCTCCTTCAGCTCTCCAACCAGCGAATGGAAAGAGTGTCCCCACTATAACTATTCAAACAGGGAATGCTTCTTTGACGTGAACCACACATCTGTTTGGATCGCCTACTGCATGCAGCTGCGCAGCCAAAACGCCACCTTTTTTAATGAGGACGATTGTTTTACAGTGGAAAATATTGGTTAGTAATGAAAAGTTGTGCATATCCTGATGTTTGTAATACATCCAACGAACTAGAGGAATTCTTCACAATATTTCCAGTGGATTAAAGAGGGTGAAGCATGTTTTAGCATGATGGATCACCTCTACAAGTTTCCAGGAAATGGTATTTGTTGCTGTATATCAAATCAGCAAAGGTCACATGCTTATCAACATCACAGCAAGTGTTTTGATGTCTGATGGTATTTATCTAATCACGACTCGGTAATGATAGACGCTGTATTATCACATGTCAATGTCATGTGTTTGTTGATATCGCTTCTCTGGAAAGTTCTTGTGTGCAAATTGAGTGTCAGCGTGTTGTTGTATAGATAACATTTGGATGTTGTCCTCTTAAAAAGTGAACCAACAATACACGTAGAATAAAGAACGACTTGAATCATTGGCTCTTTAGTTAGTCCAGAGAAAATATCTCATCAGCTGCTGGTGGCATCTCCTAGAAGATTGCCATTGTTTTTATTGGCCGAGTTTTTTTTTTTTTTTATTACTTCCAAGAAATAGCAATTTGCAATACATGGCTTTCCAGTAAAAGGTTGGCGCCTATTAGGGTTAGGTTTTTTTTTGCCTTGCGTCAACCTCAGATCAAATATCAACTCTTTACACAAAATACATTGCAGTCAAATAGATAAACCCTTTTTATTTATTTTTTGGATCCCACGGCTTTTCTTGCATGTGCCACCTTCAAAACAGTCAATACATGTTGAGACCCTCAACTGATAGGGCTAACACCAGTGAGTACCAGTTTGACAAAAACAGCAAAGCCCATCTTCACATTATACTTTATATTTTTTATATTTTTCAAATAGCATTTTTAATTTCCATGTGCATGAGTATCGTCTATGTTTAACAATAATTCTTTATTTGTTCATCTGAGGTCAAGCGCATTCTAAGCCATTAATGAATTTACCATGTTGAGTGGTATTAATAGCTTGTTTTTGTTTTCCTTAAGTTCACGTTGAACTTTTACCCTTTTCCTGGCAGTACGTCCAGACCCACCAGTGTCTCTAAACTGGACCCTCCTGAACTTAAGTCCCTCCGGGCTAAGTTATGATGTCATGGTCAACTGGGAGCCCCCGCCCTCTGCAGACGTCGCGGCGGGCTGGATGCGCATTGAGTACAAAATCGAGTACAGAGAGAGAAATACCACAAACTGGAAATCAGTGAGTGCTCTCTCTCTTTTTATTTGCTCTTAAACTCTCTCTCTCTCTTGCTCCCTTTGCTTTCAGGCACACACTGGTACGTGTGCCGACACAGTTAAACACACACCTTAAAACTTAACAAAAATGCATAAGTGCACACACACAAGCTCACACAAACGCAAACACTCATGCACTCTCTTAAAAGTAAATTGTAGGTAGGTCATAGTGGCACAGTGTCGTGTTTCCTTCCCCCCTCCCCCACGGAGTCTCATGGCTAAAATGCAGTGTAGCTTTGTTGGCAAGGCGATGGAAGCCAGAGCAAGGTCCTCTGGGAAAACACAGCCTCTCTGAAGGAAGTGAAGGGAGGGATCTGTAGGTCAGAGGCCATGGGACCTTGTGCAGGCTCATATTCATTACCGCGTGGCCCACCATCTGACAAATGCAGCCTTGGCAACTATTCTAGAACCTTCCATTGTAACAGTCCTCTGCCTAATGTATCCGAAATGACAAAATAACAATTGCCCCTATGGAAAGGTCACAGTTATATACGTCGCAACGCCTTGTTCAGCTTATTCTTCAGTGATGTTTTCTAATAAATGAAAACACTGCAAAATCACTTTATTCTCTCTCTATACTCTGTTTTCATTCTCTCCCGTGTGTTTCTGTATTGCAGTTGGCGATTCAGCCGCACACTCAGCAGGCAATCTACGGTCTGCACATAGGCAAAGACTATGAAGTACACATCCGCTGTAGGATGCAGGCCTTCAATAAGTTTGGAGAGTTCAGTGACTCGATCTTCATTCACGTGAATGATATTCTCAGCGGAGGTAAAGTCATCTTGGGTCAAGGGTGGAACATTAAATCTGATTGGTCCATTGCCTATTTGGGTTCAGACGCTTTGCATCAACCTGGAACTGTGTGGTTGTGATGACGGAATCTGTTTTATGTTCTTTTCCTAGAGAGTATGTTCCCGCTCACAGTTGTACTTGTTTTCGGGATTGTGGGCATCCTCATACTCATCTTGCTGATTGTCATCTCTCAGCAGCACAGGTAGGAACAGTTAAACTCTCTCTCTCTCTCTTTTATACAACCAACACTGTCAGAAACACACTGGACCTGCTGAAGCATGATGGCAGTGACAACATGCGAAGTGTTTGCTAAATCTGCAGCAGATTTTGCAGCGCACTTCTTAGCAGGGCCTCTTTCCTTGCCACACACACACACACACACACACACACACACACACACACACACACACACACACACACTGACAAATACCATAAACAGATCAGCTTCATCATGTCGTCCTCTTGCTGTCTCTACAGATTCGTGATGATTCTGTTGCCACCCATTCCTGCACCCAAAATTAAAGGCATCGATCCAGAGCTGTTGAAGGTACATTTATTTCTCCTCTGTTATTCTGCCTGGCCTTTTTTTTATATGAACAAAATAATAGACTCCAGTGATATATTGGCACGGCTGTTTGTAGCTTTCTTGTCTCAGATATATTGTTTCTGCTTTCTGTGTCGTCAAGAGAAGAAGTTGTAGTAGTGAATATGCTAAAGAGGCCATATATTTGAGGTAATTCCCCAAAAAGTGTCAACCCATTCATGATTTATCCGTCAGATTTGTTTTTCAGCTGTAAAATATCACGTATTTTCTTGTACTGCATGTGCTTAAAGGGTTAAATTATAACCATCAATAATTCACAGCAGTTTACATGAGGAATTTGTGGATTGCTTTTTCAGAAAGGGTTGTGTAACCACTGTTTTTTGAGTCCCTTTCCAATGTAATATGATTGAAAACAGACAACCCTGGACATCCATGTGGAACATTAGGCCACGCAATCATCCCACCCACACCCACCATCCCTCTTCCAACTGCTGCTCGTCAACAATGAAATAGAAAGAAAAACAAATGTCTGTAAACAATTTTAAAGCAAATCAGCCACTTTGGTTTTTTTTACATTTTTTTTGGCTATGGGATGCATTTATAAGGCAGCCCTGGACCCCAGAACAAAAAAGTGCTTATATGAATAACGAAATGAAAACGCTGCTATTTCGTAATCAGACAAAGGTGGAAACACAATGCTTGATTTGCAGCTGATACTGTGCAGCGAAAACTAAAAGATCTGTTTATTTTTACTCCCTGATCGCCACACAGACCTAATATTGTTGTACAAATTTGTGCATTTGCAGAAGGGGAAGCTGGACGAGCTGAATATGATCCTGAGTGGTGGAGGTATGGGCGGCCTGTCCACCTATGCACCAGATTTCTACCAAGATGAGCCATGGGTTGAGTTCATCGAGGTGGATGCTGAGGATGCGGACGCTGCGGAGAAGGAGGACAACCAGGGCTCAGACACCCAGAGGCTCCTTGGCCTGCCCCAACACGCCAGCCACCACATGAACACCGGATGCTCCAACGCCATTGGGTACTGCACAGATTCTTACGTGAAGGCTGTGTTTTCATGCTAACCAATATCTATGCAATATGAATTTTATCCCCCTTTTCTCCTTCTGTTTCCCTCTGCGTCAGCTTCCCTGATGATGACTCAGGCAGGGCCAGCTGTTACGACCCAGATGTTTTCGACCATGACACCCTAATGATGATGGCCACCCTGCTGCCAGGCCAGCCCGAGGACGGAGAAGCCTCCCTCGCTGTGGAAGAAGGATTTTCAACCTCAGATAGGAACCTCGTCCAAACCCAAACCACAGGTCCCCAGACTTGGGTCAACACAGACTTCTACGCCCAGGTCAGCAACGTCATGCCCTCTGGAGGCGTGGTGCTGTCTCCTGGCCAGCAACTCCGCATCCAGGAGAGCGCCTCAGCCACTGAGGAGGAAACACAGAAGAAAGGAAAAGAGAGCGAAGACAACGAGGGGACCGCGAAGAAGAAGCAAAAAGAGCTGCAGTTTCAGCTGCTGGTCGTGGATCCGGAGGGAAGTGGCTACACTGCGGAGAGCACCACCCGGCAAATCAGCACTCCCCCTTGCTCCCCTATGTCTGGTGAGGGGTACCAAACCATACCCCCGCAGCCAGTGGAGACCAAAGTGGAGGAAAACCAATCATCTTACATTGTTCCTGACTCTCCCCAGTCCCAGTTCAGTGCTCCTGTTTCAGACTACACAGTGGTGCAGGAGGTGGACACTCAGCACAGTCTGCTCCTCAACCCACCTCCCCGTCAGTCTCCCCCTCCCTGCCTGCCACAGCACCCCCTCAAGGCCCTACCTGCTATGCCTGTAGGGTACATCACCCCAGACCTGCTGGGGAACCTCTCACCATGAAATGACAATGCCATTGGACCTTAGGGTGCAAGGTTGATTAACTAGGAAGTCCCCCATATTCACAAAAGCCTGTTTCTACCTAATTCCTGCTGGAAACCAAAAAACCTGTAGCACACAGTGTGATGAGCCTTTAAAGGTGTTTGTTTTCAGAGGTTGCTGAAAGGGCGTCATGAGCTATGAGTTCTTGACTCTGCCTCGTCAGTTAATGTGATATGGAGCTGACCGAACGTACGTGTTAGAAAATTTACATCCACGCAATTGACAGACACATAACAGCCTGAGACTGTGGCTGTAATGAGTCCCAAAAAAAAAAAAAGCATTAGCTCACTGCTTACCTCGCTCCTGTCTCATTGCATCCTCTGGCTAATTGTGTTTGGAGCAATGACAATACAGAAGTCTTAATCTTGCTGAGACTTGTCAGTGTATGATTGACGAAGAGAAGCACACTCTCGTCATGCGTTTCACCCCCCCCCCCCCCAACACCATGAAGAAGTCATTGCTGTCGTTGATACCTCTCGCTGGTGGAGATGTTTGCCGCTCAAATCATGGCTTATTTTGTATTCTTAAATTTCTTATTTCATCATGTCATCTTATAAGCACTTCGCTAGAGATATATATTTTTATACAAAAAGATATAGGAAGAATCGGCCCCTAAATACAGTTCCAGACAGAACTATGCAGTTTTACTTTGCATTCTTGGCTTCGTTTTGTTGATAGTATGCTGGTCACATTTTAATGAATACATTGCCAATCTGATGTCAACTTTGCTCCGAAAAAACTTAAGCCGTTTTCAGACATGAACTCCGGAGGATGTCCACGGGATTGGGTCCATACTCTTTTTGCTCTGATGCGTTCACGACAACTGAAAAATTTGTTCAGGTGAAGGACGTAACGTATTAATTACACTGCTTTCCTTCCTTGGGGGGTTTTGAAAGGCATTCTGGGAAGTGGATTAGCAGGTGAGGTGACAAATAAAAGGGAAATGACTACATTTCATCACAAACTGATTATACATGTCCCCAACGTGGAGTTTTTATGTTTTCATTTTATTTTGAAATGCACGCTGCACTGTGAACATACATCACTTACAGCACTCATCAACATTTCTTATAGTGTGTGGAATTGTCTACTCAGATTCAGTCTCAGCTCGGAGACACTCAGTACAAATAGTGCCGTACTACCACCAAGTGCCTTGCTCAAGGGCATGTTACTTTTCCACAAGGGAACACCAGGCGGTTTGGGAGAAAAATAAACAATGCATTACACGCATGCAGCAACAGCAGCCAAGTCTCACTTTTTCAAGCAGCCACTCACTCACTCACTCACTCACTCACTCACTCACTCACTCACTCACTCACTCACAATCCATCACTTTAAAGTGCAAGCTTTCAACTCAAGAGATTTATTCGTCTCATGTTGCATCGTTATTGCAGGGACAGCGACTGGAGCAAGTTGAGAGACTGTGAAAGTACGTAATAGTTGTAATTAGCTAACATTTTATACTTGTTAACTGCCGAGTACACCGTGTTAACCACCTGTGCTATGATAGTGTTATTGGCTCCCCTTATGCCTGGGCTGAGGTATGCATATGTCATTTGGATTTGTGCATTTATGCATTGCTACAGTATATTCAGTATATGTACCGCTATGTAGGTGAAGCCTCTCTGCATAGATTGACTACAAAAAGCCTGTACATGCACTCAAACAGTAACATGCATGCACACACACACACAGACACACTCACGAACACACACAGCTACACGATAAATATTTGCCTTAATTGACTGATTTAATTTTGCCTTCCTGACATAGCCAATAACATTATGATCTGAAAATTGTCTAAGAAAATAGTTGTGAGGATGTTGATTTTCTGAGGCCATTCAACTGTAATTTGCCTGTTTCTGATTGCGCTCGTAAAACTGACCACAGTTTCCAAACGAAAATGCTGATCAGGGCCAGAAGGGCTGAGATCCAGGTTCTGGTCGGATGGTGAAAACAAGTAGATTTAATTTGGCTTATAAATGGATTTATAGTTATTTTAACCTTATGATAATCTTAGAATAAACATGTTAGGATATTATTTTGGCAGAATCTGTCTCCTAGTCACTGAGCGTGCCCTTGGTTCATCGACAGTGTTTGATTATAATGTCAAAAGAGGCTTTATATGGCTTTGTATGTTTTCATTCTTTGAATTAAAGACATTGACAATATGCCTGTGACAAACAGCAGCATAGCACACTCTACACAATAAGCTACATAAGTAAAGGTTGGGCCATATGCATGATGGGATGCGACACAATGAACTTTCATGTGCGAATGAGTCAGAGATGAACACATCTCATTATACACAAAACATACATCGCAGTGAAAGGGACAACATATCCTGCCTTTGAATTATCCTTGAGATAAGAAGGCCAGTGAGTCGCTTAGGAACAGTCTATTTTGTATCAGACAATCCCATAATGAAGAGAGACAAAGCAAGAGCCTTCGAATGACAATTTATACAAAAGATGTGAATATAATAAACATGTGCCATTTCTCTCTTTCTCTATTTCTCCTTTTTTTATTTGAAGAGCTGAGTGTTCTGTTGTTGCTGCCATTAGTGCTGATGATACCAGCAAGTCCATGCTGTTGCAGAAATGTCTTAATATATTTACTAGTGCTGTAAAATTACAAGTATATATTTTTTAAAATGTCATTAATGTTACTAATCACAACATATTGCTGCTCGGTACATGACCTTTTTCCTGCATAAAGCCTTACTGTGGTGGGAGGGTGTCATTCAACACTTTAAATGCTGAGGTGATGAAAACCTGCCAAATGGACGATACTGATTTCTGGAAATGTGTTACAGCAACAATCTGACAGTTTCTTTCCCCACACGATGCTCAACCGACTCCCACCATTCCCAACCAAAGATCCCCCAGAAGGCTCTCTGTTTATATGAAGGAAAATCAGACAATGGAAAAAGCACTGCGAAGATTTGATTTTCTTTTTCCAGATGTACCGTGGTGATTGTGAATGTGTGCAAACTGGAACAAGTGATGCAATTATGATAATGAGGACAATTTGTTTGTTTTTTTAAAAAGAAAAGAAAAGCGGAGAGGTGGTGCTTTTTATTACAGGTGTTTACTGCATTGTGTCAGCGTTTTTTCATGTTTTTGCCATTACCAGTTCACAATGAGCTAATTCTTAATGTAGTGTAAAAGTTTGCGATGGTTATTTCGAGCTTATAAATGTTACAACAGACTTTAGAGCAAGCACTTTGTACAAATACAGTATATGTCTGATCTTTTAAAAATAGTATTCAGATTTTCTATATCGGACAAAATCCTGTCTATGAATTACATGTTATTACAAGCAGCGTTATATACAGTATATATATATTTTTTTTTCATTCAGCACAATAATCTGACTTTGAGGACCCTTCAGTATCAATAGAGTTTAGTTTTGTTCAACAGAGTTTATGTTCATAGGACATATTTTACACTACCAGATTGTTAGGATGATGTACTGTAATGGAGTATTTAATATTTGCTAAAAGATTTATGGATCGATAATAGAGCAGATAGTCTTTGAGAGAAACTAGTTCTACTGTAACTCTACCCTCGTCACACGTCTCCCGCTATGTGATTTCAGCATTTTCATGATAAAAGTGCATTTAAATGGAGCTGAAGTGTTTTATAATGATTTGTTCTGACTACATTTTTTTTTTTGGTGTGTGTGTCAGTCTAAGGGTGGCTTTCGTCACCGTGCTAAGCCTGGGAATGATCATGAGTGTCTGTGCTGGTTTTTACTCTTTTGTCAAAATAAAAGCGACTCATGCCAGATATGTTTCAGCTTGTTGGGGAAACAGTTGGATTCTCGACTTGAGTTCTGTAGTATATAGACTTTTTTTTTTTTTTCATGAATAAGTTCAGTGGCTTCGATCTCTATTTCTGTGTGTTATTTATTTGTTTGCTCAGAGCCCTCACATCACCCTACTACCTGTAATGGACGGGGGCAGCATGAATCACATGTGCGCTGTTATTCTCTGACGTGTGTTGTTCAGGCTCACTGCACCAGAAATATTCCACATGTCAGAATTTGAAACAGCTGCATTGCCATCTCCAGTGTGAAAACATCCGTTTGCATTGGCCTGACTAATTGATAATGACTTCACTCTATATTTTCTTGCCCTCCTGAGCTTGGAGCCACTGTCCTTGTCTGTTCGCTGTTGTTTTACTCGAGGCCGAGTGTTGAACATTGATGATTTGATATTGTTCTCTTACCAGTTGAGCCTTTCTGGTGTTGTATGTGTGATCAATAAGCTCTCAACAAGTAACTCAATAAATGTACATACTGCAACTTTAATTATCTTGTGCATTATTCCTTTGTCATTTGATGTTTCTAAAAGTCAAACCTGTTTTTAATAGTTGTAGTTTCCAAAGCATAAATTGGACAATTATTGTAACAAAATAACTATAGTCTCACATAAGCTTATATATACCCACAATATTATTCTGCTTATGTGGGGAAAAAAAGGGGAGGGTTACCTCTGCCAATTAGGTTACTTTTTCACCCCTGTCTGTTTGTTTTGTGTTGGTTGGTTCTTGTCAAAAGTTAAAAACAACCAATGGGATTTTCATGAAACTTGGTTGAAGGATGCAATGTGGGTCAAGGAAGAACAATCCAATTTTGGTTCAGATCCAGATCAGGGGGCGGATCCAGGATTCTTTTTTTTTTATTGCTAGATAGGGTGTTTTTCAACATTTTCTCATTTTTCTAACAGAATAATTGATGGATCTTGATGAAAGAAATCGGGAACATTTAGTTGACTGGTTTCTATGAGTGTGTGTAATTTGGTACGGCTTAATTGAATTTAAGGGGACTGTTGGGCCTTGGCCGAGGTTTGCGCTCCACTGAGTGCCATTCTAGTTTGTATTTATTTAACCAAACACAATCTTCTTGGGCGATGTGGGGGAGGTACCGCTGCCCTTTAAATTCAATCAAGTTTCACCAAGTTTCACACATCAGTTGAAATCAGTTCCATAAATTATTTTTGTCAGAAGATTGTTAAAGATCTGGATCCACTCCAAAATGTAATGGGTTCTTCCCTGACCCACACCATATGCTTCCACCAAGTTTCGGGGGTAATCAAACACTCAAACGGACAGGGGTGAAAGCAACCTCCTTTGGCGGAGGTACTTATGTTTCACCAGGTCAACAGCATAATAATTCAGAGTAGCATTCTAACATAGATTCAATTTAAAAATGTATTTTGCCCAACTCCGTCCACCAGACGAAACACGCTGCCATTAAGAGCACACGAGAAACAAGCTGCACAGTAAAGGTCAGCTCAGATCAGCACTCAGGGACGGAAAGGGATGGTAATGAAGAATATGTACAGGCTGCTGCAAATGGTTTTGTGTGTGCGTGTGTGTGTGTGTGTCTGAGAGAGGAAAATGAATTGTGTGTTTGTATGTGTGCTGGTTGCAGAGTGAAGAGTGCGTACTTGCTTGATAGCAACACAGAGGAACTTTGTGTGTGTGTGAATGAGTTCACAAGTGTGTGATTCTCTCTCTCCCCCACTCTCTCTCTCTCTCTCTCTCTCTCCCTCTCTCTCTTGCTGCCAGGGTAAGTGGAGAGGAAGCGGCTGCAGAAACAGTTGTGCATCAGGGGGAAAGCATATCGGACAATTAAGACAGAGGCTGTGTACTGCGCTGCTCTGTGTGGGGCTGATTGAATCAGAGAGACAGCCACTCACAGCTCTTCGTCTCAGGACATTGCAGGTAATTACCCATAAGTCACTGTTCCCCTGTATTGGATCTTCAGCCCAATTACGCCCACACATGCAGCCCGCCTCGCTCTCATTTATTACCTCCGGTTGCTTGTTGACCTTTTCAGACACACAGTCTGACAGGCGATTCAGATACATGACACCAAGCCCAGGGTGTTACACTTTAGGTCCTGGACACAATTTCACAGGTTCTGAGCTGGATGTTGACTTCATGATGTAAGTGTTAAAACATGAGGTTTAAGATGCTCCTCCTGTGGTTGGTGGCACATTTAGTGTTGCATACATCCAAGGCCATTCTTAATAGCACATAAAAACACAAACAGACCAAATGGATTGTTTTTATTTAAATAGAATGAAAACAAAACTTTAAAAAAAGTGTTTTATTGTTTTACACTCTATCAACCATCATATGGATGGATGGATAGATGGATGGATGAATGAATGGATTATCTTTATTATCTATGAAGTCCATTTCACTTGCAGTTGTCATACAGCTTCTCAGGGGAGAGAACTCTGGGTGAAGAGGGTGTTGAGTGTATGAGTGTGTACGTGTCATAAACAACCTCTGTAGTTGAGGAATCAAAATATGCAAAACCGTAATTGACTAAATGGGATGGACATTTTTTAATCACGTTCATCCATCCATCATCTATACTGCTTGTCCTTTGGGGGTCGTTGGGGGCTGGGGCCAATCTCAGTTGAAATTGGGCGAGAGGCGGGGGGGGCACCCTGTGATGGATCGCCAGTCCATCACAGGGCCAACATACAGAGACAAACAACCATTCACACCTCCTGTCAATTTCTCCAATTAACCTAACCCCAGTCTGCATGTCTTTGGACTGTGGGAGGCAGCTGGAATATAGAGACTCAGGGAGAACATGCAAACACTCAGAAAGACCCTGGCTGAGCTGGGAATCAAACCAAGAATCTTCTTGCTGGGAAGCAGCCACTGTGCTGCCCCCACTTTCATCCCCTGCAAAGCCTCCATATGACGCACAGGATGTATCACTCATGTACATGCAGAATCAGGGTAGTAAAAACCACTGGATTCATTATTTTGTACATAGAGAAATGGAGAAAGATGCTACAACACCTGATTATTGAAAATTCTGCAGTATTTCATCACAATGAAACTACTCATTCGTCTGAGCTGAAGAGGTTTTTCATTTTAGTGGAGGTGTCAAAGTCTGTGTTAAACCTGCAAAGGGTGAGGAGGACAGTTCATTCACCAGCCGAGAGTGTGGTGCTGGTTTGTTTTGTAGACCTTCAGCGCCACCTGCTGACAAATATGAGCAAGAGTTAGAAATGCACCCTTCACATAAATGTTCTATATATTGCAAGGAAAAACCCTGTATCATATACACACCACAACAAGGGGCATAGAGACATCAGCTCTGAATTACTGGTATGCTGTTGGGATAGCATGATCCCCCTGCTTTGTTTGATTCACATGTCTAACTTCTCAGGCACATGCAGGACAGTTGCCATATCCCACCAACATCAACTCCCCCCAGACAACAGTTCTTCTAACACTTCTTAAATATACTTTCACTGTTAACTATTGTTTGAACTTAGGCAAGAAAACACACATAAAGCAAAGCTGCAACTCAACCATCTTTATTCCATTTTCATTTGCATTTGTGACGACATTAACACAATACAGTTCTCTGTGCAGGCATCAGGTTTTCAGGGTGATCGTGACCTTCCCACAGAAACCGTCATTAAGTACAGAGTGTATTCCAACATTCATTCATCGCTTCACTCTCTTTTTCTTTCTGTCTTTTCCCAAACAATAGAGCATTTTATTTTTTTATTTTTTAAACAAGCCTTATATAAATGAACAATTTGCAGCCTACAAGTCTAGTAAATGCAAAATAAAGAAATGTCATTTTAAAATGTGCACGTTGAAAGCTGAAAAGAGATACACTAGTGTAATCAAGTGACTTTGCAAAACAAAAAGAAGTGGTTACTGCCATTATATGTGCTTAAAAACAGTGATATCAGGCCCTACAGATAAACATGTCGCTGATGTGAAGTTTTTTAGGTTTGCTTTTACATGTTTTGTGCTTTCAGGTTTCCCCAAAAAACTACAGACTACAGATTTAATTCTCCTAATATGATGTTACTGTGATATCATCTTATCTTATTCCCTCTTAATCATTCATTTTTGTTGTGTTTGCAGAGTCTATCACATTTCTCTGTTTCTTCAAACATCCTCTCATACTTAATTATAAAATATTTTGAGTGCTTATCATGTTCCCTAACTACCTTCTCCTCTCTCTCCTGCCGGATTTCATACAGACGCCACTAGAGCGTAGTTTCTGCGCCTGGTTTCATAAAGGATGGAGAGCGAACTGGAAAAGGCAATTTACAAATATGATAACCACGTATACTCCTGAGAAAAAATGGGAGCGACACACTGACAGACATGCTGAGACGGGTGAAACACACCACATGTTTTAAGGCATGTGTTTATCTTTCATTGGGATGTTGGACATCTTCTGTTCATCTATCACACATGCTGTCAGGGACGGCCCCGCCCTTTCCCAGGGTAATACTTGTTGGTAAAAAGTGCACCTGACCGTGGTGTTGTTAGTAGATGTTAATATGAGGCTGATATCAGAGTCAGCTTACAGCTGCTCTCATCCTCAGCTCACTACACCTGGGGGTCAGGGTCACTGGGCTGGCTGAGGCTGCTGTCAGTCAGCAGGAGGCGAGCGTCACTGTCAGGTCTCCCTAACATTATTGGATGCATCGCCTATCAGTCCGTGTCACTGTCAGGAGGCGGGCAGCGCCTCATCACAGTGTCAGAGACCGACGGGCTCCTCGCTCCCTGCTTCCCCAAACAGCCTGCGTCAGTGTCAGCATCAGCTGACCTTAGGAAAGGCTTCGTTGTCAGAGCCTGCTGTCCCCTGTCAGCTGTGCTTTGATTTTCAACTCAACTTCTTTGGTACTCAGGGCCTCACATGGGCTCCATGGGCCTCCTGTGGCATCTGCATGTGCACTGCTTTCTGCATCTGGCCTAACTCTGCTTGTTGCTGCCCTTGAAACACCTGACCATTCTGCTCTTGCCCCTGTGGCCTAAGATCTTGTTGAGTTTGGCTTTGTCCATGGTCATGGTTATCATGATTTCCATGGTGTTGACCTTGGTGGTGACCATTGCCATGGCCAACGCCACGGGGGTGAAACCCATGATTATCCCCATGGTGGGCATGGTCATGACCATGGTGATGTCCATGATGGTGACCGTGCCCGTTTCCATGTCCTGGGTCTTCCTCCACAGCTGGGGCAGCATCTGCATCAGGCTGTGCATCTGCTTTCCCTTTGCACTCCTCTGGAATCTCAGCGCTCTGTACAAACATAGAGAGGGGAGAACTTATGCAGAGTCCATGTTTGAGTTAATGTGTTACAAACACATTATCTGATGACACTGTTTAAATTGATGTATATTCATGCAGTTATGATCTACCTCATGTGTGCAGTCCCCACACATGCGTTTGCAGTAGGTATCTTTGATCGCACCCTCGACATGACCTTGTCCGATGATGGAGTATGGGAGGGAAATGTGGTGGGTGAGACGGCCACACCTGAGGGCGAGATGATAGGAAAACATGGGGAGGTTGAATATCTATGGAGATTACAAAGGTTAAAATGAATGAAGAGAACTATCCACTACAGTAACACACCTGTCATAGATCAAGAAGTCGTCTTTCTCTCCCCCCAGCGTCTGCCAGACATCAGGCTGTTGCTCCTCCTGTTTGTACAGGATGATGTTCCCTGATAGTCTCTGTGCCAGCATGGTGTGCAGGCGCTGTGCCTGCTCCCCCTGGTGGTTAATGACCATGTAGGTCACATCCCTCAGGCCCTGACTCTCCAGCTTCAGGCGCAGGCCATCCACTCTGTTCAGAGAAGAGCAATCAGAGACCATGAGTTTAAAAATCAATCTCTGAGATAATGCTTTACAAATATATATGAAAAGGATGCACTTCTTCAAGTGAACTTTGTAAGAGTTGCCTCAGAGGGATGGATCTGTGTTTGCTTCACCTTGCTGACAAATTGGTAGGCCTTGCAAAACGAGCCATCAAATCAAATGTAACTGACCCTATATTTCATCTGATACGGTTTCTGAAACACTTTCTGATTGACCAAGCAGTGAGAATGAAATGCTTTGCCACAGATGTAGGACTCCTAGGGTGCAACATCACGTCAAGCTTGATCTTGAATGAACAAAAGAGCAGGACAAGAGGTCAGGGTTGACACTGACTGAACACGTGATGGGCAAATATATACCTGGAAGCCTGCACCAAGCAGAACAGTCAGCTAGCCTGCAGAAGGGCCACCACTGTCACCTGGCCCATCCTCTCCTTCATCGGCTCCACCTCCCCTATCTTCCACGATGACGGCGGTTGACAGCGAGGCCCACCTCCGTCACTCTCTGCTCCGCCCCCATGGAGCAGGCAGAGAGAGAGGAGCAGGCTGAGGCTCACCCACATCACTGTGGTGCCTCCTCACTGCCCCAAGTCTGCTGAGCACAGAGGAGAAAGGGAATTGTGGTGAGGAGGAGGGAGAAGTATGGAGGAAAGGAGGAGGGCGAGAGGAGAAAGACGGAGGAGATATTGGTCAAACTCAGCAGACAAGAGTGATAGTATGGTGCAAAACACAAGAGGAAGGTTATCCTTTTTATATTCTCCAAATCAACCTAAGAATCCTGTTACTGGACATGGTTAAATGAGGAAAACAGTGCAAGTACTAGACTGAACAAAGCAGTTTATTAGAGGTTTGTAAATCTGGGTTGTTTCTATACAAATCTGGACTTTGATAAACACAATAAAACAACATGTAGTGCGACAGGAAGTCTAAATATTTCTGCAATGTATTACCTCATGCATGACAGTAGGAAATATTAAATAGAGTAAGCAACTGTTTCGTGACTGGTGCGAGCACATCTGCGTCAAGGACTAGCTCAGACACACTGAATTGCGAAATCCCCCTAGGTTCTAAGTTTTTGCTTGTATCCACTTACGAATAGATTTATTTGTCACATTATTCACTGCATTTTGAGTAACTGGATAAAATCGAATGAATTCCTTCACATACCGTTTGGTTAAAAAGTTTCCTTCCCTCTGCTCAGTTCTTCGCTGCTGCAACTCCAGGAACAAAAACAAGCCTCTGCCCCCGCTGCTCCCCCCTTTTATACTCTGCTTGTTGTTTTGCTATCAGGAAGGAGGACAAAGTTCAGTCCCAGCAGTGGACTGCTGATGCCTACACTTTTTCTCCAACTTTTTTCATTACAAAATGTTTGGTAGCAACTGGCAGTTTGACAAATTCCTGCAGGGGAATGGTGCGGGGGGGGGGGGGGGGGGGGGGGGAGTTGCCTATTTAAGTTGCCCTGGTTAAGATTTGATAGGCCTGGAGAAAGTGCATGAATCTACCTTGTAAATTGAGCATTTCATCATCGCGTTAAGTATATTATACAGAGGTGTATCATCTGTTTCTAAGAACATTGTGCAACTTCTCTCAGCACAGAGAATGGGGGAAGTGAAAAGGGACAAAGGGCAGGAATCTGGTTGGTGCTGGCATGTTTCTGCAAGATCCACACAAAAAACAGGAGTCATTCAATATGCACAAGTGACATTTGTCCTGTAAAAGTATCCTGCAATTTAACATACACAGACAGAGGAAGTAGGACAATACCAACATATAAACTAACCTTAGGCTTCAGGTGCTTTTCCAAATTATTCTTAATTCTTGTTGAATCTTGTTTTAAGGATTTTATTGTTAAGCAACACTGCATTAAACTGTGAGTATGTTTAAAAGCTGCAAACAGCCCATGCTGAGAATCTGTCTGCAGATATAGGCCATGTCCAGTTGAGAGCAGCTAGGTCACTGTGTCTCAGATTACTAGAGTCAAATACCAGTGGAGTGTTCGACTTTAACAAGGAATTCAAATACCATAACGTGGACATCCGCTTTGATCTGAAACTATAGCACACACCTCCACAGAGTGGATGGACACTCACTTGCCCAGGTATCAGATAATCTTACAGGCCTACAACAACCACATTTGCAGTATATTTTGTATTTCTCCAGCTTATTCGTGTGACAGTTTTAGTGTTTGTTCATCTCCATGTGGATTTCCAGGCTGTGTGGATTTAGTTGAGGATGTTCCTGCCAAGCGTTCACCCCCGTTAAATCCTCACAAAGTGATATATTTGAGCCAGTATTGAAGACAGGTGGAAACAGCTGTTTGTCCTGATTCAAGGGGTCCTGTTAGGAACACATTCTGCAGCTGCTGACTTGGTAGTATGGTTTTCCTCTTAGGTATGTAATGACAAGAGCAGGGAAATTACCAGCAGTATCGCACACTGGGGAAAATAATCCCATTAGTGGGAGTCAACTAATAACTAAAGCTACAGCAGGGGATATAAAAGTTGCAAGTACAAAAAAAATTAAATTAAATGAATAAATGAAGGTATCTATAAACACCTCCGGGTCGAGGTCGGCGGTGGGTGCAGTGATACGTGATGACTTTGATGTAGCAGCCATCTGATACGACAGAGAATAAGGTGACTTAGTTTATTCTGTGACCCGGTGTTACTCATTTACAGCGTCTGACACCGTGCTCATCATGTGGCCCTCATGAGAACACGCTGACCCGAACAACCTACAGTAATAAGACATATCAGTCCGTTTCAGATGATCTGATTTCATAATGTTAAGATGGCACTATATACCAATAAAGTAATTCAAGCTTGCAAATGGTGACATTGGACATTGACTCAGTTTAACCCGCAGGTTTTAACTTCTACAACTGTTTAATCATTCCATGATTTGTGCAGTGGCCCATTGTTACATAATCTGATTTCAATATATCTTCCACCATTATTATAACATTACCACTTGTGTGCAAAAATCCTCTTATTATTTCAATATCACCTGCAGTATTCCATATTATGTACAATATTCGATATTACTTACTCCTTTTATTATTTCTACTTACGGCCACTTTGTTCAGTATTAGTTTCTCCGTCTCATGTGGCTTACATATTTTTTTAGTGCTTATTTTATTCTCATTTCTATTCTAATTTACTATTAGACACAGTTTCTGCATGACTCTGTATACACTTTATATTTTTATTTAATTAACAATACACTTCTACATTTATTGTTAGACTTATTTCTTTATTTTATCCACTGTGTTCTATTCCACTTAATATTGTACTGTTACTGTTAAAGTTTTATTTGATCTTATCTGATCATTAATCAGTAACAGGAGCAGATTTAACACTGCTCCACCTCACATTATACATTATTTGAAGTAAATGGTATTTTCTGCAATGGCACATAACATTTTATCTACTGTAAGAGAAGTAACTACGGATGTAAATGTGTTGTAAATAGACTTTTGTCTCTTTTTAGTCAGGATCCCTTTTCCTTGTCTCCCAGCAGCGGGTCCCTCGAACATGTAAACACCTGTCACCAAGCAACGCTCCTCGGCGTCCTTGACTTCGCGGTGGATTGTGGGAAACTGAGGCCGGAGACAGGAACGACCGCCCTTTTTAATGGAGCGACGAGTGTAGAAGCGAGCTTCATGCGTCGCGGGGAATATTGTGGCAGAACACGCGTGTGACTGAACTCCAGGTGAGTGAACCGACGTGTTTCCACGCGAACTTTGAACCGCGGCGGGTTTACCGAGGAAATACGAGCGGGAAATGTGTATTTTAATGCGCGGTTTGATGACGTAATGTTGATTGTCAAAAACGCGAAATGGCGAGCGTGCTAAGAGGAGGCCCGTCGCCTGTTACACTGGGGGGGCTTCCCCACGCGAGTTCCGCTCGTGTTCCAGGATCGAACCCGTCACACAGGTGCAGGTGGCCCCGGCGAGTCGGGCTGTGGTCAAACGCACGTATCGTGTCTATGAAATTGCTTGTTTTGCTCTGCGGAGTTGTGTGTTATGCTAGTTTGGCTAACAGTTAGCCAGGCAGGTTCCCTTAATCTGCCCCATGTGTGGGACCAGGGGCTGAATCAGAGTCCCACCTCTCCATGTTGTATCTCAGGACCCCTCCTCTGAATTCACTCAGCTTTTCCTGAGCTGATTATTTGAGGTGTTATGTTCTTGATCGCTGCTCTTGCTTTGATTCAAGAAGATGTGACTTCTTCCATAGTGTCAGTCTTGAATGTCTGACTCTGTTAGCTGTGATGCATTTCTGGTTACACAGCTAAAAACTTTATGCTGTTTTCTTTTTTCCTGCCATGTCAAATTTTAACAAATGAAAACATCTACATTCATTGATCCAAACTTCAAATGTTTGTTTATATATATATATATATATATGCAAAAAGTAAGGGAACACTTAAATCACAAATCAAATCTTGATGAACAAATTGAATTGAAAATCTTTACTGCTGTAAATCGTATAATATGTTGAGAACAAAATGATGAAACCAAAATCATTAACCCGTTGAGGGCTGGATTCAAAACCACATCCCAACAACGTCTGAGCTTGCTCCTGATGAGTCGGCTGATGGTGTCTTGGGACATCTCCTCCCAGACCTGGATCAGGGCATCAGTGAGCTCCTGGACAGTCTGTGCCGGTACTTGGCGGTGTTGGATGCACCGATACACAACGTCCATGCTCTTGAGACTGTGCCGTGAGACACAGCAAACCTTCTTGCGTCCGCATGTATGGATGTGCCATCCTGTACGAGCTGGACTACCTGTGCAACCTGATTGGGCTGCAGGTACTGCCTCATGCTACCAGTAGTGACAAGGACACTAGCCGAGCACTAAACTAGAGAAGAATCAGTCAGGAAGGAGAAGGAGAGAGCAACTGTCTGTGGCCACCACATGTAAAACCATTCCCTTTTTGGGGCTTGTCTTGCTTTTTGCCTCTCCATTGCACCTGTTGTCACTTTCATTTGCACCAAAGCAGGTGAAATTGATTCACAATCACGTGTGCTTCCTCATGGGGCAGATTGATATCCCTGAAGATAAAGGAAATGTTAAGCGGGGTCATGCAAAATGGAAAAGTGTAGAAAGTTGCAGCAGTTTTATGCTTTTTACTGTATGTATCTAAGTATGACGAGAGCTTGAATGAAGATACAAATAAATCTTATCAGACTGATTTGGGCTCCTGAATGAATGTTGTGGTTTTGAACTCTTCTATATGAGTTACAAACACAACAGCAACATATTGTACAAATCTGAGGTGGATCAATTATGTGTTGTCCCCGCACAATATGCAAGTGTTGTATCTATAAATACTGGACCTTTGGTATATTTCTATCGATGAAAATTATTGATATTATTGACAACCCTTAAGTCTTAAAGACGTGTGCAGGATTGAACTTGTACTTTGATCTACAGTGTTGAAAAATTAGGTTTGAGTTGAATTTAGTGTCAGCCCTTACAAAACTGTACTTTGGAATATTTTCTGTAACTCAGATGCTTGGTAAATGATAAGTCTGAGTGATACCTTACTTTTCTTAAGCAATGCCATGATGTGTATGTTTGTTTTCCTGTGTTCCCTGCAGAGGAGGACCTGGTGAATAATGGCGGATGAAGTGGAGGTGGAGCTGGACGGAGGCAGCGAGTATCCAGCACATTACAAAGTCATGATGGACAAACTCAATGAGCAACGGCAGCTTGACCAGTTCACAGACATTACTTTAATCGTGGACGGTAAGTAGTCATACACTGTAGGTTATCTTCTAATGTGTTTAAGAAATTACCCAAGCAGCACTTCCAATTCCCATGTTTCCTATCTCTTGCAGGACACCAGTTCAGAGCCCATAAAGCGGTGTTGGCAGCATGCAGTCAGTTTTTCCACACATTCTTCCAGGATTTTACACAGGAGCCACTGGTGGAGATAGAAGGTATTCTGTGTTCTACTTCAATTCTGAGAAAAGCATTGAAAGGCGACTAAAATGCTTAAATGAAAATAGAGCTGATGTGAACAGACCAATCAGTATTAAGGAGTTAAAAAAATAGATATATCTGCTGATACAAAACTTAAAAAAGGCAAACATATAACTGTTTTTATCTCTCTTTGTATTTTATTTCTAAGCATATGCAGTGCAGCATTTTACAGTTGAAAGATATTTGTTTATGCCCCCTGATGGACAAACTATGAAGTTGTGAGACATTTTTAAATGACCTTAAACCCCCCCTGGTATTTCTGCACTGCAACAGCTTTTACTCACCACTGCTGCTTTGTCATCTTCCAACAGGTGTTAGCAATACAGCCTTCAGCCAGCTCATGGAGTTTACCTACACGGCCACACTAGCTGTAGCTGGAGAAGAGGAGGCGTACGATGTGTGGAAGGCTGCAGAATACCTCCAGATGCAGGAAGCCATCAAGGCGCTGGAAAATAAGTGAGACTTGCATGCCTATGTTGCACCTGAAGAAGCTGAATTGTGTCACTCGGTTTAATTTATGTTATAATGATGTTCTTACCTCTCAACATGAGCTAATTCTGTCTTGTAGGATAAATGAGAAACCAGTGATGGCAGAGAGCAAAGGTAAAAAGAGGAAGATTGCAGAGACGTCTAATGTGATCACAGAAACTCTACCCTCGGTGGAAGGAGAATCAGTAAGTGATGCCTAGATAATATAATCGCTGGACATTCAATTGACTGAAATTTTATTGTTTTTCTTGTAGTGCATATTTCCACCACTAAAAAAATCAATTCTTGGTGTTTCAACTGCCTAATTTAGGAATTGAACACAAGTGACTTTTACATTGTCAGGACTGAATATTTTCAATGTTCTCCAGGTGGAGATTGAGGTGATCGGGGATGGGGGCATTGAGGTGGAGGATTCGGGTTTAGAGGAGGTGGTCGATGCAGCAAAGAACGCCCAGGCTGCGTCGGACGACTCCGCTTTGGCTCTTCTTGCTGACATAACTAGCAAATATCAGCAAGAGGAACCTACGCTACATATGATCAAGAAGGGAGGTATAGAAGAGGTATTGTCACTTTTTCATCAACGGTTGTTTTATTGTTTCTTTGGTTTATTAATTGGGAAGCTGAGGAGTTATTAATGTGAAAGAATTTACCCAAATGTTTGTACTTCTGTGTTCGTGCTTGGCAGGATCTCGTGTATCAGGAGGAAACGGTGACTGCGTCCAAGGTGTTGGAGAACGTCGACATCGTAGAGGTCCAGATTTCACAAGTGGACAACGTATTCCGATGCAACAAGTGTGACCGCTCTTTTAAATTGTACTACCACCTCAAACAGCACCTGAAAACGCACCTGGGCGTCTTGGAAAAGCCGCACGTGTGCAACCACTGCGGTCGACCCTACACGCGAGAGGGCGCCTTGAGGCAGCACATCAGCACGTTTCACTTTGATGCAGAGGAGCTCTCTCGAAACCAGAAACCCCAAAAGAAAGTGCATGTTTGTGAATACTGTAAGAAGCACTTTGACCACTTTGGCCACTTTAAGGAGCACTTGCGGAAGCACACGGGTGAGAATGAAAAGCTGGATGAGCTCATATATAACCCTAATTTGTCATGTTTGACCCGTAGGCCTCTTGTTACATGTCCTGAGATACGTGTCTGTCTTTGCGTGTCCATCTTTAGGGGAAAAGCCTTACGAGTGTCCAGATTGCCATGAGCATTTTGCGAGGAACAGCACTCTGAAATGCCATATGGCAGCCTGTCAGAATGGGGCAGGAGCCAAGAAAGGACGCAAGAAACTCTATGAATGCCAGGTACAGTTTGTCCAGAATCAAGGCCAGCAAGCGCTTCGATTGCAGTGTTGTGTCTACAGTAGAAAACTGTTCGAATACTGTATATACTGATGTATTGTCAATTTCTTAGATTGAGGTGGTTTAGCTTAGGAAATTAAATTTTACAGTTATTGACAAAACATAAACTGTAAACAGCATCAAAGTGAAAACGCATGTCTGATAACTATCTCACAGTGGGAATGTCTCAGTCAACTGTTTAATATTAAATATTAGCATATATTTGGATATAAGACCGTAAATAGATATTGCAAATGTTTTAATTTCTATTATAAATATAATTAATATTTGTTTGTGTGAGAAATAATAGGATAACCAGGGCTGTATGCCTCCAAGGTAATATCGTGGGCCTGAGCCTCTTTCCTGCATGACGGACAAGATTCACGTGTCACTTCCATCTATAGGAAATAAAATATAGGTATAGGTGAAACAAGCAAATGCTTGTAAAAACTGTGGTAATGATGGCAGAGGTCACAGCCCGAGTTGGGTAAAACTATTTCCACTCCCAAGTAATTAAAAAAAACTCCAGTAATTGGCAAAATGATATAGTTTTATGCTCGCTACAGTTGGCCCAATATTCTAGCAACAGCAGGGACGAATGCTCCTTTGACCTTGTCCTATTGTTTTCTCCTCTACCGGCTCCATCAGGTTTGCAGCAGTGTGTTCAACAGCTGGGACCAGTTCAAAGACCATCTCGTGAGCCACACAGGCGACAAGCCCAACCACTGCACCATGTGCGACATGTGGTTCACTCACCCTAAAGAGCTTAAGACCCACCTGAAAGACGTCCATTCCTTTGAGGACAGCAAGTCAACTGAAGAACTGGTCATTACAGACCCTGCTGACACCGCCGCCCTCGCTTTAGCAACGCAGAGCATAGAAGGAACTGAAACGGTCCTGTTGGATGACGGAATTCAGGTGGAACACGTCACAGTGGAGCCTGTAGATATGATGGAGATGGAAGAGACTGCAACGGTGGTGGTGGAGGAGGACGAAGGGGTGACGGAGATGTGTGAGGAGGACATGGAGAGACTGAAGCAGGCTGGGGTGCAGATCCAGGTGGTGCATGTGACCACGACTGAAGTCGACGGTCAGCAGGTTGTGAACTCTCAGGTGGAGGTAGAGATGGAGGGGGAGATGGTGAACGTTGAGGAAATAGAACAAGCAGTGGATGTATGAGAATGTGAAAATGACTCGAAGGACACTCTCATCGTGAATGGCTGCATTATCGTGCAGCTGACGTTTGAGCTTCCATACAGAACACTGCATGCAGGATCCAGCACGTCACCTTGATATGTTCTGTTCTCCGCCGTCATGTTGAATGACTTTGTTCCTGGCAACATCACTCTTTGAACTTTTAGAGATGAGTAACTTCCTGCTTATTAAGCTGTATTTATGTTAAAGCTGTTGGCCATCATATCCCATATTGTTGAAGACTTCACTGCTTCATCAACTTATTTTCATGTGTGTTTATTTTTTCTTTTTGTCTTTATCTCAACTCAGATTTATATTTTGGATCACTTGCCAAGAGAATTTGACAATGAATGAAATGTTCCCCGTTGCAGCTCATAAAACAGCTGTTGCCTGGTGCTGAAGCTCATCAGTGCTAATGCTACAGTTGTGTTCAAATTTATTTTCATATTGATTTACGGTGTTTTTGTAGGAAAAAGTCAGATAGGGATTAAAACTGGTTTCCAGAATGGGCTACAAGTCTTGCATCCATCTTCAGAGAGCTTGATAGTCTTAAAAATCGACATAGTGAGGTAAAGATACATTTTAAATGTCTTTATTATACCTTCGGAATTTGTTTGATTATTTATTTTTCTTCAATTGATAAAATGGCAATAATCTGAATGGTGATGAACCCACAGATGTTTGAATCCAAGTCTGCTGTTCCCCTTTGCTTTTGGTTTATTAGCTGTAACTTCACTGGATTCAGCCTCTGTACATCACCTGCACAGCACAAAACAACACATGCACTGTCAGCTACTATTTGGTGGAGCCAGAATCTGTATTTCCCTCAGGATCTGTTGGAAACCAGAGCAAAGCTGAAGAGAAAAGCAAATCTCGGACTCAAATACATGAGATGACCGGAAACACAATAAAAATCCAACGATTTAAAGTTGCACCTTATCTGCACACAGCTATCTGTAACTATGTTTGCACCTTTAACCGTCACTGAGGGAGACAATGTTGTGTTAATATCAGGATTACACTGACCCATAGTGGCCAAAAGTAGTTATTGTGGACATCAGGGAGTGGCAGAATAATCCTCATGAGCCGTACCTTGAAAATCTCTTTGTCTTCCCTTCTGATATAATGAATATGCTGGTCTAGCATTTATATTTGTAAAGTTATTTGTAGTTCATCAGCTGGTTGAGGAATCGCAGGGATGACATTCTCCCAAAAGTGTTTTACATCAGGATTTTGATGTTCAATTGAATGAGATTCATCTAAATGTGACATGAAATGAATTACATCCACATATTACTTATCTCAGCTTCACCCCTGCCCATTGCAAACACATGTCACACTGAAAAGTACAAAACTAAAACTGTTGACCTACTTCTCTTCAGAATCAGAAGAACTTTATTGACCCTGAGGGGAAATCGCTTCGTTGTCACTCCAGCTGAGAATATACATAAACAAAGACAATAACAAAACATAGAAATACAAAATATAAGCAAGAGTTTGTATTTCCCATTTATCAACCCAAGCTGCTCCATTTTCTTTATTAGGGTATTAAGCATTTACCTGTGCAGCAGACTGGTCCCCTGACCCCAGCACGACCCTGTGCCGTGTTAATAGGCCACGGTGACACTCACGGGTTAAGTTACCTGGCTCTGTGCGCTCCTGTGGCCGCAGACTGGAGCTAAAGGGATCCTGCGGCTCCGTCTGTAATTCTCGCCTCCCATTGGCTCGGACGCGCGCGGTGCACTCTGTGAGGGCGCCGCCGATTGGTCGACGCACCTGCCCGTCACGCGGATTCCCCCTTACAACAGACTTAGGGAGCAGCTGCAGCAGGAGAGCAGGAGGCTCAGTGCGCTGAATGTCACCGGAGAACATGATCTCCGCACCGGGGAGGGAGGTGCAGGTCGGCCGGCTCCTGTGGAGGAGGTGATCCAGGTAAGATGGGGCGCTGCTCTTCTCTGTGCTGGTGGGTTTGTGGTGAGAAACGCGCTGGTTGTTGTGGGCAGTGGCCTCCTGCTCCTCCTGCTGCTGCTGCTGCTGGAGATGAAAACTGTTGACTGTCATTCACTTAACTGACGCAATTCAACATTTAGTTAAGTAGAATGTGCGTTTTGAATCACATCAGAGTCGCTTCCTGGTTGGCGACTCTGCAGCATCTCTTATAATAACCTCTGCAGGTGATGGAGCTCGTCTCATATGGATTAAACTAATGTGATTTAATCTCCTAACCTCGTTGCCCTATATATTTTAAAATCAAACTATAGTCTTGTTTTATCAATGCAACACTCCTGAGAGGGATCACCAGTGCAATCACCTGGCTGTTACGCACGCACGTGACGCACACGCGCAGTAAACAGATCAAAAGTTCTGGGGGTGGGTGGGAAATCCACAGTTTGGATGAGACTCTGCTCCGTCAGCCTCTTCTGCCTCCGTGTGCTGAGGTAGACAAAGCTGGAGGACAGCAGGTTATGAGAGGACACAGTCTGGCTGCAGCACCTGTTGCTCTGATGAGCTTTTATCTGCAGCAGCCATCATAAAAAGTCCTTCTCCTGCGTGTCGAGGGCATTTCACCTGAAGGTTCAGGAGCAAGAGATTTATTGACACCAATCAGCAAATATTTATACAGATTACAAGCATTGTTCGGGGAAAAGCTTTTACCACCAAAACCTACCTGTGATTATAATGAGTTAAAAAGCTTGGAACTTGAACTGGTTATAACTCTCATACACATTGACTGGTTTATTTGCATTTTGGCAAAGACAGAGGAGATCTGAATGACTCAGCTGCCAGATTCAGATGTCACAATCTTCCCCATCACCATTTATTCCACTGATCGATCAGTTGGCTCCATTTTGTGTCTTTAACTACAATATTTATGTTTTTTTCCCCTCCTGCATCAATATGTAAACAACTGGAAGCCAAGTGATAAAGAACCAAATCATAAAATTATGAAATGTTTTATGATAATCTTTTTTTGGTTTTTAAATCTTCCCTTAATTCCTCTGACCTAGGTTAAAAGCTGAATGCATTTCTATATTCTAGAAGAATCTTCAGGCCTGTTTATTTCTCCTTGAATAAGAATGTTTCTAATCTTTTGATGGTCAATCCGTCCGTGCACATGAGGCGCTGAGTGTCATGTGTTTCATTTTGTTCTTTGATGCAAACCCCTTTTGAAAAGCGCCGACAGCGAACAACATGCAAACCGGTGAGATTTCACCGGTTTGCACGCAGCAGTAACAGTGTCTCCTGCATTGTTGTGTTATTGTGCTCTGTGCACACGGCGTCATGGTAACTTTGTTCAGGCCTCAGAGACGTCTACATCTCTCTGTCGCCCTCCAAGATGTATGGAGAAGTACACAGCTGTGTGTGTCCCAAGGCTTTGGGAAGAACAGTGTGTGTAGATAAATAAGATCGAGTGAATATGCACAAAAAGATCAAATCAAAACTAAATATTAGTGTCCTGCTCATGTGGTTTGGACCATTTGCAGTCCCACGTATTGGAGCTCAATTATTTCCAACTCCTTTGGTTTTAGTGCAATCACAGTGGTGTGTGCAGCTCTGGTTGGGACTGTGTGTTTATGTGTCAGGGGGAAGGGATTTAGAGGTCACCCTTTTTTTTGGGGGGAACTGGAAATGTGAAATATTTGCCCCATAGATTCCAGTGAGGCCTGTCTCTCTGTTCCTAGGGCCCATGGTCCTCATTGTTGCAGCTCTTTCACTGTTGAGCTCTTTATTCTTGTCAGCCGTGTGTCTCAATTAACACACTGGGGAGCTTTGTGTGGGTACAGCTCGCTGTCCGCGTGTGTATTTACACGAGTGCACTTGTGCGTGTGTTTGTCTGAGGGAAAATGGTGCACATGAATGTGTGTGCACTGGCGCGTGCGTTGTCTTTGTGCCTGGATGCATAATGGCAGTGAAAAACGGAGAATGGGATGCAAACACAGGCTGGACTGAGGGAATGGACTCAAAAGTGAATGGGGGGCAAGGCAGTTTTTTTTTTTTTTTTTTTAAGAGACAAGACGGAGAGGAGGAACTGTTCTGCAGATAAACGTTGCATAGCTCCTGTCTCCTCTTATACATCGTCTTCAGGCACAGACAGGCAATTAGGTAAGAATGACTAATTCTTGATCCACAGCTGCTGTGGAAGGGCTCTCGTGTTTTCCGTTGTTGGAGTGTGTGAAGAGGCTGCTGATGGTAGCACGAGTGCACCAGTGCAAACTCTCCTCCCTCCCTTTAGGGACCCTCAGACAAATGATTGACTGTCTGGTGAGTAAGGACCCACACTTGGCACAGCTGATTGTGTTTGCTGATGTGGTAAACAATTCATATAGAGAGTTTTGTACCTCTGTCTGTAAATCAAACATTTAACAAGTTAGTACGGGATGTGATCGATCTACCTCAGATTTGAAAACTGCAAAAATCAGTTTAACCCTTAACATAAATAATAATGTGACATTTAATGGGATAATTATTGATTTCCACTGATATGAAGTGTTAGTCTCTAAAGACCAAGGTGATCAGTTATCAGTAACATATCCGTCTGTAGAGTGTTTCAGTCATTTACTTTACATGACTGAAACACGGCACATTTGGTTTTGATGCTGATGCTCTCTGTGATGTTATTCAGCTTAAAGTTGCAACTGTTTTTACAACATGTCTTATTCGTCTACATCAGAATCCTAGGCATGAGCCCAGTAGAGAACATTACAGCCTCTGAGTTTTCCTGAGCTTCTCTCAGGTTTTATGATGGTTGATTTTATAGAACAACAGGCTCCCACAGTCTTTCAAATTTAAAACTTCTAACACAAGTTCAGTATAGATTTGCTTATTCTCAATTTGTATGAGCAATATTTTTTACTTAAACCATGTAAGGTATCTCTAATGGTCTGACCAGCAGCCAGAACATATTTTTAAAATTATATTTTGAAAGTAACACATAATTTAAACAAAGGAACTAAAAGAATCTATTACAAGTTTGGCGATTGTCCTGGACTTATAGTTTGACTAAAATGATAAATTGATTTCAGCATTAAGCAAGATACTGTGTAATAGACATGTCAAGTTTCTAATTCTTCCAATGACACACTGTAGTGCTCCTGTTGGTGTGTGTTCAGTCTGCTCTCTCAAACACACACACACACTTCACTTGGGTGCTCTGCTGGCTCGATGCTGTGTCACACAGCACTGCAGTGTGCTCTCTGTCTTCACACTCTGTGCCAGTTAATGCCTAATCCTCAGCCTGAGCAAAGAAGACAAACAAACATGCTTGTTCAGTGTCCATCACCAAGCAACCACGGAGATCTGTTATCCAGTGGATCCAGCAAAGCACAAAGCAATCTGGGTAACGATGCTCGTCTATAGACCGACCCTCGGTGGAGAAACTCTCCACTTGATGCATAATCAGTCAGTTCAGTTTTGAAAACCTGCTTTATAAATAGTTTTTGGAATATATTTGTAAAGTTTATATTTTTCATGTTTTTGTTGAAAAAAGTGGGAATAGTCCAATAAACTATTTGTGACTATGTTCCAAGACGTATTAATCAATCATTTATATAAAACTATCAAGTATATATCCATCTGCAATTGAAAAATACAATTTCCTCATCACTTTAGAATTCGTCTTGCTCTCCTCTTATTATTTATTGCATTTATCTCATGCACGCTTGTCCTTTTAGTCTTTTTTATTTACACACATAAAAGGCTGGTATTGGGCGCGTGTTGCTTTGTGCTGTAAAGTGGAGGCCTCTCGTCTCTTCGCCAGGCCTTTCTCGGCCGCCTGAGATCAATGCTTAGATATTCATGGTGTGATGATAGCAAGGTGTTTGAAAGGCTGGGAGACTGCAGGCCTGACAAAGGAGAACGGCTTTGATTTCCCAGAGCAGCTTAAACATAGATTCATTCATCTTTATATATAGAGAACAGAGAACAACCTCCAGAACACCGTGTTACTCCTGCCTCAAACACACAGAAACACACACACACACACACTGTCCTCTTCTGACTCAAAATAATAATGCAAAACTGAGGGAGAAGAAGATAAATGTTTTCCGTCAGTTTTACACAACATCCTTGTTTTTTTTATAATTATTTCCAACTCTTGATTATTGACATCACTATTGCCATATTACTGGGTCACCAATTTGTATTTGTATTCACTTCTCCTGGTCATTTGCTGACATTAAAAGCCACAGAGAGAGATTGAATTGCCACATTATGCCCTGTGATACTGTGAAGATGTGCAAAAAGGCTTCTGGTGTCAGATGTGCAGGATAAAGCCAGTTAACTTTATTTCTATGAAAAGACCAAACCCCTCAAAATAGGCTCTGGCTTCCCTACAGTGCCACTCAGCATCACTCTTGTTTGTTCCTATTAAGGATGCAAATAATTTTTTAAAAGCTGAGCAACTTCCTAAAACACTTCCAGACATTACTCAAACATGAGTAAAGATTACAATACAGCAATGGAAAAACACTCAAATACAACTAAAAGTTGTGTATGACAAATCATACTCAACTAAAAGTACATAAGTATTTGCTGCAAAATGTAGTTTTACTGAGACATGTGTAGACTGGGTTGAGTGTTCTGTGTATATACAGTCACTGCTGTATTCAGGTGTCGGGTTCAATAGAACAATGGACTTGCACTGGTAGAAAGTAAGAGCACACTATTATTCCGTTAAACACCTCAGCGACTAATGGTGAATTAGAAAGTAAAGACAATTCAGGCCAGTCCAGTTCTGTCAGTTCACAGGACAACACTAATATAAAATAATTATGCCTACAACTAATTATTGAACTATTAAAATAAATTGTGTGTTTACTGTATATATTTAAAGTTGTTTTATTCACACTAACTCAACACGACAGAAAACTTTGCATTAAATGTGACCCATTACATTGAACCTTTGTAATAAAGATACATGGAAATTTGAAATATAGTTGAAATTAAATAATAATATATTTTTTGAATGCATGTAAGAGACAAAACAGATGAAACTAAAGTCACTTTGAAAACTGCTTCAGATCCTCTGGAGTTATCGAAATTAGATTTTGTGTAGTTTATTTGGCTAAATTGAATTGTTTCTTCCAAGTCAGTGTTCAGCTTTACCTAAGATTCACCTTCTACTTTTCCCTCTCAGGGGACATTGTTAGAGCTTTGCTGTCAGAGCAGCATGCAGGTATCACCTAATTTCAAACACACACACACACACTGACATTAGGGAGTACCGGTCATTACTCATGTTCTTCATTTGAAATGTGAAGGTTAGTCACGCTGGTATTTCATGTTGTGAGAATCCCCTTGTTGGCAGAGAGTCATGAGGATCTCGCTCATTTGTTCGTTCTGGCTCTCATGGCAACGTAGCCTTTGTCGTCCTCGGAGGACAGGACTCGAGCGCTAAGTGAAGCAAGGATTACAACACACATTAACGGACACTCAAGCAGATAGTGAAGGGTTACACCTGCGTTGACATGTGCACACAAAGTTTCACATTTCACAGACGCTTGATTCATAGAAAAAAATCAAGTTCTCAAAAATATTCTGATACGTCTACGAGGAGGTAAATGAAATTATAAAGAAAACTGAAAAAGTTAGAAGAACAAAAAGAAAAAGAGGGTTTCCATTTGAACATTAATGACATTTCTCTTGTGTCGTTCTTGTGCTTTGTTCCAGGTTGTCTTCATGAATGTCCCACGGCTGCACCCTGACACTATCATCTGTTCAGCCTCTTTCTCCCGACCCTCCATCTCCTCATCCCTCCTCCTCAGCCTGTGACCTATTTATACCCTGAACACTCAGGAGAGCCCATTAAAGCTCCACAGATCTCTTCAGACACGACCATGAGCGTGAATCCAACAGCACGCAAAAACCTGCTATCCCATCTCCATCCTCGGCTCCTCTTCTTCAGTAGCTTCAAATGAGGAAAACTAAAACTTTGACTTCTGGACGTTCTTGAAATGCAACGAGACTGCGGCTGTAGTCCGCCCCTGATATTCCACTGCGGCGAGGACCGGTATCAGTTGCAGCTCGTTTGGGAATTTTGGACGCAGCATTTGCTTGGGTCTGTGGAGCCTTGGAGCTTCTGACCCATTGAGTTGAAGTAAAAGAAAACACATTAGTAACATGTGTTTTTTGACTTGGCTGTCTCTATAGCTATGAGATTTGGATCACTGAAAGGATTTAGCTGCGAAATGGCTCACATATCTGAAGGTATGTTGAATGAATGTCCTTCAAATCAGCTGTTACAATGTAATAAGAATGTATTTGATTCAATATTTAAATTAAAGCATTTACTGAACCTGCAGGAATGAATGTGCTGGCTATTTCACTTTTGCATTTTTATTTCACATTATATGGATTATGTGTGAGGAACAACACTTTGATTACAGGCAAGAAAATTAGAATAACACATGTTGAAGTGGGCTTTATATAGATTTAAAGAGAAGAAACACCAAATATATTATTAATGCAGTTTTCTTAGTTGTTGTCATTTATTTGAAGTTTAAAGAAGTAGATTTTAAAAGACACTCTCAAAGCAGTCAGAACATCAATGAAAGTGCATCAGAAAAAATACAAAATGTAGTCAAGAAATATACTGTTTTAAAAATGTCAGGAAATATACTGTTTTAAAAATGTTGTAAGAAACTAACAACGAAACCACTGTTTTTGTTCTTTGTGTGCACCAAGTCATGCACCCTTACCAGCCATGAGCTAAGTCCACTCCACCCTTGCAGGATGACTGCTGTCTGCCCCGCTGAGAACAGTCCAGAGGGGACTGCAGCCGGGGCCAGGACAGCAGGTTCTAAGGGGTCGGCGTCGGGGCCAGCGGGGGCTGCTGGGAGCAGCTCAGTTTCCGGGGCAGAGACCGGCGGGGAGTCTAACGGAGACTCAGTCGGAGGCACTGGTGGACAAAGGTACAGCCGCTGGAGCCGCCAGGACAGCTCCGACATCAACACGGACGATGAGGGAGCCACCATCCGCCGCCTCACTCCACTGGAACGGTTGAACCTGGATATGTGCCAGGATGACAGGTAGGGATGAGGAGAGAAAACCGAAATCCTCTTTTTATTTCTTCATTATAGGATTTCAATTGATTGTATTTCTCTTTCCTTTTCCCACCTGCCATGCATTGAAATCCTTTCTGTGGTGGCTCCTCTCTTATTGGTGTAACATCTTTTGTAATGTGGTCACAGGGTCGTCCGCGAGATGACAGTGGGAAGAAGAATTGGCTTCTACAAAATTCGAGGGGAGATCGGTGTTGGAAATTTCTCCCATGTCAAGCTGGGAATTCATGCCCTCACCAAAGGTAAGAAGCTGTATGATATTAATGAAATGAAACTGTGCGACACATGTACAGGGATAATAAAATGTCAGTTGTACATGTTTTTGGGAATGTCTATGAAATATCAGCTCTCGGCTCTGCTCTTCTTCTTAGATTTAAGTGATTGTGGCTGATGAGCTGTTTCCATCAGTGGGCTGCAACACTAAAACAAGTGTGATCTTATGTAGCCATTCACCAACAAGGTGATGTGTGCCGGGGTCAGGGGGCTGATTCAGCCACACAGAGACAGACTGTCTGCTGCCCTTGAACAGATGGATTGATTAGAGATCTTCAGTTTCCTTAGCGACGGCTAAAATTGCTGCATGCTTCATCAAAGGCTAAAGAGAGAGAGGAGAACGAGTGTGTGAGTGTGTGTGTGTGTGTGTGTGACTTAGTCCTCCAAAAACAATGTGAGCTGCGATGCATTTTAAATGCTCATTGAAAGCTATGTCACAGCTGAAAGGGAGTCTAATACCAGCCTGAATAATGTATAACGATGCACAATTAGATATCTCAACACCATTTTGCCCCTTAAGAACTTTTCTGTATTTAGTTACCTGAGGTTTTATTTTATTTATCTCTATGAATCATTAATCAGTTGTGTGAGTCTCATACACTGTATGTAAAGTCATTTGGAGCTTTTGGAGTTGTTGGTTTTCTACATGTTTCTTTTCCATTTTTATAATGTGGTGTGTTAAATTTGATTCCAGAACAAAGTAGCCACAGTAATTCAACTTTCTGTGCCCCCTCTCTTATTTGATATTCACTGATTTGACGTTTCATATAGGCTTAGACTTTAGATCACAGCAGTAATACAGGTTTCCGTCAGCTGGAGCTGAAAGTGAGAGTTCACCCCTGGGAGAACATAATCAGGAAAATTGGTTTCTGGTGGCAGTTAATCCTCCATCAAATTATCTGGAGCAGAGCGTCAGGCCTGGTCACTTCAGGGACAATTCTGCATTCGCTAGTTGGAACCAGGCCCAAATTTCCTATCCTCCAGCAACAGTACATGATTTATCAGAGAGTTTAAATAAAATTAGTCATGATGCACAGCGATAGACACGATGAGAGTATGATGGAGTATGAGGAATTTATCGAAGAAAAATGAATCTGAGGTTTCCAGAATAATGTTAAAATATTACAAGAAGAAAGTTTTAATTTAATGAGAAAAAGTCTATATTGCAAGAATTAAGAAACGTTTTAATTTAAGGGGAAAAAGTCTATATCACGAGTATTACGAATTTAAAAAATATATATATTTCTTATATTCACCCTCTAAAATGACACATAGTCTAAACCTACTACTTTACTCTCATAAAAAAAAAAATTCCCCCACAATATTAAGGCCTTATTTACAAAATCACAATTTATTTCCCCTTTTTTTCAATATGACCTCTTTTCTGGTATAAACTGTATTTTTCTGCATGATTGGAGTGATCCACTTTCTCTGTAGAGATGTGTGTCTGATATTTGGTTTCACTGATCTTTTCCTGCTCCGTCTCCAGACAAGGTGGCCATAAAGATCCTGGACAAAACCAAGCTGGATCAGAAGACCCAGAGGCTGCTGTCCAGAGAGATCTCAAGCATGGAGAAACTGCACCATCCCAACATCATACGCCTCTATGAGGTTCCATTCACACACCACACACTCATCTTGATTTCTATATGACCATTAGCTGATCACAAGGGGCTTTCTCAGTGATCACAACATGTAGCCGACGTCCAGTTTTCATCTGAGTAATGCATTCTGACATGACATCTTTTCCCTCTTCAGGTGGTGGAGACGTTGACACGGTTACACCTGGTGATGGAGTACGCGGGGGGAGGGGAGCTCTACACCAAAATTACCACGGAAGGGAAACTTTCTGACGCCGATGGCAAGATTGTCTTTGCTCAGATCCTCTCTGCTGTTCAACACATGGTCAGAGCATAGGAGTTTATATTGAATATTAAGAAAGATAAAAGGAAACCACATCTCAATCTGAACGTTATCTTTGTAAGATTTAAGTAACATCTAAATACTGTATGTTGATGTAACATTGACCATTTACATTTTTGTATCTGATCATTGACTGTAGTCTTTATAAAGATGCTCGACATGATGACTCCCCACAATTTAAGCTAAATCGTCTCTATTGCCACCTGGTGGCTGGCTGCATTTTAGATAATAAACTCCATCTCCTCCATGTTAGCGGATTGGACCTGGACCAAAGTACGAAATATTTTTTTCTCAAAGATACCTGTAATTTTAGGTAGTTCTTACTACACTGATGTTTGCTTATTTTTCAGGTAAATTTGGTTTCCGTGAGTTACACGATTGGGGTGGAACGTCATGATTGACAGCTGAGACTGACTCGCAGTCATTGATCTCAGTTTTTCATTTTTCTCCCACAGCACGAGAGCAACATCATCCACCGTGACCTGAAGGCAGAGAACGTCTTCTACACCGGCAGCTCGTGTGTCAAGGTGGGGGACTTTGGCTTTAGCACGCTGAGCCGCCGAGATGAGACACTAAACACGTTCTGCGGCTCTCCGCCTTACGCTGCGCCTGAGCTCTTTCGAGACGAGCATTACGTCGGCATCTTTGTAGACATCTGGGCCCTCGGTGTGATGCTGTTCTTTATGATGACGGGCGCCATGCCGTTCAGGGCGGAGACGGTGGCCAAACTGAAGCGATGCATCCTGGAGGGGGCCTACATCCTGCCCTCCTGGGTGCCAGAGGCGTGCCAGAGGCTGATCAGAGGGATCCTTCAACCCATTCCATCTGACCGCTGCAAGGTGGAGCAGATGATGGGCTGTGAGTGGCTCCTCCCTGTGGACTTCCCGCGGTCCATGGAGCCCTTTAAACTGGACCCGTCCTACCTTGCAGAGAGTGATCCCCCTGAACTCGGAGAGGAGGAGATGGAGGTAAAGGCAGCGCTGGAGATACTGGGAATCACCTCAGAACACATTCTCAACAACCAGGGGAAGGACTGCAGGAGCTCCATCACCGGGGTCTACAGGATCCTGCTGCACCGCGCTCACAAGAGGCGGGCTGTTCACAGCGTGCCTGCAGCCACCAAGGTTGTCAGACCAACTAAACCAAGTAAAAAGGAGCGACTAAAAGTGTACCGTAATTTACGGCACACCTCTAAACTCTGCGTGATTCTGTGACGAAATGCTCTGCTCCACTCTGAAAACTCATTGACTTAACGCCTCGTTTCCACAAAGTTTCGTTGCGTGTCCATAATTTCATGTCATATATGGATTCTGCCCCCTAGTGTTCACTGCACGGAATGCATTTCTTGACGGTGGTGGAGCCATGGGAGAGGGCTGATTTTGTTGGGTTTTCACCACCCACTTTACTTTAAAATTGCTGATTAAAGAAAGTTGTTATGTTGATTGTATTGCTCTATATATATCTATATATATATATATATATATATATATATATATATATATATATATATATATATATTCCTCATGAGATTTGGGAATGTTATGAAATTCGATTTCACATAAGAAGGATTAGATGGCATACATAACTTTGATTTGGGTCGTGCAGGTCAGATAGTTACTTAGTTACTCAATGTAGCATGAATCTTAAAGAAAAGATTCTGAAATTCACATCCTGATGAGGCGATGAGTGGTGAAGCAAATGAAATAGTATTTTATTGTTGACTTGCACTTTTCTTCCAATGCCTTAGTTTTCTATGACGCTATGAAATCAGACAGACTGGTTTCATTGCAATTTTTAAAATTTTATTTCTTTCCCTGTGGCTTGAAAAAGCCAAGACATGACATGAAGCTAAAAAATATAAACCAACTACGAAAGTTATTAGTTGGCAAAATTTATTTTCAGTTTTGATTCAGACTACTTCAGGTTGTATTTCAGTTATATGTTTTTTTTGTTTTATCATTTGATGCCATGTCCATGCTCATGTGTTGATTAAAATATGTTTAAAGATTAAAATGCATCAGATTTATTTTCTCATTTTGAAGAAAATATTATTTGACACCTGATTATTGACACCTGAAGTTAAACCTGGTGTTTCAAATCATCCACATGTGACTGACAGATTTTGTACTTGAAGAAAAACAGATCAACATTCTCCCTACTTATGTTGACATTTTTAATGATCAAATTTCACTTACCAAAGCAAGGATCCATATATTTATCCATATGGATAGATCCCAGCTGACATTGGGTATAGGTAATAATAATAATAATAATAATTGTGATTGTGGTTATGATCATTGTGTTGATTATTGTGATTGTTATGATTATTATTAGTAGAAGATGATTATATAAAATAACGTCAATAGAGGCATCCATGCCGGGGCAGAAAGCAGGCCAATCAGCGCTGCACTACATTTCCCAGAAGCCTCGTAAGAAGTTCACGTACAGACATCCGGCTTGACGCGATGACGCATTTTTTGCCTCGTTGGAAGGTGGTTTTGGAGGAAGTGCAGTGACAGCAGCCGAGAGGAGGAAGCCACACACACACACACACTCCGGTCCACCAGTCAGTCGATGGTACCCAGTCTCCTGTCAGTGAACGGTAAGAGAAACGACTCATCGAACGTTAAGTGTGTGTAATGTTTTTAAACGTATTTTAAAGGGACGAGGGGCCACGCCCTCTGTAAACACAGACCCTCACAGGATTATTGAGACGCTGTGGCCTACACACGCCTGCTCATGTCAGCCAGTCAACTCAATAATGTGCTTATCTTTATTTTTACATCTTGTTAAATGAGATTTAAAAACAGCTTGTATCTTCTATAAGAGCTGCTGCTACCAGTAGGTCTTTCCGTGTGTGTCAACGTGGACATGCTGCAGGACAACTGTCTTCCTGCAGGACAATAGAGACACAATGGCACCGAGCTGCCTCCGTGTGTTTGCATGTTTGTTTTTCTTGTTTCTACGCTGCAACAGACAACATGAATCCAGTCGTTTCCTGCTTTTAAACTCAAGATCCTCCGCGTTATTTGTTTTGACTTCATGTGTCTGTGACAAAGACGTGGGGGCGGGGCCCACTATGAGATGAGGTCATGATTGCCGCGTGGCGATGATGCAACGTGAGGTTGTTTACATGGCACTTTGGTCTACGTGTTATTAAACCTCTGACAGCGGAAGTCTCATCTGCCACACTTAAGATATCAGGGAGGCAAAGGTCATTGAACGCCTCACGGTCCAAACAGCACCCACCTCTCATCCACATGTACCTGCAGGCTCTAGTTATATATATATATTTATTTACCTGCATACCTTCATATATTTACATTATATTGTATACTTTTGTGAATTTATATACATATTTTTAAAGCTGTACTATATATCATATATTGTGTTTTTAGTTTTATATGGTGAATTTACACCCATTTATAGGATTTTGTACTATTCTGTACCATATGTGCCTATGTGTGTACAAACAGTCTAATCTGCACATGAATGGATAAATCTATCTCAATATGTCTTTATACTAGTGCACAAATACAGTTTTACATCCTGTGCCACTGCACTTTACTTAAAGTACATTTCTATATATACAATATTTCTGTGGTGAGAGGTGTATATTATGTGCATAGTCTTTTTTTATTTTCTCTCTTGTCTAAGTCATACTGACTCATCTGCTGCTGTAACAAGTGAATTTCCCTGTTGTTGGATCAATAATGTTTCATCTTTTCTTGTCTTATCTAACATCAGATTCAATTCTTTGACTTGACTTTATCTAAAATAAGTGTTATATCATTTCGGGAATGATTACTTTGATTTTTGAACAATGTTTAGTCACAGCTGAGGTTGATAATAGGAACTCTGATAAGCTGTCACATGGTAGTCTCTGGGTTATTCAACTTTCAGTCAGCTACAACTGTTCATTTGCATCCTTTAACTGTGGGGCTGTAACTAATGATTGTTTCCAATATCAAACTGTGGTTTGTTTTGAGTCCGAGAAAACACAATACAACAAAATATTTAAAACTTCAATTAGGAAAACACATTTGAATAAAGAAAACCCATTTCTTATGTAAAATATTGACATAGAAACACATCTTTTCTTCATTGTTTTTGCTGTAAAATAAAAGTTTTCTTTGTTTCATTGCATATCGACAAACAGAAACCCTGATACCGATATGTCTGTCAAAGGCTCCTATTGGCCGATATATCCGTCTGGCTGATTATTAGGATAAAATATTGAATAGATGACCTCTAATGTTGAACTTAATGTAAATGCTGCTCTGTGTACTACAGATGTCAGTCGCTAAGGATCTTCCAGACATGGATGGAGCAGACCTGCTGGGGCTGCTGTTCCAAGATGGAGAGGACGGATCTACTGAGCCCTTCTTTCCTTATGGGAACGGGCTCATCGAATCCTGGCTGTCTGAACAAGATGTAAGACAACTTTCACAGAAAAGATGCATAAACTTAGGATGAAATTAGCTGATATAACTGTAAGAAGGAGCTCACCTGTTGTGTGTGTTTCAGATTTAAATACTGTTTTTGACCCTCAGATGCTGACAGGTATGGACACTGAAGACTTTCTGTCCAGCTTGTTGAAGGAAGAAGACAACATGGGGACCATCTGTCCCTCTCATTCTCCCCTGGGCAGCGACAGTGGCATTTCTGATGACAGCAGCACTGTAGTTGGAAACACCAATCTTCTGGGATGCCCGAGTCCCCACAGCAGCGATAGTGAGGTTGTGCCCAGCCCCAGTTACTCACAGCCCAGTCCAGTGCCCTCGGACCCTGCCCTGGTCCCTGGAGAGGTGCACACGGAGAGCCCGGAGGCCCTAACAGTCCAGTCAGATCACTGCTACTCTCTGCTGCAGAGCGAGGGGAAGGACATGGATGCCCTGCAGAGTGTGAGGGCAGAGAGGCCAGATACAGATGTCTTCATTGATCTGGGTATGTGTCGTCCAAAAACTATTGAAAAAGTAAAGTATGTGGGCTTACTTAAAAAAAACACCCATCTCATTAATGTAAATCCCCTCAGAAAACCTGGATTAGGGATTTAAAGATTTTGTGGGGGGTGGTGTAATAAATGGAGACACTTAACTTGAGGTAGCAGATCCAAAAAGATGAAATTCGTTTATTTGAAATGTTCTTTCTTCTGGCAGACGACCTGGTGACTGAGGAAATGGACATGGAGGAGGAGGACATCACCAGCGAGCTGCCCTGCACCTTGTCCATAGAGGACTCAACAGAGGATTCCATGCTGCTTAACACAGACGAGGTCAGTTTCTCCCACTATTTAAACCAGATTAAAGATAATATTTTTAAACAAAGACCTAAAGAAAGTAACATGCAACTTTTTAAATCTTTTTATTGTTGCTTCAACATCATTTTGAGGGAGAATAGTGTCGTGTTTTTCCCACACAAAACGACTTTACTGCTCACACATGGAGCCCGAACAGAATTAGTCCCCATGTGTGGCAGCAGAGGGCGCCGTTGTTAAGAGAAAGTTACACAGCTTTGCTTCAATGCCACATATGCCAGTGTTTTGTATTTTCCTGATTTTTGATACCTGCCACAAATGGGGCAGAAACGTATGCACAACTTGTTTTTTTTTTGCAAATGGTTGTTTTCTCCCTTCAGTTTCAGTTCGAAGACATTGTTCTCACTGAGGAGGAGAAGCGTCTTCTGGCAAAGGAGGGAGCCTCCCTCCCCACACACATGCCTCTCACAAAGGTAACAGATGCACTTCATGTCTTTTTTCCCACTGAGCTGATGTTCATGAACGAAACATGTAAATGTAACTCTATTAATGAGACATTCTGATGATAAACAATAATTATTGTTCGCCTTTTATCGTTTAACCATATATAATTGTTTCTGTTTCTGCATTTCTTCCCTCACACCCTGTTTGCTAAATAAATAAACAATTTATTTGGTCTTTCTATGGCTTAGCTGCGAAAGGCTTTTATACACACGTTGTCATCTGTCACGTCCAAACCTTCTGCTGAGAGCCTCCTCCTCTCTGTGTAACAGGCAGAGGAGAGGACCTTAAAGAGGGTCAGGAGGAAGATCCGCAACAAGCAGTCTGCTCAGGAAAGCCGCAAGAAGAAGAAGGTGTATGTCGATGGACTGGAAAACAGGTGAGATGAGGTTTTCTGCAAATCAGGAATTATTTCTTGAAATATTAAAACATAGATGCATACACTTCTACATCTGTTCTTAAGATGGGTGTCAAATATTCCTTGGAGCTTTCAGTATATTCTCCTGTACAGTTACATGCCCATTCCTTGTACATTTAATAATCACTTGAGGACAATATGATGGCCTTTCTAAGTATCTTGATAGTGCTTCTCAAGTTGCACCCCCAATTAATTTTGTTTAGAAGTCTGGTTTGAAAAAGAAAACTTCGATCAGCATTCAGATGAATTCAGGGTTGGATATCACAGCGTCATGAATAACTCTTAAAAGATGAAAATATCTGTAAAGAGTTTTACTGGTTGGCCCAAATGTTGTGGTCATCGTCCAACTGTAGTAACTCTGGGACTATGTCTGCAGTTTTTTACATTTAGGGGACTTTAAAGTTGACGTCAAAGAATGGACGAGCTACAACAGATCTTTCTTTAGTAACAGTTATTCAAACATGAAGAGTTGTCAAACTCAATTAAACACTGTGGGAAGAATTTAAAGTAGAAGCGAGCATCGGTTTTCCCTGCCTGGTTCCTTGTGACTATAGAATAGATTTGTTCTATGTCTTCATTTTACAAGTAAATTATAAAAGGATAAAATAAAGGATAGAAATCCTGATTGTTGAATATGTGCCTCCCGCAGGGTTGCCATCTGTACTGCACACAACCTGGAATTACAGAAGAAAGTCCAAATGCTCCACAAACAGAACATGTAAGTACAGACTGAGATATTTCGTCTGTATTCATTTTAAATAATAAAAATCGAGTGTTTCTGTCGACGGCTGTGACATTAGATGTCTCTTGGTTCTTGCAGCTCTTTGATAGAACAACTGAGGAAACTTCAGTCCATCGTGAAGATGTCCACTATGAAGGCCAGCACTACCAGCACTTGTGTTATGGTAAGTTTGTGGACAGTATTCATTTCCATCTTGTCACTTGATTATTATTGTTCTCATATTAAATGTTGATTTCTCTGTAATGCTGCTGTAATTCTTCCTCACTTGCTCGTGTGGTTTGCCTTCCAGGTTTTCCTGCTCTCTTTCTGTCTCATCATCTTCCCGTCAGTCAATCCGTTTGGTGGAAACACAAAAGAGAAGGAGATCTACACACCCACATCCAGTAAGTTACATCAGAATAAGAACAGTTTGTTGTTATTCAACCTTTCTTGCCATGACGTTTCCTCCAAACACAGAACTCGGTGTGCACAGCAGACTGATCCTTGTCCCTGTAGTGTTGTTTTATCTCATGTGTAACCCAGATTTCATGAATTTTGTTGGCTCAGCTTTGTTAATCATTTCTCATTGGTTATTGTAGTCATCTCCCGGACCTTGCGCTCCGTTCCACAAGAAAGCACAGACGCCATCTCCTACCTCGAGACTGAAGACGATGTCCTTCCCTTCGTGCCCCAGGCCGAGGTGGACAACGTGAAAGCCATCTTCGCCATGAGTCAGAAGAACCACACCCCTGACTACCAAAGGGTGGAGCAACCCGACTCGGAAAACGGCGTCAACAGCAACTCCTCGGCAGACTTCCCCGCCCCTGCTCAGGCCGCAGAGATGAAGCCGGGTCCTGCTGGAGGATTAGGGTCTTTACAGGAAGGAGCCATTGACGCTGTCATGCCGTCCGCAGAAGCAAAGGATAACTGGATAGAGCGGAACCCGCCATCTGTCATAATACAGCAGCACCGCTTTGATGAGATGTAGTTGGGGGATATTTATCATTATAACCAGCAGAGGGAGCCATACTCCTAATGTTTTGGGTGGAAGAGGGAATCTTATACTTACAAAAAGGAGGAAGGGGGAAAAAATCATTAATCATAAAGACCTAGGATCAGTCTGTCCGTCCCTACTTTTCCCCTCTAACAGCCTTCTCGTGTACTACTGTTACTTTAATTGCACTTTGTTCTGATTCTCTACCAACGATAAAACAGGAGAGAGATTCCCAGTGTTCCAGCAATTTAAACTACCTGAGGAATAAGACATCGCAGCAGACCTGTATTGCTGGAGGCTTCTTGCTAAACACAGAGGCCTCACGTTAGTCTACAAACCAGTGGTGACGGCCAACATTTTTGAATTTGTCGGCAGCACAACAAAAAAATGTATAATGAAGCGGCATAAGCTTATTCAAGAGGAGCATTGCTTGTTTTTTTTTAATCATTCAACACCAAGGGTGCGACTCGGTGCGTGAATCTGGTCTGTTCCACCAGCTCTTAACGTGCACTGCTCGATAATGACCCTGCCATCGTAATAGTCGTGAACATCCATTGCTTAGAATCAGACAGGCTGCTTGTTTCTCATGAAGCTCGATCAACACGGTTGTCGGTCGCCATAATGCTTAAAGCCATTGCAGGACATTTAGAAGACTTGTGAAGTTTTAGTGTTTCCCTTGTAACAAGGGTATCATGCACCTTTAGAAATTTGGAATGCTTATTTTATTTTATTTTATTTTTTACATTCATGTACAGTAATTCAAGAAAATGTTGTCTTTAAAATGTAGACACTGAACCGTTTGACCTCTTATCCCCAGTCCGCCCCTACAATCTCCTGTTTTACATCATAGTACAGCTCTTACTTTTTATGAACCTGTCTGAAATACATTAGAACCAACAGACTAAGGGGGTTTGATACATATTTGCTCAGTAAACTGTGTTGCAGTAAAAAATATACTCAAAAATGTGATGACCTGTTCTGTCAGTGAGGCATTTTTGTCATTTTCTGTGTATTTATATCTTCGGTTACTGTCGGTGGTAAATGGAATCTAAAAAGTATTGAACTACTTTTTTTTTTTTAGTCGAGATTGAGATTTTAAATGTTGCTCATGTTGAACAAATGCACTGACATTTGGTGGTTAAAGAATGGAATGTAAATACGCTTCATTGATTGTAGCTCTTCTGTACATTTGAACTCTTTATGTATAAACATGTCTGGACATCTATAATAATAAACATTTTATATATCAGAATGACTCTGTGGTTTTATTGATCAGTACTCGGCCTGCGGGCTGTTCCTCATGCAAGCCTGCTCTGAAAATTAGAAATTACAAAAGGTTACAGACTTTTTAACTCCACTGCACAAAAATTCTTCAAAAATAAATCAGATTTCTGTCTTAATGTAGAAATACATCTTCAATAGTCCGGCTGTGCTCCCGTCCTGGGAGAGGGATGCTTCACTTGTCTCTCCCTGACGTTTCTGCATTTCTTTCCCCCATTAAAAGTTTTTGGGGGAGTTTTTCCTCACCCTAGTCGAAAGGTAAAGGACAGACGATGTTGCACCTTGTAAATGGTCGAGCCGTATGAGGAACTGTGATTGCTCGCTTTACAGAAACATTTTTTGCTTAATGGATACAGTGCCATTTGCACAGGTAAATTAGTTCTTACAATCAAACCAGAAAACCACAGTTCTAGTCAATGCAAATAAACCAGTTTTAAGTTGACCATCTATTAGTTATTAGATGGTTATTCTCGTAGATACTCTGATGACTGCATTGTAAAAGTCCAAAAACTTCCAGACAAAAACGGATTCATGCAATTTCGTTTCTTTAACTCGCATATGACAATAAACATCCCATTACATGTCATGTAAATCTACCTGTGTGGTTAACAATGAGGTGTTCTGGGTATTTTCTTTGTATCACAAGCTTGTTAAATTCATCTATTCTTAATTCTGTAAAATTAAAGTTATTTTAGTTTTTTTCACTCAAATTCACTTTGTTTTCCCATTGCTCGCAAACAACACTTGTCTGGCCGCAGAAGTCCGCTCAGCTGTGGGGAAATAACAGCATGCAGGGACCTGGATGGTGACTCATGTGTGAGGGAGGAATCATGAGTCACGAGCTTTTCAGACATGTTCCGACTCGCTCACCAGTGGGGGAAAGGTCGCTCCTTACATCACCGGCAGGTGGCGCTGCTAGTCCAGGTTTCTGATACTGAGGGCTTTTCTCAGAGCAGGGTCGAGCAGGTGATCAGCATCTAACAGCCTCGTGCAAGGTGGGGTTAAAGGTCAAGTCGTCAACACGTGGGCTCCTTCATTTGCCCTCAAGCAAATGTCACCGTGGTTCATTATTTGACTCGTCATCAGGGGGCTGCAAAGAAAACAACATTCGGCAGAAACCAATTCCAGTTAGAAGAAGGCCCACTATGTAGGTCTGTGTTTGTAGTGCAAAATGTCACACAACTTTTTATGAGGTTTTATAATTTGTTTTCCAAATTGCAATTGATCACGGCTGCCCTTCATTATTTGTAGTATTCTCAAGTCAGCACAAGACTGGTGTGTGAACAGTCTTTGGCATCTGTATGATGATGTTGAAGATAAACTTCTAAAGTTCATCAGATAAGATACAATTTCATGATACGACCACTTGCAGAGGCACGGGGGGGGGGGGGACGCACATCTGTCCGGCATCTGCTGTAGGACAGTGAATGGAAGTGCATGGGGTAACGAACACACACACACACACACAGAGGGAGAGACACACACACACAGAAACATGGAGAAAGAGAGAGAGAGAGACAAACACACACACACACACACACACACACACGCACACACACACACACACACAGAGAGAGAGAGAGCGCGAGAGAGACACACACACACTCTCTTCATGAATGGGCTGGGGTGGGTGGCAGGTGGAGGACGTTGAGTATTGTTGTGACACAAAGTCCCTCTTGTCTTTTTTTCTCTTGCTGGAGGAGAAACGACACGCCTCAAGACAAACTGGCAATTAAAGCTTCCTTTTCAATGGATTAAGTGGCGTGTGCCGGCCACAAGCTGTTTTGGTCTCTCTCTCACTCACACACACACACACACACACACACACACACACACACACACACACACACACACTCACACCTCCTCAGACACACTTCACCCTCACCAAATCCCAAGTGGCCAAGTCTGGGTCAGACGGTGCGGGCCGGCAGGTCTGTAACTCTCCCGGGGCACCACGTTGGGTAACAGGCTGGCAGAGCGCACAGGCGTGCAGGTGAGCCACCAACAAGCCGTTTAACAGGGAGCTGAGACTTCAGGGAAAGTTTGGATGAGCTATAAATATCCCAGCAGTGATTCCCCAAAGCTGCTCGGGGAAGTCCAGGCCTGGAAATGATGCTTCCAGACTTTATCATGGATTCATTTTCCCTCTGCTGTTTATATATATAGATGCATCATTTTTGTCCGGTACTCATCTGCCTATTCAGTTGCATGATCCTTTTATAGCTGGTGTGAAATGTATCGGTCTGTTATACCCCCTGCTTTTATAACAGTTATATAAGCTACAAACAGAGGGCAGGCTTCCTGGCAGCCAGTTCTCTGGTGAGGAGGTAAACAAGGTGGAAAAACCTCAAGCCCCAAACTCCACCTGGAATCATGATACAATCAATCCCATGAAATAATTATACGTGACGTGAAATGTATTACATGTATAACATTGGCTATACATAATGGTTTTTTGATTGAATAATATTGTGAATTTATACTTCTATATTTATGTATGTATGCATCTTTATATAATTGCACTACAAACAATATACTATTTATGGGTTAAGGTATACTCTACCATGGTGAATCTACCATAGCATAGCATTTTATACTCATATTGTTTATGTTACCATACTTGCCTATATACTGTATATGCATATATACAGTCTATACATGGATACGTGTATTTCTATATCTCTATACACAGTCATCCTGGGCCACTGCACTTTACTCAAGTACATTTCTCCACAAACAATATTTCCATAGTAACCGGTGCATGTTGTACTTTTTTTTATTAATAAATTTATTTTTACATTTTTATTCCATTGCTCTTTTATTCTCTTGTCGACTTTATTCCCATATCAGTTTTTGTTTTTGTTTTTGTATCTTACAGGATGATTGCAGCATCAGTGGGTTCAGGCTGTTATAGTGTCACTATTTGCAATGACTGGACAAATACACAGTGAATGAGGACTTTTAGTTTTTGTACACGGTGACTGTGGAGGTGGGCGGAGGTGGGAGGGGGTTTCTTGGATTCTCTTGTAATCTCTCCCCACGTGGGGTTGTCAACAAGCCCCCGGTGGATCGGCCCCGCGGGGACTTTTGCTTTTCCTCGGAAACCCACCGGCCGCTGCGAGCCAATGGCAGCAGGCGCGAGCAGGAAGAGTCCGCCCCTTGCCGAGAAACAACGCGGAGCTGCTATAAAAACACCCACAGGCTGATCCGAGCTCAGAATAACACGAGACAGAGACTTTACCAGACACGCAACCGCTCCACTCTTATTCTACTCTCCGATCGCACTTGGATTATTCTAACTATGACTCTGGAAGAGATCCGCGGACAAGAGAACGCAATGGATAACGCAGATAGGTGAGTGTTTTACGCACGCAGAGTATTTTACGCACGGATTTATTTACCGTCTTGACATCTTTGGCTGACGCTTTAAATGTGTGAATGTACAAATGCGCAGTGTTCTGATGGTGCGTGTTTTTTTCTTTGTGAAGGGTGCAAAGTGCAGGCGCAGCGCTGGAGGAGCTGCTCATCTCCGCAAAGAAGCAGGACTACCTGACAGTGGGAGTCTACGAATCTGCCAAAGTCATGAATGTGTAAGTACAAAATAACGAGTTTGACTCCGGCTCCCACTTTTTCACATCAACACCGTGACGATGAAGGGGAATGATTTGTTTTGTAACCACGTTGCTCCTCTTGTTCCCCGCAGTGATCCAGACAGCGTGGCTTTCTGCGTGCTCGCCACGGATGAGGAGTACGAGTGTGACATCGCTCTCCAGATCCACTTCACCCTCATCCAGGCTTTCTGCTTCGACAACGACATCAACGTGGTGCGAGTCAACGACATCGCGCGCCTGGCCGACCTCGTGGGCGCTGACGGCACCGGCGAGCCCAAGGACGCGCACTGCATTCTTGTCACGGTACGTTCCCGGCAGTGGGAGCACCCACTCACACACACAGAGAGAGTCATTAAGGGACCTGGCAGCCAGTGATTCATACACGCATCACTCCCCTGTCTGAGTTTTCTGTGCGCATGCTGCCAGGTTTACTTCATGTCTGCATAGCTGGATGTCTGGTTGAGGGATGTCTGACTTCAAAATAGCTCATCCCTTTCCTTTTTGTTTTTCATTTCAGAGCCCCAGTGCAAACCCATGGAAAGACCCCGCTCTGGACAAGCTGGGCCATTTCTGTGAGGAGAGCCGCAGCGTGTACGACTGGGTGCCCACCATCACCCTCCCAGAGCGCTGAAGTGACATCCCACTGACATGCTTCACGTGATGATGCAGATAAGAAAGTCAAGGAGCTGAGCCTCAGCTGATGGGCGACAAAAGCCTTTCTGCCTCACTTTTTCTGGGGATGAAGAGGCTGTGGTTGCAGACCCTCCCACAACCAGCACCCCTGCCAGAGTGCACCCTTGCAGACCAGTCTGGGTCGGCACGTTGGTTCTGGATTATACCCTGAGGAAGGGGGTGCGAGTTCAGGCGTCAGCCGTGGACCAGGTGTTCGTGGAGTGGACCGAGAGGTTGATTGGACACTGAGAAGGAGTTGGATTGTACTGCACTGAGCAGGAAAAGATGATGAGCTGTGACTCAGGTGCTTCCCTGAATCACAAGTTGATGGGGAAGTGAGCAGAGAAAGTCACAGAGAAGGAGACTGTAAGAAATGGACTCATGAAAGTTTGGAGCCTGCAGTGAGTCTCATCAGAGAGAAACGAGGAAGATGCTGGTCCTCAAGATGGTTTCTGAAAGTGTCTCAAAGGACTCGCACAGCTATCGGGATATTCTTGGAATAAGCAGAGACTCTGTTTGTGAATCCTGATTTCAGCAGTGTCTGTACCTGGGACACCTTTAATAATGGACTATTGTTTTTACTTTGAAATATGCATTCGAAACCGATGCAATGTTAAATTGAATTGTACTTCACTTTTGATGTTTTGTGAATAAACACATGGAATCAATATCATCCTCTTGTGTCAGAAGTGTTATTTCTCCTTTCTAGTGAAGCCTCACAGCAGAGCAAGTCAGCAGGTCTAAAGTTAGCTAAGATGCAGCCGAGCGTGGGAAGTTGCAGCAGCTCGCACAGACGTAGACGTTCCAGGAAGTGTTGCACGATATGGGCAAGGAAAGAGCGAAGAGTGGGTGGCAACTGGAGAGTAAAGATGAAATGATTGGGTACCTCTTTAGAAAGAGACTAAATAGATAAAAAGGAAGAGTAAGAAGAGTTATAAGAAAATGATTCTTGTGACATGTGCTGTTTCCAGGCACTGACCTTTCACCACTCAGAGACCAGCTGCCTTGTGCGCCAACTTTCACAATCACTGCTGCCAGAATTGAGGCCGAGACAGGGGGGGGGCGACCTGCAGGAAAGAGCTTTCTTTTGTTTTCTCTGCACTGGCAGCTGGGGCTAGATGTGTGTTTGTCATTGTTTAGTTATAGGTTTGTGCATTCAAGTGGAAAGGGGAGGCTGTATTGTATTAATAACCTACTTTTGCTCAACTGTAGAACACTTGAGGTTGGACGTTACATATCAGAGCTGGGAAAGGTTCCATGTTTTAAATCCTGCAAAGGCTTAAAAAGGCATGCAAACCATCAGGCACAAGTTATGCATTTTGAATTCCTGCAGACATGTGCGCACACAGGCACGTGCGCTCAGGCCGTAGAATGTGGACTGGAATAGAGGCTGAGGTGCAGCAGAATGATGGTCAGGCGGATTGTCAGCGGCAGGTAAGGGGAAGTGTGTGTGTTGTGGTCGGCTGTGAGCTTGAAGCTGACAGTAAAGACAGCCCACATCAAAGAAAATGCAGACTTCACAGGAAGCCGTCTCGATTTTCTTGGCAGCGCCTCGGTCTTCAGCCAACCGACTGGTCATCCCCCTGCATGTGTGAACACACTCACAGCATGAACAGGCACCTGTATATGCACATTTTTTACACACATGAAAGTCTCACAACCACACATGCACAAGAAAAGGAGGGGTCCCTCTGTGCCGGGACTGTTGCTCAGTGTTCTAAGAACAGAGGAAGCTTTACTCAGGATTACAAAAAACTAGTTGGGGAGTTGCAACAAAGGGACTTTCCATGAGCATTATTATCTGCACTAGTAGGCAATGAGACATCAGGAAAATATCTTGTAAAAATCACCAGTAAATTTCCCTGCCAGCTCACAGGGAAGGTTAGAGCAGTAAACAATTAAGATGTGCATAATGCATACAACAGGGGATTGAAAGGAGTTCTGCTATGACAAACAAAGAGCAGCAACGGAATTGACCATTGTGTCCAGGCGGCTGCGTCTCAGCGGATAGAGAAGATCGTCCACTAACCAGAAGGTCAGTGGTTCGATCCCTGGTTTCCTCCATTAAGTGTGCTGAAGCATCCTATAAATATATTAATATTAATATAATATAAATATTGAGGCCCAAATTGCCCCTGTCAACACAACAGATGTGTTGACAGTGTGCAGTAAAGAACGCACTGTACGAATGTGTGAAAAACTGAGTGAATGTCTAAACTGGACTGTAAAACACTTTGAGTGGTCTTCAAAAGGAGAAAAGAGTTATATAAATAATTAAAAACAGACCCTTTACCATGATATTGACCTGTTCGCTGTAAAAAAAAGAAAAGAAACAATAATCAATGCCCTCAACAAAGACCAATTTTCTCAATTATATAAATACTGAGTGTTTTATTGTATGTTCTGAATAAACAAAGAAGGGATAGATAAGATTGGAATTAATTCCTCTGTTTTATCAACTATAAGTCCTTGACCTACTTTGGATGAAAGTTACATTGCTGGTCTTTGTGACTGGTCAGATTCTTCTTTGTTCTTCTTTCTACAGCAGCAACTCATACAGTCTCTATTCCAGGCTAAAAACGGCAACATCTCTGTTTTTATACCATTTTCCTTTTGGCTAAAGGTGAATGTGGGCCAGCAGAGAGGGAAAAAATACACTCAGGCTACTACAAAGGACTCAGTGGTTCTGCCGCTGATGAAATACTATGGACGTAAAAATCATATTTTCCCTGCGTTGGCTGTGGTGCCAAAGCCTGAAGCAACAGTCCAGACTGTCGAGACAGGCCGACTGTCTGCACGAGGTCTGAGCCAGAGATCTAGCGCTTCGATAGACAGGGAGGGAGGGAGCAAGACCAGACACATGTGCTGTGACTGAGAAACATTAGTGTTCTCAACCGTGGCACAGAAAGATGGTAAACATCAGGCAGCAGCTTATACTCCTGAACACAAGCCAGACTGTTGTTTTCCTCTATTTCACATGAGTCATAACACAGAGATTCAGTGTAAATACAAACACAAAAATGTATTTGGTGATTAAAGGGGATCAGTTTACATTCACAGGGAGAAAATTAGACAGTTTGTGAAATACGCTTACTCATCCTCCTGCTGAGAGTTAAATGGAAGGATCAATACAAACGCTCATAACTGTCCGATCAATAAGAAGCTGAAACCTGCAGCCACTCAGCTTAGTTTAGCATTAGGACTGGGCACAAGGAGGACCAGCTACCCCGGTGCTCTCCAAGGCCATAAATTACCCCTAAAGTACCACAAATGTTCACTAATTTACACGGTGCATTTCTGCTTAATCCCGACAAACACCAATGAGTAAAAGCAAGTTGTGGTTTTACACAGGGGGTTATGTGTGGAAGTGTTTCTTGGCTGGGGCACAGAGACTTCCTGGATCCTGCAAATGGTTAGCTGGCAACCTCAAGCCAGAACTCCAGGTGTTGGCCCGAGCTTAATATTTAATGGACAGATATAAGAGGTCGTATCAGTCTTCTCATCTTACGCTCAGCAAGCAAGTGAGAGAGCTTATTTTCCAATATTTTGGGAAAAACAAAATTTCAAGTTGTATTTATGAACAGAATGGTAATCAGTAGAACGCAGTCCTCTGTCAAAGCCAGACAGTCGCCTTAAATTCAATCATGCTGCACCAAAGTTCGCATACTTGTAGAAAGATATCAGTTCCCCACTAACATACATGCTTTTTAAATTCAAGATACATGAATTATTCAAATTGGGAAAATGTTTACGAAATGGAACCAAATCCTGGATCCACGCCAAAATGTAATAGTTTTTTCCTTCCACCAAGTATCGCAGAAATCCGTCCAGTTATTTTTGTGTAATCTTGGTCACAAACAAACAAACAAACAAACAAACAAACAAACAAACAAACAAACGGAGACAGATGAAAACACAACCTCTTTGGCAGCGATAAGTAGCGACTGAAATCAAAAGACTCAAACGTTTTCTGACAATATTTTCATCGATTGTCTACTGAGGCATATTTCTATGAAAACTTTACGTTAAATCCAAAATCTTAAAAGGTTGTTCCTTCCACACTGAATCTTTTCCGTTTGTTTGAAACAAAGATCACTGGTCCTTCTACTGGATATGTCTGAGAAACACAGAAAGGGAAAAACCTGTATGACAAATGTATATGCTATATGGAAATTATAATGCTACTGTGATGATGTGCTAATATAATATATTTAATCATTTTATAATGTTGTTTTTACCCTTTTCTCATCTGTTACTTCTTTTAATGTTGTATTTGTGCTCTAATGCTGTGATCTTCAAATTGCTTTTAACTGTTTTCTATTGTTTGCCTTCAATTTTTAACACGTAAAGCACCTTGTAACTGTGTTTTGAAAGTTGCTATATACATAAAGTTTATTATTATTAGCCTCACTCAATAGGTAAAATACACACTGTTAATATCATGGATGTTTGTCCTGTGATATCATAATACAATGTGGTGCTGGAGTCTGGTGGGTCAGTGACTGGTGGGATGTTACAGTATGTGTTTCCAGATCAGGAAACCCAAAGATTCCCAGACTTGTGGTTGGACTGTAAATGCTAAATGCTTCATAGGAACTTTTAGTAGCGTGATCCGCCCTTTCCAGAGCCTTTACTTTCATTGGAAGCTGTGGTCCCATCTTCCCATTCCCTTCTCCTTCTCACTTACAGTAACCACAGCAGGATGAGATTACACGATGAGCTGGCAGGCAGCCTCCCCTCTCACCCCACCCAGCTCCGAGCCTCTCCCTCTCTCCCTCTCTCCCTCTCTCTCTCCATCTCTTTCTGTCTTTCTTTCTTTCTCTCGCGTGGCCAGATTGGTACCATGAGCTCACGGCCCAGCTGGCCCTGGCAGGCTGTAGAGATAGATAGATAGATGGATGGATGGACGGTGTTGGGTGTCTCTAATCTAAGTATGTGTCACTCACTCGAGAAATGAGCTGCGCCCGAGCCACTGCTGCTGCTGCTGTTGCTCAACTCGCGGTGAGCTCACCCCACAGAGGCTGCGCGGTGAGCCAGCACAATATGCAACTTTCGGAACTTCTTAGATTTACTGTGCAGGGAATTTCTCATCGCTGCCGGGGGCCAGCACACACAAACATACTGAGGCGGCTGTTTGTGAAGAGTCTGTCAGTGTGACCTGACACGGGTGTTTTTTTGAGTTCGGCTGGGGTTGAGTTGATCTGAGGTAGCTGTGAATGCTGAGGAGTACACATGTACACACACACACACATGTACACACACACACACACACACACACACACCTGGGCACCTGGGATGACTGCACCACACCAAGAGGGATGAGATCACATGATCCAAACCTCTTAGTTCAGAAGTAATGATCGCGGTTGTCTTGTTGCAAAGCCTATAATCAAATGGAGTTAAACAGCTGTGTGAGACAAGCAGAGAACGACTAAAAACAAACACACACACACACACAAACAAACACACACACACACACACACAAACACACAAACACACACACACACACACACACACACACACACACACACTCTCCGACACACACTTATACACCTGACCTAAATTGTACTGATCTACTGTGTATGCTTGAGGGGGGGGGGGGGGGGGGGGGGGGCGGTTAGTGTGACACACACGCAGCAGGTCACAGCGGATGAGGTCATGACACCAACTTAACTGCTGTTAATGTGATATACCACCCTCGGTCCTCCGGTCAAAACCAATGAGACAATGGTCTTAAATATAGACGATCAGCCCGGCAGAGAGAATGCTGTTAAATTTGGAAGATAATCCGTCGACTATTTTTGCAGGATCCAGTCATTTGGATGTTTGTTTTTCAAATGTCTGCAGAAAATTGCCCTGGGATTGCATCAGGGTGTTTGTTCAGCAGCAGCAGAATGGATTGACTGGATGAAATGTGCGATTTCTGAGTGCAATGTCTCTACTATCGGCATCCACATAGGATTATGCTGACTTTTTATATCATGAAACTTTCACACAGCCACAGCAGTTTATGAACCAAATATTATACGAGCCACGATAGCATTGACCTTATGTAAACCTCAACAGCTAAACTTAGGTTGCATGATCCTGGCAACAGACATCTAACCTGATCCCACCTCCTGGCAGTTCACATGAAGTGAACAGCATCACATGCAAGATGCAAAATACTTGAAAACAACAGAGCGTATACAAGTGACAAGAATGTGATCCAAGTCCACAAGCAGCGATGTGCATTGATTGAATGAGACTGGGGCTTTGGGCTCGTGTCTTTCCAACATGCAATGTGGTAAGTGTAAAGTACAAAGGCTATTTCAGGACAAGCAGCTCAGAAAGTCTGCGTCTTAAGGTCTCACCTGGCTCCTTCGAGCACAGCAGAGAGCAGAAGAGGAAAAAAGGAGAAGATGAAAATAGCAAAGGTGCCAAATATAACGCAAAATACCTTAAAATAGAACTGCTCTGACTGAATTTGTATTTAATGAACGGAAAATCTGCATCTAATTTCTCACTCACACTCCTCCCTCCCACCCCCCCACCCCTGTCTGTGTCTGCGTCTGCATTCTGTGCATATTTTCTGTTTTGGATTTTCAGCCGTTCTGGCTGGGGTGCGGCGGGGCTAAGTGATTTGCCAAATATGGAGAGCAGCCTGTAACTTTGGCCGGGCCAACACATTACTGACATAGCTGAACTTATCCGTCCAATAGCACATGTACTCGAGGACATGCAAGGAACCCCCCCCCACCCTCGCATAGCCTGCAATCCTCGAGTGGACAGCAGCAGACCAGAGGGGACGGCTATAATAGAAACACAGGCCGGAGGAGGAGGAGGAGAAAAGCTGCCGTCCACACACACACATGATGGACATGTACAAATAAAACATAGACTGAAGTAAACTGTGCGATGAATGTTGGACTCGCTGCTCCCTCCTGGCATGCAGACGCAGAGGGCAGACGGGACGACGAGGTTGATTCAAGGATAGACACAGAGGGTGTAAAGAGAAAGAGACAGGATTGCATGGATGGTTTACATTCCAAATTCCATTGTGCTGATGTGAAAGACTATTTAAGGTTAAAACCAAGTAGGGGCGTAAATAGCAACACTCACTCTTATCCGTAGGGGCTGTTACATCCGAGGTATGCACACATGTGCTGCATACACAGAGAACGAGTTTGGTAGGATCTGGATTCTGTGCATGCAAATTGGTCATCAAAAAGAAAAGGGGAAATACTGAGCCCTGCGTTCTTATATGAAGGAGTCTCATAGTGTTTTTTTGTACATGAATTGAAAAGGCAGCCTAGAGAAAGAGGGCTAGTGAGACAGAGCGAGCAGAGTAAACAGTGTGACAGCCAGACTGCCTCTCTCCTCTCAGCGCACGTGCTAATTAGACTAGAGCCTGAGCAGAGTGCATGAGAGTGTGGATGAGTGAAGGAAAGCAGAAGATGAAGGGAGCAGACGAGGTAAAAAAAACAGATAGAGGAGTGAAGAGGAGGATCACCAGATGAAGGCCTTGTTTGCTTGCGCTTGTGCCGTCACTCGATTACAGGTCAGGGTTACAAGGGGAGCGAGGATGCAGCAGCTCCCCGCGTCAGCCCCTTTTTTCTCATGCACAAACAAGTTTATCAGAATAAGTGTGCACCTGGGTGTGTGTGAATGAGTAATTGCAGGTTGTGAATACTCTCAATGTGGACTGATACTCACACGAATACTGTGCAAGTCAAAGAGAAGAAAGACAAAGAAAAGCGTGTGGTAACTCCAGCATGTGAGTTAAACATCAAATTGGGCACAACATGTTTTCAGTTTTTGTGCACACATGTGCGGCTTAAATGTTTTCTTGGGAGTTGAAAACATGATCCTTGAACGGCTAAGGTCTTGCATAATAACGTAAGCGCTGGACTGACCACGTATCTTATCTCCCGGTGCCTCTACTACAACATCAGTATCCGAACACAGATCCACAGATCAAAACAAACAGCAGCTGGCTGCCGTGTTCACACTCTCTGCTTTTTACTGCCAGCTGCAAAGTGGAACAATGAGACTTCACACAGCTCATAAACATTCATTATGCAGGATTTTTTTTTCTTTTTACTTACAAAAACACTGAGGTGGATTCATGAGCAAAAACACAGAGAAGTGTCTTTCATGCACGAGGGAGCATTTCAAAGTTTGAACGCTGTAGCCGTGTGATGTGCTGCATTTCAATTGGAAATTCCTCCCAGAGGAATGGTGTGGAAGTGCTATTAGAATTTTGCATAGGGTGGAAAAAAAGGAGAGCGTATGTTTTTCAAGGTCTTTTCAAGGGAGTGATGCAATTGCCCCTCTTCCTTGCACTTGCCTTTTTTTTTTTTCTCAGTGCAACATACCATACTTAACCTGGTAACACACTGAGGCTGCATGGCAACAGCGGTACCACACATCCCGCCTCTTCTCCCACTGAGCCTGCTCGTCTGCATCACCCTGTGAAATCATATAACTGAAAAGCTTTTTACATCTAAACAAGATCCCATGTTTGGGGCGGGCGCATCATCGCTGATGAAAAACAAAAACAAGCTCTTTTTGTTTTTGCCACTGTTACTTAATCTGCAGGGATGGAGGGGAGAGAGGGGAGGGGCTGAGCTCCGAGGCTCAGGCACCGGCCAATCAGAGTGCAGGATTAGCCAGAGGCAGGCGTAAACAAGAGCTGTTGCTGTTGGTAACAGAAATCTGATTGGTTCCCCCGGAGTTGTTGCTCAATGGGATAGGTGTGTGAGTGTGAGGGTATTTTGATCACAGTTATGAATGTGTTGTTATGTTCTAATAATCAACTTATTGTTCTCTACCTCCCTTATGTTTTTACTTACTGAGGGGGATTTCATGGGCCAGCATCTGGGGTCATACCATAGTAAAAGGTCTGACCTGTTTTGATCCAGTCAGATTGCTGAATCTCCTGAACTTGGGTTACCTCTAGCTGGTGGCCTGGAGAGGAGAGGTCGTATTGCGATATCTGGGGCACAGAGGTAAACACACACACACTCACTCACACACACACACACACACACACACACACACACATACACACACACACACACACACACACACACGCACACACACACACAGCAGCAGAGAAGACTGGACATCCAGTAAAATGACGAGGGGGGGGAAGATGTGACGGAGGAGGACAGGTCACTGACACTGCTGTTGTACATCAAGCTCCTGCACCTGCTTTCTCACAGTGACATCAGCCTGTTGTTGTTATTGGTCGCAGCTCACCTTTTAAATATGCAGAATATCAAATCTAATATAATTATGCAGAATGTCACACATATCACAGCCTGTCTTCTAATCTCAGACGTGATGATTCCATGACACAACGACACATGAACAACATGCTCACAAAGGTAATGGAATAACATGCAACACCAGAGGTCAGCCGCCGTGTCCACAGAGTCACACTCTGTTTACCACAGAGTCAGGTGGAGCACACACTGTGCGGCACATGCCGGGTTTGTTTACATGCGGTTCCTTCCTGTAAGGGGCAGAGCCAAACACCCGGCATTCCCGTGTTGCTTTGGAAACAGGGCTCTCCCGGCAGCCAATGGGAGGGCGGGGATTATGACATGCGTGTTTGTGAATTAATCAAACAGTGGTATCTATCTGCCAGCGTGTTGACAGGGGAGAGGGGGGGAGAGATTTTGTAATCAGCTCACTCAAGGAAGAAAACACACTGGGCAGTAATACTAGAGTCAAACAAACACATGCTGCGAGGCCAATTAGAAATCAGCAGTTTAATCTCACAATGACGGACTATAAGGGTGTGTGTGTGTGTGTGTGTGTGTGTGTGTGTGTGTGTGTGTGTGTGTGTGTGTGTGTGTGTGTGTGTCTGCTTGTATTGAACACTGAACAAACTCCTCAAGATTGTTCTTTTTTTGTTGTTGTTGTAAAACATTTCCATCATTTTTATTTCTTGAATTTAGGGACCATAGGAAAGCTGTGTGCGTGCATGTTTGTGCACGAGCACCTGTCACACTAAAAGCAGTATGTGTTTTTGTACATGCATGTGCATGTGCGTCTGTTGTCCTCATGCAGCTGTTATTGTTATGACAGAGGTTGATTGCTGGTTCTGGCACCTGTTTCAAGTCCCTTTACCACCAGGAACTTGCGGTCTTCCCGTTAATACTTCATTTATCATCGTGAACACACACACACAGAAAACAAGGAAGCTCCGGTATCTCCCCAGTTGTAAAAATATGGCAAACGCACGCACACGAGAGCACAAACACAACTCATACCATACGTGGCGGTGAGAGGATTGCAAAGGGTCTAAGTGTGTGTGTTTGTGTGTTTTCTTGGTGCCTGTGTGTGTGTGAGTGCATATGAGTTGACGCCATGTGTTAACTGCCACACAGGATGCAGCTGCAAGTAAACACTATAGCTTCATAACAGTGGGAGTATGTGTGTGTACAGTGCATCTGCATGAGTGTGTTTTACAATTTAATTAAAATGTATATTCTTAAAACAGGCTTTCTTTGTCTTCTCTGTTAATCTTCTTTTCTCTCCGTCTAAACTCTGTGAGCAGCTCTTCAGCTGAACGTGCCCTCAGGGTGAGAGAGAGGTAATCTAATCAGTAATCCACGTTTTCTCCACGTGTGTGTGTGTGTGTGTGTGTGTGTGTGTGTGTGTGTGTGTGTTTATCCACACACACCCAACAAAGCAAGCAATCACATTTGCCTAATAACGTAAATGAGTGACAGTCCATGCATAGCAGCAATATGAACGTGTGAATGATATATTTGCTTGATGTCTTTATATACCGAAGCGATGAGGTGAAATGACTTTGGAGCCTGTGGAGTCGGGGATTCAGTGTCTTCCTCAAGGCAACTTCAAAAGCATGAGTGACAGGAGGGAGGTAAATACAATGGAAGAAAACTTTTCCCTCAGACGAACCTCGTCTTCTCTTGACTGGAGTCTGAATCCCGACTGGCTCCTTTGTCTCGTTCGAGCCGCAGAGTGCCAGACGGACAGTGTATGAAACAAAGAAAGGGTCTAGCCAACCACAACATCCTCTGCACACACTCCTCAGCTCTACCCAGCAACTACTGTACACCGACACTGCACCAATCTGTTTTCTGTTGCAAACAAACACAGGCATGCATGTGTGCTCCAAGACAAAAGATCCCACTTGTGTGTTTGTGTGTCAAAGGTTCGACCTTGAGTATGAAAGTGTGCGTCTGCCCTTTTGCATGCATGCCTCCTCAGATATTAGGAGGCTCTGCATCTGCTGTTGGTCTTTATTAAGTAATCATTCCTCGTACAGTATCGTGCACTGTTTTGGAGTGTGTGTGTGTGGGTGGTCACTAGTACGCAAACACACATGCGGGCTCAGTGTGGGCAAGATCTATCTGCAGCCCCAGAGTGAGGAGAACTCTCACTGACGTCTGACTGGGAAAAGTGACAAAGACGGACTTTGTTGCCTTTGTGGGCGAAGCGAGAGAAACCAGCCTTTGAGCGTCCCGCTCTGGTTACGTCTGCATGCACTTGTGTGTAGGCTGGTGGGTGGGTTTGTATACGAGCGCAGAGGAACTTTAATTCCTACGGCAAATTAAAGGGTTTCTCCGTTCGTAATCATGAGGTCACAATGCCACAATCCACCAGTGGATTTACCATGATGATTCTTTCCTTTTCTTTTCTTTTCTTTTCATTTCTTTCATTCTGTCTTTCTTTCTTTCTTTCTTTCTTTCTTTCTTTCTTTCTTTCTTTCTTTCTTTCTTTCTTTCTTTCTTTTATTCGTTCGTTCGTTCGTTCGTTCTTTCTTTCTTTCTTTCTGTCTTTCTTTCTGTCTTTCTTTCATTCTTTCTTTCTGGATTTCTCTATTTTTCATCCTACTTTTCTTATTTACCATGACTCCTTCTTCCTTCCCTCCCTTCTCATTTCTTTCATTCTTCCTTCCTTTCTTTCTCTCTGTCTTTCTTTCTACTCTTTGCACACCACCTACAACATATTTTATATGAATAATATCAGCGCATAATTTAAAGTGCAGTTTGCAGTTTCGGAGTTTCACTTCCTCTTGCCACCCATGCTGCAATCCTCCACCTTTCCCTGTCATGCAAGGACACCATATGTGTCTATATCTTGTGTGTGTGTGTGGGTGTGTGTGTGCAACCTCCAGCACGGTGCACACTATTTCAGCTCTTACACTTTTCTATCCTAGCAGCTGTCTCTCATTCAAATGAAATCGTCTTTTCTTTTGGCATAGATCCACAAAGAGTGAATGTCTCATCAAACTCACATAAATGCAGGCACGCATACACAAGTCCCCGAGGGCTTGTTTCTTTTGATCTTATTCAACCATAGACAGTACAGCAGGTGTGTGGCAGCCGTCAGGTGTGTGTGTGTGTATGTGTCATCAGCCATATGGCCTCCTAGCTGCTAACTACACACCTAACCCGCCTCATGCAGCCACTCGAGCAAATCTGCCTCCACACAAACACATGCTCGCTTTCACCCTGTCTCCAAAGCAGCTGCAGCATTAAGAAAAACGCTCCGGCTGGTGAAACACTCAACCAGGGGCAAATCACAGCAATCGCTAGGCTGCTGCTCCACCAATCGGACGGCTGCAGTGCTGAAGGCAATCAGCAGCTGAGCCAATCAGGGACAAAGACAGAGGGTGGACCAATCGCAGCAGGAGCCAGAAAGTGAAGCGGTTAGAGATAGAGATAAACCAATCACAGCGTCAAGACTGAATCCATTGATGTGTTGTTTTTGAAGCTCAGCTAAGAACTTTTCCTTTATAGTCAAACATGCAAGATCTGAATGCCCTTACTTTGTAATCCTAACTTTATAGCTATTAATACACAGGGAAATCACACACATGCACGCACGCACGCACGCACGCACGCACGCACGCACGCACGCACGCACGCACGCACACGCACGCATGCACACACACGCACGCACGCACGCACGCACGCACGCACACACACGCACACATGCACACATGCACAAGGTTGGTGTGTTCCAGAGCAAATCCCCCCATGTATTTTCCAGGATACTGAAACCCTGATAACAGATCAGGTCTGCTGCAGATGTTGCAAGATGATGAAATCCCACAAACAGGCAGAGCAAACAGTATGTCAGTGTTTTTCTGTTTTTTTAACAGACTGTGCTTTTAGACAGTTACCGTATTTCCACCCACACACGCTCCTTTGTTTGCTATCGGTCCGATAAGTGTGTCAGTGTGTTCATCCCGGGTCTTCCTAAAACCCTCTGACTTCATGGACAATAAAGCGGAGAGGCGTGTCATTGACACACGTGCTGCCAACTGTTGCTGAGACACAAAGCGAACATAAAAAGCCACTTTACTGACTGCGAGGGCCCCCCCTCCCCATGACCATGGCACACTCCAAAGTCATGAGCCACACACACTCCTATCCTAACTCCATTGTCCCAAATGAATGAGTAAGGTGTGTGTGGGTGGGGGGTAAGTGTGTGTGTGTATTTGAGGACAGCTGGCTCCCTGGCTCCATCAGTAGCAGCTGCCCCAGCTTCGGGCCCTCAGGGCGGAACAGTGCAGATTAGAGGGTGGTTGGGGTGGGGTGAAGTGTGTGCGTGTGTGTGTGTGTGTGTGTGTAGTGAGGGGACGTGTGGCCCAGTCTGGGGCCTTTGCACAGAATGAATAGAGGATAGGACCTCTCCCCCTCCTTTGTCCCACTCCCTGAGTCATTCGGTTTTTCATATAGCCTCTCCCTTTCTTTTTTCTCTTTCTTGTCATCCAAAAAAAACAAAAGGAGGTTTCATCTTAAACTAAATTAAGAATTAGGATTGCAGTGTAATTAGAGGGAAGACTAGGAGCAGTGAAAGAAGGGGAGACGGAGGGATAAACAGGAAGAGAGAGGCAGACAGGGAAAGCAGACAGTGACAGCCAGTCTAAGGGGCTAGACAGCGGGATGAAGACAGCGACAGGCATGGAGAGTTTCGAGTCCCCACTGGGTGCTGAGTGGGGGCCAGCTCTGGTGGCTTAGCAACAGCTGTTAGTCCTGTCTATAGGATATCTGAGCCAGGCCCTTTCAAAAATACAAGACTGTGATGAAGAATAGAGAGGCCACTTTTCTGCAGTGTGTGTGTGCAGAAGGGAAAGATAAAGAGCTTTTGAAATAGATGGGTGTGGATTTGTGCCAAGACATAAAGAGTGGCACACTTCACCCAAACGCCTCTGCAAATAAAAAGAGCATTCTGCCTGGACTCATATAGTATGAGGGGGGGCAGACAGACGCTCACGACCTCTAGAGCTTTTTATGGCCCTGTTTTCCTCCAAGCTGATGTTATTGAAACACAATGGCATCTCCAGGACCCAGTCGGAGTTTGTTGACCCAGAGGAGTCATTCAGAGCTGCACAAAAACAAGATATTGACACAGCAACCAAGTATGTGGAGACACATGCAAAGCTGTTAATCAAAAGCCCCGCTCTAGCGACATCCAGACTTTGCCTTGAACCATCGCGCAAAGTACACAGAGCTGAGGGTTAAAAGCCTTGAGTCACATGTTTGCAGAATGCAGGTAATTGAGATAAATTAAAGAAAGAGGGAGAGGTGAGACGAGTGCTAAAGTAAGAGATAGAATGACACATTACAAATAGCTTTTTAAAAGATCGCTAATGCAACACTGACCTTCAGAGAAAATTGTGCAAAACCTATCTGCTTTGTTCGGCTGTTTTCATCACATGCTAATGCAAGCCTGACTCCCAGCTGATTCTTGGATCTAAAATTCTCTTTACACCCTCCACACTCCTGTCCTCCTCCTCCTCCTCCTCCTCCTCCTCCGATCTCACATCCTCCACATGCAGCGCAAACCCACTGACCCCCGTTGCCACGGCAACACGTCAGTCATGATCCGGAGTGACAGCTCCATTCAGGTTGTCATTGTCTCCCATGACAAACGACGAGCAGCGCTTAATTAGGGTGTGGGGATGCCCCAGAAATCAGGGCGACGGTTGATTCAATTAAGGAGCCATTGTCTGCCCTTTGTTTATTACGCACACTGTCATTAGCTGCGATGCAAAAAGTCGTCTGTGTCCAAACATAACTTTGCCAGGAAAAGCAAATTGAGAACAATGCGTCTTTTTCTGGATTTTTGAAAATGTGTCACACGAGGGCACTTGATCCCGCGTGGCGAGCGAGATCGGGATAATGACTGCCCGTGAATGGTTCATTCAGAGGATGCCAGAGAATGTGTTGAAAGTTAAATTAACAGCAGCAACTGCCCGGGGAGTCTGAGCAGATACTGCACTCAGTCAGTCAGCTGAAAATGAGACGACTGGGGCCAGACGCACACGCCTGAAAACATCATCTTATCCCTCATGTTGATATCATCCTTCTATTTTAAGGGTTGCACCAAAGGACCTGTATCTGGTGAATATTCTTTTATGTGTCACTATTATTTAGTTTGCTTATACCAGCACACATGTTTTTTGCTTTATATCTCAACATCATTGCCATTTATGTTTTGGGATTTTGATGATAGAAGCAAGATTCTGAATGCATCGGTCGTTTAAGTTCGTTAAAAGCTGTATCCGCTGCAGGTAATCATCAGAAAACACAATAGTAAGAAAAGGTTAACCACAACCTCAGGTTTCAGGAAGCTCCGTGGGAACTACCTGTGTATTTGATCTAATCGGAAAATATCCAGCAGGTAATTACAAAGTAAACAGGACACAGTGTGTATTAATGTGTTTATTTGCAGGTTTTATTTGTACACAGAGGAAAACAGCTTCAGTCCAAGACCTTAGACTGAATGTTACAGTTTAGAGTCTCCAGTTAAAGGTAAGGTTGGTCATTTGTTTCTGAAGCACTTTTTTATCGTGTTTGTGAAATCCTCGTCTCGATAGACGTCAATAAAGTCAAACAAAAAAGGAAAAAAAGCCCAGACCGTAATAGACACAACCAAATATTTAATCTGGACAACATTAAATAATTGGTTGGTGTGTTTCTTATTGACCTAGAGACGATTGACTGGAGGTTAATGAGGAAACTTCCACTTAGCAGTTGACAGTCAGTGCACTTTATGTGTTTTGGGGGCATAGCTATGACGATGGTATGTATCAGTTGCAGTTTTTCAAAGTGTGGACTGCTCTTACTAGTTTTTCTAGAATTACCAACCCAAGCTTTCACCTAACCCCAATTGTATGGCAACCCAATTCAAACAGGAAACCTTGTTGCCTGGAGGCGACAGTGCTAACCACTTCACCACTGCGCCGCCCCAGTTTTCATTAATTATGTAAACGCTTGTAATAAAAACATTTTGTAACTGGAAATGTGCTTGAATGTGTTACATCAAAAGAAAATCATGAATCTATTGCATAATTTGTACAATACAAAACTTTTCTTTTACCCGCAGGCCTCCTCTGATGGTCCAATGAAAACAAATATGATTAATTGTCCTCTTTACAATAAATCACAAAATGACTGATAATTACAGACACATTAGGCTTTGATAAAAGATTAGACTGCAAGTACATTTCCATGCTGAGGGAACATATTCCACTGTAGCCGCCAGCGATGTCCCTATTTACCTGAGAGTGATTATTATCAAGCAGGAAGAAAGTGTACCAGCTGAATGTGGCGACCTTTAACACAGAGGAACTCGGGCACCTGGTCTGATCTCCTGACACACTCCACTGTTTCTACTACAACTTGTGGACTCGCTTACATGACAGCTTGGTTAGAGGGAGGAAAAAAACTTATGCATGCACCCACACACCTGTTCAAGCCAAATAAAGGACACGCTTCTGCTGTTGTGTATGTAAACACACACATATGGATGCTGAGTCTTGCACGTGTAGCCAGATGCGCGCTCCCTCCCTGCCGCTGCGGGGCGCTCTACCTGTTCTAATGGCGCACCAGTCATTAGGCGACGTCAGGCGTCCCGTATTTAAGGAGGCGGCCGTGTTTGGCTCGCACTCCTTCCGTTTCCGCTCCTCTCCGGTGGGTAGTGGATAGCGCGGAAGAGCAACCTCTGTAGCCGCGGCGTGGTTGTGCAACAGCCAGCGCCTCCTCTAATTTCCCCCCCTCGTACGCAGCGTGACTGACTGCTGGCGGGGGATCGCTCCGCCGGGGTACCTTCGGGGTGCAGTTGCGGGTCTGCTTTGTAAGTAACGTTGTCTGCCGTTTCTTGCTTCTCTTACCCAAGCTGACTGTTTATGTCATGCAACAGCTGGACTCATCTACGGCTGGGGGAGACTCCCACCCTCCGGGTTGCTGTGACGGTGCCTTGGCTTGCAGGGTGGTGCGTATGGCCCCATTATTCACCCAATTCAGTTGTTGTCATATTAATTATTAAATTTGTTTATTTCGCCCTCCTAGAGGCCCTGCTCCTTCGTCGGCCGTCATTGGCCACCACGTCTCAGACGGACCTGCTGTTTTGGCTTTACCGGAAATTGCACTATCCTAACTCACACCTTTAATGAACTGTGGCAGCTGATAGGAGCACGGCTCCACAGTTGGAGACTGCCCGGGCTCAGGACCAATTCTGTGTGTTCTTGGAGTATTGTCTCGTGCACTGTGGCTCTCCACGCTACACCTTCACGGCGCGTGGAGTGATCACCACAAAGGGACTTCTAGTTTTTTAGCAACCTTTTAAATACTGTTTATATTGGTTGGTATTTCGTTGTTGTTTTGTTGTTTCCACGCGGACATGTTTTAATTATTCTTTTATTGTTGGTCAGGTGCTGTGGGCCTGAGGCGGCGACCCAATTCCTGGTGGCGGGGTTTTCTTCACAACCCGTTTTGTTGGTTTGCTGTGTCAGGGGTGGCGAGTTTATTAATCCTTCCCCTTTTTCTTTGGTTGTCGCCGCGGTAAGTCCCAGCCCTGTCCCTGTGTTGCTCATGTCAAGCGTTGTATTGCCTGTTGATTGGTGTTCTGTTTGTTTTCATTTTGTTTGTTGATTTATGCATTTATTTGGTTATATTAAAGTTCTTTGTTTATTAGTTAAACACGTCTCTTGCCCCGTGATTTAAACGAACCTGTGCTGCTGCACTTACAATAGTTGAGTTATTTCCTGGAGGTGAAATTCCCCAGGTGGCGTTGTGGCAACCTATCACTATCCCCGCTTTCCCACCTCGCTACACACGGGGCGTAAACACAAACAGAATATACTTTCATGAGTATCTTTGCCATTGTACCTCCCTATCTGCACTGTTTGCACCTACAACAGCACATGTTGCTGCATGGCCGATAACAATCTGTCGACCTCACTATCTTTACTTCGTACCTGCATCTACCTGTCGAAGCGCTCACTCGCCAAGCCATCAATGGCCTGCCTGTCTGCAGTCGCTTAAAGCTCCCGATTTACCCAGACAAGCGGATAGAGACCACGGCCGTGTATTTACAGCAACAGAGTGGGTAATTGCAGTTGGAGGGAGAACCTGTCTTTCCGGTACACCACTCTGTCTGTGCAGTCGTCATTCCGCCATCATCGCTTTGTGTACCCACATGGCTGCTTGTGTGCTGACTGGCTGATCTAATCGGCGTCATTCAACTGTTGAACACCCTGAGGACGTAATTCATGACCTCATGGGCGGAGGAGACACTTTTCAAAACGCTATGAGGTTATTGTGTTTACAAAGGTGTGTATGTCCTTTCGGAAGCATTTGGAACACACACACACAATAGACTTTTCTTTCCCTGTATCACACATGGACGTTTTAGACTTGCTATGGGAATATATGAGCACTCCCAGTCTGCATTATTATGACACTGAGTAAATAAATAGATTGATTATTTCCTCAGGGTGACTGACGTACTGAAATATAAAGTTTAATCCATGCATATATTTATTCGTGTGCACTCTAACAACTAATCCTGAAAAAATCTGAAACAAAATCGTACAATTTATTTATTTTCCCCTTTGTTTCACCAGATGACATCAAGCTATAATTGCCACCTTTACTTGTTAAACACTGGGGGGAAAAAACAGTCTGAATCTGTTTTCCTAAACTCGCAGGCATCACTAAGGAGGAGCCAACAGACGGAACAGAACACACGCTTACGCACACACAACACAAAGTTGACACGCAAGCAAGTTTGCAGTGGCTTGAGGCAGCGATTAAGTCTTGTCATTAAACTCTTTACCTGAAGACTGCCGCAGCAAAGACAGGTGTGTGTGTGTGTGTGATGGGCATGAATGTTTGGTGCAAACACCAGACAGCATATACCCAGCTGTGCATATAAACCCTATGTTATAATCAATACAGTCAAAATGTTTAAACTATGTAAATAATGTGTGAGGTGGGCGGCGGCTGTATTCACTGACTCATGTCTCTCTACTGAAACTAGGATGGCACTCGGTACAGAGCCCAACAATCCCCTTAAATTCAATCAAGCTGCACCGAATGGCACAAACTCATAGATACCAGTTCCCCAAATGTTAAAAAAAGCTGTTATAGAAAGTGAAAAAAAGATTCTCGAACTGGATCCGCAACAACATTTAATGGGTTCTTCCCTGATCTCTATAAACAGATTCTACATGTGAATATGCAAAATCTGTAGATGAGGGACACGGTTTAGATTTTTACTTCCTGTCTTTGTCCCATTTCCGGGCCTTGTGATCATGTGCACCTGTCCCAATGTGTCCTACCTGTGTTTAATTATCACTGCCTCCCTTTTCCTTTGTGTCAGTTTGTCTGTTTATGAACGTTTAATTTATGAATGTATCTGTTTCTGCCGAACTCCTGCCACCAGAGACCGTGAGCCTGTTTTGTTTTGTCTTATCACATTAAATTCATGTTCATCAACCAAACATATGCACCTGCATTTGCATCATCTTAGTCAAACCCTCACAGTAACGTTTGACTAATGTGGCCAGTAAACAGTAAATGGAAGAGTCTAAACCAGAAGCTCCACATTTTGGGCCGTTGCCCTTAGAGGCTAATTCCTCCTTCAGGTGATAGCCCATGGGCTCCGACATAGTTCTTCCCTGACACATATCACCTCCTCCAGGTTTCATGGAAATCCGTTCAGTTGTTTTGTGCAATCTTGCTGACAAACCAACAAAGAGGTGGACAGAGGTGAAATGATAAGCTCCTCTGCGGAGGTAACTATACTTTCTGGGTCAAGATGATTTCAAAAATAGCATCGAGAGGCCACAGTAATCTCTCGTGCCACCACGAGAGATTATGCTGGGCCTTAGGTATGGAATGTTTTGTTTTCTCTGCCATATCTAAGAAACACTCAGAATTTCTCAGATACGGTTCAGGTCAGAGTGTGAAACTTGGCCTCCGCACTGGCACCCGTTCACACCCAAGTAACAGTCCACTCAACCTGCCCTCGCCAGCTCCCGAGCCCCATGGAGGAAGCTAAGATAGAAGAGAGAAGAGGTGAAAGATCAGCTCCACGCTCCAGTGTGACATGAGGCTGTCCGGGAGCCACACTAATCCTCCAGCCAAAGAGGGGGTGGGGGGGATTCCAGTGGTCTTTACCCTTTAGATGGGTTCGTAACCTGCTTCAGGGAAAAGGACTGAAGAGAAGAGAGAAGGTGAGATGTTAGATACCTGTGTGTGAAATTTGGTCTTCACAGAAAAGGGAGAAAAGACTAAATGCTTAATATCGCATGTGTGTGTATAAGTATGTGTGTGTATAAGTGTGTATAAGTGTGTGTGTGTGTGTGTACACACACATTTTTGTTACCCCTTTAGGACCTTTTCCAGCATAAACACTGACTTTGTCATGACCAGTTGACATCATGGGGACCAAAGTCTGGTCCTTATAAGGCAAGCAAAATAAACATATGTAAAGTTTGGGATAATTAAGCCCGAAACAGGTTTAGGTTTAGGTTTAGGTGAGTGTTAAATTTAGATTTGGGTTGGGTTTAGGTTTGGGGTCAAGGTTAGGTTATTGTATTGGTTAGATTTAGGTTTAGGTTGTCCAGGATTTGATAAGGTTTACGATTAGGGTTAGGGTTAGGGTAAGGCAGGAAACTAATGTAAGTCAATGTATTGTCCTATAAACTTGTGTCTGTGTGTGTGGGGGTGGTGGTGGTGGTGTGTGTGTGTGTGTGTGTGTGTGTGTGTGTGGGGTGGGGTGGGGTTGGGGTGGGGGGGGGGGGGGTGTTGTGTGTGTGTGCTATCAGCAGGTGCCAGGAAAAAGCAACGTTAGGTTAGTTCCAGAGAAGAGACAGGAAAGTCCGAGATGACTCACCTCGCTGTCACTGTTAGAAAATAGAGGGACCAGCAGGGAAAAGAGGGGAAAAGAAAGAAAGACAGACAGACAGCTGGAGGAGAAGAAAGCAGACAGGCTGCATGCTCTCTGTTGTGTTTGACAGTCCAGGTATTATAAGCTGTGTTCATGTTTGCTGTCAGCTTTCACCATCCTGCCTGCTGCTGGGAGCAACCTCACTGCAAGTGCTTTTTCTCTCCCTCCTTTTCTTTTCTTTGTTAAGCAGAAGAGCGTAAGATGTTGGAGAGCTTTGAAGTCTGAAACACAGAGGGGGGGAAAAAAGGATCTCGAGATGAACAAATGCTTTGATCATATGTCGGGGAGTTTTGGTCTTTGTGAAAGAGATGAGTGAGTTAAAGTAACTCCAGCAATCTGCTGTCATCTAAGTCCAAACCAGCAGCATACAGTGCTTTTGTCTCAGGCACTGACTCTGTCATTGAATCACTTTTGGATGTAGATTAGTTGATGCATTCGAGTTTTGGAAGATCTGCTCTGAGTGAAGCAACAACAAAGAGATAGAGAGTAATCCTTTATCAAATGATACATTTACTGGGGGATTAATCACTTTGGGAGGAGGAGATAAACTCAACCTCTCTAAATACCCCTCCACCGCACAAAGCCCAAATGATCTTAAGGCAGAGTCATTGCTGCATCATCGCACATTAAGAGCCTCCTTTGAGCAGCCAAATATTATTCTAAGATGTTTTTTTTTCTCTGTTGCATGGGCTTTAACTTAAAACACTTAATGTCGTTAGTGTAAACACATTAAAAGCAGACAACTCACTGAAGTGGGATTTTTATTGCTCTGCCAAAAACGCAAAGTCACTTTGATGTGATCATCATCAGTGAACACGTTGAACTCAAACTCCATCTAACACGAGCCACACATCACCTCTCTCAGCGGAGCAGAATTTACCTACATCCTGTTTTCTTGTACCGGCCAGCTGTGTGAAGAGAGGGGGAATGAGCTGCTGCAGACAGGCACAGAATGATGGTGATGAACTCACAGTGTAGAAATACATCACAGAGTATTAGAGGGGGAAACAAATCTAAGAATGAAGTCATAAAATTAAGAAAAAATAATAATTTTATGAGAATAAATCTGTAATATTGTAAGAATAAAGTTGTAATATTGCAATAATAAAGTTGTAATAGTACAAGTAAAAAGTCCAATGTGTCTAAAACTAGCCTTAAAATGAGCCATGAATATGTGCATAGCTAAGACTTAAACTTGAGGCTTGATCCCACCATTTTTTCTCTTGTTAAAACCATGTGTCTTTGGAGTTACACTGTTCTCTTGGACGATGATAAAACAAAGACATTTCAGACCTAAAGCACCAACGGTTTTGTAAGTAAAGACAGATAAATGTTTCATATTGTCTGGTGTGAGAGGGAAGTCTAAGCTGAATATTTCATGAGAGCAGGTGAACAGTATATGAGCACCCTTTGGGCTTGAGAGTTATCCGAAACCAACAGTCACTAGAATGACTGCATAAAAAAATGTCCATTTAGAACTTCTGTTGGGAACCTGATGCATAATCTTATACCACAATCTGTGCTCTTCATCCAATGCTCAATACGTTCCTTAATGGAAGAGTGTTGACAATATGCACTAGTCAGAGTTCTCAGTCACACCACTAGGATGTCAATCTCAGATCAGTGGAAACAATGTTGAGCCAACTCTGATGGCTCGGACACTATTTCCCTTAAAGTCAACACAAATAATGCAAAAAGGTAAAAGTCCACGAAGCACTTTACTCAGTGCTGCTCCTGATGGTTGGAAGTTATACTGCAACAGATTTAAGACGTGGGCTGTATCCCAATTCAGGGACTTGGTCTATGAAGGTGTGACCACAAAGAAAAAAAACTGAAATGAGATGGTCTGGTCAACGGAGGAGTTCCAGCTTTTTCCCGCCATTACCGTTCCATCGTTAGCTACTTTGAGCGCATAGCTAGCTTGTTAGCTTTGGCAATGGCCTGAAAAGGATCCAAATGTTGGCTCCTTTGCTTTTTTGGGAATGTAAGAATGCATTTGACATTTGAAGGAGCCTTGAGGATGGGACAGCCTTGTAGCGTTGATGTGATGCAATTGGTCTTCAGATGCATCCTCTGAAGGACATGGCCCCTGAATTGCAACATGGTCATAGCCTGTTACAGTGGCTCTGCAAGATTAAGCAGTTACAGTCCCTATGGAATGGAGTTAGCTGTTTGATTCTGCATTTTGTAGCAGCTCAACATGGAAAGCCATGAGGAGAGCCTGCTCTCTATTGTGGACGACTTCTCACCACTGCCTTCTTTGTCATTTAATGTAAATAAACTTATTCATTTGTGTCCAGAGAAGGTATAGAGAAGAACATTTGTTCAATACTTCTTTATAACTTGGTGCCTTTTTAGTTAAGTGAGAACAACCTGGATTCTTCGTGTAGCCATGTATGTAACATGAGGGAAGATCAGGGGTCAAAGGAGCAATGAGGGAGAATCAGGTTGAATATGAATACTTTTAGGTGAAATCAGGTCATAAAGTGCTCGTGAGCAGCGTCTCTTGAACAATGTTTACGCTGTGTAACCACAGTTGTGTGACCACAGGCAGACGGAGAGCCTGTTGAAGTGCGGTGCTTGTGTGAGACAGCGCTGCATCAAACATCCCACATCGCCCCGCACGTCCTTTCTCTCAGTCACCTGCATTTAATTCCTCAATGGTAGCATGCCTGTTTGATGTGGCTGCCAGACCAGGCTGTAAACTAGGCCGAGGGAAAGGAGGACATGGGGGAAGTTGAGTCCAGCTGAGTACATATAAGTGAAGTCCACATCCAGCTGCAGAGTGAGTAAGCTGCTGAGAAAAAGAACTCGGAAATAACAAGTGCACTGTAAATCCTTATATTAACACGGCCTCTCTGTAAACTCACTTTACCTCCTCATATATTCTGCCTCTGCACTGGAGAGTTCTCCTCAGTGCAACGGTGTTGTGCTCATTCCTGTAAACAGAGATCCGACTCACTGCCCAGCAGTGGTCCAATGAGGATACGGTTACTTTCTAAGTAGTACTCAGTGTCTGTTGCTTTCCAAGTAGAACAGGCTGTCTCCCTCCTTTCCAGTGCGAGGAAGAAAAGAAACAAAATGTTCCCATCAAATAAAAACCTCAGAAGTTCGGTTGTTGTTCAGTGTTTGTTTATGTTAGCGTTTATGCAACTGTTACCTGCTGAGGTGTTTTGCTGACAAAGGTCCGACCAATGCACTCTGTGGTGCGCGTTGTTAAATTCCTCACTTTCTGCACTTTTGGAAGAACACAGACATTAGCGAAAACATTAGATAAGTTATCCGAAAGCTTATATCAGAGCAGTCTTCTGAGGGCACAAGAAGAGAAGCTCTCTCCAGGAAACCTCAGCACACGCACCTCTGAATCATAGCTGCAAGAACGTTTCTGCAGCGAGTCTGTCACCTCACAGAGGGGAGAGAGCAGGAGGAGAGTCAGTGAGCCAACAAAAACCAAGTCCTTCTCTTTAATTTTTACTCTAATTCAAATGCGAAATGCAAATAAAGTCAGCACAGTACTTCCATTGATAATTCACTCCGAATATTATATTCACTTAACAGCACGATGGCCTCATTTAATCTCCAGTGTTGTGCTATGCCTCCTCTCATCCTCCTCCCCCACATCAATCAACTCACTAACCCCTCTGTGCGGGGTCTCTGGGGGACCTACTGTGAGGCAGCAGTCAGTGGTAAAGTTTCATAAATACAGACACACTTGTGGTGACAGATTTCCACTTTGCCCGTTCTCTCTTTTCCTGACGTATCCAGACACATGTGGTCATGAGCACCAGAAACGGGCCGAGGGATGAATGGTGCATACATGGATCCAGATTTATGTTTAAGATCTAAAAGGGGGCACTTTGCCGCCTCTCCCTTCTTTTTTTCTTTTCTCTCGCCCTCCTTGCTTATCAGGTCTTACGAGCCACAGCAGCTGGCCCCACGCGCATAAAATCTTCAAATCCACGCTGGACAGGTAGTGCCACATGTGTGGAATTAAAAGCCTCTCGCAGGGCTCGGTCTCGGGTTACCAGCTGCACGCGACAGCTGCCTGAAAAGGGATCTGGTTTCTGTAGGGTTTTGTACAGTTGGTGATAGATGTGCAGTAAAACGCAGGAATTGTTAACCCCCCGGCCCTCACCCCCTTCCACAGGCCTCCTAGTGAGTGAAGGAGAGTTTGACTGTCAGGGACAGGAGGAGCATTATCTGACCCCCATGAACTCAACAACTTGCTTTACACAGAGAAAGAAATGCTGGTAATGATGCTGTAATGTTTGCACTTATCACATTCAAATGAATAAACCTCACAAAACAATTTATTGGTACTTCGAGGATATGTTCGAGGATATGATATGTTCTTTAAGTTCTGTAGTGAAGACGGAAGGTGCTGCAAATAACATACCAGGCACATGAGCTATTCTCTGTGCTGCAGTCATGTTCATCTGTTATGAACACAATAGACACAGGCAGTTTAATCTCCTCTTCACACAGACTGAGTGTCTGTACAGACTGTGAGTCCCTGGCCTTCCCTTTAACAACAACGCAGCTCTGAGGCGCTTGGAGAATAGACCCTTGTCTAAGAATACTGGCCTGCTTCTAAGATAATGGCTGATTCATACGGGGGCACGGGCGAGCGGTGAGGGTTTATGTGAGGAGAAGTCAGACGTGTGATGTTGTACTGTACTGACATGCTGTTGTATCTGTGTTTCAGGGGAAAATACAGATACTGCCTTAGGCAGATGATGTCATGTTTCCTTGCCTATGTCTACTTATGAATTGGTTACTATCCTCTGCGGTTTATCTGAGGAAGGTATGTCGCCGGGTGAAGAGTGAACGCTTGTCTTCAGGTCTCTTAGATAAAAAGTGATACACAACAGCTTTTTTGTTGTGGAAGCACTTATCACACACGTAGGTTTGTGTATCATACGAAAACAAACTCCTTTATCCCTCAAATTGTAAAAATATGAATCAACTTATCTGCTGGAGGATGTTATGTCTGTTTGTCTTTTCACAGGATTATGCAAAAACTACAAAACCGATTTTCTTGAAGCTTGGTGGGAGGCTGAGGTGTGGACCAAGGAAGAACCCATTCATATTTCTTTGCAATTCATTTAGCGATAAGGGATAAAGCATTTTTAATCTTTAAAACTATTGTTTTCAAGAAATAATGCAAATATATTTATAAAAATGTGTATTTTGTAAATTTGTAAATGTATTTGTACAGGGCTAAAATGTGGTGACGAAAAAATTTAACACAACTCAAACTGTGATGTTTCCTTAATCCAACCATTTTGCTTTTGTTTCTAAGCCTGAACCAAATCTCAACCATAGTGCTGTCACACTAAAAAAAAAAAAAAAATTAAATAACAAAATCGTTTCTTTTAAATGGCTTCATTTTAGAAAGTGTCAATTCATGACGACCTGTCCGGACTGAGCTCTCACTTCCTGTTTTATTTAGCTTTTCCCTCTCTCTGTTCACTTCCTCCCATTCTTCAGTTTCCTGCATCACCACTCCTGCAGCTCATCACCAGTCAGTCACCCAGTATATATACACCTGCTCACACACATTCCTCCTCCACATTGTCTCTGTGCTTCAAGTCGAGCTTTCCAGCATTCATGCCCTTCTATGAACCTGTTTTTGTTTCCGAGACGGCCTGTGCTATGTAAGTTCTGCTGCCTTGTTCTGGTTTTCTGACTTTTTGCTTTTGGAATGTGTGGGTTTTTGCCTGTGGATTCCCTGTAACCTTTGCATCGCTGACTGTTGTCCCGTGTATGACCCTGTATTAAAACTGAGACTGATTTAAACTTTAACTTTTGTCTGATTCCTGCATTTGAGTCATGTTGTCATCGCAGTGTCTCCAGGAGTCACCCCCAACTTAAAAAAAAAAAAGAACCTGCAGTGACTTCAGTTGATTTCAGTGGATCCCCTCTGGGGTGTGACTCTTGGCTGGAAAACCAGACCAATCAAGTAGCTTTTTGTGCTCGAGGAATTGGTAACGCCTTCTAATTTACAACCTACGTGAAGGTTGTTGAGACGCAGAGGTCTGTTAAATCTGCTTGGACAAAAAACAGCTACAATATCACAGCTCTTCTCTGAATCTATAGTCCGTTTACATTCCTGTGTCTCTGCACTACATCACCTTCACCACGAATTATTGACGGGTTAAGAGTAGCTAAAAGAAATAGATGAAGCCTTCCCAGATAATTGAGTTTTTATGACACAGTGGACCACACAACGTCAGAGGAATGTTTGTTCTGAATGGAAACCATCTAGGAATGTGGTATCTAGTTGTTATCCATCCATGGATCGTGAGCAGGAAAGAACAATACGTCTGAGTGATAAAACCATTAAATGCATATCTGTGACACACAAAATCCATATAGAAAATAAGCTAAATGTTTTACAATCTATTTAATAAAAATGTGCAAAGTTTATACATCATAAGTTACAAACTTTTGATTTAAAAGTTGATATGTCATAGCTGATTTTTCAAGTCAGGGCAGAGAGATGTAGAATTTGAGGCAATAACATCACAAGACCAAGAAGGCACACTAAGAAAACAGCATGACACATGTGGTTTGAGGTGACCTGGCTTGCTTGTGTGCACCTGTTGTGACATTGCACCTCAGGGGCAGCTGTGGATCAGCGCTTCCTTAACATGTAAGAGTGGAGTTTACATGATATAATGTGTGGATTCCCCCATTTGTTACTGAAAAACACCTTGAACCAAGCTGTGCGTGGGGCTTTAGAGACGGCCGGTCCTGTGTTGCGGTGGTCTAACCAATGATTCACACCTGGGATGGCAGGTGAATGCAGCCAGCTGACATGCAGCCAGCTGACATGCAGCCAGCTGACATGCGCCAGCCGCACAGATCTGATGATCACAACAGAGTACATGTTTTGTTTGCAGAGCACCATTTGACTGTGTGATGCAGGGTTGTGTAACTTCACGGGAGCACGAGGACACGTCGTGGTGTTTGTGTGGCAGGGTGCTCAGCCTCTGGATCTGTATAGCAACGCAGAGGAGGAAATCTGAAGTGTCACATGGCATCTGCACAGGGAAACGCTGTTCCATTGTTGCATGTAACCACTTCCCTGATGTGCATAATCTCACATCAGCTGGAGGAAAGAAGGAGTGAGAGGTTGATTGTGTGGCCACAGGCTGAGCTTTATTTCCAAACAGTTGGGAGTAACTGCATTATCAGAAATATTGGAAAGCGAGTGATAAACACGTAGACCTGTTAACGTCCCCTGTAGTGCGGCTGCTGACTCTCCTGCCTGCGACATTTGCAGAAAACTCCCCTGCTGATGAATATCTGCATCAGCTTTTCACAGAATGAGCTGCTGTTTTTTATTATCTTAACCATGACCCAACCATGACCCTGTATACTGCCTGAGGTGTTACAAGTCACACTATAGAATACAATCCACAGCAAATAATCTGTTTTCTCAGATTTCAGGAAAGAAATGTTCTTTTAAAATACTTCAAAATGGACAGGATGCACACACTGTAATATGCTATCAATTTAAACCGCCATGGTGAGCTACAAATCATGAGTTATCTGATTACAATGATGTAAATAGAAGGTCTACTGATATTGGTTCCTTATTGCAGAAAATTCTACAAATGAGGAAGAGCAATTACAAAAAGTCACAGTTATTTCCGGGGGCCGACGATGATGTGAAACTTCAGCAGTAGTTTTAAGTTGTTACCCATGTTGCATTTAAGGAAGTGAACGTGGACGTCTACGTCATCGTTTCCAAATGTCTGTTTCTGTTCATCCAGACTAAAAGGCAACCCCAAAGTAAAAAAAAACTAAAGCGGGGGCCAGTTTTCAAAAACAATTTATGTAGTTTATTTTTTGTGCTTCTCTATGGATGTCTTGGTTGGTAAAATGTAATCTATAGCAACGCTCCTTCCCACATATTTAGAAATAACATGCTTTTCATTTTTGTTCTTGCTCTGATCACAGGGCAAAAATTGTGCCACCCATTGTTACCAAAGAACATTTGACCACAAAACATCCATGTGTACCTCATTCAGACTGAGGCTCTTTGTGCTTGCTGGAGAGCTGGTTTGTGTCTTTGCTTGGCTCTGTGTAATGTCTTGTTTCTTTTCTTTTTGCAATAGGCCTGGAAACAGAATGTGGGGCAAAACCATCAGTCTCCAAGCAGATAGTTCTACAGATCCAGGCCAACGATTGTCCCCGTCCTGTCACAAGCAGAGAAAAACCTCAGATAAATGAGGAGCAACCACTCGACCTGAGCGTGTTCAGGCTGTACTTTAGTCTTTTTTTTTTTAGCAGAGCTGCAGCAATGGGTGCAAAAAATACATGGCCTGATTACTGATATGTCTATTGCTTGCATTGCTTTGTACACTTTGCTTGTTTTTCATTAATAAATCGCAGATGCATGCAGAATTCAGCTGTAGAAGATCAAATGTATTAGTGGTTGCAGTTCTGTCGTAAAGTCCTGATTCATACACACGTGCTTATGTTGGTTTAAAAAAGAACCTGCCCCAGGAAAACTTTACACTGTTTTGTTGTTGTACAGTCATGGAAAACATCTGTTGTGTAAAAATAGAGAGAAAAGCATGAATCTAAAGTGACAGATCTGTGAATTAAATGGATTTGTTAATATAGAACCACCGAGCGAATAAAAAGGAACACGTCACAGGTACATGTGTAATTCCAGTGACTCAGCTGCACCAGGCTGTGTGCTGCTTCCTGATCTTTCCCCTGATTCTGCTTCAGGGGAAAAACAAATGTGTATTATAGAAAAAGAATCTGTTTTAGGGTTGTTTTATTTTTTCCTATGAATGAGACAATGTCACGGAGATATTTATGTCTCTTTGGGGGAGTTTGAAGGGAAATTATAAAGGAAAATAGTTCAGCTTTGCTTATTAGATGTTAAAGGGAAATATAGCGTCTGCATCGGTAAGGTTTATAAATAAAAGCCACAATTTTGGACTTTGGCTCCCCCGGTGGCTGCATCAAGAAATGCAGTGTGGCTGATTCACGTGATTTTCTCAAACAAACTATCCTCTATAAACAACCATTACAACAAATTTCCTTTTATAACAACTTATTCCAATGATGAATCTTGCATATAACATTGATACTGGTTGACATTTTTCTCTTCTACCTGCAAGATAGAAGCATGTGCATGATCCTTTCGAGTCATAATGTCGAAAACATGCATCGAACCATATTTTTGTGATCTGAGTATCTCACCATGTCTAAAGCTGTAGGTAAACAGGACGTGGATTAAAAAATCACTAACAATGCTACAGTGTAATCTGACATTGTATTCAACTTGATCAACTTGGCCTTATCTAACCAGACACAGAGAAACTGGTTTATAGACAATACTGTTTCTGTACCTGAGGATACACAGAAACTAGAGTTTTTGAAAATCTTTGGAAGACATTTGTAAAAATCTCCATTTTAGTGTCTTAACACTGCATTTGTGGACGAGAGGTCCAAAGGGAGATGAAAAAGTTTGTTTTGCTACATATCCCTATTAGTGTGGACAGGATTGCAACATTAATGCGTTTGTCTTTTATGCTGTAAATATATCATAAACACACCATAACTCCTAAATCTGTAAGTAAAACAGGCAACAGGCTCTTGGACTATTTCATTTCACATGATCTTCTGTTACACGCACACACGATCCAACAAACAACACCCTTATTCTGTGCTGCTACTCCTACTGCACTCCCACATGAAGCTCCCACTGGCCTCCACTTCTCCTTTGTCGTGCCCACTGCATTCTGCCTCATCTTGCAGTCATACCGCCGAACCACACAGTCAGCACCACAGGACAGCTCAGCCTCTCAGCCCGGCACAGTGACGATCCCTGTCCAGCACCACCTCAATAACATGACTCTCATATGCTTAAATTAGTCTTGTGGTCCCACATGACAGCCCCACAGAGGCAACTGCAAAGACACTGCCAGTACTCAATGTATTAAATGACAGATTTATATCGTTTATGTTAATATGGTTTTATTGGGAAATGTTGTTCTTACGTAATCCTCTCTAAAAGGCCTTTTGTTTTCCGTAGAGTTTTACAGTATAACGCAGGAGGTGAAGTAAGAAGAGGAAGAAAAGGAGGAGGGGGAGTGTGAGAACCTGTCAGCAAATAAACTCTGTATGTGTGGGGGATATTATTTCTCCTTCTTGTGGGGGGTCACTCTTACCCCCTGCAAACACCAAACTGTGAACAAGGCCCACTCCTTGTGCTGGACTCCCTCCAGACAGCCTTGGAATCAGAACAGTTCTGGGTCCAGAGGATCGGCTCTCTGACGTAGAAAGGGTCGTAATGCTAATCAAGGCCTTCACCAGCTGATTATCCAGAGGACACGGTCAGCTCCTCTGTGGGGCCCACACAGGGACACCGGGTCCAGCACTGTGGGGAGAATGTACACAATAAAGTCATCATTTGTACACATGCACAAACACACACACACACACACACCCACACACACACACACACACGCACACAGAGTGGGATTTGCCTCTGGCCTACAGTGGGGGGTGTTCCCTTTACAGATGTGTTTGATGTTCTCTGTTGCCTTTTGTTGCATCAGCACAAGGACGTCTTTGTGTGCCTGGTGCACAGTGCTGCACAGTACCAGCGGAGTCTGGACTGAGGGATCAGCAGTGTCTTGGTCCGCAGGGCCTATGTAGGGCGATGTAATCTGGGTCACATGAGGAGATTATACTTAATGTGAGTTCAGGACCCAGCCACTGACTCTGTCACCTACTGCTTTCTGCACAATAGTCCGGCTCCCTGGGATCACACCTGCTAATGACCCTATATGGATGTTTACTTCTGCAGAACACGAAGGTGCTAAATGCATCCATGTAGTTTCATGAAAAGAAATGCATATCTCAGTGGTGGATGTATATCATTTTAATTTTAGTCTTTTTCCTTGAAATGAGCCTAAACCTTTAAATTGACAGTATTAGTAATGAAATTCACTTTTTAGTGAAAAAGCAAAACTAAACTAGATTTGGCAACAGCCCAATTAAATTGAATCTTCACCAAAGTGCACAAGCTCATATCTGACCCCTAAATATACCAGATTTTTTTTCATGAAGCTTCATGCATTATTACAGCTCAGCTGTAGTTGAGAAGCCTTTTCCAGCTACTGAGCCCCACCCACATGCTGACAGGATTGGTTTCTCAGGTTTGTGACATCACAAACCCTGGTTGTTGAAATCCGTTTATTTAAGGCTGGCATTCGTTTTCTGGAAATAGTCGTGGCGATGACTTCATGCTTTATCACACAAAATGTGTCTTTTATCATATCAAAGGGCACAAGGCGGTCATTAACATGTTTGAAACTTTATCTTGGCCAGGGGGGACTTTGAAAGAAAGTGAAAACAAATTCCTGGATCCACTGCTTTTTCTCCAGATCAACACCAAAAGGGAATGGGTTCCTTTTTGGCCCATGTCCCATTCTTCCACCAAGTTTCAGGGAAATCCATTGAGTTGTTTTTTCCATAACCCTGCTGACTAACAAATTAAACGTCCAAAGGACAGGGAGTGAAAACCTATCCTCTTTGGCTGAGGTAACAGATATTAAGTTTTAAGAATAAAGTGATTTTTTTCCCAACATTTTGGACAGAGCTTGTCTGGCTGTCTTCCCTTGCTTCCAGTTTTATTGCCAGGAAAAAAATGTTTTATTACCTTCGTATTCACTAGAAATAGATGACAGTGTTATTTGTCTTCCTCTTTGGAAATGGGAGAATTACTTCAAATTTGTCACAGTTAAACAGATGCAGAGATTCATAAAATAACAATCAGATGGCTGTTGGTTTTTGGTTAACGTGAGTCATGAGCCATTTCATTTCTTAATAGTTAAATAAAAAACAGTAATTAATGCCTATTCTGGCAGCCTGTTGCCAAGTAGATTTGACGGATGAGACTCTTCAGAGGAAGAACTGAGTAAACATCACACATGGTATTATTGTATTTTATTTTTTAAATACAAAGGACTTTGTCTTAATCCCACTCTGCATAGTCAAACAATCCTTTAATTAATTCAGCCCCCAAAAGGGCACAGTGTAACCATGTGGATGTCAACAACAGCAGCAGCACATCAAACGCCACATGTTAGAATACAGCACATCCCTGAAAACAAAAACAGAGCAATGCATCCGGATACACATGTTTACATATTGACACATACGCAATCTCAGAGGATCAGTGCTCTCTAAAATCCCCCTGGGATGTTTTGCACAGCGAGAGCCGACAACTGACCGCCCCCCTGAGGATTTATGTGTGTGTGTCAGTGTGTGTGTGTGTGTCAGTGTGTGTGTGTGTGTGTGTGTGTGTGTGTGTGTGTGTGTGTGTGTGTGTGTGTGTGTGTGTGTGTGTGTGTGAATATGTTTAGGAGAGAAGCCAGAAAAGTGTGTGTTTGGAGGTGTTAGTTTAACATGCATAAATATGTGCGAGGAGATCAACATGCTCGATGATGGTTGCAGACAACAAGGGTCAGTTTTTGACTTTCTCTGACTCATGTGAGTTCGTCTTTCTTCTGCATGTAACAAGATAATTCCGCCTACTTTGTCTTCTTCGTCATCTCTTCACCCACTGTACCTTGCGCCCACAGCACCTCTGCCGCCCACTGATACAAGTTTCTATTAAAGGCTCCTCAAAGACATTTTGGTTGCATGTGTTTGTGTATTTGTTTTAGAAGGATTACACAAAAACTTATCAACCGATTTCCATGAAATTTGTTGGAAGGGTGGAGATAACGCAAAAATATAGCAGATCCAGCTAAATGGGTGGATCAACGATTTTTCTTTTAACGTTGGGAGATACAACGTTAGCCTTGGCCGAAGTATACATTCTCTGAGTGCCCCCATCGTTACTCCCTCCAGGGAGGTTATGTTTTTGTCTGTGTATGTGTGAATGTTAGCAGGATTACATAAAAATGTATTAACTGATTTCTATGAAATTTTGTTCAAGGGTGAGGAATGACCCAAGGAATAACCCATTAATATAATATGATGTAGATTTGGATCATGGGTGCAGATCCATGAATTTTTAACAACCTTTAACATTGCAAAAGATTTTCAACTTTTTCTTTAATTTCTTAGAGAATAATTCTTGGATCTTGATGAAAAACAATCTGGCATGTTTAGGGGACTGATATTAAGTGTGCAATTTGGTGCAGATCCAAATAAAAATCTAGTGAACCAGGGTTTCATAAGGGGACTGTTGGGCCTTACGGGGGGTACAAAGGGCGCTCTACTGAGTGCTATGCTAGTTTTCTTGCTTAAATACTCCAGTTATCTTCCTTCTTTTTTTGCAGTTATCTATAATTTCCCCAATTGATTCAATTTCTGTGCCACAGCTGCTATTTGTTCATTTCCTCCTCTCTCTCATCATTCCTACGTGATATTTAGCAGAAGGAATTTAAGCATTAACTAATCTGACATTGAGGGATTACAATCCCTGCTCTTGGTGGAGGGCTCATCATTTATAAATAACCATATGGAAACAACAGATCATACCACGGTAAACATCCAGAGGCAGAACAATAGGATTACTTTAGTTTGTTTCTCTCTTTGCAGACAGGTTGTTCTTCTTTCCACGAGCAATTAAAAACATTTAGGAAAATCAGCTAAGTGAGGAATCTCCTCAGTGTTACATCTTTTCAGAGATGTTGTTTTATCCCTCCGCTTTTCTTTTGTCTTCCTAAGTCCCCCCGGGTAGAAATGAGGGTGGTTTATAATACCGACTGAACTACCCCATTGTTCTTAAATTGTAATCTCTCACTGAACCAAAGAGAGAGAGAAATAACAATGTAGGGAGATAAACACGTCCAGTGGCTTAAAGGTAACGAAGAACAACAACTATAAACCCGAAGGCAAGTGAGCCAGAGGTTGTCTCTGTTTGGTTGTTATTCATACTGGTGCAGCACCCATTCTAACCAGTTTGGAATGGGTAGTATGCTTGTCCTGTGGTGACGCTGGTTGCAGCTTTCTTTCTGAATCTGTAAAAGTGACCTGCAAATAGTTGTTCACATCTTTATTTAAAGCCGAGCGAAGCTCGACTCAGTTCGCAAAACCATGAACTGGAGAATCAGCTGTTGTTGCCGTTGTCGTGAACGCGCTGTTGTGGTGATCGTCCGCCGCTACAGAGAGGTGATGCCTGTTTGTTATACATGTATTAATACTGAACCACTTCATTGGGCCCTCAAAAATACACGTGTGAAGCCGATAAGATGAATTGTTCTTACGGTATGTGAGTCAAATACAGACACACAGAGATTCCTGGAATTATTAATTACATTATGAAGTGCAACACACAAAGAGATAGAGAGACATTTACTGCTCGACCAAATATAGAAGTTGTCAAAGAAATAGTATCTGCTGTCGTGTTGCAGTATTTGATCTATATCTGTATCTGTTGCAGGTCCGATCAAAGGTTTGAAATGAAACCTTCAGAAGTCTGTCTGACACAAAGCCGACAACACATGTTAATTTGAAGGACAGCGGGAGTGTGCTCAGCCTTGGTGAAGTGCTGATCTAATGGGCTTTTTGGGTGGTTTGATGTTTAGCTGCAGGTTTTCCCAACATCACACACTTGTGTCTGCAGCTGTTGCTGTAAGCATTTAGTGTGCACCAAGGCCCCATGGGGATTCCCTCAGTGCTGTCTCTCTCTCTCTCTCTCTCTCTCTCTCTCTCTCTCTCTCTCTCTCTCTCTCTCCCTCTCTCTCTCTGGGCATGTGTGCAGTGTAAAATGAATGGAATCAGTGGAATGTGTCCTCAACCCAAATGCCTGACGTCTGCAGTGCAGAGTTTAGCATAACATTCCTGTGGAGCCTCTTCCATAATAAAAGAGCTTGTGGGGCGGAGAGTGAAAGAAAAAAAAAACTTAAACAGTGAGCCGAGCATAATAAACAGTCGGGGGGGGGGGGGTTAACAACATCTCAAATCAATGTGGTCAGATTTTTAGGTTCATATTTGACTGAGAATTTCTTGAAAAGATGTCGAACTAACAACAGCGCTGTGCAACAGAGCAGATAAAGTGTGACAGAAAGTGTTGGAGCAGTGTGTGCGTGTGAGTGTGTGTGTGTGTGTGTGTGCGGGTGTGTGTGTGTGTGTGTGTGTGTGTGTGTGTGTGTGTGTGTGTGTGTGTGTGTGTGTGTGTGTGTGTGTGTGTGTGTAGTTATTAATAAAGCAGCGGAGAAGAGGCTTTGACTGTAATATCTGCACTTACCACTCAGTTTACAGTAAATCCAGCTACACGTCTCTTAGGTTTTTGGTCATAGCATCAAAATCCGTTTTTACCGTAAATCTCCTTAACTGTGAAGACTGACACATTCCTGTTTATTACTGGCTCACAGTGTGTGTGTGTGTGTGTGTGTGTGTGTGTGTGTGTGTGTGTGTGTGTGTGTGTGTGTGCTCTGTCTGTCTGCTCCTACTCACAGTAATGAGCTTCACTTCAGCTTGCTCTGCATTACTGATGAGTTGGCTGTGCAGCCTGCAGCCCCTCTGGGTGTCTTCAGGGTGTCTTGTTTGAATAACACTGACCACGCAATTAATCCCAGAACTAACCATCTGATAAGTAGCTCATTATCTTTTGTTAACACACACCCTCGAGGATTAACTTGTTAGGGAACGTTGTCCTGCGGAGACTCTTCTGTTAGTTTAAGAGCAGATAGAAAGATAAGGTGTCCTGAGTTTCCTTCATTGTTTTCAGGTTTAGGATTTAAAGTTTTTCTCAAAAACAAAATGCTATCGATATAAGGATTTTTTCGGTTTTTTGAATGTGGATGTATCTCCATTGTGGAAACAGATCGCTGCAGGGAGCAGAGTGGGGAGTTGACTCATCCTCTCCACCTTCAGTTTTCCCTCCTGATGGGAGAACATGTCAGTGTTAATGATCAGTCTGTCGTCTGATTGCTCGGTCGGTTCAGAATAAGGAAGACGTTTAAAATCTGTCAAAATACATCCAGAAAAACAGGTGAAGGTTGTGACGTACAAGGTCCTAAATACGTTTGGGTAGGTCTTACTTATTTTCTTATCAGAAATGTTGCATTCCTAGTTTGTTATTTAAATATAGATATTAGTATTATGTACATACTGATATGAGCATGCTGTAATAATACTACAAACAAAACCATTGTGGAGCGGATAAACACACTCTGACGTTCCTCAGCTACTTCACCTCACCTTCAATTATGAGGAGGTGTAAATAAGTGCAAGACTCTGATATTCCTTCATATCTGTCGTACTTAATGTGGCTGCGGCTGAGCTCTTATTTTGAAATGCTCAGAGACGGCTGCATTTGACTGTAATGAAAGTGCTGTCACATCAAATTATTCACCACCCTCACACTGTAATGCAGTAAATGCCATGTGGCCTGTAGTGTGTCAGCATAGAACACAGACGTGCAATTCACAATTTAATCACGTGAAGCAAATGAGTAAATGCGTATATTTGCTCACATTCAACTTGCAGTTTGATAATTAGTATTGACAAGTTGGACGTTATCCTCCTGTTTGTCATCGCAGGGGTTCTCTTATTCTCTGACCTTCCATTTTCCCGGTTACACCCACTTCCTGTGTTTATCTGGGCGGGTGCTTCTTGATCATTGTTAGAAAGGTGTCACTTAGGCACTAATACTGACTGACTGGGTGTGGTTAACGCAGGCAGAGGTGGTAATGAATACCTGTAAAGTGTCTGTGATCCCTAATGAAAGCACCCAGCCGGCTTCTGCAAACGTGTTAAAGGAGTGTGGGACTTTAGGTGCAGCTTTATCGTGATTGTCCACAAAAAACAGTGGTCGAGCACTCGTTGACTCTGCTGCAGCCCAACTTCAGCTCATGTCATGTTTCAATGCCGGCCTTTGTTCTCGTCATGTTTAGTTACTTCTCATTCTAAACTGAAACATCTGTTGGCATGTTCTCCACCAACAGAACAAAGACGACCTGTTCAGAGTTTCCCGACGACTAAAACACACACACGTCAACATGCTTGCGCGGCCACACCCACGCCATACAGAGCATGTGATATATGCAGGGGCACCGAGCAGCTCCGGCAGGTGGTTATCTCTCCAGCTTTGACCCATGACCTGCATCCTCAGCTGTGGTCGCTCGCTGGGGCCTGATAGTGAACCATCAATCAAAGTGAAGGAGGAAGTGGCACCATTAGGCCTCACTTATCAGCCGGAACACGACGAACCCCAGATGCAATTTCGGGTGTGAGGAGAGCATGTGTGTGTTAAACAATATGTACGGATGTATCAATGTGTAACTTTGGCCATTAGGGGTCTCTCAATCAAAACAATAACAAAGGACCGAGTTAGATAACGTCGTGATCGTGATGCCGAATGGGATCATGGGAGATGTTCTTCACCACCATCGCGCAAATTTTGTTCATGGATGAGATCATGCAATAAAGTTTTAATCACTTTTCACAGCAAATAGCAATGAATATTCTCGATCTATTACGAGTGACCGATTCAAACAGTGGACTGGCTAACTGTGTGTTTTTCCTTAAAGCGGATATGACGCGATTAAAAGGCGACCATAATGAATTGAATGGATTTCTCTGAATTTGAACATTGTTGGAAACATTTTGGATAATGTAAGCACACAAGTCAACAACATACATAATATTGGTCTAGTTGTTTGTAGACATGTTAATGAAGATTTCTTACACATTATATCTTTAACTGGTGTTAACGTTTACACCAAAAGTTATAGAATCAGACATATAAAGATCAACTATTCGTCCATAATCTTCACCCTTGATCTAAGTTGTGGACATAAACATGAACCCAGGGGTTACTACTGTATGCCAGGCTCTTTGCACATGCAACACTACTTGTTAAATGTTTATCTCTCCACCGTATGTGTTTATGAGCACAGCTGTGTCACTTATGACTCCCTCCCCGGCCGCCAGCCCCTCGCCCGCTGGCCGCTGGGCTGCGACAGATGTATGCAGATTTCTGCAGCTGCGCTCTCACCTGTTGGGTGAGAGTTAATGAGAAGTGAGATGTCACCAGCCGACCAGCTAAAGAAGAAGGGGGCCCTTCTCGGAGAGGGGCCACAGTAATCTGGGTGCCTCTGGGGCACAAAAGGAGACTGTACATGCGTCCAGTTCGCTGTTTAACACACTGACCTGGTTTTGATGCGTGTATAGAATATATTACCTCGAGGAACATGTAATTCTTTGACCCCTGCAAGACTTTATGATTAATGAAAAGACTCGACAGATATAAGCTATGTCCACAACCCTTTCTATATTGTATAGTGACTAACATAACCTGTAATGTAGTTATGCCATTAATATATATCTCATAGCCTGTGCATCGTACCTATAGAGATTCGTTAGTTTGTTATAGTAAAGATTTTGACCTTATTTAGGAGGTTATGTTTTCACGCCTGTCCGTTTGTTGGTTTGTGGGTAAACCAGTTTAAGCAAAAACTTGGTGGAAGGATGTGGAATAGGTCAGAAAAGAATCCAATTGCATTCCGGTGTGGATACAGATCAGGGGGCAAATCCAGGAATTTTTTTTTCACTTTCTTTAACATTGCGAGATATGGACAACTGTAACTACCACCAATGTGTAGCTGAGAAATGTAATGTGACCTAAGCTATAAGGCTTGTTTTGATTTAAGGGCTCTGTTGGGCCTTGGCGGAGGTATGAGTGCCATTCTAGTTTTTATTGTTTGTTTGTTAGTGAACGGGTTTCCACAAAAAATAAAGAACCAGTGAGATTTTGGCATGAATCTGGACAAAGCTGTGGATCCAGGAATTTTTATTACTTTCAGTAACATAGCAAGATTGTGACATTTTCACACATTTCCCATCATTTATTTATCTCAATGAAAACACAGGCATGTTCACGGGACTGAGATGTATGAGTGTGTGCAATTTGATTCAAATAAAAATCTGGATCTAGTGAATTTGATTGTGTTTTCATAAGGGAATTGTTGGAGGTGTGCTTAGTGTCATTCTAGTTTTATCGCTGTTTCATTCTAGTTCAGTTTTGCTGCAGTAAGTCATTCCTGCACAGCTGCTAAGTTTCTGTGCCGGTTACAAAGCAGCTAATGACAAGCTTTGTTCTTCAAAACCCAGCCTCACTCTCCTTTCTTTCTTTCTTTCTTTCTTTCTTTCTTTCTTTCTTTCTTTCTTTTTCTGTCTTTTCCTCTCTGTTTAGACTGCACACAGGTTCACACCCTCAGGCTACATGACTATGGTACATGGGAAGAGTAGTCGGAAAACTTTAAAGGAGAGAGAGAGGGGGGGGGGGGGGGGGGGGAAGAAGGAATAATGGCATGAAAAGAAAAGTATGCAGTGCAGGTATTCTGGATGTTCTGCACCTTTGGAAAAAAAGAGAAGAAAGGAAGGAGGGAGAAGAAACATACGAGATGAAAAGAGAAGAGAGAAGCGAGTGTTTGATGTGGTTTAGATGACTTAGTATTGATGTCACTGAACCCAATGAACTCACAGACACTACTCTAATAACTTTCAGTTTAAAATCTGTTTTAAAGTGTTATTATGAAGAGGGCAACCATTAAAACATCTAGTCATTTCAAATACATCCAATATTCGGAGCACTGGACGTCTAAATGTCTCATCATGTGAGATAAGATGCAGTGTGGTCAAATTTAAAAATACATTAGTTAGATGGGTGGCACCAGTCAAATGAGCTGAGCTCAGCACCTTCAGAGACAGTTACTGGGACTTCTTGAAGTTTCAGAAAACGACTCCCCGCCCTTCACATCCCCTTTCTTCTTCCACAGCTCCCCTCGCTCTTCCTGCTCCCGTCTGAGAACATTAAAGAGAACTGCTCTTTAGATCTCCACCTTGTCTGTATGGGTTGCCTCAGATGTCAAAGAGTTCATCTTGTTTTTTCTAACAAGACATTTCCCCTCTTTTCCAAACATTGACATCCTATAGAGCACAGACCTCATCTAATGAAACCACTTTTAAATTCACTAGATCTGGAATTTAATTTGGATCTGTACCGAATTGCACACACTCATTTATACCAGTGAAAAATAAATCCTGGACCTACCCCCTGACTTGAGTCCAGACCATAATTTATTGGGGTCTTCCTTGTTTTATGCCCCATCTTTGCACCAAATTTCATAGAAATCAATTGAGCATTTTTTGGGAGATCCTGCAAACACAACAAAGAAACTTGGGTAAATATAACCAAACCTTTGTTTGAAGCAACATGCACAAGCTGCAGAATGTATTTCTAAAGACACGTGTGGAACATTGAAGTTTAAATCTAAATTTTAATTGGGACGTCACTTTCGCAGGTCCGTTCTCGCTGCAACTTCTGCGCACACACTTTCTCCATAAACAGGCGATACGACATGTTGTCAGTGGTCAGGCAGACGATGTCAGGAACATCTGGAGGCTGCTAATCACTCTGTGGGCATCACCCCTGAAATCCCCTCGGACACACGCTAACCCTGAAATCCCTCCACAAATATGCTTTAATGAGTAATAATGCTGCTACAATGGCAGCCCCACCTTCTGTATCTTAATCCAGGCTTGTGTGTGTGTGTGTGTGTGTGTGTGTGTGTGTGTGTGTGTGTGTGTGTGTGTGTGTGTGTGTGTGTGTGTGTGTGTGTGTGTGTGTGTGTGGGTGCAGTACACTGATCTGAGTACCCATATGCTGGCTCCTTTGAACCCATTAATCAAGGGTTGGAATTGTCGGAGAAAAAAAGCATTAACAAAATATACAGGCTTGAACGGGATTAATTCCAGAGCGGTTGTTAAAAAAGTATTAATTCAGTTCCTCTTCAAAAGATCATATTTGTATAAGGTCATGGAGATCACAGCTCTAAGCTGGAGACAAAGAGCTGGGATTTGGGAGCTGAGTGTGCATATTGCTGCTGAGAAGGAGAGAGAGAGAGAGAGAGAGAGAGAGAGGGTGTCGAGGAATAGAGTTAAAAGAAAAACCAATAGGAGGAGGAGTTTGGTTGTGAGGCAAAATTGGGGAAAAGGCATCATAGAGATTTAATTCACTGTCAGATACAGAGTGATTAGATAAATTCTAACAGACACACACTCAGGGTGTTTTCTCCAATGGCTAAAGTATATGAATCCACTTCATCATTTTCTGAGCACTGCAGAAGTCTTCTCTTACAAATGTGTTTCCACCTTTTCATTGAGTTCAATCACAAAGTGGTTTACGGGCCACAGATTAAATTACGACTTTATTTTTGTAATATATAATCAGATTTTTCCTCATTTAATGATGAATTAATTATAATAATATTATTACTTTTTTTACAATTAAATTACAACCTCATTCTGATAATATAACCTTTTTTCTCATTTAATTAAATACTTATCTTAATTATCTATACCTTAATCTTTTACTTCATTCTTGTCAGTAACTTGATTCTTGTATCACCTTATTCTCAAAATCTCAAATCCAAAACTTCAATATGGTGCAAAACAGAAAACACACAGGAAAACAATAAAGAGACAGAACACAGATCTTAACTGCAAAACAAAACATCTCTTCACAGCTGCATTAGTGTGAATCCCTTATGCACCCGTCTAAAGCTTCTTTGCTTCTATATCCACCAATAAAATGTCAAAGACAGTTCATGGACCTGGATACAAGAATCAATATTAGAAAATATCTCCCTTTTTTATACAGAACATCTTAAAACATTTTGCAGCAGCCTCACATCTCTAGTAAAGTCATCTTGGGTGTACAGAATACAATTCATGCTGCGATTTCATTGCTTAGCACATGCTGTACTTTGATGATGTAATTAACCCTGTGAGTCTATAATTAGTAAGGCCCATGGAATTAGATTTTCTCTCAGATCAGGTTAAATGCTGCAGTGTGAGGTGGCTGTATGTGCCTTTGTGTATTGTGGCGCGTTTGACTATGTTTAGAAGGATTTTCCCCCGCCTCGTTGAACCTCTTCCAAAAGCAAACCTAAACCTTCGTGTGTTGCTTGATTTCCTGCTCAACCTAAAGGTCAGGTGTGGATGGTTTCAGTCTTTTCCTGCACAGTCATTATGACGGCGAACACCACGTCAGCAACAAGAATGCCTCAGTGCGCCCGTGTGCTCCTAACTCCTGTAATCCTAGCAATGCCGAGGGAAACTGAGCTCTGTAATAACAACACTTGTGCGTCCATTGTTTACGCCGGGCGCTCTCTATTTTTAGAGCAGGGACTCCTTTTTTTAGCCACAGCGACACAAACAGATTTGGCAAATCACAAAGTCTTTATTGTGTTTTTAGCAAACGGGCCGTGATGTCATGGCTGAGGTGGAGCGGCTGTGAGTAAGTAAACAGACCAGTTTTGCAGATTATAGTGTTTATTTCTGGAATCAGGGGAATCCGGTGAACTGGTGTTTTCTGCCCCTGTGCCACTGACTAACCCTTTTATAGACGGAGAAAACAAAAGGAGTGTTTTTAATGAAAGTCAGACACAACACGTCTCTGTTAGAAATGACTCAGACTTTTCTTTCGACGATGTGCTGGATGAGTTTAGTTTGAAAAAACAGTGCTTTAAGACTTTTCAAAGTTTAATATAGGTGACAATAAACTCAAATACATTTCTGTGGCCTCAATCCAAACTGGATATTGAGCCGGGACGATAGATTAACATGATTATGAAGATTATTTACTCCTGTACTTTAAATACATAAGCTGATTATGCTGAACACTTAGATTAAAAGGGTATTACACATGTTTGAGGAATCTTGGGCCCTTTTTGATCTTAGCAGCTTCATAACGTTTCCCTCAAATTTGTTCATTATGTCCATAAAGTATACAAAAGATAACAATGCCTCAGCTGAGGTTTAATTACTCTGTTGACTTTGCATTTTTTGTATTAACTGTTCATCCCTTTCATATACACAAGAGGTACAACTGTGCTTCACTTGAAAGTGCCTCCTTTCAGATCTGCAATCCAGCAAGTTGAACTGCTCTCTATCGCTAAAGCTGCTGTGTTGTCAAGAACATCACGTGATCTCCGCGGCGGAGGTAATACGTCACTTCCTGTCTCTGTCTGCTGCACCCGGCTGCTCCACCTCTCGCCTGAATAATGTGGAGGATTTGATGCTGTTGTGAACGCGTCTGTGCAGAAAACCTCCAGCTGTGTTGTGCATGTGTGAAATGCAAACTGCGGGTAAACTCTGTGGCCAATTCACCCGCAGGTCATGTCTGAAAATGGCTTTAGACTTGGCTGAGTCAGCTGGGGTTAGGGTTAGAGCTGCCTTGCCAAAGAGCACATAAACAGTAGCAGTGGTTTACAGACAGCATCATCAATTCACCATGGACTGTACATAAAGATGTTCTCCTACTATCCAGAAATGATGGCAAAATATCCTGGATACCAAGGCTGCCATCTTGCGCGGATGACATCAGTTGGAGCCAGAGTCTGTGCTGTAGCGATCAGGGGTTCAGATCCAATCGATACACGAGCTCGACCAATCATGAGTCAGTGTCAGCTGTCAATCATGAGATATCACCTTGCTTTTCTGGCATCAAATAACTAATTTAAACCAAACGTACTGGAAATATTAGCACTTGAACAAACACCAGTGTGATAAGAACTATACCTAAAATGACAGAAACCATCATTGTGAAAATTGACGTGTGTTTTGACATTTTAGGTTGGCCCATGTCCCATCCACTAACACGGAGGAGGCAGGGTTTATGACCTATACTACAGCCAGCCACCGGGGGTTGATTGAGACGATGTAGCTTCACCTTTGAGGAGTCGCCATGTCGTCCATCTTTGTTTACGGCCTTTGTTCCCCACAACACTTTGACTGAATTCAGGAACTCAAACCAGCTCCTGGATAGAAAGTCATAACGCTCTCTGGGTTTCATGCAAGAAAATAACTTTCTCATGCAAAAAGCTGTGATGAGGAGTAATATCAGTCGGTGTCACCTGTGTAATGACTGATATTGTAAAAGAGCCCTTGCTCTCTAGTGTGCCGAACCTCACAGCTCCACACAATTGTCACGTAACCACACTGTTTGTCTGTAATTATTATACTCTCATCTTTGTGGTTATCCAACATCTATACAAGGAAACAGCTGATCTGCGTGGATTTGCAAGCACTACTGTTTTGAGAGCCAAGCACTTTCAGAACTGCTCATGTACAGCAACAGGATTTTCCCCTGCTGAGGGGGAGAACTTTCACAATGACACATCTAGCGGGCTTTTGTTTTCTCAGGGGGAAAGAGAGGAGAAACTCTGAGCCTGCAGATCCGTAAAACTCAGGCATGCACACATGTTGCTTCTGCACGTGGAGGAGAGAAGCGCGCCTGTGCATGACCTCGTTGGTAATGAAGTTTAGTCTGAGATGGTGTAAAATTAAAGCTTGCATCCTTTTTATGTGGTGACTTCTGAAACATCTTTGTCTGCAGAAAGTATATGGGAAAAAATGAAAAGCACATGATTTTCTTTTTTCACTGCTTTAACTGCTTAAGTGAGTGGAAATTGCAACATGCAGCATGTAATTATCAATGTAATGTTTAAGACGTGAGAGAATAGCTGAAATTATGTCCAACAGCCGGAATATTTCTTTACTTAGACCTTGACCTTAGATCAACTGTATACATCTATTTTGTGTATTTGAATTGTACTTGCATCAATTGCATGTGCAACTTTATCTATTCTTTGTCATTTTGTATAAAACTATATGGCAAGAGCTTGAAGACATAAATGACTGCATGCTACTTTATAGATTCGTAAAAGGTTTATATTACATTTGCTGCTACTAAGAAATTGTGTTAGTTACATCACTTTGCAGCTAATGTTTTTGAATTGGTCTGCTTTTGCACAGTCATCATTTACTAGACTGTTAGCTCCCAGAGTATTTTTGTCAGATTTTATCATGCATTGCACATTTCTTTAGTTTGTATTTAAATGTCAAGCACACATCAATTTTTCAAACAGTAAAAAAAAAAAGGAGTGCAAAAAAAAATGCAAGTGTAGTCTGTAGTCTGCCCCAAAAGTATCACAGCCCATCATGCACTGCTGCAAAAGTCAACCAAGTCGAGTACAATCGATCAGTTACTGCACAGGAGTGCTCGTATCCTCCAGGGCCTCCAGTGCTCAGTGCAGCTGCTTGTCTTTGAACTACCTCAAAAGACAATTCAGCATCTAAAAGCCCCTCTTCTCTCTAATTACATGGTCGCTATATTATAGGGCGGACGTAGAATTCTTAGTATTCTCCTTTGCCAGAGCTTTGTAAATGGTAAAATCAGAGCTGGGGCTGCTCTCTCTGGTCTTCGTGACTACCCGACTACTGAAGCTGCTGTATATCCTCTTTTAAGCTGGCAAATTGACCAAGAACATTTTATCATGCAAAGTAAGGTCTGTTGGATAATTGATGGAGAAGTGAAGGGCGTGCACGCGGAATAATAATAACTGTCATCAAAAGTTTTTACCATCAGAGAGTGCTTTAATTACTTTCTTTAAACTCTAATTCAAAAGTAAATGTTTTTTCATAGAAACACAGGTTTTTAATGTGACGTGCATGTTAGTGTCTCTCTGCGAGACGCTTGATGAATCTGTGAAAGCCTCCTGCAGAATCGAGGACCAGTCAAGTAAGAGTGGAAAACTACAGCTGAACCTCCGTCCTGACATCCAATATGCTTTTCTTGCATTGTTTTGACGGCGACACCTTGGGCTCTCAGCGGAGAAAAACAAAGGCTTTGTGACATCCAAGACTTTTCCAGGTGGGCTTGTCCACCCTTTCTCTGTTTTTCCCTCCACTAACACAAAAGAGGAGATGTAGGTTAAGATATCTGGGGCAATGCATAACTGTTCGACTGACCCGCTTCTACATTCAAGCCGGTCTCGATTCGATGGAAGCAGCTGATTTGACCTACATCCGCGGATACAAAGATGTGCATGTGTGTCACCTAAAATAGTCTTGAAGCGGAGGACGATTGATTAGAATACGAAAACAGAGAAATGTCTCATATTTGTATACATTCGGATTGTGCAAGACGAGAGCAAGAAGCATCTGAGTCATTCGGCAAGTTCTGAATCAAACCGCGGCGAGAGCAGGTTTTAAATTGATACTTGAAACACAAGTGAAGCTTTTAGTCATATGTGAATCTGATGAGATGCAAGATGGAGGAGAGAGAAATGTCAGATAGATAAAACTGTTGTGAAGGGAATGCCCTCCTGTAAGTCATCCATGCAGGCAGCTTGTAATGACCCATTGTTATGTTTTATTGTTAGGTGACCTCTAAAAGCAAAGGAGGAGGTGAAGTAGCTGTACGATCGAGTCCTTGCTGGGGTGGATGGATCAATAAAAAGCAAGACAAGTCACGTTGGAGACAAACGTTTATCTATCCACAACCGTTCCACAACCTTATCTCCCTGTAGCCATGACGCTGAAGCTCTTCTATTCTGAAGCATTTATATTCACCCCAACCACAACTTTCCCTAAAACTAACAGAGGTTCTGTTCCTAAACCAAACTGTGACGTTGGCCATGAGATTACATGATGACAAATGTCTGGTTCACCCACCTCTGCTATGCTATGGGTCATAACCAGTAATGGGGAAAAGTGACACATTAAGGCTGTCACAGTTTTAAGTAGTTTTCTAAGTAATCCAGCAGAGAGTGTTCCCTATCAGCTAGACCTATTGACCTATTAGTAAACTAGTAAATAAAAATGGATATATGTATTATATATGATCGTAAATGGATTGCATTCAAATTTGAGTGAAGAAATTGTGTGTGTTTGCTCAAAATCATTCAGACTCTACGACTTGTATGGTCATTCATTGCTGATTTTTTGACTATGAAAGCAAAACACATATGGTCAGCTTTGTGTGTGTGTGTGTGTGTGTGTGTGTGCGCGTGTTTTGTATGCAGGAGTTTGTGTGTGCACGTGTGAGTATATCTAGGAGGGGGAAAGGAAGTGTTTCAGAGGGAAGTGGATTAACGGCAGGATACAACAGAGACACTCACAGTCACCAACAGTCACATACGCCCGACTGAACGTTAACAATACACGTGTATGAGAGAGACGGAGACAACAGATGATGGAGACAGAAAGAGAAGAAAACGACGGATGGAGGAAGTGAAAATGTGTCACTATCAATGCTTTTTTTTAAATCAATTTCTACAATGATGATGTGCAAAATGTGCATCGGTAACTCTTTTTGATCACCAAATAATTTTTGGGGATCTGTTATATATGGGTATATGGGTTCACACTTCCCAGTATAAATAGAGCTTGAGAACATGAGTGGCACAAACAGGTTGTTTACAGGACACAGTGTTGACAACCCATAATCCCCTGAGGTTCAAGGTATAGGGATCAAAACTAATTCCAGTGCAGTTGAAGGAAGGTGACGGAGCAGTCTGCAGTCTTTGGCGTCATTTTTCATTTCTGATGCTGCCTCAGAAAACATGAAGCAATTACTGGAAACAAGACTTGAGTTAAACTCACTTAGGCCTTCCCAACACAGGCTGTGTGTCATATGTCCTCCAACCCATAAATCCCTGCAGCATGTGGTCGTTTCCCGTCGCCGCTCTGATTATTTCCGGACTACCAATGAACTGCAGCACAGTTCACGTGGAAGGAGATTAAAAATACAGTCTCAGTTGTTGGGATGTGCAAAAACTGATTCACTTTGCATGTGGACTGAGCAAATGAAAAGCTGCAACAACGTCCGAGTGTTGATTGGATGAGGCTGTGCACATATTTACGTATTTATCATGTATTTATGCAGCTCATCACATAGTGGTCTTGCGGTTTTTGCAGAAACAGAGTAAGATTAGCTTCTGTTTTTTCTGAGAACTGTAGCCACCTCTCACCTGAATACTGTGGATAAGCTGCAGTGGACGGCCAAGACAGGGTGAATGTAGGGCAGCCAGAGTGCGAATATGCCACTTTAAGTGGATGACTGCACAGTAAATATCCCCCTAAGATGTCTATCTGTACTTTTCGTGGGAGATTTATTCTAACCGAGCCTGGAAAAGTTTATTTTTGGAGCCCCAGTTCCTTTTTTAAAGGGACTATTCTATTTCCAGCTAACAACATCTTGTGGTTTCTATCTCTGGCTATCAGTGTTTCCAAAACCGGCACAGCCTAAACGTGTCAGGGCATAATGTATTCCACGCTGCTCCCGGAATAATTTCATGTGATTGGGGTCACGTGATCGTTGGTATGCAGCGGAGGACTTGCGGCAGGAAATGAAGGGGACGTTATGTGAAAATTCCGTCAGCTGATTCCAGTCATTCGGATCTGCTCACCTTGTTAAACTATCTTCTCGTGGCAAGAGAAACTGCACGTTATGACTGCAGGTGCTGTTCTGTTTGGGTAAATGCAGTTTGCTAAATGATAGCCTTGGGATGTGGCAGTTATCAGCCATTTAACTGTATGACTGTCTGTCTGCTTCCCTTCCCATTGGAAGGTTGGTTTTGTGTTCCGATAATGTTGAGACATGAGGGCCTTGTCATTTGCCGATTCTCTATGACTGTGTGTCTGTCTTTGACTCACACTGTTGGAGTCCCTGCAGGGTGGAGATCAGTTTGATTCAGACAGTCTTGAAGTGGTCAGAGCCCCACCCTTTCCCGTCACACGGAAATAAACGTGTGTAGTGAAAATATTCATACATTTCACTTTCACTCTGTCTGTTCAACACATTTTCTGGCCAGAGATATAGGGACTCATGTGCATGTGCATGTGAATGGAAATGAAGCAGTGGGTGTGTGTGAACCATCTGCCTGAGGGTGTGTGTCCCTGTGTGTGTGAAGCATGCATTGTCAGTTACAAGCAGCAGGTCTCTACGCGCCAGACACCTGTGCGTCGTTCATTAACCAGACAAAGCAACCGCACAGTTCAGCATGAGCACATACAGATGCACACACTCCACTGCCAGTGCACCAGTAAACATGCTGAAAAACATAGAATTAAGCCTCTTTCTTCTGAACCCGATGGTGGCAAACAAACACGGGGCATGCACGCAGAGGTTTGACCACATGGCTCAGCTGCACATGAAACATGCAGAGTTCAAAACACAGGCATGGTCGTTTCATGTTGAAACAACATGGGAAACAGTGGCATGGAAAATGCAGCGTGCAGCTCCTGAGACAGACCCGAGTGAAGGCGGCAGATCTAAGCTGCAGTGATAAAGTGCCCTCAGCTGTCCGCACAGCCACAGCTTTATTTTAAGAGCCTGTGCACTCAGGGTGATGTCCTAATAGACTGAGTGAAACGTTACACAAGGCTTGTTTACAGCCAAAGTCTGCACACTCTGAAGGACTCTAGAAACTAGCCTTTATGCATTGTGCAAAATATACTTATTGGAATATTGGATGATCATTTGTAGGAGTTTTAGCTGCAGCTGCACTTCCACAGCTTTCTCTTGCCAGAAGGAAACAGTATTAGTAACAAACTTGTGTCCAGTATGCAATGACTTTCTTTAGAAGTGGACACTGTAAGCACCTCACTACAGTGGTCCTATTTTTGTTCCTTGTTTCCTTGCACTCTTTCACCCTCTACCTCAGATGATTAGATGAAGACCTTGTGTTAATGGGATTACTGGGCCTTTCCACCTGCCGCAGCATTATGGGTAAAAGGGAGCATCTCTTTAAAGTCAGCAGATCCCCTGTTGAAAATCTTAAAACTCCATTTCATTAGCTTAAAGGAGCAGCTGACACCGAAGCTGCAGTCGCATCTGGTCAGACACCAGGGAGACAGTGTCCTCACTTGCCTGTGTGTGACAAACAGATTAAAAAGAGGGTGAAATTGAGAGAAAGGGGATTAAATATAATAGGATATTCTATTTATCTGTTTAAACTCTCTCCGCGCTTCTTCTGAAGATCAGAGGGGATGAGACGGAGCTGCTCCCTCGTGTTGACAGGGGGGTTCCATGTCTTCTCAAGTACGTTTCAACAGGACAGATGCTGTGTGCGAAGATGATGATATCTCCGTGCATGAGCCCACCCTGCTCCTCGAAAGGTTGTGTTGTCTAGCGCTGATTCTGTGTGAGTGCCGCGTGTCTGTGGTCGACACCAGGGCCTCGTGCAATGTCGTGCGGTGGAGAGACAGACCCCCAAAGACTCGGTGCCACCCAACCTGTGCGTGAGAACCAGAGCAAGGCGACTACACTGAAATCCTAACAAGCAGACGCACAGACCCAGACAAATCCCCCTACCCACAAACACACACACATGCACTGCAAAGGTGCCCCTGTGGGTTTGTGAGCCTGATTGTCCAGCATGAAACAGAAACAGAACATGAACAGAAAGAACCACAATCGCCACTTAAAACAAGTCGAGTAAATATGAGTGTGTGTCTGTGTGTGTGTGTACAACAGCAAATTACAACCAGACCCCTCACTCAAAAAAACATCAGACACCTGTAGAGTCAACAAGTGGCCCCTTGTACCGTGTTTCTGGGAAATCACATTCCTACTGGGAAAAGTCCTTTTATAGCAAAAACAAGAGGTCACGTTTTGGACGTATTTTAACAAATATCATGCACATTTTGAGTTTTCACATCACATCATTTCTGCAGATTTCTCAGCTGCACAGTCATTAGCAGGTGTACACGTGTTTCTGATAAAGTGTTCGGTGAGGGAAAGTCCCATTATGCTTATTCAAAAGTCAAATATCCTCAGTTTTACAGTGAAGACATGGAATTCTGCCGCTGGCTATTCAGGCCGACAGAAATACTCGGAAGTAAAATCAGGTTCTGTCCTGCAGGATCGTGGAAGAGTGGAACATGAGGTGGCTTTTCTTTTTTATGTGCATACAGTGATTTAAGTGAATCCATGTTTTAAAAGTAATTATTGAAAAACAGCCCAATGTTGACATGATCAAAAATTTAAATATATCTGTTTGGCTTTTCTCGGTAGTAAATGCAGCATTGTGGTTTTGTTTAGTCTTGTGAGTCCATGTGGACTTGGAATCAAATTGAAAACACTCGTAAATATCAATCCCTGATAATTGCCTGTTTTTTTTCATCAAGATCCACGAGTTCTTCTCTGAGGAAGATCCGCCCCCCTGATCCAGATCCTCACCAAAAGTTAATGGGTTCTTCCTCTGATCATGTCCAACCTCTCTTTCATTAAAATCAATGTGTAATCCTGCTAACAAACAAAGAAACGCAGACCAAAACGAAACTCCTTGGAGATGTAGAAGTTGTGATACTAAAGCTAATGATGTCTTCTTCTGCATGACACATACAAAGTGAAGGGGCTCACGTATTTACACAGAATATTTATCTCAGCTCCTACACTTTCCCTTGTTTACAGAACTCAGCTGACACAGATGGCTGCAGATGTCAAAAGGTAAACAGAGAATACGGAGAACTGGAGCAAGTGCTAGACCACCGTGGTGGCTTTCTGCACACACTGTGGTGGGGTCCCGTTACCTGTAAATTCTGTGAAATCTTGCAGCTACACGTGGAGCGAGGGGGGGGGGGGGGGGGGGGGGACAAGGTGAAAAAGGAGAGGAAAAGAGAAAGCATACTTGAGGGTGGATGGAAGAGGGAAAGTGTGGCACAGGGAGCCAGCATCCAGTCTCATGCTGTTTTGGGCTAATGGAATCTCAGGCTGACCTGCAGTGGAACAGCTCATTTTGCGATCATGGCAATCGTCATTTTGGGAAATCAAATGTCACATTGAATTAGTCTGCATTTGGCCGTGGGTGCATCTACAGGAAACTGACCACAGTTGTACACAGTGAGAGTGAAATGCTCTTTCTGTCCCCCCCCCCCCCCCCCCCCCCCACTCACGTCATCTCCTCTCCAGGCAGCCAGATAACCTCGGAGACAAAAGGGTTTCCTGTCAGCCAGATAATCATCTGACATTGCGCTCACTTCCTCCACGCTGTCAGCCCCCACTGACTGCAGGGGGGGGCTATAACATGGGCCAGCTCTCAACTTTTTTTGTCAGCAGGCTGATGTGACAAAGTGCCGATTCTCGATCTGAGTCAGTGACTGGTGCGAGGGTCAGAGGTCAGGGATCATCATACTCCATTAGAGGGGTCAATCCAATGATGACCTGCCTCTTTGGCCCGTTCGCCACAACGCAGACACCAACACTGAGATCTAGGTAACAGATACTGGGTTTGAGATGAGTTTACTCTGCAAGACATGGAAATATTTGACTTTAATGACAGTTAAACACAAACTTTTGTTAGATTTAAGTGTCAGGATCAGAAAGTAAATCACTTTTTATCCCCTATGAAGTTTTGAGTGAAAAAAGAGAGCAGAGAGATGCAAAATAAGATAAAATACCTATTGGTGCATGCATCAGCTTGTCCTAGCATCCGCACTGTATGTGTGGGTGTGTGTGGGTGGGTGTGTGTGTGTGTTTGTGCGAGAGAGACAGAAACCAGGTCACAGCATCAGGGGGGATTCCTCTGCTGAAGGAAACTCCACTTCGCTTGACGCTCTCTTCACAGTAACGCATCATGGGCACCGTGGCCGAGGTTGTTTTCATTTCTGAAAAGTGATTTATAAAGGACGTCATATAAAAGCTAAAACTTGGAAAATTCTGTGCCCACTTGTTTATGCAACCTGATAAAACAAGTTTAAACTCTGCAATTTTATGTCAGAGCATTAAAACAACCTTATTCTTGTCAGTACAGACTGTTCAGAACTCAGCTGTCAGGCTTTTAGCCAAAGCTAAGAGACAAGCTAGCAATGGTTTCGTCTCTTTAAAATGACTCCCAGTCGACTGTTTGAGAATAGAGCTTACTGATGACTTTTCAGATCCTCCATGGTCTCTGTCTCAGCTATATCTTTGAACTCTTAGTACCATGTGCAACTGCATGTACTTTGAGGTTCTCGGGCAAAGGTCCGCTCCAGCAGCCCGGAGGAAAACCACAGGAGACATGTCTTTTACAGTCAAGGCTCGAGAAAGACCCGCTTGCAAAGTTTAGGTTGGATGAGTCGAGTCCTTTAAGTCACTTCTTATTTCATCTAAAAGCCGAACTCTTAGTCCCATATAGCAAAATTGTTTTGGCCCAGATTTGGCCCACACCCCACATCATCACATATTGCATGATGACACATGGATAGTCTGGGCCACAAGTAAACCACAGCAATACCGCATGTCAACAAAACCTTGTTTTGAATTATTCGGCCCATATTCACCATTTTCCACATGGGCCAATATTTGATTTGGGCCATATTTGGGCAACTTTAGGCTCACGTGCATTTTCTTTGGACCAAAAGAAGACCACAAGCTGTCTTTACCTGAAGTGGCCCACGTCAGTATGCTACGCATCAAATTGTGTTTACCTCTTCCTTTTTTAAATTGATGATTTTATGCCTGTTTTATTTTGCTGGCACTGTAAAACTTTAAAAGTGCTACATAAATCAAGTTTGTTATTAATATTATTGTATTGTTCATGCATGAAAAGTTATGGTCTGTCTGTATTTATATGGCACCTTTCTAGTCTTGATGACCACTCATTGATTGGCATTCACCCACATTCATACGGTGCATCTATGGGCAGCACTTTCTTTCTATGAGGCTTCAGTATCTTGCCCTAGGACACTTCGGGATGCAGATGGAGAAGCCTGCGCACATCTGGGCCGACCTTCTGGTTAGCGGATGCCCACTCTACCCCCTCAGCCACATTGACATTAGATGGTACAGATCCTCACCACATGTGACCACGCACACCAACAGTCCCACACACACACACACACACCTACCTGCCACCCGCACTGACAAGGGTTGAAAGCATCCCGAAGAGAAAGAGCTCTGAGTCATGTGCTCGACTGCTGTGCGGTAACCTATCTCCCTCTCTCTCCTCACTCTGCACCACGTGGTCTGGGCATGTTTTAAGATGCTGCACTTTACACACTGTGACTCACCCCGACTCACTTGTCTAAAAAGGTCACAGCGACGTCTCATAACTGCACCGATCACAGGACCACGTGGTTAGAAACCCATAGCAGCTTCTTTGCAGTGATTACTGAAACAAAGACGTAGATGTGAAGATAAGTTGATTGAAAGGTCAACTCTTTCATCACAACTCGCTTGGTTATCAGAGAAAGGAATTATCAGCCCAGTCAGAGAAAGAGGTTTGAAGAAGTGCCGGTAGTTTCCTTAAACTGGAGTTATGATATAGTACAAAAAACCATCACAGATAACATATGTGCGGTATAGTATCATTTGTCAGGTGCATTTTTGCATGTTGCTACACACCAAGCAAATATTGTGGAGATAAATTTCAGCATCTGTATCTGCTCTTGGTGTTAAGCCTTGGAAAGACAAAGAAAGAACAATCACAGGATCAACTATTTTGGTTGATAATCATTAGTTCAACCTTAATGTTGATTAACATTTCTAAAAGAGAGCAGATTGTAACATCTGTATCTCTATCCTGACATGCATATTGATCAATGAGAACTTTTCATGCCAAGAGTAAGATTATAATATACATTATAAAGTGTGGACCCACTAACCAGAAGGTTGGTTAATCCCTGGCTCCCAGAGTGTAATATAGAAAGTGTTCCATATAGAAGAGCTGTACAAATGTGTGGAAATGGGTCAATGTGACTTGTGCTATAAAGAACTTTTATTGATCAGAAAAGTGATATACAAATAGTCCATTGACCAGATTTACATGTGATATATTATGTACCACAACCCTCATCACTAACTTGACCTTTCATCATTTCAAAAGAAAAATGCAAAATATTGCTATGCTAAATATTTAAAAAAACATTTCAGGAATAACTCTGCAGCTATGTATGAAGGGCAAGAGCAAATTCTGAAGTGTTTTGTTTTTTATATTACGGCTTAGATTTTCAGCATATTTTCATGCAAGTCTTTAAAAACCTTGGCCTCAACATAAGCCTCCGATTGCACAAGTAATTTCTTTTTAAATTACAAGCACTAATAACTAGTATGAGGAGAGTGTCTTCATGAGGGAAAATGAAGTTCCCTTTACAGCTTAACCCACTGGCCTACCTGCAGAATCTGATTGTATTCTTCAAAGCTAAGACGGCCGTGTAGTATAATTCCCAGGTGATGAATCAAAAGGAAATTGAAACTGTGTCTTTAACTCTTGCAGAAAAGCGTCTCTCCATTGAGCTCCGTAGAACAGTTGTCGTGGTGACTAAGACGAGCATTGTGCATCATGTAGCTCATGTTCACTCTGTAGCACGGAGCGTCTGCTGCCCCCTCAAAAGCACTGAAGGCCAAACTGCTCATCGTCACACTGCTCCCTGTTCTCTTCACTTTGCACTTCGCCGTATTGTGCTCTGTCCTTTCTCTCCTTCGCTTTCTGCTCTCAGCCTGAGTCACTGCTCCCGGGGGGGAAATGAGGGGGTAAAGATGAATCATTCCTGGGGGTATGTGTCTGCTTGTGAGCGTGTGCGAGTTCGAGTGCGCACACGTGTATTTCCCAGGCGACTGTGTGATTCAGTCATGTGGGTTGTGAAACCTGAGTAGTGGGCTGAGACAGAGAGGAGCAGCAGCACGATGGTGATCAGGCGGCACAGGGCAGAGACCCTCTTCTCCTCTTCTCTGGCCCTTTTCTCCTCCTCCTGCCCTTTTCTCCTCCTCCTGCCCTTGGAAGGACACAACAGCTGCACCAGGCAGACAGCACAGACCCTCAACAGAGACAATACACATATGATTCCTCCTAGAATAAAGGGACTAAAAGACGGCATGAAGCGTGTGCATGTCACGGAACAGCTTCATATTCTGTAAACCAAACGTCACTCCATTATTCCTGCAGTGTTACAGGTTCATTGTCTATGCTGTTTCTGACCATGATCCATTACAGCCATTTACAGCAGAGAGTAGGTCCAGTTTGCACTTAGCCAGGGCAGGGTTAATGCATCTTTATGGGGCAGGACAGCTGTCGAGTCCCTCTTACACAGCCCAGGGGACGGCCCAATTACTGCACAGGGACCCACCTCTGACTCAGTGACCTCCCATCCTGCTACTGGTTGACCTTTCACCCCTCCCTGACAGTCCTCTCATTGACCGTCCAGTGGCTTTTGACGCGTAGGCTCTTGTGTCTGCTCCTGCTCCACACTCCACTCCTGTTTCTTTTTTGTGAATAACTTATATTTTTGTTCTTGTTTGAGTATATTAAATATATGTTTGCTATTTATTGCCATCCTCCTCTGATTCCTTTATGAATTGCATTGTTGAACATTTATCTCCATCACATTAAAGTGGGACTTCAGTGGTTTTCTGTGTGCTTTTTTGTAGCTGTGCCACGTTTTGAAAAATGTTTTTCAGATATGAAAAGAACTCCATCCGTACAACACAAATAATAAAATGACTGGTGTGTAACTGAATTTTTACAAATTACAGCAACATTTTTGATAATTTGATAACTACTGAGGATTGAGCGTGAGGCAGAGTCAAGCTCAGCCCACCTGACAGCTACAGCAGCTGATCTCAAAGCCATCAGATGATGGCTCAGCTGACTCCCTTCCACGCATTCATTGACAAAGCTCAGACAAGGCGTCTCATTTAAGTAAGTCTCTTCAGCCTGCAGACCCCTGCTGCTTCCTCTGCAAGCCGTTTTGCAACCCACCACCAACTGCTGGTTGCAGCTTTCTTTCTGAAACTCTAAAAGAGACCTGCAGTGATTGAGTGGCTGCCGGACTCAGTCCACAGAAACCTGCAGCTGCACAAAGAGCAGTTCACCAGTTAATTCAAAGTTCAGTGAAGCTCGACTCAGTACGCAGAAGACTCAGTTGTTCCTGTCACCGTTGTCGTGAACGTGCTGTTTTGCACCGAATCTGACACTGAAACTTCTTGGGCCCTTAAAAATACACAGAAGAAGTGTGAAGGCAATACGATGAACAGATCTCTACATATGCGAGCCACAGACGGATGGACAGAGATCTGTGAAATTAGATTCAACTGATTAGCTTTTCCTCTGAATGTGGAAGGAAACCAGTGCAACTCACACTAACACGGTGAGGTTATCAAACTCGGTGTGTTGCGGCACAAACTACTGAGCTATCTTTGCTGCATGAATACAGCAAGTTATTTCTTATATAGTGGACAAATTCTGACGTTGATTTGCAGTGTATGTGAGATGACCTGGAAAGAGTGTGTGAAGTTCATCGCCAGGTTTAACAGCCTGGGCACATGTCTACGAAGAGAGAGAAAGTCAAACATGGCATCAGAGTAACAAACACTGACTCAAAGCAGGACATGCCCGGACTGGAATCTTTTGGACTTGTTGCCTAATTACTCTGCATATCGACTACTTTCAATATTTATTATATTCTTGTGAAATGTGACTAAGGCTGGATGATCTATGGAAGTGAGTTTCTAACAAAGACAGCAGGCCTTGTATCAATGTTTGAAATCTCCCTGTAGGCAAATTCCCCGTGCATAGTTTCATTTTTGCAGCACATAGTCATGTTACATGTTTTTGCAATTCCCCTGACATTACAGTAATGTAGACAGATGCAGACACTTGGGGCGACTACATTTTTAAATCCTAACTCAGTAAAGGTTAATGCAGAAAACATCTTAGGTAATCAAGGGTGCATACTGTGCACTCTTTCTAAGGCACGCCCACATAGAGTCCTGGCATGGTTCGCAATTACACTGCAATCAGCTGTGCTTCATCTGGTAAACCGTTTAAATAGGCCTCTGTCCTGCATCCTAAATAACAGACTGGTAACATGGAGGAAAGTCAGACGGTATTAGAAAAAGAACTGGCCATCTTGACAATAAGCAATATCACAATGTTCTCTGACCCGAATCCTTTTTATACTTTTTGTTGAAGCAAATGGAAAAAGAGTGCATGTGTTACAGGCACATGGCTCGCCAAGACAGCCTGTTCCACCAAGTGGCTATTTTGAGAGTCCCTCCCTGTAAATCAATTAGAAAAGAAAGTCATGTGGACTCACAGGGACAAATAGTATCCCCTCCAGTTTATTTAACTCCTCAAATGCAGCACAAGGGGCCGATGACACGTTCAACCTCTACAGCATGTGCAGTATCACAGCAGGAAGACACTGAACACTGAACACTTGTCACGTTTATGGTTTGTGAGATTTTTCAGGGTTATTGCTGTTAAACCGGCTAAATGGGGTCTTTAGACCTTCTTGACATTACTTTAGGGATGTGGAACAAATATAGCCTCACGGGCACAGAGGAATAGGAAATGTGCTGCTTGTTTTATTTATTTGTTCCCGTAATAGCAAGTGACCGGTTGAAAAGAAATGGCGGTGAGCTTTTCCTGAAACAAATCATGGCCAGTGCACATTAGAGGGAGAGAGAGAAACATAACCTTGCAGTGCTCTTTAATAGCTATTGATCTCCTTTCCTGCTCTCTTTGGACAACAGTATTAACTGTGTGTGTGTGTGTGTGTGTGTGTGTGTGTGTGTGTGTGTGTGTGTGTGTGTGTGTGTGTGTGTGTTTGTATGAATATACATAGTTGACCTGTGTGCGTTGGTGCATGTGAGCGTGTATCTGCACAGTAACATTTATAAGCGTGTGCCTGTGTGTGTGTGTGTGCAACCACTCGCGCCCCGGTGATCTTTTGATAGTCTTGGCATGAGGCCCCATCACAGGGGCCGGAGCAGACAAACAGTGTCGATCTCACCTCGTGTTCCATTCTCATCATTCCGGGTCAGAATGTCCTGTGCCATTTTTTTCTTTGTTCCATTTATTAAACCTCCTCGGGTCCATCCACCTCGACTCACCTCCCTCCGTCTGTCTCACCCTCTCTAAATGACCCTTTGCACCACATGGAAACTGAATACGACAAAGACAACTTGTACGTATTGCATGTGCACTTGTAAATGCCGGGCATTTGTGTATCTCCTGTTGCTGATTAAAAAAGCATGCATGCAAATTGCAGAGCAGAAATGAAGCCCACCTAGGTCAACTCAGTGTCAGTAAACACTTCCCACTCTCCTATGTGGGTGAAGGTGAAAGTATCTGGTACATGACATGGGGGGGGGGGGGGGGAAAGGGGGTTGCGCAGCTCCTATCCTCAAGGGACCTAAAGGGACATTTGTACAAAATGAAAGTGATGCTTTTCTGTGAAGAGGCGGCTTGTAGTAAGCATCACTCGGGACTGAGCAATGTGCAAAACCAAAATCTGATATTCATTTTCTGTCCACGAGAGAAGTTCACCTCATTAAAGACATTTAGCTTCTGCAATCTACAACCAGGATAATACTTGACACCTTTTCCTCACCGCTCTGCCAATAAGGTGTGAAATAACTTGTGACACTCGATACAGCCGAGTCAGACAATACACTGTCGACGTCAGCGGACTGTAGCTTGACACTGCTGGTTGTGGTGACTGTAAAGCTGACTCCTCTGCCGTGTACTGTATGTCTCCCCATCACATTCCTGGTTTGCATGCACATCCTGTAAACAAGTGGTTTGTATCTGACTGTGTTACGAAGAACGATGAAATGGGAAGAATGCGCTGGCTTGCACGCTCCCTCTGTCCCTCAGTGATTTTCAGATATATTTAGAAGAGAAAGGTACGAGTGTGTGGTCACATGCACGAGGGCCTGATTTAAGTTTAATAACCTCTATAGCATTGCACTGTCATTGCTGGTTCTGTTAAATACTAAGGCTCAGGAGCCGGTAGAGCGGGTTGAGCTAGATACTGAACCCCAAATGGCCCCTGACGGCTGTGCCTGCAGTGTGTGACTGATGTATGATATGGAAAGTCCTGCACATAGATTCCCTTTATGAAAGTGTGCAAATGGGTGGATGGTAAAACTATACTGGGAATATAAAGGGCTATATAAATACAGACCATTTACCATACACACCATTTCAATCTTAGTGCTGATGTTGTTCATAAAATCCATTGGAACTATATGAATTGTGTCCTGAGGATGACGGAGCTCCTTTTGGAAGCACTGTTTCAAAAAGGACCTTCGTAAGTTTAGATTGGATTTTAGTCCCCTGATGTTCCATTAAAGTGCAAAGTCGACAGTTCAGCTACAAATCTTGATCAATGTGTTACGAAAAGGGGAGAAATATCAAACCGTTTTTAACCTGCAGGCTATACTACAGCTCTGGGTCAACAATAAAGAAGAGTTGCAGGTTACATGACCTGTTATATAAAAATGCAATGGTCTCCACTGGGGGTTGCATGTTGACATAACTTGCGTTAGCCAGAAACCCACAGTTTGCCCTGAGAGGAGATGCAGTTTTCTTCCATCCTTACTTGGTTTCACCACCGGTTAACACAGCTTTTCCAAAAATAGGCGAGCCTCTTCAGCAGCAATGCAGTCAGGAGACCAGTGATGTCACAGCAAAGCATGCTACAACTCCGGTGCTGGCGGGCGCCTTCCTTTCCACTGCATACCAACACCACATGACCCCCACCACCCCCACCTCCGTAAGGCTGAGGGTATCCGGCGCTAAAGAATACGACTACAGATCACGCTTCTGTTCTGTTCTCTCGCACGTCCTTCAGAGGTCAGGTGACAGCAAGTTTCTGGCCTCACTTTCACCCTTGACTTTTTCACGTGCAGCAGAGAGAACTGGATCAAAGTGGATCCGCTGCGAGTGTTGCTGTGAAGGGCTGCACCATTTTCAATGCAAGACATGTCACAACGTGCTATCAGTCATGTAACACCATTACAGCAGCTTGAAATCCCTGTGATAAATACAATTTTGACCCCCTGGCAGGAATCATGTCTGTTAGTCTCACATGAACTACATAAACTACAGTGATTATGTGCAGGTGTTATTTGCCTGTGTTTTATAACACTTGGTGTGAGAAGCTGAGATCAGGAAACCAATTAGAAGCTGATCCATAATAAGCTCATTTAACCTGCAGGCATGAAAACCTCTGTAAAGTTGCTGTGGACACTAACACAGCCCTCTGCTGTTCACTGATCAGGTGGAACATCAGCTGGCGTAACAGGTCACAAAGACGGACTGATAATTATAGTTTTCCTAATAACATGACGAAAGCACAGGAGTGTTTCTCAAAGCACAGGAGTGTTTCTCAAAGCACAGGAGTGTTTCTCAAAGCACAGGAGTGTTTCTCAAAGCACGGATTTAGATGTTAACGATGAAAGAACAAGAACGGAGAATAGTGAATTGGTGGAACACTACCAAGTAGAGAGGTCGTATGCAGCGAATTTGGGAAGAGTGGATGAGCAGAAGACAAATATCCACATTCACCAAGAAGAAGCTGGTGCTCTATAATGTCCATGAAGGATATTGATCCTAAATGATCCCCACAAGATACAACACCACAGGGTCACAGTGCCAGAGGGTCAGAGACCTGACGACTGGACAGACCAACCGGAGCACTGCACGGGCCGATGACAGGAAAGTGTGGATCTCAGTGGATAGAAAATGATGATATTTAATAGCCAATACAACACCAGAGTGTCAGATAACCAGCTCAAAGGCTTGACAGACCAACTTGAGTCTTAACCACAAAAAATGTCCAATACATTTATACTACTTCATCTTTATACCAAGGTGATGCTCTGTCCCTGCTGCTGTAAAAACATGTTTATAAAACACATCTCATACACAGAGGTAGATTCAAAGTGCAGGACAGGCACATTGAAAACGTCCCAGAGACAAAGTTAAAAAAAAAGAATCCTAAATTAATATTAATTAAAACATTTTTTTAAATAATTAATTAATTTAAAGCAGAATAAAAGAGTTAAAGATGTGATTAAAAGAGAAAAAAATGATTAATTCCAAAATAAGGATAAATCTGTATAAAAAAAAGTTTATAATCATATTGATACTGTATGTAAAGGGTTATATATAACCCTAACCCTAATAAAATAAATTAAATTAAAGGTTTTCAATCTGGATTTAAAGGCTGCTGAATGGCTTCTGCTTTTAGCTGCAATAACAGGAAGAAGACTGAGGATAATAGTTTTTATACTAAAATGATGAAAGCACAGGCCTGGTAGAGAAACACTTCTTAATTCATTAGATCACCAAGTATCTGCTGACCTCTGCTGGTCAAAGTGGAGTACTTCTCTAACGTGCATAAAGACACACCCAAAACATTCAGCTGCAGAATCTGTGATTTCTTCTACAAGGAAGATGCAGAGAGCAAGTTCACTATCTGCTGTCGAGAGGTTTTTATTCAGGACTGTTTTCTCTGTTTGAAACTTTTATTACAACCACAGAATTCTCCTGAAACACATACTGTTATAATGCAATAATCAATTCAGGCTCAAAGTAGTCTAATGGCATCCGGCCACAGTCAGAATTCATCTTGTTCAGCTGTCTTCCTGGAAGCACTATTGCACATCTCTGCTGTGATGAGGTCTGGCCAGTACTTCTAGTAATGATATCCACAGCAAAACCAGGAGTGATTATTTCAGCTGTTTTTCTGCTTGTTGTTGTCACACGCTTTCCCAGAATCCCCTGGCCCCCTGAACGTTAAGTGTTGATCAAAGGCACGGTGCTGACTTACAAGCAACCAATTGCGGAGCAGCAAAGCATCTTCTTCTGCATCGGCTGATATTTCCTGCCCGGCCTCCTCCCCTGTGCGTTACTGGAGAGCAGTGTAGATTTTATCAGGAAACACACACACTTTGCTGATAAGCTCCTCAGGCAGTGAGAAATTCACAGGTTGCATTTCTAGGAATACAACACTCAATATTTGTCAAACAAAGGATTTCCCAGATTGTTTTACAGCTACTAGCTATAATATCATATATATATATATCTAATAGCCTATAATTCTGTCATTGTTTCTAATTAAAAGCACACAAGAACAGCTTTGTAGTACTTGATAGCTTTGTGTTAATTTCTCCTCAGGAACTCTGCTGCCCACACGCAAGGAAACAGCATCTTCCTGTATTTAAATTGATATATACTGTATATCTCATATTCTCTTTCCTGGAAGGACTTATGCAACACTACAGTGGAAGAGAACAGCAATAAGCCCAGACCTTAAAGGGTAATTAATTAATATTTCATGTGCTCCACTGGATTGCAAAGTGTGTAAGTAATCATTCTGCGAGTTCAAAACAGAAAAACTACTTACCACCATTAACATTTATTTGTATCTAGTTCTAAATATGTTTATTTTGGGTTTAATTTGCTCACTTCCTTCTCTGAGTTAAGTCTGTAAACAATATGATACACACATGGGCTGTGTAGCAAGTGCTTTGAGCTAAATGCTGAGCTCAGCACACTAACATGCACACAATGACAATGTGAATAGGCTTATGTTTAGCAGGTATAGTATTTATCATGTTTGCCTTTAGCGTGTTAGCATACTAACATTGGCTAATAAGCACTAAACACAAGTACAATTTCATTATGTGTACATACATCAAGGTATAGGGTAAAGAGTTAGAGCTGGCTCAGGTCTGCCTTGGAGCTTGATTGCAGCAGGACCTGCTTGATATATAATATTTCTCCTCAGATACTCGACCATTACTGACAATAATCCATCAATTCATTGACCTTCCATTATGCTACAAAGTGTTTATTCTAATCAATGCTGCAAATACCCTTATCTTGCTGATGTTCTCCTTTACACGTGGCATCTGTTGCACTTCTGTCCGTCCTGGGAGAGGGATCCCTCACATGTGGCTCTCTGAGGTTTCTACCTTCTTTTTACCCTGTTAAAAGTTTTTTTTGTTGTAGTTTTTCCTTACTCTTGTTGAGGGTTAAGGGCAGAGGATGTCACACCTTGTCAAAGCCCTATGAGACAAATTTTGATTTGTGGAATAGTGCTATACAAATAAAATTTGATTGATTGATTGATTGATTGACGAGTTGTGCTGCGAGACACATGGTGCTTCTCTTCCCTCTTCTCCCTTTTCATCACATGAACACATCAATACCATGTTACTGACTTGACCTCTTCCCTCATTCTTTGTCGTTGCAGATCCAGAGATCGCTGTGCTGCAGCCACGTCATGGATCATGGTGGCAGCTGATTGTGGATCATGATTACAATTTGATTGTTTTGCCCCCACATATACCGGTAATGCCACTATCATTACCATCGTCATTACTGCTCCCTTAATCTCTGGCAGACCTTTTGTTTTGTATAAATACTTTAAACATTGATATACCTCTCTATTTATGTTAGACACAGTTTTTTTTTATTGTGATTGTTGTTATTGTTATTTTGTTGTTGTTTTCTGTTACACGTGACATCTACTGCACTTCTGTCCGTCCTGGGAGAGGAATGTCTCTCTTGCAACGTTTCTCCTCAATCTAGTCGAGATGTAAAAGCAGGAGATTTCACACCTTGTTAAGCTCTATGAGGCAAATTGTGATTTTTTGTTTATGAATCATACAAATATAATTTGATTGATTGATGGATGACACGTTGAAATGTGGATCCGATGATGGCTTGAGGAAAAGTTAATGTATCATCCTAAGGTACAGGATAATGCTTGTGTTGAATTCCATTGCTATTAATCCGAAGGTTACTGAGACAATTCACTTCAAACCAAAAGTATCTATCTCACGGTCAAAGGCAATTAGGCTTCATGCTCCTGCCATGAATGTCTGTACACAATTTAATGACAATCAAACAATAAGTTGTTCAGATATATGATCAAAGTGATGCAGCCATAGACTAACATTATCATTCCTAGAGCATTGGAGCCATCATGGCTGAAAATAGTTTTTAATCTACAACCTCTTGTACTATAGGTCAGTTTTTGTATGTAATGTATGTATTATTTTGAACCGAGGTACCTTAGATAGCTACAAACAAAAAATCAATAAAATGTCCAAACATCACAAGTCAGAATTCTTGTTATTACTCCACATTACATTCTGGGAACAGAGCAAAGATTTGTTTATTTGGAAAGGAATGTTGGCTGTGGCGACCCCTGCTGTTGGCTGCTGGTAACTGCTGGTGGTTCTGCCTGTTCATGTGAAAACCTGTGAATTCTTAATAATAATAATATTAAAAGTCAATCAATCAAATAAATGTTATTGTCCTCCTGGGGACATTTGTCTCGGGTCACAGTGCTACCGCAGCTGCAGAACAGTACATTGTGCAACAAACAACAAAAAACACCACACGAGGACAAAATTGTGTAAGACCGAGAATAATAGTGCAGAATAAAAGTTGAATATTTTACCTGCCCTTAAAAAGATATAACACTAAAAGAATATGACGCATAAGAGATGAAAAAAAAAAACTGGCATAAAAACCTAAAGAGGTGTGAAATGTGCCGGACAAAGTGCAAACGTTATTGAGAAACATGGCCGAATCAACATGTTTCCTTATGGAGTAGTGTGATCGACGTTGGTAGACAAGCTCTGGACGAAGTCCCATTGAGGCTGAGTTGCATTGTGGGACTTGTAGGATCCAATGTGTTTGGAACCAGCACACAGGTGATTTCCCTCTGGCACTAATGAGAGACACCAGAAACCTCAAACCTGAACGGGTCTGAACATCTGATCCACAGTCTGTGGTCTGACTGAATCAGCTCAGGGACCTGACAGGTTGCTGAGGTCTGAGGTTTTATTCTCTGGCTGGTGAGTGGGGCGGGGGGGGTCAGTGTGGTTAACATGGCCGCCCTCTTGCTGGTGGGGATTAGACTTGTCTTCAATTTGAGGATGTTTCTAAAAGGAGGGATCGACCCAGCGCTGCACACAACGCGGATGATCAAGAGTCTAGCCGACCCTCAGTAATCTGTAAGGTGAGGCAACGATTCCTCCATTGTCTTATTATAGTTATCGGGGGTGTGGGCCTTATATGGAGCCTGCAATTTGCTTTAAGGAAAGAGGGGAAAGCAACTCAGTTATACACAAAGTTCAGAAGTTCATTTTAAAAATGGCAAAAGTCAAAAAGACACAAATGTACAATTTATGTGTTGCATAGTTCACTGTGGCCTGTAATAGATGTTGATTAGAAATCTGTTCCTCACCCCTGCTTGAGATGAAATGGAAATAAGTTGTGGGGAAATTTGACTCAAGTTCACAGTGATACTGTTTGAAAGGGAAGCAAAAGGATTAAATGTCAATTCACTACAACTGTACCTGGGGCTTATTTCATCATCCACATGTTAAGACTAATTGACCAGAACAATAAGGTCATGTTAGAGTGAAAGTCACCAGTTCACTCGACAGTGCTGCTTTTCATATGCTGCTGCCAATTATTTATTGTTCATTTTAACACCATGTCCACTGAATTATGTTTTCTTGGGTGTTTTCAAAAATGTTCGAATGTTTCTTTTATTCTTTCTTTTATTCTGGTGGTTTTAAATGAGGTTTCACAAGGGGTCTGTTGGGCCTTGGCAGAGGATGTACAGTATGCCCTCTGAGTTTCATTCTGGTTAAGCACTGATCTGCAGGAAATTTGAGGAGCATCCTCATTAATGGTATTACATTTATTTCTATATTTTAAATGACTTAACTTCTTGTTTAAATATTTTCAAATCCAAACATTCTTTTACGATTATTTCCAGTTGTCCAGGAAAATATATGTAATGAAAATAATATCAAGAATGTTTTAGTGATGTGCGACTTTCGGCTCGCTTGTATTTACACTCTACAATACTAACCAATCACTGACAACTGTTTTTATTGTTGAGGAAGCAGCTCAATTGTACATTGCCGCCATCTACTGGTGTCTAGTTGCACCTGTTTTCTCAGTTTGTTTACAAATTATTTTGTTTGATTTGTTGTGTTGAATGAATTTAATGTTTTTCAAATCAACATGTGCCATAAGACCAAGTTTTCAGATGTAAGGAGGCGGAGCACTTCCCTCTCACACTCTCCTCTTTCAGTCTGTTCCCTCATCCGTCAAACTGTTCATTTATTATGTTAAAAGTCACCTCCATAGTGCTGGGGTTATTATCACGGGGAGTTTGCGGGAAACGCTCGTTGCCAAACCCTGGTTGGGAAGCTCACTGAGGCACCGCTGCACTTGGTAAAACAGCCCGGGCTCCAAAATCATCTAAAAACACAAGGATGCAGAGACGTGAGGAATAACACGAGGGTGAGAATATATGTTCAGGCAGAATGTGTCAGCAGACATGTTTCCCAATGCTCCATGTGCTGCAGTGTTATCTGAATTACTGGCTCTGTCTCCTCATTTCACAGCTATTATGTTCTGTCCCAGGTTGACTTCTGGTTTCTGCTCAGCATTTTTTAACTGTAAAAGAAACATAGCAGCAAATGAGGGACGATGACAGAGAGGAAGATAAGTTATGTAAAGGTATAAAAAACTTTAGACTTACAGAACTGCAATTCCTGCCTGGAGAGGAAATGATCTTTGCTTTTTTGCCAGTGTCAGCAACAGGTGTGTTAGCGGAACAGGTTCCACTGGAGCGTGACTTCCTTCGCAGAAACATGTCAACAGCACATCAATAACACACACGCTCACACGCCCAACCATACTGTCAGGTCCACGGTGAAGGAAAGTGTTAAACCACATGTTTCCTTTCCCATGAAACATTGATGCTGCACCAGACCACCCAGTGAGAGACACTGCAAACAAACACCAGTTCATATAATATGTTGCTGCACAGGGGCTTTCATCAACAGATTCTGCTCGGTGCTCCCATGGTGCATGTTACAGTGCATGTATCATACAGTTTGTAATACTAGTGCAAAGTTGGGTTGATTTTTTTTTTTTTTTTTTTTAATGCTGGTGGAGTTTCAGACTTTATTGTTCAAATCAGTGTCGGATAATGTAGTATTTGTAAAAAAAAATTTCCCATAACCACAACCACAAAAGTGTAATTCCAATATTTATTCTTCAAGCTATAGGGTTCGGTTCAGGAATCTACCACGATGACTCTCCCTGTGCAGACTGATGACTTCATGGTTTGGGGTCAAGAGACAAAGGCGTGGTGGATTTCACTGAGCGCTTTGTGCAGTCCTGCCCAGAAAAAAGAAATATATGGGCGAAAGGAGACATCACAATGGGGTTCCTAATAATTGGATCGACACATTTTTATGTGTTGGTGATAAGGTTGAGAAGAGTTTTAGTTGGAAGAGGTGAAATATGTCCCAAAGCCTCGCTAAGGTGGATAGAATTTGTTTAGGTCGAGGTTGGGATTGAAAGCCCTGGCTCAGTTTGAGGTTGAGCTGCAGCTAAGGCCCAGTAATAAAGAGGAAAGAGATTTTATTAGTAAGTAAGTTTATTTAGAAAAGGTTGTGAGAATTTTATAGGGCTGTAAATAAAGGATGTTGATGTTGGGTTAGGATCATTTTGGTAAAAGTTGGGGGTCAGGATAAGGGTTGGGGTTGTTTTTTAAATTTTAAATCAACAGTTACATGCCATAGCTGACAACTGTGTTGAAAGATTGAGGGGAAGTGAAATGAGAGTTGAATTACAGGCTGTAAAAAAAAATAGCCGTTATAGCTGAGATATGCTATAAAGGTTTATAGAGTTGAGAAGAACTTGTTTGAAAAGTAAAGATTTAGTGTGAGTTTGTCTTGGAGTGACCTCTTCGAAATATATAGTTGCAGAAATATGATCAACTGAAGATCTTGATTCTTTAAGAGTCACGTGCACCAAAAGCTTCTCCCCATGCCCAAAAACCATGTGACAGTTTCCATGTGGGCCACACTTAGCAAGTTTCAACTGAAATTATTTGTATTCATTCTTGAACTGAAACATTTCTGCATCTTGTATTCTCAAGGATTCCATTTATATTTGAATCTGGGAAAAATCCAACTGCCCTGTTGGTTTGGACGTACATATCTCGGCCTCATGAGGGCAGTAGATGTCTTTGGATAGCAAGTTAATTTAGCAGAACAAAGATCCAAAGAAACACTGTAAATCTAAAAAAGACTAAAGCTTTGAAACAGGTAGTTAAATAGCTGTGTAAAAAAAAAAACCTCTGTGATATCTAAATATGCTGAGCGAGCATTTTTAGGCTACATAAAAGACATTTCCTCTCTATTAATTATCATCCTTCAGATTAGACACAACAATTTGTAGAAAGAAAATCATCAAATTTGAGGTTTCAGGGCCAGTTTGAGCCGGTTTCAACAAAAAAACTGGTGAGAAAAACAAAATGCTTCCAGATTTGTGTCTTGCCTCTGCACAGTGTTAAACAACAAACAACGGCTATCTGCACTGACAGGCCTTGTTTGAGTAATGGCCCCGCTGAATCCCACACTGGACCACAGGATAGAAAAAGGGAGGGAAGAAGAAGACGGGAGAGCGAGGGAGGGGGGAGAGAGATTGAGAGAAGTTACCAGAGGGAGCGCCGTTTTTTTAGGAGTCTATATAAATACATAGGCAGAGTGGAGAAACACCTCGGGGGTGTGGGTATGTGCACCTTCATGGCTCCGTGTCTATGTGCAGAGCGTATATGATTGTGGACTGGCAGCCTGTCAGAGTCTCTGCCTTAGGTTATTTCATTCTGTCAGTGTTTGAAGATGTGGGCCGGGCCAAACCTGACAGCCTGATTCTTTACCTGTCACCACACTCAAGGTGCGATGGGTAATCTGTATAAGGATGACCACCCGCACTCACAAACACATCCACTCATACACACCCATGCAAACGCATCCTTGCGCACACTCACACACCAACATAATATCACTCCCCCCCCCCCGCTGTGCAGGGATGGTTTTGTAATGCCCCAGTGGCTCGGTGACAGTCCGTCAATCAATCAAACTCATCCCACCCCGTCTCACCTGTAAATGAGTGTCTGTTCGTCTCCAGGGCCGTGATAGGCTGATTGGCTCTGTCAGTCACAGTGTCAGGCAAATGTAGATCAATGGGAACCGCTCAGTACGGCGCCCTGTCGATTTGAACACATCCCTCCACAGTCATGCACTGCTGATGGCAGATGTCACCGAAGATGGACCCGGCTCCAGTGAGTTTCTGAGTAACGTGCATGCACCAGGGGGCTGACGAGGAATAGTGTGTGTGCATTAGTACAAATAAATATGGATGTAACCAAATATAGCAAAAACAACATGCATGAATGGAAACAAATGTAGACATATGAAGCTGTAGGAGGAATATACACAGTATGACAATATAACAAAAATACAAATTCCATGTCCCATATATAATACAAATAAAATCTGGTCTTCTTGGAAATTGTTGTGTTTATGCACAGAATGTGTTATGGTTTGGACGGGGCTGTGTAATGACTGAATGACTGACTGCATTAACTCGTGCATAAACAGATGAATAAATAACATTAAATGAATATATTCATCTCATTACAGTCATTCAGCAGCAATGCAAACCAAACGCATACTGAGCTGTGACCACAGGAAAACTGATGCATTTCCCAGGACAAATACTTCTGACTTTTAAATCATCTGTGAGAACATATTTAATAATCAATGTCACGTGTGTCTTTCTATACATTGACATGTGACTGGTGGCGGATGCAGAGGAATATAAAGACGTGCAGAAGAGAAGTTGATATATGAGCTGGTGCCTGCTCTGTTGTTGTGTATTTGACAATATTTTACTGTATAATACATCTACATCATACATGTGTGAACAATGGCAGGAACTTGAAGTGCACACATCAATTTATCTTTATTATCAAAGTGCCTTCAACCAGTGAATTTGCAGCAATTTAAGTATAATTTCCTTAGGTTTTGCAATGAAAAAACTTTATTCAAACACATTTAATGAAGTGTCATCAAAAACTACACAAGCAAATCACTCATTACACAGCGTGTTGTGTTATTACTGTATGTATTGTATGTATTAATATGTCCTTCAGGTATTATTGAGGTGGAGCCATTTTTGATTCACACATTGTACAAGTATAAACAATATAGCTGGTGTGACACCTTGCAATATATATTAAATACATTTACACTACTTTATAAAGTGTTGGCTGATCTCCTGTACAGGGTTGGATTAACCCTTACATGTCCCGTATTTCCTTTATATATATCACAATAAAAATGTCTTCCTTGTTTTTTTTTTTAGCACAACGTTGTCTAAATGACCAGACAAATATTTGTACACTTTAGTATCTAACAAACTGGACCCAGAAACACACAAGATACATCACACAATTTGATCTCGCCGGGGAGACTCCAGAGTTAAAAGTAAACAAATCAGCTAAGTGATGTAAATAACAGGCAACAATATTTCCTCTAAATTGTGATGAATTGTTATGAATGAATGATGAAAGCGTTAAGTGTAAATGCTCAAGTAAGTTACAGGTAACTTCAAATTGTAGCTCTGGACAATATCTAAGTAAATGTAATGTTACATTGCACCACTCAGTGTCTCTTTAATTCAAAGATGTGTTTTCCCTAACTGACTAGAATACAGTGTTTGGCTTATTTCCATATCGAAAGACTTTATTCTCCTGAAAATCCGTTTTGCCCTTTTCTTTCTTGGTATTCTGATTTAAAAAAAAAAAGATGTTATAATAACTATATATATAAATATATTTACTGTGGGGTTTATTGAGTTTCACCACTTCAATGGATATTATTTTACAGGTAATCTACAGAGAACTGAAGTTGCACTCCGGTTTGAAAATTGCCTCTGTTCCATCAGCTCTGGTAAAAAACCATATAGTTTCCCACAGAGAGGTTCCTTTCAATACCGTCTCTGAAAAGCAGATAATTGTGATGCTTTTTGTCCATTTCCTAAAAACAAATGTGTATTTACAATAGAGATTTATAATAAAACCACCTCTCAATTCAAACCAAAAACATTTATTTGTATTCCTCTTGCTTGCATTTAAATTTTCACCATAATTAAGAAGTAGTGTGACTTCACTTTATTTATCCACCTGCTGGATGTGACCTAGCTTATATTTGGTCATCTGTCCTCAGCTGCTTTAAGGCACTGAGGCTCAAATCAAATCACTGAAAAATTATTCAGCACCTCAAGGTTAAGTTGCGTGCCCAGGGGCTCGGGCTTCACGCTGCTTGCAAAGTGATTTTCTTATTTTTTTCATGCTCTCAGGGTAAAATCAATGAGGCTCAGTCCGGTGAGATATTAGCTGTTTTTCCAATTCATCCATGATTTGAAACACTTGATGCCCTGAGACAGCTTGATACTCTGAGATATCGGAGTGATGGTTGCCACAGCTTGCATCTTTCCCGCCTAGATTTCATCACTTTAATTCTCAGCGATCGGTTTTCACTCGGAATCTCAGAAGTTCTTATTCTTGTTCGAGTGCGATGCTTATTTAATCGGGGTTTTCCTTCGACTGTTCCGTGTTTGACTACAGAAGCTGCGTCAACAACAAGTAAATCCAGGCAAGACGTGTATACAGAGACACCTGCTGTGACATAAATCAGCCTGTTCAATCACATCTGAGTAAATTGAATTAGTGGTAACTGGCTGTATCTGTATACAGCTCAAATAGTAAATAAGCTGTTTATTATGGCTCTTAATAAGCAGTAGGTGTTAGTCTTTGCAGTGAATATGAAAGGAAATTAAAGCAATAGGTGGTCACAACAACTGACCACAGTGCAGCTTTGTGGAGATTAGCAGCGTATTTCAGTTGAATCAACCTGTTGAACATTCTGCAGTGAAGGAACAGAAAGATCCTGAAAATGAAATGAGGGGTTTTGAGGTTTATTCAAACTTTTCCCTGTGAAAGGTTCAGTTCTGCTCCAACTCTTTTAGGAACTTTCTTCTGTCTATAATTTCAGATCAAGATTCAGATGAGCAATATTTTCAACTTTTTAACCAGACAAATTGGACCGAAGGGAAAGTGTATATATCTACATCTAATTTAGTGTTTCTCCAATTCTGCAGTTACAAATATCTGAAGAGTTTTGTGAGTCAACTTTAGAGCTCAATTTAAATGAATATTTTTATATTAACAATGACTGAGAATGTATATTCTAAGCTCTGCAGTTCCCCTTAGCCAGCCCTGCCTCTGACAAATAACTTTAAGATAACAACCACCAGCTTACATTGTCTATTAATGAGATTAGGTTGTGTTGTATTTTACATGTGGCAAGTTGCAATTGTGTTGATCCTGAATTTATCAGTAAAAAGTTTAGTTTTTTCCCCCCAGGTCATCTGAACTAAACAAGTAAACAATATTTATAACCACAATTGTTCCTGAATCTTAACCACGGTGCTTTTGTTGCCCAAGTCCATGGTACTCTGAATGTAATCCCTGTTCTGTGGTGTGATCATTGTGCACTTTGTGTTACCAACATTCACTCCAACCATCTTCCTGGTGGCATTAATAAATAACACATTTTATTGATTACTGAGTTCTGATGAAGTCACTGCAATCGATCTGCCCAGAAAATATCTGTTTGTCAGTGAAAAACAAAACGGACCCGGAGAGAGTAAAGATGGGACTTAGCCAACTGTACATTTGTCAAGTCACAGGAAACATGAATACATGAAAATATTGTGTAAACCAATGCTAACAAATCATCTTTATCAACTTGCTGTTTATGTAAAAACTGTGATGTTTGGCTTTTTGAGGAGATCTGCCCCCAACGTGGCCAAAAAGCATCATAAACAGGAACTAGTTTTTATACATCCACCAAGGCCCAACAGTCCCCTGATGAAACCACATTTAAACAATCCTAAATATCAGTCCCCTAAACATGCCTGATTTTTTTTTCTTTTTCTGCAAGATCCATGATTTATATTTATGAGAAAATCAACAAAAATGTTTAAAAAAGTCCCTTATCTCGCAAAGTTTAAGAAAGTGAAAAAGAAGCTGTTCTTATATCTTAAATACAAAAACATTAAGGCTCTAACTGCTAGGTTTTTGTGTAATCCTGCCATTGAACAAGCAAACACAGATACAAACATAACCTCATAAATGGAGATACACGGTTTCTTTAACATGCAACCGGGATTAAAGATATTAACCATAACAAACCAGTTTAATGCAGCAAAGTGAAAAGTGAAGTGTCCTCAGAGAAAATAATATTTACCAGGGAAAATCATGTCGGTGCACTGTACCACTCACTCAAATATCCAATCATGATGGTGAGTCATGCTGGTAAACAACAGACAAGGTCGGTGGCCACAGGCGGACATGTAACAGTAGTGGGTGGGCACCATGTCATAAATATGTGTGTGCGTTGCCGTGCTGTGTGAGGTCATCCGGCAGTGGACGGCAGATTTACACCCGCTGAACTGTGTCCCTGAGGAGACTCTCATGTGAATCGCTGGTCCTGCGCTTGGACCCAATCTCTATTCTCCTTCTGGAGTAATTGCCCCACTTGGCCTAATCATACAAACATGGATGAATACTAAACACGAGACCCCTCCTTTTCTCTCTTCCCCTCTTCTCTATCTCTATCTCTCTCTCTCTCTCTCTCTCTTTAGCAAACACTTTCAGTCTGTTTCCTTACCCGCACCTTTTATGCTCTTACTCCCTCAACACTCTGCTCTTCCTCTCTTTTTTCAGATTCCTTCCCCTTTCCGCCTTACTTACTCCAGCTCCTCGCTTGTCTTTGTAAGAGGGGGGGGGGGGGAGAGAGAGGGAGACTGACTGGCCACTTCAGGGACCAAAGGCATGAGGTAATCCAAGGCAGGATTGTGGGCCTTCTTTGTCCCACATCTCGAGGCTTCCTACGGCTCCATGTGGGAAAGTAAGACCACCGGTCTGCATTCAGCGGGAAACACTGGGCTGGATAATCGTGTTGACAGGTGAAGAGGAGCTCCTTTGTGTTTGCAGAGGAACACGCGGTATAAAAATGTTTTGTTGTCGAGTACCCTTGAAGGAGCTGCCGCTTGCCAGTCCTGCCACAGCGAGTAGGTGAGTGATGAGAACTCCAGTGGGCATGTTCTCCGCTTGGCAACAGCAACACAAGACAAATGTAACGTGAAAGGGAATAATCTTTTAATGAGAACCAGTAACTGTTGCCCAGTATCGCCGCTTGTAAACAGTGTCAAAATACAACAAATTGAGCTCAGGGTCTGAGAGAAAATGTGTCTCGATCCGAATGTAGAGTTGTTTCTGCCTTTTCAAAAACAAAAGCGTCTTTTGAATACGTAACACTGTATATTTTTTCCTTCAGCTCTGCCCTGAGAATACTCTTTGTGTTTTTTGCTTCCATCCGGCGCACCACTTTATTTATATCACTTTATCGAGTGTTCATTTATTAATGCGCCTTGATGCAGAAGCTGCACAAAACACTTGGAATGCAAACTCCGTGGCGCTGACTTAAAACTTCTCGGTTTCATTCTCAGCCCCCAAAAGTCATCAAGAACATGAAAACTGATTGTCATTGACTTAAATCTAATTAGCCATCCGGAGAGAACTATATAAAATGCTGTAGCTCACCCCGTATGCTTGCTAACCACCGCTGTACCTGCTGATCACATCCTGAAGCACATGCAGAGCAGCTGCTGTTCCTCCTCCTTACTGTATCACCTCTACTTAGAGTTAGTTACATCTTCATTAAAAGTAAATGAAAGCATCTTGTCAGAAGTTCAGTGTTGAGACAACGGCTTCATTGGGACATCTGCAGACCGTATATAAAGATGGACGACATGACAGCTTCCCAAAAGTGAAGCCAAATCATCTCAATTTATGTTTGTGATGTATTCAAGCAACAAAATATGCGTTGAGTTGTTGAAAATTAAGTTTTGTTTGTTTTTTTGTTTTTTTTAAACATTTGTAGGTTGTCCCACTTTATCAAACATGGTTGATAATGTGGGACAGCATGCTTCGGGTAATCCGGGACAGTCATTACAGTTCTTTAAATGGGGGAAATGTGCATTTAGGGACTTCCTGAAGTAAAATAAAAAGATAAACTAAAGAGTAGCATATGGTCTGCAGTTGTCAGACAGGAGTTAATGGTAAATACAGTCTGTCCCTGTCTGTTTAAAATGATTTTCTTGTTACTAAACTAGCACATAATCAGTTTGTTCTTTAGGACAGAGATGATCCTAAAAAAGCACAGAGAGTCTGTCCTGTGGTCTGCGGCCATTTCACCAAGTGGAGAAGACAATGGGCTGATCGATGAAGATGAATCTCTCACCTGCAAGGAGTGTTGGTGAGTGGTGAATCACTGAATGAAAAATCTGTTATTGTTATTGGTGCTTGCTGTTGATTGAATTTTAAACGATTAAAAAAAATGTGATACACCTTTAATAGCATGTTTTAAATTCATTTGATAGTTTATTCATTTAAGAAAGGGTTCTTTATGAAGACAAATTGACTTTTACATGTTTAGTTGAACTAATGACATTTCTATGAATGATGTAAATTTTCTTATTCATTTTCTTGTCGTTTTTCATAATGCTTTTAAAAAATTGGTAATATTGAGCTTGACATGCACAAAACAAGGCGATTAAAGCTTTATTAATACAAGTGTCCCACATTATCAAATTCAGGCAGAATTTTCTTTTTTGGCACAAAGAACATCAAAGCTTGGCCATGTCTCCTCTGAGTATGATATCTCCATTCTTTCTCCTGGTGTGTTTAGAAAACATCTTCAGGATTACAGAAAGCTATAATTTGTTGATCTGATGTGTAAAACAGATATCGGAATAAGTCGCTGAAGACAAAATTGCAAAAAATGCCCCAGATTACCCAAACTCACCCTGAGTGGTGTAGATATCGGATGGAACCTTGACACCTCAGCTCCACATCACGATCACTACTACACAGACTCTGGCTCCAAATCACATACATGATCCAGCAGCACCCATACCGTGATATTTCAGCTGGATCTTTGTACAATAGGAGGAGGTGTGGATGTGAGGTCGATCTTTGTGTACAGTCTATGCTGCAGACAGTCCACTCACGTGAGGAAACGTGAGAGAGACTCCTGAGTCCAGAGCTGGATGAAGGGGGAATAGACAGATATGTGATGTTGGAAACTAAATATGTCAAATATAATACGAATCAAACATCACAAAATAAACTTGGTGAAACTAAGAAAACTTGATATTTTGTTATTGTGAACTGTGCCATGGTTCTTGTAGTGCATAGACTAAATAGAAACATCAGAGCAGCTCTATGAGATCATCTGTGTTCTTTCCTATTTTCATCAGAACTTTCTCACTGCAGCCACATCCACAGCCTCAGCCAGAGGAATCACCGAGCCCCAATTCCACTGATTACGATGCACCAGAGTCCAATTATCACCAAGCATTACATAAGATTTTCCAAAAGTGTAATTACGGTATTGATTTAGCCACAGAGCTTCCCCCCGACAGACTGCTGGTATTATTCTAATGCAGAGCGTGAAACATCTATGTTTTTCTGTTGACAGAGCAGAAGTCTGTAAAGTCTGGATCCATCTCCATCAAAGCTGGAGGACGGGTCCAGCTTTCTTACAGAGAAAGATAAACACGGGATATTTAGCACGAGAGACATGAGAAGAGAAGAGAGAACACGAGATTTATCATGACTGTAACAGTGGAGTGGATACACATGGAAGACGGTTGGCTTTAGTGCAAGAAGTATTAAGATCCTTTACTCAGTATCAATACTGAAGCATCAGTGTGTACACAGTATTTTAGCTGCTGCAGGTGGAACAAGTTTAAACTACTTTTTATACGGTTTTATTTCCAGAAATTCTAGTTGTATATGGGGTGGTGCGGTGGTTGCCTCACAGGTTTGAATCCCGGTTTGGTCTTATCATGTGGAGTTTCCATGTGGGTTTTGTCCGGCTTCCTCCCACAGTCCAAAGACAAGCAGATTGGGGTCAGGTTAAATTGACCGTAGGTGTGAATGTGAGTATTGGTTTGGCCCTGTGTCTTGCCCAATGGCAGCTGGGGGTTGGGTCCAGCCCCCACCACCACCCTCAAAGGACACACATTATAGATAATCAATGGCTGGATGGATATAAAATAAGATACAAAATTCTGCTACACTATTTCTGGTTTCTTGACTTTTGGAGTAATTGATGAGATATTGATAATTTGAACATTTATTGAAACAAAGGTAGGCCTCTATGTGGTGGAGTTCAGTCAATGTGACACTGATACAGCATTTTGTTTGACGTACAAGGTCATAAAACTTGCCACATCAGGATCTATAACTTCATTCACACGGCCGGTATCATCATTGGTGAGAGTCTGGTTTGAGTCCATGTGGAGCAGGAGGTCACTGAACAAACCGCTCTCCATCATGGACGTCCATTCTCTCCACGACGCACTGCAGAGACGCAGGAGCTTGTTTTCTATCAGAGTCATTCAGCTCTGCCGTCACAAAGAACATTACAGAAAATCAATCCAACCATTCACCATAACAACGTATACTTGTATATGATACTCTTACTGCATTTATTATACACTTCCTTTTTGCCCGGTTCTTATTGCACTCCAACCTTTTTTGAATTGCACACTGTATTTCTCATTAATGCTGTATTTTAGGAATATATTGTATACACTGTATATTTTTTATTTTTATTCAATATCTGGCTCTGCAGGTCTGCATTTCTGCAACTGTGCAGTTCTGCACTGGCTTTAATTCTTAATTCTACTGCTGTGTCCAGTCTGTTGAAATATGAAAATGTCTCATACAGGTTCAATAAATATATTTCTATCTGTTTGTACTGTATCTGCAGTATTTATTATTTTATATTGGTATACTACTTGGCATCATTTAAGGCAGTGGTTCACAATGTGGCAACTTTACGAGTGGTTGTCAAACGTCACTGCAGGATATAAAGGGAAAGAAAAACTGCTAGACAAAAATCTTTTGGACTTTTTCTTTGCCGCAATATTTTTATTCCAGTACTGTAATGTGTTATCTCATCTTGTCTAGATACACACAACTTAGAGATATGCACTCAATGACAAGTGTGAAAAGTAGATATCACTATATAGTAAGACATAAAAGGTCGGGAACCATTGATTAACAGCGGAGAATGGAAAGATTTATTTGACCACAGTATGAGAACCCCTCTAATATCTTTTACTTTTTATCAGGGTGAGACATTCATCTTTGATGAGCTCCCGCGTTCTGTTAATGAGAGAGTATAAAGTTAAACTCCTGGCCTGAAGTGACGTGTTGAAGGAAGGCTTTAATGGTGTTTCTGCATTAGGCAGATTAAACTTGAATCTTTCTCTTAAGTCCTACCTTCATTCCTCACCTCACCTAATGGCCTGTCAAAGACAAAAGAGAACATGCTGTAACAGCGAGTAAATCACGTGTAAATAGATGCTGTCACTGCGGCTGCTGACCAAACACCTTCATGTTTACCGTGCCAGTGAACGTGTGTGTGTGAGCACGTGTGCATCTTGCATCTCCGCTCCGTTAATCTCCTGGATCGCTGGAAGATGGTGCACCCCCCAGTCGCAACTGTTAATCTGAAGCCTTATCATCATGTTCCAGCTAGAGCGCTGATACACAAAGTCCCACTCAAGGTTGCTTTAATGTCACTTTGAGGTCATTTCGCCCGGCATGGTGCCTTGGAACTCCTGCTTGCCCAGTAGGGGCCTGGCGTCACTCCCCTCAATCACGGGTGAATTTACGATCCGAGGTGGGACCGTCTCCCATATGCTACTGAGCCTCTCCCTGCGTTTAGCCTGCTAATCCCCGCAGGAGATGGGAAGCAGCAGACCATGGTAATATGGACAGAGAGAAGGAAAGCAGGAGAAGCTGGGGATGGAGGGATAGGAGAGGAGAGGAGAGGAGGAGAGTTTCAGTGTCAGCAGTAAAGGTGGCCCTAACAAATCAGTGACAGTGGGGATGAAAACTCATAGCCACAGCACTTTCCCTGAAGTGTCTGCTATCAGATAAGCTGAGAGATTTAGTTAAGACTTCATATTTAGAGCATGGCTTAAGCTGTGAGACGATGTCTTTACTGTGGTGATGCCAATGTCACATTGTGTCTGCTCTGCTCCATTTGTCAAATAGGATTTTATCGGCGCTTTCACAGCCGTAATGCCGCACGCCTTCGCCGAATTATCCGAGACCGCACGCGACTACAACACTGATTTGATGATCCCCGCTTCTACACACGCAGCTGATGCAAGTCGTATCCAGCATCCCTCCTTTAAAACGCCACAATTATCATTAATATTCTGCTGGATGACAAAAGCGAATGGTGAACGCACTGTTAGCCCCAACGAGAAGCTGTCACTTGGTGTCGCTCGAGCAGGGCCTGAGCACATTCAAATTAAGTCGAGCACGTATCGCATTCTTCCATGACTCTGATTCACTTTGAACGCGTCGCACTTTTCATGATCATTAACAACAATAGCCCTGGATTGTCATAAAGAGGTTTCAGGGAGACGCTTCAAGCAGAGCTCTCATCCCTCTCCACATATCAGTCGGCGATAATACTGCCATATATAAACAGCCCCATTATAATTATGATCATCATCATCCGCCCCTCGAATGTAGCCTCGGCAGCTCAGGACTGTGATCACTCGTAGGCGTGAAGTAATTTTCTTTTAAAAGCTTAATAAAACAAGAGAGACAGGGCGCCAATGAGGGGGTCATGTGATGCAGGGAGAGCTGAGTAAATAAGTTCTGGCTTTTAAATATACTTTAAGTATTTAAAGTAATAGTTGCCGTTGTGTGTGACCTGTTTCTCTAATGCAATAGTCTACAACATCATTATGAGTCTCGGCGGTGGCTTCTTCTCAATCCATTTTTAATGTTTCTCCACGAGTGATGCTGCGGCTCTGATTGGATCAGAGGATCAGTTCCCCGCTCATAATTGATTCGTTTCCAAAACGTACATTTAGATTTAAAAAAAATTTCAGTTAGACCTACTTGCTTTTATTTGCTTCTCTGCTTTTTGAAACCTGTGTCATTGTTATAAAAGCTGCGTAAATAAAAGTTTTTATTTTGATTATTAATATGACTACTACAAATAATAATAATAATAATAATAATGTGATTGTAAATTTATTTTGAAATATTGAGCATTAGAAAGTACATATACATAAGTTGATAAATGTAGTGGAGTGAAAGGAATAAAGTATCTAAAAATAACACGACAAATGCACTCAAATACTTTTTTAAAACCCCCCCCCCCCCCCTGCTCAACAGAGAAACTGGAAATTGTAATATGGAATATGGAATCATTTTGTCACCAATAATAAGATCCGAACAAACTGGTGAGGGAATGATTTATGATTATTCGTTGTTGTCTACACAAACAATATCTCCCATGCAACCAAATGTGTGCTGATTGCTTTGTTGTGGCATTTTTAAACTGCATTGATTACCCCAACACTAATTAGGACTTGACTACTTTGCAGGAAGAAAAAAACAGTTGTCATTCATAAACAGCTAATTTGAAGTGACAATGTGTTTACCTCTATGGCTGCTGTAATCAATATGGATGCAAATTTTGGATAGTGACTGATGGCACGGTGGCACAATAAACTAATAAGACACGAAATGAATAAATCATGCTCCATATCAAGTTATACACTTTATGCAAATCAGGATCCAAGGGAACATTTATTTGTCACTTCAGTTTAAAGTGTAAAGGGGCATATTTAACTTTAAATACACAAAGTGGCCACTGGTCACCAGAGTCACTCCATTAATAGCCATCCATGCGTGTGCGTGTGTGTGACATGTTTAAGTGCAGCCGGAAAAATAGGGCTGTCCCCGAAAGCCACCGTGTGATTTGAACCCTGGTCATGATGATGAAGAGTCATGATGATGAAGAGTCATGCCCCTTCAGGCAAATTTATGATTTGTGATATTGGACGACATAAATAAAATTCGACTTGACTGACCTGACTTGAGATTTCATTTTTTTTCTTTATGTTGTTGATAATGGACGAGCTTGACAATGTTTTAAAAAAATCATGAACCTCTGTGTAGGCCTTCCATCTTAGTAACAGAAATAATTTGTTAAACAAACATATGTGTAAATAAAAACATTCTGGTTTATTCTGGTAATGTCTGTGTTAGATGAAATCTATGAACCAATACCATTTTGATTATTTTTTAAAAATGTGGAACTTACTACCACCTCACGTCTGCAGTTGGAGACCAGAGGAGTAAACAAGAGTGAGGGACAACAAAAACAGAATGTAACATACAAACTATTCATTCTCGGTTTCTAAAAGACGCGTGACTGCAGTGGGAATGGTTTTGCACTGAAGGACATGTTTTATATTCTTTATGGTTCCAACTCGGCAGCAATTAAAATAAATGTTATTCTACAAATCAACGTGAGGGAGAAATTATGAAAACAAATTCCACTGGAGATCATTTTTTTTATATTACAAGGTTTCTTACCGATGTGCGCTCTTTCTCATAATGTTATATTTTCTGAACATAGAGAAACACACCCATGGATTTTCATATTTACCTCATGCATGTATGATTGTTGTTTCACTGGCGTTGACTGTCAGCGGAGACTCGCTCCGGATATCGTTTTTCTGAAATTGCTCTTTAGCTCGCTGACATCGGTCCACTACCTTCACACGCTTGAAGCCCACTGGAATCTTCTCTGTTAAATGAACAAGCGTGCCGGGGCTTGGAGTGACGGATGTGCAGCATGCGTCAGAGGTAGACAAATTGATTTTCTTCAGCAAGATAGTTCTGGTATAGTGGCTGCTTTGGGCGAGGGACGGAGCAAGAGATATGTCAAAGGCACTTGGCCAAATGGTAGACAAGAGGAAACAGAAGCAGATCACAGAGGTGTTGACACTGAGGCCTCAACGTGCAAAACCTTTCCGGAGAAAGTGGCCCAGCAGTGAAAGCTTTAATGTTTTGTATTTGCTAAAGTAGTTCTGGGATTCCCATGTTGAAGCTTTGAGGATTTTTTTTCATTTTGAACCTGCATTGATTGATTTTGTGTCCACTTGAAACGACACAATATAATTTTTCACTTTAAAGAAGTTGTTATGGGCGTATTTGTAGATACGCCTAGTCGATATCCAGCTGATACAGAAGCACATTATTATCCATCCCACATAGCAACCACATGCCACATGGAATGGTGGCACTTGGGTGGCCCACTCCTATTTGCCAGATCTGGGCCGTAAATAAGCCAAAGCATCTGGGTTGTAAAGTCGTGTTTCTAGCTCATACATTCCTCTTTTCACTCTGCTTTGGGTCTCCACCAACTTCTGAGGGAAATGTGAGGCTTTTTATCTGATAAAGTTTCTGTTAAGCAGCTCGCTAACATTTTCTATCTGCAATTTGCTGTTACAAAGGTAGGAATCATTCGTTTTACCTGAGCTTTTGCTCATTAAAAATGATTTCTGTAAAAGATCCAGGCCGTAACAGCGAAACAGCAGGGTTAGAAATGCTAAAATGCTCCATAAAACTTGGGGGCTACAGGTTTAAGAGATAATTTTCACTTGGTGTGTCCCTAGGAGTGACACTTTAACACTAGAATCAGCCATTTGGCTTTTTTTACTGTCAGAATATCGATTGGTTCAGTTTTAAAGAGCATGAAATTGAGAAAATGTGCTACCTATATGGATTATAATGCCAGTCTCATAGACTGGGTTGTGCTTTACCTCATAGGGTTTGATTGGATGGTTTGTGCGCTATTGAAAAGTAACTGTGGAGCTCGGCTACAGCCAATTCCACTATGTCACCCTCCCAACAGGATTACGACTAGCTGGCAAGTTTAAAGGTGCAGAAAGAGGAGAGTTCTAAAACTGTCACTCCAGTGGCGATGCTTGGGTAATTAAAGCTCGCAATTAAAGCTTTTATAATCAGCACTGTCAGTGAACTGGTGCACCAGGATTAACGTTCAGAGTTGCACTTTAAATTGCTGGATGCATGCCCTGCCAAGGAATGTTTTTAAATTCAGCTTGAATTGAAATGGAGTGACTTATAGTACAGGGGACAAGGGAGGGTGATGAAAGGTGATTGAAAGGGTGCAGGCTGGGTGCTCGCCTGGATATGTCTGTGCATGACCATGTGTTTTTCTGTGGGGCGTCCTCGTGCCAATGTTTCTGTGTCTGCAAGATAACATGTACTTTGTCATTGCAACAAAAGACAGAACATAACATGTCCAAATCTTGCTTCTGAAAACATAAATAACCCATCATGATGTTTCCAGGCTTTCACCATATGGCTTTGAGGAGTTGTGATGCATCACGTCATCGCACTAACAGCACCCCAGTGTGTGCCCTGGCCAACAGAGAGCCCTCCTTAATGGTTGGAGTAATAATGCATAATAAAGACAACTTCAGCTTTGTCTATATGGGGCTTGCTGGATGGATGTGTCTGCAGACCTTGGGCCAAGGGGAGTCCTAGCAGAAAATAATGTTGTCTCTGTTTTCAATAAAACAAAACAGTAAATTATTTACAACGGGCCACTGAGTGTGCATCCACCTCATTTGTATTCCCGTCACCACGGTGATAGATGTGACATCATGGTGATGAATGAAAGCGTAGGGATTTTAAAAAGCGCTTCCTCTGGAAACCAAGGACAGATGGTTATTTTTTATGAGAGCTGCAGAATAATCAAACCAAATGAGCGGGACTGTTTTGGTAGGCACAATTGCCAGAGGAAGGTGGCTGTGTGGATGTGAAAATGAAGTTGTCAGTTTTCCAGAAACCGTGCATGATAATTCCTTCACAAGGTTTGAATAGTCACATTAGAGGAAAGCAAAAATACAAACAGTAATTACATTCACATGGGAGGACTGATTAAACATTGTGATTATGTGCAGGTTGTCACAAATCCCTTAAGTTCCCACTGTGTTAGAGACCAGAAATTCCACACATCTGCACACCCACACTGGCTGTACACACACACACACACACACACACACACACACACACACACACACACACACACACACACACACACACACACACACACACACACACACACACACACACACACACACACACACACAGGGATAAAACCTGTGATGTGATTTCATACAAATTTGTTCTTTCACAACCAAGGTCAGCATATGGGTCTTAAAAAATAAATTGCCTCTGAAAGCTTTCCCAGCAGATGGCAGCCATCTTGGCTTATCGTTGCATAGGTGCGATTTCTGAGCCAGGTTGTGGCTCCATCACAGCCTCCCCTGACCGGCCGATTGAACATAGGTGTAACGGCTGAATTACAGTCTCACTGTTGGACATTAACCCCCTATATCTGGACTGAAATAGTCATTACTGATGACACCCAATGTAATTGCTAATTTTACGCCTCGGCGGGCACATTTTCCACTCGTCTTCTCCTCATTCAACTCCTCTTTCTCTTCTATACCAGTCCAGGCTTTAAGCTATTCACCCCTCTCTTCTGTCTTTCACTATATCCCAGTCGTAAGAGCCATTTATACCCGTCCCTCTCACTGATGTGTCAGTGGACAACCTCCTGGGGAAAACATGAACTTCTGTATTAATCCACTTCTCACATGTATCTGTATGTGCACAGCCGTGTGAGAAAATCCATCCCCTTGCTGAACTTGCTTATCATCAGCATGCTCTGTGAAAAACACCCTGGACACTTCATTAGCCCACTGCTTGGCTCACACATAAACACATACATTTACACTCAGAGGAGCAATTTAGAGTTTGTGTTCGCCCGTTTGCAACTCCAATCTGAAATCCATGACTTTAGCCAGAGCACCCAGAAGGAGCCCAGACACTGAGGGAAGATGGGTCTACACACAAACACACACACACACACACACACACACACACACACACACACACACACACACACACACACACACACACACACACACACACACACACACACAAAAACCCATAAAACAGCCGAACCTTGCAACTGAAGTCTTTGTGTCTGTAACAAATCTGTCAACAGCACAAACTGGCAAGGTGAGAGAAATATATCTCATCTCCAAGTCACTCTATTAGAATGAAATGAAAAAGTTTAGTGAATGACAAATTGAAACTGATCAGCACCTCAGACGTGTCAAAGAATATTACTCACTGCCGGAGAGTTGTTGCAGATTCAGTCAAATAAAGCCCAGAGTGTATTGAACTGGATCGTGGCAGCAGAGGAGTTTAGCTGACACTCATTCCCTCGTGCACATTGCAAGAACATGAAAGAATATGCGAAGACGCTCAGTTGTTCTAGGATTTCCTCAAACTAGAGTGAATATTTACGCTGCTGCTTTCCGGCACTGAGAAGCAAAGAAAACATCATCTCCTGAGATCATTTGTAATTTCTACCATCAGTTCGTATAGCAGGAGTTTTACAAGCAAGACTTGGAGACTGCAATACTGAGAAGGCTAAATGGATGGTTGTTCTTTGCCTTACTTCTCACCTGAAATCAAACATGGCCTCTGACGATGATGTGTACATTGTGAACTCTGGCGTCCACCTCTCCAATTAGCCTCGTGTCGCTCATAATTGTACGTGCAATAATTATTCGGCTTAATCTTTGTGTAATTCCCAGCGGATTCCACAATCTGCCATCAATGAGCGACAATGTGACATTAAACCCGCCATTATCACATTGAGCGATGAAAGGTTAGTGTGTGCTTAGCAAAATTACAGGACAATGTGCATATCACTGAGTACAGGACCGATGTGCAGGGGAAGCAAATGGTCAGAAAAGGAAATAATATATTTTCTACTTTTGACAAAGTTGTGAAGAATGCTAATAATGTTGTTGATGTTGTTCTTAATGTGACCGGCTAAATATGTGTAGTAACATCTGTATATTTAATCATAATGAAAATCCATTGAAATCCTTATTTGTACTGGAGATAAAGAAACGCTAGAAGGGCAATAGGAGAGCACATGCCTCCACCAAGGCTGATTGGCCACTTTATCACCATATTGCATACGTGAATTAAGGTCAGACACATTTACCTTGTACACATAATCTCTGCCAACTGCTCACATTAAATACTGGCAACATATCCATTATCTGATAATGAATGAATAAAGAACAACCCTGTGAAAATACTCATTTGGATTCACAGAATCTGGAAACCAATTTCTGTCTTGACATATTCCCCAAATTGTTGAAAAATGCCCCGTCATGCAATAATAATAAAAATAATAATAACAATAATGAAAATATATTTAATTTCACTGCACCTTTTTTAACCCCCAAGGACACCTTACAATACACAATAAACTCATTAATAATCAAATGTCAGAATCAGACACAAACACCTATCAATACAAAATAGGTGACACAAGGGTGTTAATAAACTCACAATAATATTGCAATGACAAAGAAAGTGAAATTGAATCTGCTCCTAAGTGTAGGACTTCTTCCTGGGCCCTAACCCAACTCTTCCACCAAGTGTTAAGAACATCGGTTTAGTCATTTTTGTGTTATCCCTGACAAACAGCAATGAAAACATCACCAAGTATATAAGAATAAAAATGTTATTCTAATAAATAATGTCCTAAAGTGTTGAAATTATTTATTCAACTTGTGTAAAAGAAACTGAGAAGTCACCACAAAGTGGTCGGTATGATTTCTGCTACTCGGCAGCAACTTGATAGACCAAAGAAAAGTCAACAGAATTCAGAATACATACTGAATATATCAGTTCACATCTCAAACAGCACAGTGATATTGGTATGCAGGAGCGTTAGAGCTCTTTGTGTCAAGGTCAGTCCAACTTCTGAACTGCTGCATGCATTCAGTGATTGATAGGGTGCTGATAGAAGACAGATGAGAGGGGGAAAAGTTATAAACATAAAAAAAAGAAATCAAGTGTAGGTGCTAAAATAACCCCCTTATGTTTGAACCAGAGGGAGCGAAGGTCCTGCTCTTGACTTGGCACCGGCCACATACTTATTTGCATTTGCACTGAGGTCAGCTCTGCTCGCTGGAGGGGGATCTACACTCAAGGATGGAGCCCAGGTGAGTGGACTGTCCTTGAACAAGATGGCACGTGGCCATACATAAAAGATAACCGTCGAGGGTAGGAAGAGTAGGGCGCTAGAAAAAGCGATGTTTACCTAAAGAGATAAAAAGAACATGCATGTGTGGCTTGATAAAGAGAGCAAATTCAATTTAGATATCCGCTCTGAAAAGAAAGCAAAAAGACCCTTAAGAGGGAAGCAAGGTTAGGAAAAAGGGTCTGAGAAAAGCTTTTAATGAGATAAACCCGCTTCATGATCTGTATGTTGATTGCACAACTGCAATCTCTTAGTCTGCCTGAGCCTCTGGCCTAATGATAATATAGAAGTTGACAGAATGAATTGGAAGTTATGAATTTATTTGCTTCACCTTTAACCAAATGTCAGTCGTGTTTACTTATTTCCAGTGAGATGACTAAATTAACATAAAAATGCTATCTCACCATAAATGATTAGATGTCATGTTGCTTTGACAGGAAATGGCAGAAGGAATGGTAAGCAGAGCAAATTAATATAAACACTTTTAATCAAAAAGAGATTTCTGGCGCCGGGAAATATTCTTGGCAGTCTTGCTCCTTGCTTGTCACACATAATAGGCTCGTATGGTGATACATGAGACTGACAACACTTGAATGACTTTGAGGTGGTTGGTTTATTTTTTTTCCGTCTTCTGTTTTTTTTGTTTTTATCATAATGCCCAAGATGTCTTTTGATTGAAAAAAGAAATATGCTGTGCTCATATATAGTGTATTATACTGGCTTTTTTTATTGAATAATACCGCAATTTGCAAATGGAATAAGGCAGAAAACAACAAGGTCATAACAGATTGAGACTGAAAGATGCTCATTAAAGCCACTATCTCTGACTCTCTCTCTCTCTCTCTCTCTCTCTCTCTCTCTCTCTCTCTCTCTCTCTCTCTCGCACACACACACACACACACACACACACACACACACACATGCAGGCACGCAGGCAGACACACACACAATATGAGCATCTGAACATTATTACTGAGAGACAAAGCCACATAATCCAATGACAGTGGCGTGCGTGAGACATAATGCGACAACAATGATGATGGTGGTGATGATGATGATGATGATGATGATGATGTTTTTGACTCCTGTGCAAAATAAAATTAAAGCTAGAATAGCACTCAGTGGAGCGCACACCTCCGCCAGGGCCCAACAGTCCCCCAATGAAACCACATTGAAATTGCACACACCCATAAATATCAGTCCCCTAAAAGTGCCTGATTTCTTTTTATTCTTTGGAATCTTGCAATGTTACAGAAAGTGAAAAAAAACCCCACCCTGATCAGGATCTACACATCATTGTTCCTCGGGTTACGCACCACCCCTCTGCAAAATTCCATGGAAATAAGTTGAGTAGTTTTTGTGTAATCAAATAAAAAGCAGATGGGAAAAGATCTGTCTGACATTTTTCTTTATTCTTTATTTTCCTTTATTATAAATTTCTTTCATATCATTTTTTAATTACCCCCCAACATGTCTTTCTTGCTCCTGATGTCTCAGTAAAATTAAAGCACAGAGCAGGTTTGGATAATTGTCGTGACAAAAGACACTTTAGTGTGGTTTGATTGCAGCCAAGGATAAAGCTGGAACATAACTCATTACATTCGCTGTCATTACTTTAGTTAAGTGGCTTTTCATGCTCTTTTTTTGCAGGTGCAAGTGCTTTCTAAAAATCAATAGTTATATTGCCACCGAAATTGTTTCTTGAAGTCTTATCCTCATATTTGGAGGAAAAAGAGTTTTACATTACATCGACACAGTTGTGTAAGATGACTAATTACAATCATCCAAGCATTGAATACCAGGTAAGAGGCACTTGTACTTCATATAAATATTTCCATACACACACCTCTACTCTATCACAGTGCACAGGGGAAAGCTAATTCTCTTACAGGCAATGTCTGAAATGAAATCCTGTTCCCTTATCAGGCAATCTAAGAAAGTTTAAAACCTTTACAATAGAAAATGAAAATATATTGCAATAGCTTTCGAAGACAGTAACAGTACATATGTGACAAAGAGACAAAAGTGACAAACTATAGAGCATCAGTTTGAGAAGGATCATAGACTGTACATGAAGAGGGACGATGTGACTTTCTCCCAGAAACGAAACCAAAATATCCCGGACATCTTGCTCATTTTTGACTTTTTACTTTGGTCCATGTCCCATTCACCAACCTAGAGGAGGTGGGATTTATAACCTATACTGCAGCCAGCCACTAGGTGGTGATCAGTACACTTTGGCTTCACTTTTGGGAGCTGTCATGTCGTCCATCTTTATAAACAGGTTATATCTGAAGGACTCACACTGGCTCAGAACCAGCTCCAGATCCAGTCACCTGACTAAACTCTCCTTGCCAGCAGGCACATGCTTCTCTGGTAACGACCTGAATCTACGCTGAGCTGCATTTTTCAGCTTTCTCGACTTAATCACTAAATTTAACTGATTGCACTCAGGTGATCGACTGAGGTGATTAACAAGGGAACAGGAGCTGAAATGGCAGCAGCTAATGAGGCTCACTGGGACCCGGAGGGGACGGCTCTGTTGTTGCTCCAACAACTTCAGTAAACAACATGCTGATTCATCCAATGACACAGAGAGAGCAACTCGCTGCCCTTTTAGCTGCACTCTGCACATTCTCACTCACACACACACACACACACACACACACACACACACACACACACACACACACACACACACACACACACACACACACACACACACACACACACACACACACACACACACGTCTCTCTATAGTTGTGAGGACACTCATTATCATAATGCATTCCCTAGCCCCTAACCTTAACCATCCCAACTGAATGTCTTACCATAACCATATAATTTGTGAGGACCAGTCAACATGTCCACACACACACACACACACACACAGTGTGCATATGGAAAATGAACTGTAATCACATACACCAGTGGTCTCCAACCTTTTCAAACCCAAGATCACTTTTTAATTCCAAACATAAGCAGAGATCTGCCACCCTGATATCTTCCAAAAAAACCACTTAGGACGGTCATATTTATTATTTTTTGCAATTTCGGTTAAAGGCTGAATGTACGAGAATAAATATAGAGAAAGAAAAGCAGTTATGTAACTTTATCTATTCAATGCACAATATTCACATTAATAACCATTCATATTTACAGCATCTGTTCAATGCACAATATTTATCTTCTCAGTTCAACAATATGTTCTGCAGACGAGCTGCTACTGCAGCGCAATGTTTTGTCTTGAATATCGCCATGAATATGAATATTATATATGAAATATTTTCTTGTATAAAAGTAGTACTGTTTACTCATAAATACCAGTACTATACAGCATGAAGCCGTGCATCTTCCGCTCCTGCAAATAATTCACATCAAATCCCCCTTTTAAAAAAACAAATTAACACATTTTTTTTAAACGTATTCAGGAAGTGCTGCAACCATTAATGTTTGTGACATAAATTCAACAGATAAACATTAAAACTCGTTCCATGCATGAACTATAATTAATCTGAAGTTGTTATGTTGTATATTAGGGGACAGTCCTAGTCCCTAGGGGGACTTTAGGGGAGTATTGCCCAATTTCAATGTCTTTCATGTACAAATGTAAATGACTGTGGATTCACGCCTCTCCTTCAGCCTTGCAAAGTGATATTTGGATCTTTTATCTGAGAGAGGGAACAGCTTCTAAAAACCACCTACAGCCTGTGCATGAGCAAATGTAATCACACAAACTTTACCTTTACCAAAGGAAGACAAGGAGTTTCTATATTCTTGTGTGTTTGTTGATGGACACCTGAAGGTATCTGAAGCAGGCTATTGATTTGCACAAGGGCTGGGAAAGAGATTTATACTTTGATTTCCTGTGGTAAACACAATGTGTTTGGATAAGGATGTAAACCAAAGTCCAGTCTGTTGACTCCATTTGTCATATATTTTCTCTGTTCAATAACTCAATAAAGTGTTTGAGACAGCAGCTGCTGAGGGAGGAACTTCAAGGCGAGCGTGTCTCAGTTAATGTATTTCTGTCAGCGGGACGGAGGGACCGAGGGATGGAGAAGGACGAGCGGAAAGAGGTGAGTGATCTATGTTGTTTTCGACACTGCTCTTTTTCTCGTTCCCTCTGTCTGTTACCTCCCCCTTTTCCTCCCTTCTTCTCCTTCCACAAAAAGCCATGACAATGTCTTTCTTCTCTTTTAAAGACATCTGTATATTTCTCTTCAGAGAACATCCTGTACGCATCGCCCCATCTGACGGGAACACTAACTGTGACGGCAGGCCATAAATTGTAATAAAGTGCCATTCTCCAATTATGCTCTGTTTGTCTCCCATAACTGCTTGTTTCATTGATTGCGGCAAACTATTAGAGTTCTTGTTGACATACATCAAACAAGTTTTCCAAATCGGTTTTCGTCTCTGCTCCCTTTCTGCTGTTTGTCAATTTCAAAGTTTGCACCCACAGGGTTCTGAACAAACATGAACGCTAAGAAATCCCAATCTTTCTGGTGAGCCCACTCAGTACATGGTTCACTTGAGAAAATAACATTTTTTAGTTTTAATTGAAGTTGTCTCAAAGCAGAAAACGTGTCCTCCAGAGCCACAGGTGCTATAAATTGTGTCCCTTCCTTGAATTCACAGCTTTTGTTGTCTGCTTGCCGCACAGAGACTCGGCCAATTGTTTCCAGAGGGATTATACCGACATGACAGCCCATCACAGCTGTTTATTACATTACCTCACATTCTGATCTTTCTAATCTCTCATAGGAGAAAGACAGAGAGAGAGAGAGAGAGAGAGACTGAGGGAGAGAGAGGTATCCAAGATTAATGCACTGACAACAGAGCAAACCTTAGATTCTCCCGTCCTCATGAATATGGATGAACAAACCCACCAGGAGAGTATACACAGCTAGCTTTAATGCTTTAATGCGCATTACAGCAATAATAAGAGAGAAGCTACTTAGATCACTTAATTCTCCAGAGTCTCATCATAAATAACAGCTTACATGTAGCTTACTTAGATAAATAGGCGGATGGATGTGAGGGATGGAGCGCCTGCATTCACTCAAGCTTAGGGAGATTTTTTTACAATCCACATGAACTCCAACTGCTCACAAATCTGTGCAGAGTGTGTGTGTGTCTGTGTGTGTGTGGGCCACGTGCATGCACATTTTCATTTGTGTGTGCAGGGAAAAATAAAGTTACAAAAAAAAAGAAAAGCTAGGGCAATCGCATCTCCAGAAAATGTCATTGACTCCCATTACACCCACAAAGTCCTCAGTGCCATTACACCACAGGGCAAATTAGTCAATATGAAGATGAATAGGTCCGCAAAAACACAATAACTTACCATTGGGCATGCAGAATGGCCCATGAATTATTAACAGAGCTACTCATCAGAGACACACAAGAGAGGATGCAGACGCCTGGATTTCTATTTCACCAAAAAAAAAAGTCTTGATAAATATCCTCGTGGTGCATCTTTCCTCGCACACATGACCAACTGAGAATGTGGGCACATGCCAAGACACACAAGCACATAGTTCATCACCATCACACAATGCGTATCACTCATCAAGGGCAGACCCACACACACCGGCCACATCCTATTTATCCAACTGCACGTGGATCCATACATTATCTGCGGCTTGACACCACGCCATTAGTTACAGTTGCTCATCCATCTATCAGACGGCGAGTTCCGGCGGGATATCATCTACTTTACATAGAACGGACAAAAAGTGATGGCGACTCAAACTTCTCTGCACACACACGAAAGCATAATCACGCTTAACATGTGCACATAACAAATGGTCAAACACTCAGGTGGGTAGCAAAATGTGTATTTAAGGAGACTAAGCATGATATATCATGGCCTTAGTGTAAATATATGGTAGACAGCTTTTAAAGTACTATTTTTAGGGAGAAAATACCTGTATGTGTATAATCAAGGAGTATACTAATAGAAAAGAGTGCAGTTCAAAGCACTGGTTATCGCAGATGAATTGCAAGGATAGAGTAAAAAGTTATTATAGTATATTATTATTATTATTAATGCTAAAATTGATCAAAATATACATTATTACCACAGATTTTACCTACAGACATGGAAAGGAGCTGCACTCGCCCAAAGGGGGAGCGTGTTGCTTTCCGCACACTGTGGGGAAGGGAGAGGATTTACTGGTCTTAGCCATGTGCCGTACAGACCATATCAGGTTTATGTGAGCTAGGTTTGCAGGGGTTTGACCATTCGACTGCCGTCCTCGGCCGTCTGGCACTGAGGGATGCGTCTGTAACGAGGTGGCGACAGACAAACTACGTAATGGGAACCCAACCTGTGAGACAAGCCATTAATCTTGGTGAGGCAGAGATGACCGGTGGACCTGCTCTGCTCACTGTAACAGGAACAGTAACATTAAGATTTCATGGCTCCCTGACTTCTTCCAGGCGTGTCCTGTATTCTGGCTTGTTGAGCAGAACTCTACCTGATTTCCCCCAGGATCCAGGCCGGGGGATCATCTCTGCTTTTGTACGCATGAAGCCTCTAAAATAGGACAATTGATCTAGGTCAGGTCACAGGACCATTAAACAATTCTCTTTGATGAAATAAATATAGCAACTATGGCAGCAAAAGTTTATTTGGGGCACAAGATGGCAGAGGCTGCACATGTGGGTGCTCCGGTTTCCTCTTGCATCAAATAGAATGAAGGAGACTTAAAATCGTTGCAGAAATTTGTGTCAGTGTAACTTTACAAAGCAATATAATAATAATAATAATATATGATATTAAGCACTAATTGTAAAATGATGTTTATTGGTTTATAATAACAACTCTGCATTTCCTGTACCAAATTGTGTGTTCATGTGATCAGAATAATCGGAAGAATAAGATCCCGACTGAGAAAATTCATGTGAACGCCACCTCAAGTCGGAACAACAATTCGGAAACTCTTTAAAACGTTTGGCACACGAGTCTGAGTTGCGGATGTCGTCACTTATAAAACCATTACCATAATTCAGCTTTAAATAGTAATTTCTAATGTCAACTTGTAAAATCGTACACTATTGTCACTGAACAACTACACGTCAGTCTCTCCCAAGCACCTATAACACCAGACTAGCCAATACAGGCATTTTTATGTACACGTTTAATAATATTTTTCATAAGCCTTTAACATCTGATCATATTTCTGTGCTCTTTGTTGTTATGCAAATACTGTATATCAAAGAGTAAGGAGATTTAAACAATTTAAACACATGGACACAGCGAAGTCGGAATAATTTACAAGTGGGGATGTTTTTTAATTGTTTAGGTAAACTTTTCCAATTATTCCAACAACACATGAGCAGACAATTTATTTTTGCTGCCACCTTCACGCAGCGCACCTGATGTCACCTGGCTCCTCCCTGCTCCACCTGGCCCCACCTTACTCCACCTGGCTCCTCCCTGCTTCACCTGGCCCCTCCCTACTCCACCTGCTCCACCTGGCCCCTCCCTACTCCACCTGGCTCCACCCTACTCCACCTGGATCCTCCCTGCTCCACCTGACTCCTCCCTACTCCACCTTACTCCACCTGGCTCCTCCCTGCTTCACCTGGCCCCTTCCTACTCCACCTGACTCCTCCCTACTCCACCTGGTTCCACCTTACTCCACCTGGCTCCTCCCTGCTTCACCTGGCCCCTCCCTACTCCACCTGGCTCCACCCTACTCCACCTGGATCCTCCCTGCTCCACCTGGATCCTCCCTGCTCCACCTGACTCCTCCCTACTCCACCTTACTCCACCTGGCTCCTCCCTGCTTCATCTGGCCCCTTCCTACTCCACCTGGCTCCTCCCTGCTTCACCTAGCCCCTCCCTACTCCACCAACTCCACCTGGCTCCTTCCTGCTCCCCTGGCTCCTCTCTGCTCCACCTGGCTCCTTCCTGCTCCTCTCTGCTCCACCTGACTCTTCCCTGCTCCACCTGGCTCCTCCCTGCTTCACCTAGCCCCTCCCTACTCCACCAACTCCACCTGGCTCCTTCCTGCTCCCCTGGCTCCTCTCTGCTCCACCTGACTCTTCCCTGCTCCACCTGGCTCCTTCCTGCTCCCCTGCTCCACCTGGCTCCTCCCTACTCCACCCTACGCACCTTTCCTCCCGCTCTGCCCACGCACCACGTGGTTTTCAAACCCTGCAGCTATATCCTGAGCTCGCGGGCGTTTCAAATGTCCGAGCCTGTGTCTACATGAGGAAATAATGACGATGATGATGATGAAGATGAAGATGAAGATGATGATGATGATGACGATGAAGATGAAGATGATTGTGATCGTGATCGTGATCCATGCCATCCATCTGCCAACGCTGCCGATCGACGCCAGGATCCTGCTCCTCGTCACCATCAGCTGTGACTCCAGACGTCACGAGTTTTCCAGAGCAGCTGTGGAAACGTCTCCCACAGGCCGACACGTCACGCTGAGGATCACCGCGTCACTGCGACAGGCTAAGTACACGCTGCTGGTTCGAACTGGCCGTGCAGAGTGGGTGTGACGTTCAGGGTTCGATGCCGCTGGATGTTTACAGGCCTCACTGTGAATCTGCTTGTTCTCCTGGCTCACGCTTTCTGCTATGATTCATCAGCTGCTATAACTTGAGTGGCTTTTTAATTATGATGCGTTTGTTGTTTGACTTTGTGCACAGAGATTTCCATGCTGCTGGTTGACTGGTGATGAAACACTCGTGTCTGACTACGTGTTTGTTTCTTGATTTCTTGCAGTTGCTTGTTTGCTTTGAGGCTCGTCTTGACTTGGGTAAACATTCCCTGGGTAATATTTTGTGGGCTAAATCATATTCACATTTATTCAGCCAGTTGTTTCACACTAAAGTTTCCATTCATTCCTTCAGTAATTAATTCAGTCTGTTTATTTCAGTCCACAATTTCCAAATTTCTGAAAAAGTTTGAAACAAAACACTAAAGTAACATTAGGTCACAGAAGATAAAGGTAAACACACACACTTGTATACATACAGGTATATAGTGTGTTTGTGTATATATGTATGGGCATGCATGTGTGTATATGTGTCTGCGCATGTGTGTGTACCAGAAAGTCGTAAGCTTATTACACCTATACCCTTTATACACAGAATTCATTTAAAGTTTTGAAGCTTAGGTCAGTCGGTCAAAAACAGAAACAAAATATACAAACACAGTTTTATACATACCAGTTTTGTCTTGGTTTATCGCCTTATCTTTTTGAACTTGAACGTTTTCATTTGTCACATCTATATTTGAGCTGCTCTGCCGTGCTTTACACTGCTGCTACACAGACTTTATCAAGCTTAGGTTTATACCCATATACCAAGAGCTCTGTGATTATCTGCCTGTATAGCCTTGTACAAGAGGACATTGTTGGCCTGCCTGTGATTCTCATAAGTTTATATGAGCTGTGCAGCTGATGGGTCTTATTCTGCTGCTGTCTGTCAATACATAAAAATGAAAGGAATGTTTTTGTCTTGCACCTGAGACATTCAAGGCCTTTTGGGAGCAGCGATGTGATTGTACATTTCTTGCTCATAATTCAAGAAGATAATCAGTCACAAACATTCAAACCTGCCCTTCTTTTGTGAATGCCAAGGGCAGCAGCAAACCACTTGGCTTTGAAAGTTTTGCAGAAGTTTTTCGAAGTCTCGTCAGGAAAACATTTATATAGATCGCCGTGGAGCGTTTATGAGACAACCCACAGGACCTTCAGTACCAAAAATAGCACCTAATGTCTAATGCAGCAAACAAAACAGAGCAAAACAATAGCCCACGGCACCGCACCTCTGCCAGCAGGGTGACAGGGCAAAGGTTCTGGTGATTGATGATGAGAGGAGGAGTATCCCCCCTCCGCCATGATAAGAGGCTGGAGGAGTTAGGCGAGGTGAATACAAGGATTAAATGAAGGAGCAGCAGCTTAGACACCGTCTGAGATAGACAATGTTTTATTTACACGTTGGATACGACTCATGAAGGAAATCACCTTCCCCTCCGCTACGGTTTATCAAGATAAAGGAATTTAATATCAGTCAGTGAAGATAATTATCACGTTAATTGTTTCTTGTGTTTCTTTTAAGTGTAAAGACAGATTTTTACTCCTGAGTGAAGGTTGTGGTTTTAAATTCTTTTATCGATATACTGCATATTAAGCTTCTGTCATTTTGCTATCATTGAAAAATGTATCGCAATAATTATATTATTGTAAAATTCCTGACTTCAAAAGTTTGTAAACTATATTTGTTTAAATAGTCAAACTACAAATAACCTCATTATGTTATTTTATTGCAAGAAAAAAACAGTTGTTTGTCCCACAGCCCAATGTCAGCTGCGAATGGCTCCAGCTCCCCTGCGACCCTCAAAGGAGAAGCGGTATAGATAATTGATGGATGGATTTATAATTTGCAGTTATAGAGTCACATCTATCATTTCATTAACTATATGCTGCTTGTTCTTGAGGGCCGAGGGGCTCACATCCCAGCTGACACTGTGTGTGAGGTCGGCTACACCCTGGACAGGTAGCCAGTGCCTCAGGACTAAATCTAATGGCACTCAGTGGAGCGCATACCTCCGCCAAGGCCAATTAATCCCACACACCATCGTCACGTTCTTTAAATAGAAATGTATAAAAGAACTATTCCTGGATCTGCCCCTAAAATTAATGGTTTTTTTTCCCAGGCCTCGTGCGTAATCCTGCAAACAAACAAACCACCAAACAGACCCGGGTGAAAACCTCCCTGGCAGAGGCAACAGTTTAGAGTGGCCAGTTAACCTCATCTGTATGACTGTGGGAAGAAATTGTTATACCCAGAGGAAGCCGAGGAGAACAGGCTCCACTCCAACCTGCCCAAAACCTTTCCTACTGTGAGGTGATGGTGCTAACCACTGCACCAATCTGACGCCACCACATCCTTACAATGTTTAATAGGCAAACATCTTACTCTAAAAGTTCAATGTCATTCAAAAAACGAAAGAACTCATGGCGAACTTGTCCGTTTCCAAGGTTTTCTTCTGTTGTAAAATGATGACATCTGTATATGCCCTCAGATTTTAATGAGTATGCATGTGTGCATAAACCCATGCCAATAGGATTAATGCAGAGTCTAAGTGTGTGTGTGAGAAATGGAGACTGACTAAGCAGCAGTGTTACAGGCTGATTTATATCTTCCCTTACTTCATGTTTCCTATTTCAGCAGTGGGGGTTTTTGCACTTCTTCCAGTATTTCTGTGATAATTATCATAGATTTTGCATATTTCTTTCCATTGTATAATACCCTTGTCACTGAGCTCGGCCATTTCACTCTGCTTCTTATTGCTGTTTTGTCAAATTAGATTAATTCCCCCCTTCAGCGTTTACCACTAATTATAAACACCGGAACAGATGGGATGTAATTCTTTCACCGACATTCTGCAGCTTGGCCAAAGTGTTTTGGCCACATCTTGTTCTGTGGTTGATCTTCACAGCTCCAGAGTCCACGGGTGAGATAGAAATTTGATCACTGGCTCGGTCTGATAGTGATCAGCTTTTTTTTTTTTTGTATCATTCCCAGGTAGCAGAATGATAGTACACAGTTCTGAGATGCGGTGTGTTTTCTTTCATTTCAGGAAAGAGAAAACATGGCATCATTGTATTGTAACACTGAACCAGAACAACAAAGCTACGAGTGCAGTTTTCCTTTTCCAAAGCAATCTCTGAAGAAAACCAGCGCTACGCTCTCCACGGTGATTTGACTCTATAAACAAGCTTGTCAGTTTTTTCACAAAAAAACATATGTTCATCCCAAACAGAGATCGAAATTTGATTTTTCCCACTTATAAAACTCAGTCAAATGTTGACGTTCTCCTATTTCTTTTAGATTTGTTTATGCCTTGTTGTCGTCGCCTGCTGTACAGGGTCCACGTGTTTTTTCCATGGTAAAACGTGCGGCCACATACAGAGTCTCCGAGTTTCGTCAGTTATGGCACAAAATCATATAGTTGTGCAGCAGCGTTCAGCTTTTTGACAGATGGCATGTCCTCACTTCTAAACTGGCTGATATTGGCTGGTGGCTGTGACTGGACAGTCATCGTAAACTCGCCATATGTTGCAATGCGGTGCACAGATTGAGAGAGCGGGCGAGTGTATTTAAGGGCACAGAGTGGCAAGATGAAACGTTCATAGAGGGGTTGAGCATATGTTCATATCATATCATCTTCACTTTATTCCAGTGACCAATATGAGCTGAATAAACTGCCACAGAATAAGAAGCGTTTTAGCAAAAGGAATAAACTCTGTGCAAGAGGAAGTGTATTTAATTATTCATAAGAAAAAATTATATTTACAATATCTTACGTTATGATAAAAAAAATGCATATTTGCATCGTCTGATGCTGCTTATAATGGGCATTCGAATCACAGTTGGCTTCTAGCGTTGAAAGACAATTTCGGACCATTTCTCATAAGGGCAGCGAGTGACCAGGACAGGATCTTCTCTCCAGACCTGCAAATGGTTCCTTTCCTCACTGTGAATTAATTTTTCTCTGTGGTTTGACAGGTGAAGCAGGAGAAGAGTGCGAGCTATAGAGAGAAGGGGGGAGTAGAGAGGGAGAAAAGGGGGAAATGGCTTGAGGTGTCAAGCTCCTTGAAATTGGTTACCTTCCCTCCTGGAGATGGTGTGTCTGTCTGTCTCTGTGTGTGTGTGTGTGTGTGTGTGTGTGTATGTGTCGGTGTGTGTCTGCTGCACTCATTTGCCTGAGCTTTTGTGTGCGTGTGTGTGCATGTGACTGGCTAAGGGCAGTAGTGTAGTGATGAATCTCTGGCAGCCCTTGAGTGAATACGGACTCTCACCAAGCCAAACCATAGGAATAACACATTAAAGGAGATAGGCGAACAAGATTCAAATGTGAGATGGAGGGAGAATAGCCTGTCTGATAGCACACTGTATGAAACTGGCAGCTTGTAGCCTGGGGACAAAGCTAGTCCTGCACTGACAAGTGCTTGTGGTGAGTTAAAGTGACATTTTGAGTTTGGTGGTTTGACGCTGGAACAAAGTGCCAGGGCAAGGGTGGATCGGTGCCTCCCACCAGGCCAGACGGACAGTTGTTGAAAAGGGAGATAGAAAGAAAGAGAGGAAGAACGGAGTGGTTGTTCCATCTGGTACAAGACCTCTGTGTGCAAAAAGTGCTATAAATCAACTGAAACTCCTGCAGTGGACTAACACTATTAGTGTTTTATGCGAACAGAACACATAGTTTTGCCCAGACAGCCGGTCGGGAACAATAAATGTCATTCAGTCACTCTCCCTGAGCTGAAACGCCACTCAGAAGAATGAGTGCTATAGGTGCAACTCTGAGTGCAGATCACTCAGATTCAGTTTGACCAGTGATCTGTAGTCTTTGCTGCTGCTGTTGGACAAGTGTACCACTAAATTGTGACATATGACAAATCCCAACTTTTGTCATATGTCATCTACATTGTCAGAAAGCTAGCAGTGGCTAAAGCTAGACTATAACTATTCTTTATTATACAATTGCAGTTGCATTAAAGTAAGGCTATAGCTAACAGTTTAGTTCATTATCAATAATCTGCTGATGATTTTGTGGATTAATTGAAGCGGTGCTTTGTCTATAAATGGCAAAAAATGACGTCACAATTTCCAAGATAAAGATTTTTTGGGTATTTTTGCCTTAAAATTGTAATTAAAAAACGGAATAATTAATCATCCAACTTGTTTTTGATTTTTTTTTTGGCAAATTAGGAAATCAGGGCAGATGCTTTTAAAGAAAAAATTGGGAAACAAAACTCTTAATTTGCTCTGTTAGTTATAAAAAGTCAAGACTGGCCAAGGTTTGAAATTATTTTAGGCAAACAACAAAATCTGTGTACATTTTTAAATGCACGATGTGTTCCTAACACAATCCCTTCAATGTAAAGGATGAGAGAACCTCATTGCTTGATAGCCAAAATCTAAGTTAATAAATCATATTCATCATAATCCGCTTGACCTCCAAGAACAAATCTTATGAAAATCTCCCCCCCTCTAATAGAGGAAAGGTTTAAATATCACAGCAGCAGCCATTGCTTCAATTGACCCAGACCGGGCCCTCCAGGTTCCTGGCCACGTGCCAGGCATCACCGGCTCTCTATCACCGAACAGACCGCTGCTGGGAGGTAGCTGTTGTTCACCCACTCCGGCAACCAATTAAAAAACAGCTGGAGTTTTGCAGAGCCATTGAAGATAAGGGCCATTCTCCGGGATGCGGCATTCGCATAACTGCACCACATTATCCTCAAGGGATAATCAACCGCCAACTGCAATACCACCAAATCACACTGAAAGGAAGAGCTCCTTTGAAAGATTAAGGGCTGGAGCTCTGCCTTTATTTTGACTCTATTAACCGGCACAGTGGCCCCGTTAACGCCTGGTATCGACATGTGGTGTTTGTGATCAGATCACCGAACAAAACGTACAAATAAACACGTACGCCATTACTGTTCACAAAGACCAAGTTATGTTGTTTTTACCGAGTCTGAGTACGCGTGCGTGTCCGATGTCACTTTGTGTCTATGTGTCAGTGTGTGTCCTCACAAGAGAGAGAGGTAGAGAGATGAGCTGACTAAATCTCGTGCAGCTGCCCTGTTAGGAAAGGGTTTTTACCAATTTAATGAAAGTATCGATCATTATGTGGTGATCAGTGTTAATATTGTGTCTGTGATCACAAACAAATCAACGAGAAGAGAATATATATGTTTGATTCATAGTGAGGACATCAACTGAGTAGGGATCAGTTCATATGTGGCACAGGACGCATTCACATGGTTAAAAGAATGTGGTCACATGGCCCAGACCACCTCTGAATGTGGTCTCTATCTGATCTGAGTGCGTTCACACGTGTCCGCTTGTGATCGGATCACAAAAACCACATGTTAATACCTGGTGTGTACGGGGTCAATGCTGTATCGTATAAACACACCATTATAATTTGTTACGCAAAATCAAAGTAATATACGGAACACATGAGTTTGACCCACCAACTATTATTATAATTTGTTTATTTTTATTTTTGTTGTTGTTTGTGTCTGTTCTATTATCGTTGTCTTGGATTGCTTTGTTTGTTCTGTGATTATTTGTTCTGTGTGAAAACGAGTTGGTGCAACTCAAGGGGTTTATCGCATTTGAATAAATAAATTTCTGTAGTGGTATCTCTCTGAACCAAGCATTCTCCAGCACCTACACGCCGGCAAAGCTAGAGCCATAAAACTCTCCTAGTATGCTTGTTCTGTGAGGACCCAACTTGAACAGGCTCCCGATCCATTCTGGGCCTTGACTAATGGGTAAAGAGACCCTGATAGACAAGCCATCAGGGAAAGTCTTTAAAGAACTGGCAGCTGGCTCAGCAGTATGCACTGGTGACTTAATTAGACACATTAATGATGATTGCGTCTCTCATGGGTCTGTGGTGTTTGCATTACATCTGTACGGCTCTGTGTGCACAGCCACCTCATAGGTCTCATAACAAGACAGAGGAAACAGAGCAGTTTAAATGTTTTATGTCTGCTGCCGTAATGGCATGCTTCAGTTAAGCCTGGTTAGGTTTAGATCACTTCATACGGTTAGGGATTGCTGTTCGGATTCTGTTATTTCAATTAGAAGAGACCTGTGGAGAAAATGAGTACATTTATCGTGAGCAGAGGAACAGACTTTGGCGCTTAGTCCCCAACAGGAAGTAGAATGCCGTTGAAGCAGTCCTATGCATTAAGTGCTTTTTATAGCCGAGACACTCGTGATGATGAGGAATGGAGCACAAAGATGGGATGTCGGATGAAGGGCTTCTGATTGGATGGTTGGACGCCCGGGTATCCTGAGTTGAGGTGGTGTACAAAGGTGCTAGGTCACTCGGTGATGGAGGAATTTAACTGACAGCTGAATGACAGGAGTCAGAGAGAACATTTTCAAATTTGACTGCTTACAGGTGATTGGCTCAAGGCGAGCGTCTCAGGCTGGATGGAAAGGTAAAATGAGCCAGTGGAGCTGAGGGATCGTGTGCATGTTACTTAAGAGGAAACGGGCAGGAGGAAAGTCTTCATGACTAAACTTTCACTTGGCATCATTTAAGGAGAACGATGTATAGTCTGTCATTCTTTTTTTAAGGTGTCATCTTTCATGCTGTCTGTCCCACAGCACTGTTCCCCTCATTTTTGCCAAATTTAACCTTAAGAGAAACAAACTTTACATAAATCATGAATCTATTTTGACACTTTGCATTTGTTTCCATATTGCTGTTCCAGACCTTTCGGATTAAGACTCAGGGGGACCGGAATTTTGAAATAAGAGCTCTGAGGCTCTGGAACACCCTGCCCGAGGAAATACAGCCGACTGAGTCAGTAGCTTCCTTTTAAATCAAAGCTTAAAACCTTTATCGTTCTGCATTCCCTTATTTGACCTAATTCTAGTTTTTATTATTATAATAGGGGGTAAATGCTTAAATTTCTGCCAGTGTTTTTCTTCTTTTATTTCTTCTTTCATAACTTTTTATTTGTTCTGTTATTTTAGATATGGATATGTTTATGTGGTTTTTATTTGTGAAACACTTTGTTGCTTTATTTTGAGAAGTGCTTTAAAGATATTATTACATTAATCAAATGAATACATTTTCCAGTTTATTTTAATTGGACTTTGGATGCTCGAGTGAATCCGAATAAAGGAGCCTTGAGTTCATGGCCAGGAAAATGTTTGCTCAAAGGCTCAGGCTCTCCTGTTTCATATGGCTGGACCTTACCTATAGGACGGACCTGTAGCGTTCTGTTTCTCAGTGTACATAAGAAACAGGTGTATGCTTTATGAAGTTGTTCAGTGACTTTATCTCCTTTTGGATGTCCTTCCTCCCGCCAGAGACAGATCGGAATCGTTTCAGGTCAGGCCGCCAGGAGTTCACAGCGCAGAGAGGTCCGCAGCTCAGACAGAATCTCTGATCCCCGATAACATCTCTCCACTCTCTGCTCTGGCTCTCCCTTCATCTTACCCTTTCTGCCTCCCTTCTCTTCTCCTCTGGCGTCACCCAAGCCTTTTAGCAGCCTAACATTTCTGATAAATAATGATTTCTGGGGTGCTTTGGTGGCGAGGGGGCAGAAATGGTCACCAGCCACCACAAAGAGATGGGTTCAAGCCCAGGTAGTGGTACCACCAGGTTGGTTGTGCATTCCAGCAAAACTGTAAATAGCAGTATTTGTAGGTGGGAAGCCAGTTAGGGGTCACAACCTTGTTGTCTGAGCATTGACTTGAGTGGGTCTTCGGAGTGGCTGATACCAAAGAAATAGGATTCTGTATGTCTTAATTCTGAAGGTGGAGTTTAGTATAATGACCAGGTTTGTGTGTTTGAATGAATTTTTTAACAAAAGTATGTTGTTGTGTGTACCATAGACTGCATATAAAGATGGACGACATGAAAGCTCCCTAAAAGTGAAGCCGATTGGTCGAGACCTAGATACCGAGGCTCCACACCACGATCCCGACTGCACGGACTCTGGCTCCAAATTACGTCAAAACTGCAAAGTGGTGGCACCTGTTCCCCCAAAAATATTTTCAGCTTAATTTTTGTACAGCTAGAGGAAATGGAGACATGTCATCCATCTTTATTTGATGTGTGACTGTGAAGACGCACCATGCCTTTAAGTGAGAGTTCAGGCATTTTGGTGTGAGTGTGTGTGTGTGCTAGTGAGTTTATATATGTGTGCGTGCAGCAGTCTAATAGTGTCTCTCTCTCTCTAATCCTGGGTTTATCTGCTGGTCACTGAGGTGGGAACAGCACCAAGACGTCAGTCATCTGGCTGGCCAACCAAAACCTCTTTATTTCCATTGTCACTGGAACCCATTTGGAGGGGTAGAGATTTATTCGGGCTCTCTTATCTCTGCAGTCCAGTCAGGAATCACATAGCTGAACTCGTGTATCTTTTCCACCCTCTGGATAGAGTGAGGGTGAAAGAGCCCTAAAGGCTAAAAGTCCTTCATGAATATGTTCCACGAATCTGCAGCATGTGTCCGATAACACGAAAAAGGAACCACTGCACTTCAAACTTAAATGCTTACCATAAATAACACATTTCTGTCTGTGAAAACATGCTGCAATCTTACTTGTGTAAAAATGTATTTATTCCAGCATAGCGGTTGAAAGTTGAAGTGGCTGTAATGGAAACTGCTCTGCAGAGATAGTCTCCGTTTCTTTGGCTCCCTCCTGGTAGGGCCCTGATAATCCCCTGAAAAAATTAACTTGTTTAGCTTGGATTCAGTTAATGACATTAGGCCTTTCTCTCACGGATGCTCATTGCTCAAATTGGTTGTTAGCGAGGGACTATGGAGAAGTAAAGTCTCGATCATGCTAATGTCATTTTTGTGACATCGTGTGATTTTCAGAACCTGTCGAAAAGAATTCAGTTTTTTCTTCCACGCAACATTTAAATAGGCACATCTTCCTAAAGTTGTTAAGGTGGCCCTAAAGTGCAAGATCACAAAACACAACAGCAGATAGGTACCTACCTTTTCCATTGGAAGTTAATGTTGGGTTTTGTAAGTTGCTGTTGGGATTTGTTGTTGTGTTGTTGTGTTTTGCACTTCAGGGCCTCTGTAGCTTTTAGATAACTGCACATAAAAACTGTAAAAAAATATGATATCTACATGTTGCCTTAAATTTGGCCGAAGTGCCCTTTTCTGTCTAAAGCAACAGGAAGAAATGTTAGAAGGTGAAGTAAATGGAGAGAGGGGAGGGGGGGACAGAAGGGTTGGGGGGGGGGGCGGTAAAACACTCAAACGGCATGTTTCCATTTTAGCGGGGCAGCGAGAGTGGGTTTGCCACAAGCATGCATCAGGCCAGTTAAGAGGTTAGGCCTGGCAAGTCATTACTGTCAGAGCTAATGTAGAGAGATGAGGAGAGGGACCGGGGAGGTAAGCACTCTCTAATGAATGAACACACTGCTAAGTTCAACAATTACACGCCCATGTAAATGTAAGGATAACACACCAACACAAGCACACGGCTGCTTGAACTCCCGAAACCTAAGTGAGCCCGAGAACAAAGAGGAGGTCTCCAGATACTCGAGACTCGGGCTGTTTTTGTAAGGGAGTGAGTGAAAGAACATACGTCTCTCATCCTTGAAATTTGGAAGTATACAGCGTCTTTCAAGGCAGAAAGAAGGCAAGATTCTTTGGGGGGAAATGGCTCCTAGCATACATTTCCATAAAGTTGGGACTGTAATTTGAAAGAGTTCAGAGAGTTTTTACCAAGTCAGAGGACAGAATAATAAACTCTAGGCCTGTTTAGCGCCTGCAGTCAATTCTATTAACAGGATGTTTCCCCACTTGTATTCAGTTTCCTGTTAAATAAAGGCACAGTGCCGGCCTGTAGAACCTTCTCTCCCAGTGAGCATTTATTTGAATGTAAGCAATGGCTTTGTTCAAGTCCACAGTTTGTACTTATTTTCTGTAAAAGGTTTACATTCATTTGCTGACTTGACATGTGGCATCCATTATGCATTTTCCTCCACTTTCTCCTAAACACCAAGATAAAAAGGTCTCATTATCAGGGACCAACCACACTTGGTTGATATACAGTTGTTACACCTAAACCCAGTGGTCCCTAACTTCAGATAAAACATAGAATCCACCGCCCAACAGTCACATGAGGTCATCGGTTACACAAGAGAACATTTTGGCCAGATGTCCTCCTCCGGTACTATTATAGCCTAACAAGCTCGCCATGTTTCTCTGTTTTACATCAGTGTAAATGTAATATCTTTGGGCTTTGGACTGTTGGTCGGACAAGACCAGCTATTTAAAGACGTCTGCGAAATTGTCATGAACAGTTCTCTCCGTTTCCAACATTTAATAGACTTAACGATTATTCAGCTAATGAAAAACTATCGGACAATGTAACAGAAACAATGATGAGTTACAGCTCTTCAGGTTTCATTTGACTTACAGGACACATTTAATGATTCTGTTGGGTTTGTGTTGCTCTTTGGATTGTAGTTGGTTTTCTCAGCTTTTCAGCAATTTCTTATAGTTGATTGAGCTGATGACAACTCTGCTTCAGGAACTACCGTGAGTAATTTAGTGTGAATCCACAAATCAGTACAAGACCTAATTTAAAGCCTTAATCATTGTTAAAATGCCAAAGAAATGAATGACATGACATGATGCCTCTAATTCATGGGAAGCATTCTTTTTTTCAGGTTGTCCATCTGTCCCATTCTTCTGAACATGATATTTCAAAAATACCTTGGAAGGAATTTCTTCAATTATGGTACAAATGTTCAGTTGGACTCAAGGTTTAACTAACTCATGTGAACACATATCTCATTGATGAACTTATCAGAATTTGGTGGTCAAGGTCACTGTGACCTTACAAAACACATTTTCAGTCTCAGGAACACTCTGAGGATATTTCTTCAAATATGGTGCAGATGTTCAATTGGACACACAGATTTAAATTTGGTGCTCAAAGTCAAGGTCTCTGTGACTTTATATTACACGTTGACATTTTTTTTGTCTTGTGAACACGTTATCCTTAAATCACCGGGGGAGAATCCATTCAAATTTGGCACAAGTGTTCACTTAGACACACAGATTAACCGATTAGACTTGGGTGATTATAGTTCCAGGTCATGGTGGCCTCACAAAACGTGTCTTTGGCCTCTTGAACATGATTTCTCAAGTCTGCCTTTAGGGAATTTCTTCAGATTTAGAACAGTTGTCACTTGGACTACAGGATTACATGATTAGATTTCAGTGGTGAAAGGGCAAAGGTCATAGTGACCTCATGATTCTGGGGGAAGAAAATCTGCTGAGGCATCCAACTGCAAGGATATTAAAGTAAGAGTTTATTTCATACTCAAAATTCTGATGGCCATACTGTATACTGCTCATTTATACATAATTACGTAGAGTAAATGTTCTTTTTTATACTATCAGATACACACACACACACACACACACACACACACACATATATATATATATATATATATATATATATATATATATATATATATATATATATATATATATATATATATATATATATATATGTACACACACACACACAGTGCCTACAGTATGTGTGGTGCCTCTCTTCGCACCGCACCACTGTTTAGTGTGTAACACCTCTCTTGGCTTCCTTCCACCTCACTAAGCTGCTGCAGGATAAGCTTATGAAAATGACAACACAATTATACTTTACGGAATCGCGCAAGGCTGAAAGCCAGACTTAGAGAATCCATTCGACTGTGTTAATGTAGTGAGCTGACACGCACACACACAAACAAAAATTGCAAAAGAGTTAAACAGAGCAGTGTTTCACTCTGCAAACCAAACATCACCCGGCCACATATCTATGATGCATATCCAACTTTACAAGACAAGGATGTCATGTAGGATTTGGGATGTGAGTTGCCTCCGTTCAAACAAACACAATAAGCCTAAGTGCTCTAATCAGTCCCAGCAGTCGAACGCATGCTTGTTTAACCTCAGCGGAGACTCAACTGTACTTATTCGTTTCATTTGCTGTAGGGCAGGACTCGAGCAAGGCACCGTGGACCACCAACACTGACACCCACTCTCTTGGCAGTCTCAGCTGTCCACCAATCAAGGTGTTTACCGCCGCCTGCCTCGTGATGTCATTCCCACTCCCGGTGCCAAACTAATAACCACCATAGACCCTGGTATGTGCATTTGTGTCTGAGTGGATGTGTGTGAAGAATTCCACATGTCAGAGTAAACCGTTGTTCCTAATGAGTTGGAATGAGGGATAATAAAGTGTGTGGTCTGCGCAGCGAAAGGTCAGAGCCATAAACGACTCTGATGGTTTCATTCCCCCCCCTTTTTATTCTTTGTTTTTTTCATCTTCTTTAAACTCTGCAGTCACTTATCAAAGCTTGGAAAATAATCAGGTTGCAGGAGGAATGCAGGGAGGCGTGGAGGATCGGCCCATAACGTCTGCACAGAACAAAGGATTGACAGCGAGCAGGCAGACGGAGATAAAAGTAAAACAAAGGAGCAGTGTCACTAAACTTTTTTTTCTTTCTCATTACTTTAGTATCTCATCTTTCAAAGGAGAGGTTACTGATGATATATCTACTGGGACATATTCTTTTTAGTCTCTGCTTGAAGAGATAAGCCTTCCTTAAATATGACATGTTAATCGAATTCCAACAGTACAAAAGTAAAGTACGGCATAAAGATGAGGGTTATTTTGTAGCGTGACTTCATAGAGAGCCTCTAAAACAGGCCTCTAGTAGAAATATCTTGTATTCAGCATAATATATTTTCAAACTTACTTATATTAGTAAGTAAGTTGCATAATTTTCTCTTGCTAATACTGCATATTGTCTACTGTAAAACAACCCAAATAAATCTAAGTTTGTCGGATATGTTTATTGCTTTTGGAGGCTATATATATATATATATATATCATTTTTATGGTAAATGGTCTGTATTTATATAGAGCTTTTCTAGTCTTGATGGCCACTCAAATCGCTTACATTCACCCATTTACACGCACATTCATACTGTGCATCTGTGTGAAGCACCTTTCTCAAGTACGATGACAGATGGAGGATTGAATGAGAAAGGAAGAGGGCGAACTGTCGGACAGTAAAGATGCTACAGTCTATAGAAGGAGAGGGATAAGTTAAATGACAATCAATAGGAGGGAATAGTCCAAATATAAATCATTTGTTCATATCTGGATGAAGCAGAGAGAGGGAGGAAGGAGAGGAGGAGAGAGATAGTCTATTTGGTGCTTCATCCATCATCTGTTTGGATTGGTTGCCAGCTTGATACTGGGAACATTCGCTGATTAATATTCAGCACAGGGTGGAGGGCGCTGAGTGATGTTGGATGAATTAGCCAGCTTTCCTCTGAGATTCTCAGATTTACTGCTCTCTCCAAACAGCCAGAACGAGTCTGGTGGAAGCGTTTTTAAGAACCAAAAATTGGGATTATTCTGCAGAGGATTATCGCATCGCGTCGCTGCAGCATTTGCTCGGGCTTGCTGGCTAAACATGCGTGATAAGGTTAATGACTCATGCCTCGAGCGCTGGGGATGTGGTTTCTGAATTTGCACAGAAACCTGCAGAACCTGAGGTGTCAGCAGAGCGGTGGAAGGACTGACAGACGGGGTCAGCATTTCTGTCATGTGCATCACCGGCGGCCGCCAAGGGTGACCACTGCTCAGCAGAAATGTCACGCTGCCCCTGGAAGTGGCATGGCGCACTTTCTCGTTTTCAATCCCCAATTTCTCTCGCGAACTTCTCTCAGTCTCTTTGTGTCCGTTTCTTTGCCCAGGAAAATACATGTTACCAAGGCTTTTCAGCTAAAAGTCTTGGGTGCACTGCACAGCAGCTGCAGCAGCTGTACAGTGATGGAAGACCTTGGGTGTCAGCTTTGGCGTCGGCAGGCTCGATTTGTTTGCCTTGTGTTGTCATTATTTGGCTTTGCCGTTCACTAGTAACGTCTGTGCCGCGAGGAACACGAACCTGCGATATTGTGTGTGACACTTGTGTGCTCACGGCAGGTCAAAACGTGTCTCGCATTTCACAACTTATGTAAACACACTTTTCCAGAGGTTTTTTCCCGAGACACCTGTGTCTGAGTTGTACTATAATCATTTTGAGTGGTTGACCTTTTGTGCCTTGATGGAGCAGAAAAATAAACCCACGAAATATTTGAGACAAATGTATGCGCTGTGTGCAGAGACTGTTCAAATAACTCCTGCACCTTATTATCACTTAAGCATTTGATTTTCTTTTGGATAAGTCACTGAAAATCATATGTTATACAACTGATTATTGAAGGACTGTACAACCTTAATAAATATTGGGGAAACAATTCATGCTGCTGGGGGCAAAAGAATATATTTACAATGCCAATTATTCACACAGATTACAGATGTATTTTTCCTATGTAATGGGGGATAGACATGCTGATACCAGACACCAGCCCAAAACAATTAAAGGGACTTCTAATTATTATATCATGCAGCATAAGATTTACCTGGCCAATAAGAATCAGCAGATATAAAAAATGTCAGTCTCATAGTTTGTGGTTACTGATATGGGCCAATATGAAAACTTCTGTTTTTCAGAACTATATGTTTACATTTTATGTAAAAATAAAAGAGAAAAAACAAGTTTATTTTCTTAATTTAAGCACTATATATTTTGTTGTTATTGTGTTTTTCTTTTTTAAATTTATTATATTTATTTATCGAAAAGTTTATGGTTAAACGGTAATACTTAAGACTCAATTACATATCTTTGTCATAAGGGTTTGATAACTACCTTTTCGGAATCATTGCCCATTTAAAAAATAAAAATACAGTATACTGTATATTGGCCAATCCATAGATTTTTAAAATTGATACTCTAATATTGGTATCAGCATTGACAAAAATCCACATTGGTCAGGCTCTGTTAAAAATACAAAAAACAGGAATCTCTTACACAGCAGCACTGTTTTCTCTTCTGCAGCCGGATTGAGTCACTCTCATGCGTTCAGCTAACTTTGCCATCATGTACGTGGCCATGTTTTTACGCCACACAGCTTCTAATTGAATGTAACAGGTAACCTCAGCGGCTCTCCAGGTGTTATGCAAAAAAAAACAGTCAGTGTATATTTATTTGCATTAGAACTTTTTTTCCACCCCATCGCTGTTGAAAAACCTTACGGTGCATGTGCATCAGGCAATGAATCAACCTGCTGACTGTGCCAGACGTTCTCCGAGACAGGAGACGCACTGTTTGGCTCCGCGTTTATGGCGGATAGAGGAGACATTGGCACGCTACAGGGGCAAAGCTGGGGGGGGGAAGGGGGACGTGGGGCGGGGGGGGGGGGGCACACTGGCTCTGCCTTCCTCTGCCATACTTCTAAATGCATACAGCTGGACTATCTCGGTTTTCAATTCCCATTCGAGGTAAATACAGAGCAAAGCAGATGGAGATATGACCGGCTAAATTGGACTAGGCTGTCCAAATATTATATGACCTCACACAAGCTTTTAGGGGTCATTTGAACTTGCGCTAAATGTTGTTGCAGGCAACTTTGCACCCATTTCCCCCCCCCCCACACTTGTGGCTCGACACATGCATGCAAACACACAAGGACACACAGAAAACACACAGAGCGTACAGTACTGGCTCTCCCCATAAGCTCTCCCAATCTTGTTTTTTTTATCTCCGTGATACACACAGCGCTCTTTCACTGCAGTGAAATGGATTTCCAACTTCATATTTCGGTTTCTCTCTAATGTCTGTGTAGCATACACATGCCTGCTGCAGGAAAAGGTCAGGAGTGTTGGATATCGTAGCACAGAATCGGGGCCAACAAATTGCTGCTCACCAAAGTGTGGTTACATGGTGGAAGACAATCTACTGTACGCAGAAATAATACACCAGGCTTCTCTGCTGACATTTTTTTTTGGTGTGTTTTTTTACCCAGGAGTGAGGTTGTGTGTTTGCTGAAGGTCAACGGTTAAAATCCCAGAACCAACAGAGATATCTCTGATTGAGGAAAACAAGCACTGTCATCTTTCTTGACGGCAGCCCCTGAGCAAGGCATTTGACCTTCCAACTGCAGCAGCGTGGATGCTCCGTTGCCACCAGCTGCTAGATAGTTATGGTACCGGGGAGAACCCAGTGTGTAAGCGTGCAGCTGCTGGAGTGTGCGGCAAGGTGAGGCTTCAGAAGGAGAACGCGTGCTGAGCTTGCTCTCTTCGACTGATAAAAGCAGACCGCCTCAATAAAGCAGGATTTGAGCTGGACCGCATCAGTGCATGAACACTCTTCAGAAAACAGGAAGACAGATGTCGATAAAGACGGTGCAATATTTTTCCAGTAATAAAGCCAGAGGAAAAAAAACGGGCCATTATCAATGACTTATTGCTGCATGATGTAAGATGCTTCCAAACCTTTATCAGAAAGACTTCTGGGAACCGAGCGCCTCCCTCTGCAGTTCTGTTTCTGAAGCTCTAAATGGAGGAAGGAAGAATGGCAGCTCGTGCTGTTCAGGGTGTGTCGAGGAAGCGAGCAGATCTTATTATGGAGACGGAGCTGAAGCATCGCTTTTCTCTCCATGTTTGTCTGCATCCCCTGCAGCTGTTTGTCTTCCTTACTGTCGATCCACCTGCTCTGCCTGCCTGTTAGCCTGTTGCTTGCTTTTCTGTCTCCGGCTTTCCTGTACTTGTTACTTTCTCTTTTGGGGGAGACTCGGCCATAAATAAGGTACAATTTAAAGGAGGGAAAATCAATAGCGGGACATTAGGCTTTTCATTTGGAGTCTTACAGGCCCATCGTCTCTGTAATGTGCGGAGAAATTAGACATACTGCTGATTCATGGAGTGCCATACTCTCTGTGTGTGTGTGTGTGTGTTTGCCTGCTTAATACGTAACATGTGTGACGTCAAAGCTTAAAACACAGAAACAGTCCCGCTTGCATCAGAACATCATCAACCTTATTTATCCCTGAAAACACAAACACACACACACACACACACACACACACACACACACACACACACACACACACACACACACACACACACACACACACACACACACAGTAACATCATCATCGTATAAGGCTGAGTTATTACTGTATATGAGAGACATCTAATTTAAGTGCAGGCTCTGACCTGCATTCATTAAAACAATTTAATGTGCACAGAATGCGAGGACACGAAGACCCGCTCATTTCCCTGCGTCTGTAATTCAGTGGAGATGTATACTTTTTCATGCACATGGATACACACACATGCACGGCAGCGTACGTGCACCGTGAGCTCCGCTCGGTGCTGCTGATACCTCAGAGCTGCAAGCCCCGGGCAAGAGAAATGTGCCAGCACGGTTTAACACTATATTGGCTTTATTTGTAGATACTAAATTAGCCTTTAATTACTGTAAATAAAATCACCTGGCTATCAAGGCTTTCTCCGGCTGTGGCTACTGGGAACGACTCGAGAGTTCACATCTGGGACAATTCAGATTAACTGGTGTTACATGTGTTACTTCACTCTGCAGCTTAATTGTCACATTTGAACTTTATTGGTTGTTTGAGCTGGTTGAGACGGTTCCCAGTTAAGGGTGGTCCATCGATCTACTGATGCCAGGAATGTCTGTATTGTCTGGGTGTGGCTCCCATATCTCCAGAACTGTTCATCAAATCGACTTCACACTTGTGTATTAAGAGCCCAAGAGAGTGCAGTGTCTAATTTGGTGCGATTTTCGTTCAGTATACATCAGCTTTGAATAAATTGCTCTGTCATGGCTGCGGCTGCACTCATTAACGTACATTTGTATAAGGTCGAAACCTCAAGCCTTCACTGCCCCTAGATTCATTGGATTATCAGTATTTTTGCTGGTTTATATCCAATAACAGTTGCATCGAATTGTCAAACATTTTTCTGTAATGCGAGAACGGGATTAGTAATTGCCGTCACGGGACAATTGACTTGCCTGATAAGGGGGTAATTTATAAACTGGGATTCAAAAGTCCACACCCCAAAAATGTCTATCTTTAGACATGGAACATCGGTTGTGCTTTCCATTCTGTCAAGGGCATTAAGGAAGGATGCAATCGCACAGGCAGGAAATTCAGTTTGAAATGAGTTATAACCCGCGGAGTGCTATAAATCATACCCTTTAAACTCCACACTCCCTCTGTTTCCCACACGCACGCTGCAGCAGCCACCGCTGCACGAGCAGGCACATGGGTGGGCATGTGCGTGGTCACACACGAACACCACAGCGCACACACACTCGGCCGTATTGTTAGCTAAATGATTTCTCCGAATAAAGTCATTACTAAAGCACAGTAACGTGCGCAAATGACTGGATTTCCTGGTAACGTTTCGGAGTCAATTTCAGAGAAACCACTAAAAGACTGATCAGTGATTAGAGTCAATACCGCATTTGCATGGCCATTCATTCAAAGTGCTTATTGAACGCCTTGTTGGGAGAAGTTGGCAGACGGTACTTCCATTTAAAGAAATCAAAATCAAAAAGTCTCATACAGACCCTCCTCTCCTCTCCTCTCCTCTCTGCCGGACGCTCCACTGTACTGTGAGTGTTTTGTGGTTTCTCCTTGTAAATGATAGATATTTTTACAATTGCTATTTATGGTAGCGGCGGCTGTAATTGCTTTCCTCAGCTTATATCGTGATCGTTATCATCACTCCTCCGTCATTCATACCAGCTCTGAATATATATTAGACTGCTGTGGTTCCTAATTGGAAAAGCATCTATGTGGTCAGGACTGAAGAAACAAAAGAGACACAGGGGTGAATGGGGGGGGGCAGTGGTTATGCTGTGGTCCCCCCCCCCCATTCCAATTCAGTGTTTATTATTTTTCACGCAACACTGAAATGGAAGCCCATTTAGGTAGTGCAATAAAAGCAAATTAGTAGAACATGTGGATATTTCATTATGTGGTCGGAGGCCCACCGGGGAACAGGTACGTTTCTATTTTTCAGCTGCTCAACAAGCTGGTGATTGGCTGGATGTGTGTGAACGATACCACATATGAAATATATAAGTGTGTATATATATATATGTATATATACTGTTCTTTTTCCTAAGTCCCTTTATCTCATTTGCTTTGTATCAGTAAGAATGTAAATTTTTTTACTATGTATACTGTCACGGTAATTGCAACGAATATGCGGCTAATTCTGAAAAGTAATCTGGTTAAATATGCTTTATAAGATAATTTCTTTGCGCTCTCTAATTGTCTTTAATTAGCCCTAATGGATTCTTTTAGACCTGATGACAGAAGATTAATGAAGTGCTTTACTTACATGTGACGTGAATTTTAAGTATGACTGTGCGATGCATTTCTTATAAGATGCTTAAAGGACTTAATCAGTGCTTCTAAATGTGTTAGGCTGTTGCATACATTACATCACTGCTGCATAGCAAAGTGTTTGATTTGTTAATCTCCACGCCTCATAAAAATGAACATTTCAGACCTATTTTACATCGGTAATACATCACAATAAACGTCATTTATGTCAGTGCTGATCTAAAACAGAGGGTATGCTTTGAAAAACCGATGGTAATAGTGGGTATGTATAATTCGGAGTAAAGGGCAAACCAAACCGCTAGTCGGGCCCTTAAATTTGATGAAATATTCGACTACACATAAACGTAACAACACAACAAGAGGTGGATTTTGGACATATTTCCAAAAAACCCCAGAACCCTCTCGTGTAACTGCAGCAATTAGGACTTCCTGCTGGGGGCTTGATGTAGCCCTAATTGAAAGTGGGTGTTGTTTGTCAGTGGCTCTTAAACCTGCATTGTTTTTTGAAGGTTAATTCAGTGAGGTCCTTTGGTTGGACGGAAAAAAAAATAAAACATACTTTATAAATTATGCAAGTTTGTGCAAAGACTCACACACACACACACACACACACATACACACACGTCTGTGTCGGTATACAGATACATGTCCACAAAGAACGCCGTGTGTTATCAGCAAAACACAATGCACATAATCAGCAATAACGCAACACCGCTCGCACATAAATCCCTAATCGCATGCAGTTCGCTGTTTTTATGAGTCATGCCCGCATCCAGCACACCGCGCCGTGAGCACCTTTATTTTTCCAAGAACAAAATATTCAGGCTTTCATTTGGACTTTAACAAGGCACAGCAACAAATTAGGTTTTATTACACAAACTGAAACCAGACGACTTTGGAAAATTCGGCTTAGGGAGTCTTTTGTGTTGCCAGCGGGCACATGGATGCAGGATGAATCTGACGATCACACATGCTGTTAAACCTAAGAAAAAAAAAGAGCTAATTACTAATATTCATGGTACTTAACTCACTGAGCTTAACAGAGTCGGTGAAGTAGATAGGAAGCGAAGGAGGCTCCCTGCTGGGGCGTGCAGAATATATTCATTATTTGGAGTTGGAGGAGTCTCTTCACTTGAAACTCTCTGAGATTTGCTTCTCTTAAGTGTAACACTGATACAATAGTCGGTTATTTTGTCCTTCATATGGATCATGTGTTTCATTTGTCACGAATTGGACTTTACAGATAACTGTCTGGTGAAATAAAGTTCCTGACGGACTTACAGGCTGTTAAAGTTGGAGAGAAATAACTTCTTGCCAATGAAGGAGCATCGATTGTCATTACCCAAACCGTTGGACTCTTCCATTAGCAGAGGACTATTTCACAGCAGCACAGAGGGGGCTGCAGAGAAAAGCCTGCTACTAACTTCCTGCTAATAGTCTTTTTACCTAAACCCTGGCTCTGAAAAACTGAAAAAGAACAGATGTAAATCATCCAGGAGTCAACTTGGGAATTTAGGAAGGGCCTCTGCACACAGGAAGAGCCCTGACAGACATAAATAGGTAGGATTTACGTCTAATTTACAAAAGAAAAAAAGGTTAACACGAATAACAAATGTGTTCGGGCAACTAAGCGGCTGTCATAAAAAAAATTTGTCAAATGTTTAGGTACAAACAAGAGATAAAAACCAAAATAGTTAATTTTTTCTATTTAAAGCCTGTGTCTCACAGCTCATACATCACCAAACCATGACATGTCAGGCATCAGAGGCCGGCCGCCCCCCCCCTGATGGAAACTTGTGGAGGAAGTGAGCAACTTTGGTGGCTTGGCAGTAACACGCCACGCAGCGGAGTCTGGTCACGTCCTCATCCAAAAGACTCCATGCAAAATCCCCTGATCTCTCCTCCAGATGTACGGCCATAATGCAAAGCCCAACACCAGATAAGGGTCAAAGGGGGATTCTCATCGATCAATTTCAGACTGGAAGCGACTGCCGGGGTCGGGGGGGGGGCGTCTCATTATCTGTGATGCAAACCAGCTGAAGAACCGCCACCTCCTCACCTGCTCCACCAACATGGCCGACGACCTACTAGTGATTCTGAACATAGGTGGTGACACGACCCAATAGTTGATCATGTGTTGGATCCATTAAACTTTCATCTCCCTCATGCTCTTTGTAAAAACATTAAGTGTTTTGCACAACTCAAGGTTCAGAAACTGGTGAAAGTAAAACATATATCATCCATATATTATGTTTTAATTTATAAATATTTTATAACTTTTATTTTGCTCTATTATGTAGATTTAGTTACAAAATAATAATGATAATAATATGATGATGATAATAATAATTAATCAAAGGGTTAAAAAGTACTGAGCTGAAACTACTAGTTAATTAATTGAATGGATAAGCCAACCAGAATTAGTCAATTTGAATAATCAGTTAACTTTTTAGTCACGCAAAAGATTATTAATAATAGCAACAAATTGCTTTTTTTGTGTGTATTTACATCCAAATAATATAATAGTCAAATTTATATTTAAATAATTATAAATTAATTCATTATAATTAATCTGAAATATATCACATATTTACCTTTTTGGGGATTTGCTGTTTGTTGGGCAAAATAAACAATTTAAAGACTATTTTTTTATATATTTTGTGACATTTCTTAGACAAAAGTTTAATCAGTTTATCAGGAAATGAATTTACATCGAAATAGAATTTGTCATTAGTTGCATTAGCGTCTCACTGTTTTCACTTAGTCTCTTAAAAGTATTCGACAGTGGTCAATCATAGCCATCTGTTATTTCATTAAGCACCATTAACTGTGGAGCGCCGGGTAGAAAAGTTCAAAGCTCTTAGCATTCGTGGCATTATTAAATGTGTTCTACATGCCATTTTAGCAGTAATCATTATAATGCCTCCTTGACATCCATCAGCGGAATATACAATTACATTGCTTCGTTACCGGGTCAGGCAGAATACATGTGTGCGTTATTCCAGGCAGCTTATGCAAACATATCGTGTCTAATCTCAGATCCTGCACATGTTTTCTGTGGCGATCAAGTGAGGTAGTATCAAATCATTCTGAAAAGTTGTTCTTTCTGCGGGAGCCCCACTCGGTGGAATACCAGAAGTATGTGAACTTCTATTGGCAGCGGGGCGGCAGTGGGTTCTGTGGCATGTTTGTTCAACCCGCTCTTATCTTCTGTCCAAAATGAAAAATAAAAAAGAAGCGGTTCTAAGTATCCAAAGTAATCCTACGGCCTGTCCTCTCTGATACTTATCAGCAGTGGAAACATGTTTCCAGTTAATACAGAGCAGGAAAAAGGTGGATAGGAGGAGAAGGAGGGAGGGGGGCAGGAGTCCCTGCACATTAATAACAGAGAAACATGATCTAAATGCTTATTAATTTCAGCGAGGAAATCACATGGGGGACCAAATTTCCAGCCCCGTGTTCATTTAACCATGAGAGTATACGAAGAGGATACTCTTCTCTTCACAGCTTAATAAAAGCCATCTTACTGTAGCTTAAGAGATGTTATCCTCCATTCTGCTTTTTCTTCCAGTTTATCATTGACTAAAAGGCTTAGGTCATGGTGAGTCGTCGACTGTGGAGATATGTCTATTCAGAAAATTTCATGGCACTACCGTAGCGTGAAAAAGCAGACGAGGCATAAATAATAACCACATGGATTGAATTTAAGAGGGAACTATGACTGATGCATTATTGTAGTCGGAATTCCTCTGCGGGATGTGCTGTGAAATAAACATATATCGCACAATTAAATTAACCTCGCAGCTCGGCCCTATGAGGCCAAATAGAGCATGTTGTGAAAAACGCGGCTAAACCTTGTACAAGGAGCAATGCACATCAAACACGGGAAAGGTCATTGGCACCACATGTGGTGTCTGCTTTGGTTTTCGGGATGTGGAGTGGAATTTGAGGTGGTGGGGGGCTCACGGGGGGAAAAAAAGGAAGACACACAGAGGGAGGTCCAGTGAGCAGAACATCCTCCGGCCTCTTGGGGGAGACAAAATGCGGCGTAACTTCTTCTCCCCCCCCCCCCCCCTTCCCTCCCAAGTATGCAAACGGCAGCAAATACTTCCTCTGCGCCCGTCCGCCCGCTAAGACAGATTTCTGATGTCAAAGGAGGCGTGACTCCCTAACTCAATCCGTCCTCGCGGGAGAATGTGGGGGATCGGTGAGGGGTCAGCGCCACAGGCTGCCATCCTGCCACCTTAAATGACAATGGATGACACTAATAGCGAGTGGAGCCATAAAACCTTATCAGATTAGAGACACAATGAAACCATGACATATTACTGCCGGCTAAACGCCACAATGGGAAAAGTCGGTGATAGCGTTTCGCGGGAGTTTTTACTGCTGTTTTATTGCTTGCTCTTGTTTATATTCACAAGCTCTCGCTGGGCTTCAGAGCCATTCTCTCCCCGTTTTGGTGTTTATTTCTTCCCTCCCTGGATGTTGCTCTAGTTTGTATGATTACTCTGAAATGAACGTGCTTACACGCTCTTCTATTGGTCTGCATTTTTCGGCCTGTGTGTGTCTGTGCGTGTGTGTGTTGCCATCCTGGGAAACATAAATGGCATCCCCTCCAATGTTCATGTGTGTTTGATAAAAATCTTCCTGGTCTCTCTCCATTTGTTGGCAGCCACTAACCAGCTCCAGCTCTGCCTTCAGCTGCCTCCCATTTTATCATGCAGGCTCTAATCAAAGCCAGGTCTGCATGGACACACATGAACACACACGTGCACATGTACGGGCGCACACACACACACACACACACACACACACACACACACACACACACACACACACACACACACACACACACACACACACACACACACACACACACACACACTCGCACAAGCACACGCACACGCACACACACACATAAAAACGAGAGTGCACACCCTTGCATATCTCTCACGCCCTCTAATATGGTTTCAATTCAGAAATAGTACCAGTATTCTATTGTGACCAATAAAATGTTTGGCCCACAGGAACATTTATTTACGTATGTAAAACTGAGTGAACATTTTAGCCTTTACCATCCGAGCCAAACGGTGATTGCAGCATTCTTTAACATTTTCTATAAAAGCTGCCCACAGGAAAACTGAGAGTGAGCAGCTTGTCCCATGTGCATTGCAAGAATATTTACAACAAATCCGCCCGGGGTGCCGATGTAATTTTCAGGCCCCGTAGTAAGTCATGTGTTACGATATGAATCCAAAATTACTGCAGTATGTTCAGGGGGTCTGTCGTGGGGGAAAACAATGTGTTTTCTATTTAGAATAACTGATGTGGGGTATTTGGGTGAATTAACATCGAGCTGCCTGTGATCAGACGAGCGAAATGAACATATCAAACCTGTCTGATGTTTACCGAGGTTTATGATGTGTAAATTTAAAGAAGATCGATTCCAGGCACCCTCTCCGCAGCCACATGTGGTTTCCTGTCCCGCTGTATCTCCCGCACTGGGAAAGAAGTTGCACCCATTAAACTCAGTGGGCCAGGAGGTCGTGCAGGTCAACCTCTCTCCTGATGGCAGATTCAGGGGCCCGGCTAAACAGCAGGCATGCAACAGATTTTTATCTTTCCTTCTGGAGAGCACCTGGATTAGTCGCACACCCCCTCACACACACATGCACACACACACACCGATACACCCCTGCACCAGTCAGTTCAGACCTTTAGACCTTCCTAAAAGAAGAGTTTGAGTGTGTGTATGCATGTTTACGTGGGAGTTTGCACGTAGGTGCACGTGTGTGTGTGTGTGTGGTTTGAAGTAAAGAAATTCAAAGGCGCACATACTATCTCATCACAGCCAATGTTTCCTTGAAATTGGCAACATTTAATTTGGCAACATCGTATATTGCAGCTTTGCCAATGAAGCATAATTGAATGAAATTGAATAGAGTGCGAGTGATTATAGAGAGGACAGTAATGTAGTTCTCACATTTACTGTGGACATAATTTCCAACAGACAGGTCATTTACAGCCCTCTGCTCACTTCAGCCACAGGAGCTCAGCCGACCCATTTAGACGCCGTTTTCGGATTCTCGTCCATTTGATTCAATTAAAGGAAGAATGCCATTAATCTCAGCACCATGGGTATGGATTCAACATTCGTCTTTCTTTATATTGCCTGGCTAGCGGCTACAGTGTGTGTACATGTGTTTTTTTTTTTTAACACAACAACTTCTTAAATTCCTTCCGGGCACAGAAATGGGACATTTTTTGACGTTGAAATTCAAAGATATTCCTCCTTAAATATTCATGACTGCATAAACTGCAGAAAGTTGTGTTTTTTAATGGATTTCAGTGCTTGTGTTATGTTCAACAGCAACCTCCAGGGACCGTCAGACACACAGTGCTTTCCAAACATTTTCACACACATCAAATATAAATCAGTTCATGAAAAATCTAATAAAATGTGCATATTGATAATTAATTCTTTATTCAAAAAATTAGCTTTAATTTATTTTTAAAAACTAAAAATTATATTTCTACATTTGCATTCATTTACATTCTTATCTGTCTTTACCTGTTTCCCACATTTGTTTAATTTTCCCACGTCCACGGTTTCTGCTCCCTGGCTGAAGCCACCAGGTGCTACCAGCTTCTCTTTCCTCTTTAAGTTGCACAGCTGCAGATGCACTTCCTTTTTACAGTAAATTGAGGTTTCATTTATTTGTGAAATGTAATTTCAGTTTGTTTCAAATTTCAATTTTAGTTTGTTGGAAGACAGGGAAAATAATCTAAACAAGATGGTGTCATTATTGTTTACTCATGACACGGTGCAGTCAAGATTTACCATAAGGATAAAGCAAAAAAAAAAAGTCTTGCCACTTAAATCAGAAGATTTTGCAATACTGTTATTTTACACTTACAAAATACTTTTTCAAATTAAAGTTATTCATTGTGTTAATATAACTTAATAATAATAAGCATAATTGTTTTACCAATTAAAGTATTTTTGAAATCTTATTTATAGCTTAAGTTTTATAGCACATAGCAGTTAGTTGGTAAATCATTTAAATTTTCCAGTGTACTTTCATTCACATTGTTAATTTGTTCAGTGGTAACTAAGTGTCCATCACCTCATTCTAAGATAAAGAGTTGAGGAGAAAAGCCTCCGGGCTGCAGGGAGGAGGGAAGTGTTGTTTGAATGATAATAACAAGTGTCTAAGAGGGGGAGCCGGCACCCGGGAGGTCTCACTTTGAAAGCCATTAAAAGACATTAATGTTTATTTACTGGGAGATGTAACCAACGAATCTTTCATTAATTATACAGGACAGGCTGTACACTTTAATGTAGGCCTATGCCTGTGTGTGTCTTCTTCATATTCAGATCGTCCCATCGTCACCCTGTTAAATTGTCGGTATGATGGGTGGGTAGCTGGGTGGCGGGGGGGGTGTAAGGAGTATGTGCTGAGAATTAAACTCTTCTTACTTTCCCTCTCTCTGGAAGCAGGAGGGGTGTTGTAAAAACAGCTGTTTATGGCTTGCAGCAATTTCTATCTCTCTCTCTCTGTCTCTGTTTGTGTGTGTGCGCTATAGTGGAGCAAACTAATATTTTATATATATATTAAATTCATACTACTTCTATGAATAATAATAATAATGACAGAATGAATTAATGGGAAACAGAGGACAACAGGGCTATTGGCTCAGTGGTTTTCCATCATCGATCGTCTATTGGCATAACCCCATCTATATGGATGAAGTGCACGTGTGTGTGGGTGTTTGAACAGCAGCTCCATGCAGACACACACACACACACACACACACACACACACACACACACACACACACACACACACACACACACACACACACACACACACACACAAATTGTAAGACCAAAGATGTGGGCCAGGGGTGAGGGAGCTTCACTTGTTTGCTTAAGCTTTGACTTTATTGGGTGGCAGGAGTTGCCTCCCCTCTTCACACCATTAATCTTTTGGAAGGTTTCTTCCTTCTGAGATTGTGTTCTCACAATTTGGATCTAAATTTATTCGAAGGAACTTTTTCTTGTGGCTGCGATTTGGCAAACCGCGAGGTGTATGGGAGGTTTCTGAGAAAATGCTCTCATCGTTTTTTCTCTTGAAACAAAGTAAACAGGGCAATGAATTATCCCTGATAATGAGTCCTGTGATATAGTTGAATAGTTTCTGCAGGACCCAAGATCTAATACAGCATGCACAGGGATTTCAAGTAATAATTATAAAAAACTGTCTAGTTTTGCTTCTTTAAATCAAGAATGGCTGGACACAAGGGAAGTGATGCATTTTTACATTTACTGGCAGAGAAACAGTGGCTTGGTTGGATAAACAGGAGGAGTAGTGCATGGTTCCATGTGAATTGATGGATTAGCTGACCATGAGAAGGACAACCTCCTGTAGAAGCTTTTTGAAGAGATCGTTTTAGTGTTGTTTTAAAATCCAATATGGTGACGATCTTAATTAATCTTAATTTCAAACTGTCTCACCCACAGTCTATCAAGGTCATGTTTTCTTTTTTTCCAATCTCTATTCAAGAGCTTGGTCTTTCAGTTTCAGATTTTGTAATGCTTTTCACTCATTTTAAAAACTGTAAAAAATTATATATCTACATTTTGCATTCATTTACATTCTTATCTGTCTTTACCTGTTTCCACATTTGTTTAATTTTCCCACGTCCACGGTTTCTGCTCCCTGGCTGAAGCTACCAGGTGCTACCAGCTTCTCTTTCCTCTTTAAGTTGCACAGTTGCAGATGTACTTCCTTTTTACAGTAAATTGAGGTTTTCATTTATTTGTGAAATGTAATTTCAGTTTGTTTCAAATTTCAATTTTAGTTTGTTGGAATCTATTCTATTCTATTCAAGAGCTTGGTCTTTCAGTTTGAGAGCTTGTTCAGATTTTGTAATGCTTTCACTCAAAACCCTGCAGTCGCACTCCAACTGCTTCTGCTCAACCTGTGCACTTACACTCCACTATTTTGTCAGCCTGGACTCCAGCTTCAGCTCTTCTCCTCGGGCTTACACTGCTTGTGTGCGCGTGAGAAGAAGTAAAGCAAACGCACCCACATCCAGAGAAGGTCAATTTCATTTGTCAACACGCCATCCGGCCTCCTTTTCCATCTATAAGTGCAAAAAACCTATTTTAAAGTTCGAGAATAGAACAAAATATGTAAAAATGTCACAATCCTGGAATGATGCTGTGTTCCTTGGCTGTTAAAGTGCAGTACGTGTGTTTCGTGCCGGCTGTGTGATGACGTCAAACCCTGAATGCCTCATTGTTAGTCAGGACTTAGATAAGAGTAACTGCTGGGAGCTAGCTACTCAAAGAAAAAAACAAGGGATTTAATTGATCACGACAGATGTCCATTTACATGAAGTAAACCATGAAATCATGGCTGGAGAAGCTTGGGCCGTAATGTACATTTATCAGTGGAAACATCAATATGTAAGCCTGAGTTTGATTTGACAGACGCGTCGCTCGGAGCCAGATGTTCGCCGCTTAACATTCAGCAGATTCATTACATGACTGTCTCATCTGCAGAAAAAAACCATGACCCCCATTATTTACCTTCACCTTCAATTTAAGTCAGAGAAGTGTTTGACCTGTGTGTGGGATGTACAGTGTTATTGGCACATATTGTAGCAATATTACCATATGGAATAACAGGATGCGTGGTCTCTTTTAGAATAATTACACTATTCCCCGTTTACTCCCTTAACTGATGCACTTTTCTGCAGTGAACAAAAGTGAAAATGATCAGAGAAGATTACATTTCTCCACTGCCACTGTGCTCATGAGAAGTTAGGACGACAGAATTGTATCTTGACCACGAAAGTATAGTAGAGTGGTGGGACAGCGTGAGTGTGAGAGAGGATATGAACAGTCTGGCGCTGACTGTGCTGGAGGCGTCACGCCGGGCTGTTTGTTTGATAACAGATCAGATCTAGAGCTGGAAAATAGAATTTGATTTAAAAAAAAGAAGCTCTAATAGCACCGGCATATAGCAGTGAGGGAAGTAGGTACAATAGGTGGAAATATACAAGTAGAAGGATACAGCAATATTCCACTGGTGATTTCTTCACTGGAATTGTTTACTGAAATTACACTTCCTTTACAAGCCTTATTTAAAAGAGCCCAGGTGAAGGCAGTTTGAAACCAGCTGTCTGTTTTATTCTTCAAGAGGGAACGGAGGAAGAGGAGTTATAACCACTGTGGTGGTGCTTATTATTGCCTATGTGCGCAGCCCTGTACCACCATGTGTTTTATGTATATGTCAAAATTATGTTTATTTCACTTGCTTACTTTCTAAATATCCCAATTTTATCAGCTGTAAACAGAATCACCAGTGTTTTGGGCTTCAAGGGAGCGTGATGCTTGTGTATGTGGAGGTTTTTTAGTGTTTCGTCTGGCTTGTGTTACAGTAGTCTTGATTAAAACGCAATGCGATCATTATTATACCTCATTTCTTATGATAAACTTTTATGTTGGTTTGATCTCTCCCAACAACCTTCAATAGCGTGGTGCAGGTTGTAATTAGTCCAAGTGAAAACATGAGTAATGGCAAACAGGAGGTTAGGTCATGTGTTATCTCCAATTTTCTTTTGGATTCATAAAAAATCGAAACATAAGAACTCAAAGGTATTAAACTGTGTTATACATTTTAAAAGGTTTAAAACACTAGGACATGGGAAGTAGCATTTTATGAATCATCTCTGACATTTTGAATATAAAATGTCAAATATAATGTGTGACATATGGTTTTTTTTATAGAATTTCCTTGCATCACCCTCATGCAGATCAGGGAGTGGGAACATTTTTGTCGTTGTCAGAGCAGATGCACTGTCTACTCTCTCTGTCTAGGTTTAACTACAACTCAGGGCTGAAAACAATGGATTGACTTTAACTATTCATCAAATATATTAATTAAACGTACAAATTGTTGGCCTCTAGGTTTTAGAACAATAACAAAAGACCTAGTTTGATGATGTCGTGAAGCAGCACAGGATCATGGGAGTTGTTGTCGTTACCACCATCGCTGGTGAAAGTCTACCTGACACGACTCAGGCACAAATCATGTTCACAAATGAGGTAATGCTTGAAGGAAATGAATAATTGTGATCCATTACGAGTGACTGACAGTGGAGGGAAACAACAGCTTGACTGGGCGGCAGTGGGTTTTACTTTGTCACACGTCGTTTGCCCCAGAAGTTAGAGCAGAGATGAGCCAAGCTTTGGGTAAAGCAGATCTGGAAACATAATGGAAACTGTAAGTACACAACTCAACTAAATATATAACATAGGTCTAGTTGATGTTAGACATTTTTATTGTGCATATTATATCTTTAAATTTTGATTTACTGGGCACACTGGGCAATATGGATGTGCTGTACATGTCTGATGGTAGATAAATCTGCATCCAAAGTCCAACCCTTGCCCTTTTCAACTCGTAAGGCTGCTGAGATCTTAGTACTGAATCTGTTTAGGAAAATTAATGCAAACATAATTTGTCCTCTGTGGGGGAAAAACAACTATACCTCAGTTGAGTGCATCCATCTTCATCTCTTTAATATCTGGAATGCATCTCCATCACCGCGATACTCCATCTGTTCTCTTCTGTCTGCTTTGATTCCGCTCTTCTGTTTCTTGCAGACGTGCACTTGAGTACACCGCAGGGTATATAGGCTGGAACATCCATACCTCTCTAAGCCCCTCATTGAACTGATGAAACATCTCTGGCGTATGAAGCCATTTCTCTGAGTGCAAACCTGAAACTGTTTACTGCTCCCCGACTTTGATCAGGCTCTTAATCTGTGATTGTCTGTTTTGGGGCCGGCTCACCTCATCTCGGCCCTCGCATCAGGAGAGGCAGGCTACAGTGTGAGATCTGAAGAATACTCTGATTACTAACTGGATAATGGAACCTATTTGTTGACTGGGTTTTGCAATTTTATCAACGGTTCCTCAGGTTTATAAAATGAAACCTTGGAAACCATGTGTTGTTGCCAGAAGTTTCATATCTTTTCTTTCTTGTCCTTAACGATTTGAAATGTTTTTCAAATTGTGTATTTACAGTTATTAGCTTTGAGAAGAACTTTGAACTTTCTGGATTTCAGTCCTGGAACTAATCGATGATCAGCAGCATGCAGTACATGAGCAGTATCTCTGGCATTTACAATGTGAATACCCATTGTTATTTGTCCCAGTATGCCTGGTGGCCAGTTTGGGCATGTTGGTGGTTTGCTGGCGTAGAATGCAGCGGGTCAGAGTATAAAAGGTGATTAAAAATGTTCTGTAATGGTAATGTTAAGGTTAGCAAGTTAAATTCATTGTTATCTTGCTTCTCTTTCTTTTTTTGCCTGAGCTTTATCTGTTTTTTTCAAATTAAAAGCACTCTGCTAAAGGTGGTCAATCACCCACATTCCTATTTCTACAGTTTGTCACAACACCACACGTTGTTCAAAGTAAATTTCTAATGCTGACTGAAGCTCATAATGCTTCTGTTGCATTCACTGGTATTGTAGTTTATACAGGATCCATGGGAAAGTTTGGTATCGTCGGTCCGAGTATAGGTTGCTGTATTTACCGGAGGCAGAACACACCTCCCCAGACATAACAAGCTGAAAAAGTAAGCACAACCAAAACATTGTCAGTTCATCTTTTTCCCCAGCACAAGCCCTTTACACTGCTGTCTGATGCCCTTAGGCATTCAGGGCTCCCTGGCAGCTCTAAGGTTAAAGACCGGAATGATCAGACCATCACTGTCGGAGCCCATTGGCTGTGGACTGCCCTGTGTACGCGGAGCTCGAACTGGCAAACTACAATATTGTCTGTTAAGTCGATCGAAATCTGTAAAATCCGTCCCACGATTTGCTCCAGAATGCAGCGTGAAGATAAGTGAAAACGCTTCAATGTGGTTTATCCACGAAACCACCTGTGTGACTTATTGGTCTTTCCTTAGACTTAGGATATTCACTCCTAATAACTTTTAACGTCATTTCATTAACACGTTTTATTACTTATTTAACCAATTCAGAAGCAGCATATTTCATTATATTCTGATGTTATCAATCACTTATTAAATTAGCAGCTGCTGCAGCCCATTAATATTCAAATGAGTAGTTTTAGTAGCAGTTAGCTACGATTGGTTTGCTGACTGATTTGTGTTGAGGCCGTCGGAGCGTCTGTCCTAACTCACTTGACTCACTACAAGACGGTAGCTCTTGAAGGGCAAGGGAGACTTTCTCTGTCATTTTAAAGTGCTTCTGCTTCTTTTACGTTATTACACATGATTGCTGCCTAATGTTCGTCAGGGTGATGTCTCGTACAGCAGAGCACAGGTCCCTGCAGGTTTGAGCTTCACAGTGCACCCCTCCTCATTAAGTCTGACCCAGCAGATTTCTCCTGTTGTAGCTATCAGGGGATTTAAAGCTTCTGGTCTCAAGATCACTTCCTAATAAAACCATAAGGCTCACGCTGTCTTCAGTCATTCCCCCGACACACCCCTGATAGACACCATGCTTCCACAGTCTGTTGGGCAATTTGTGTTACTTAATGTGTCGGGTTGATTGTCACTGAGAAAGTGTTTGATTTCTTTCATCAACACTTGAGTAACGGACTCATTTCAATGAACCGAAGACTTATTTATAACTATATACATACAAAACCTTTAGAGCCATAACTTCTCCGTCAGACAAGTCTTCACTCTGCAATAATATAAAATATATCATGTGCAATATATATTTATCATATTCATCATGCCACCTGAAAACACTGTGCAATATTCAAATTACTTATTATTTATCATACTTTTTTTCATCAGCCACTTGACCTCTATTTCAAGCAACCTGGTTACCTTGGTTTATGTTAACTTACTTATATTTTATTGAATAACTTTATTTTATACTTCTTTTGCAGGAATATATATTTTATTACATAGTTGTTTAGTTTTTATGTTTTGAATGGTTGTATATATTCCCTTGGTGAATCTTTATAACAGCCATAATTTGATTTGAAGATGAACTTTGTGATTTCATTGTGTCTGCAAAGAGAATTAGTTTTGCTTGGATTTATCAAATCTTTGACGCTCGCTCTGTTGGAACTTGACACAAACCAGCAATACAAACATGTATACTAGGATGTTACACATCATAAGAATGCAAACCTCATGCACTAGTCTTGTGCAAACACTAGCACGCCTCTTTGGTATGGATCGTGCACTAAGGATCTCCAATCTGTGCACTGGTCTATTAGTATTGACCCTGAGAATGGAAAACAAGGCCCCTCATACAGAATATTGATGCCAGTGAGGCGGTATATGGGATGATTTGTGCTGCACATGCTTCCCCATTGATTGTTTATTACAGCTGCACACTATGAACAAAAAATAAAAAGGCTTCATCCATCTTCCACCAGTAATGAGTTTTTACATGCAGACTCAATTTGAGGTCTAGGCATCTCAAATGGGCTGTCTGTGAAAAAGACAAAGATTGAGCAGCAATCATAGCTTATTATGTGACTGCACTTCTGGACTTCAGAGAAAATGAGGCCAACTCTGAATGGGAGAGGGAGGAAGAGGAGGGAGGTGGAGGGAGTGACCGGTGCTCCATGCAGCCGGGGGACCTTTGCCTCGAGCTGCCGTCTCGCCCTACAGGGCAAGTGCTGGATCAATGATAGCGCTTCATCACATGATGGCAAAGACTAATGTGCTTCTGTTAAAATGCAGACAGGGATCCTGAGGTGAGCTATGCATGTACACTAATGAGCTGTGCTGCCGCATGTTGTCGTGGTGATTACCATCTCTTCTGGACATTGATCCCAGCGGGTAAAAACAGGAAGGAAAGAGGAAGACCAACAGCAGCAGCAGCAGCAGCAGCATGGCACACTACCCTGGCATCGCACCAGGAAGTTCAAGGTCTTTTCAGAGATGTTCTCTCAAGCTACTGAGCCTCCTGTGGAAGTAAATTTGAATTACATCAGCATACATATTTATTTATTTTTGCCTGTTGGATGAATGTAAATCCCAGCATGGAAATGGGAATTATTCACAGCTGTTTTTTTCTTTCTTTTCTCTGGAAGTTTTGGCTCCTGCATGTAAGCAGGAGGCCAAAGATGGGTTATATCCTGACGGCTAATGATAACAACGCCGAGTGCCCCTTAACCTCCGAGGACCCGTTCTGCAGCCAGATGTGTTTTGACTGTGCTAATGAAAATTTGTCAGGTAAATCGGATACGTTGGACTTGACTCCTGGACCTGTTGTAGTGTTTAGGCTTGAATCCATTTCAAGTGGCTGCCTGTGCTGATCAATACCCTCAGTGAGAAAACAGCATCATTTTTATTGATGCGGAGCTGCTTGGACTTGATAGGAAAGCTCTCAATAGACACTCGGAGAGAGATTTGTCTTTATCACATTGTGTGTTCTTGTGGTGTGATATGCATGACTTCAAGGGATTAGAGGGTTCCCAAATGGTATCTGATGCAATTATGGTGAAGCTTTCAAGATAAAATAAGAAAAGATAAAACTTGAATCATCTCTGCGGGGAGATGCTTGTTGGAGAAACATTGAGCACCAGGATATTTCAGTGGAGGGATAGTTTATGAACAGAAAAATAGAAGATCACAGACATTGAGCTAGTGTGGGGATTTATAACAACACCATAGCCATGCTATATTTTTTCATCTAAATTTCCCCAAGAAAGGTTTGAGCATTGCTGGGTTTTCTGTGAAATAAATTACCTTGCCATGTATTAGCATAAGAAATTTACATGCAGGAATTTTCCTTTTTGTCTATTATTTCCTTTATGTGTTGTTAATTTAAGCTGAAAACCAGAGATGCTAATAAACCTGAATTTTTCTTTTGGTGTGTGTTGTGCACATCGACGGCAACATGGATAGTAGGAAGGCAGAGTTGCTAAATCAAATGAGCTTTGCATGTTTTGCTGTGGCGACACAACAGGCCTGTTGTACACAGTCTGTCATTTGCAATCTGGTCGATCTGCAATGAATAGCCTGTTCCGCAGGGCTGCCTCCAGAGAATGGGAGCTCATACAGCTCTGAAGCCTAAAACAACAGAGCCGAATCTCTCATATTGTATCTCTGGGTATAAATTTACATTTCTAATTTCTCTGGCGTTTAGCAGGCAGCCCCACAGGCCAATACAGATGTCTCTGGCAATGACCTAACTCTTCATTAATATGTATGCTGACAACCAGCCAAAAAGAATAGTAAAATTGCTCTTCTCCAGTTACAGCTTCTCTGGGCTCCCAGAGCACCAGGGAGAGCGAAGAGCTGTCTGACTGCATCACGAGTTCCCCTCTCCTCATCTCCTTGCGTCTTCTCCCCCCCATCCATCTGGACCAAGTGGGGTGGTCGGCTCTTATTAAGAGACATTTAAAGAGGATCCTTTACCCGCTTCTCCTTTAAAGCAATTGTTTAAGTATCAGAGCTCACATCATACCATGTCAGAGAGGAAACCTCTTTTGTTGGAAGGGAGGAAACAGTGATGTGATTGTTCACTGTTTTTCTTTTTTCTTCGGTCACATCTTAGACAAGTTAACCTCTTTAATTAAGAGTACTTAGCTGTGTGGGCCCGGATGGGGCAGGAAGCGATTGTTGAGACCCTGCCAAGCTGGATCGGGTTTCTCGGCGGCTCATGCTTCCAGCCAAGGCTGAATGGGAGGCTGGCTTGTCAGCAGATGCTGTGCTCAGGGATCAGTGTCTCTCTGTTGGATTATAAGAGCCCTTTTCCTCAAGACAAGAGAGAGGGAGAGGGGGGGAAAAAAACGACAGAGGACGAGTAAAGGGTGTAGTGGCAAAACAAGGATGAGGGGGAACTTGTACCTTGAGTTATGTGCTCTGATGTTGGAAACTGAATACTTGGCGTAGTCTGTCAGTTTGTCTCTGGCCCACTGAGCATGTCAGCACTGCATTGTCCTCTGCAGGGATATCATCAGCAGCAGTGCAGTATATCAAAATCTTCTTAAGAGTATGACACAAGCCAGTCAGTTACCATGAGAGATGGAACTCTAACTGCTGCAGTGTTCAGCAGCAGTGAGAAGTTTTTAAATATGTCTTACCTGTACACACAAAAACCAAAGAAGACCAAACAACTGGTTAACATGGGAAGAGCTGATCGCACTTGCATGGCTGTCAAAAATAAACGTGAATAATCCACATCCGTTAAAGATGTGTGGAGCTGTTTTTACAGTTCTCATCTCGCACAAGTCCCACATAATGAATCACAGCTCTTAGTCTTCAGTTCCGGCAATAATAGGATCCAGCCTGCTGTGTTCGCATGGTTATTCCATCCAGCGTCTAACCCTAAATGAATACATACGTCATGTGGTTTGCATACTGTATCTGTATTAGTTTCTCCAGAGCTCCGAGAGAGACGTCTCTAATTTCAGTTTTTGATATCCTAAGTATGCTTTATGCCTGTGGTGACGTGGAATGTTCTAAGGGGACAACCCCATAATCTCCATGTTTATTGGTCTGTTTGCCAGACAAGCGTGAGACGACTGCACCAAACTTTCCAGTGTAAAAAGAGAGACCTAGTGTAATATCGTTCACAGCTAAAGAGGTAAACATGGTTAACAACACACTGTGGCTTATTTAGTTCCTCGTGGATTTCCGTTAGATTCATGCAGCAAAAAATAAATAAATACATATTTAAATATAATAATATATACATTTAATAAATTCTGTATAATAGTAGGTTTTGAAGGCCCATACATAAGTTTTAGTTTTTGTTATTTCTATTTTCAGTTATTGTTTTTATATCTGTATTATGCCTTAGTTATTGTATTGTTTGTCTTATATAAACTGACTTAAGTGACAATAAATGTATCAGTATTGTAAATATTTTCTATGAAATATAAATATAAAATATGACTATTTATTCAATTTAGATGTATTTATGAATGAAAAACCAAATGGGAAGAACCTCAATACAAAAAAGTAAATATCGCCACGAAGCACTCATTGTTTACCACATTAACAAATTCCTAATATAATTTTTAATTAGTAAAGTAGTACAATTAGTAATAATTCCAATAATGCGTTCACTGTAATTTATTTCAATTTAAATGTCTAACTATGTTTCTGATATACTGTTGATTTGTGTGTGTGTGTGTGTGTGTGTGTGTGTGTGTGTGTGTGTGTGTGTGTGTGTGTGTGTGTGTGTGTGTGTGTGTGTGTGTGTGTGTGTGTGTGTGTGTGTGTGTGTGTGTGTGTGTGTGTGTGTGTGTGTGTGTGTGTGTGTGTGTGTGAGACTCCTGTGTGCCTTGTCCATTATCTTGTTAATGGTGACTTCTTCTTTACCTTAGCACACTGTGAGCTGAACCTGGCTCCCCTCTCAGTGTATCAGTGTACTCAAACACGTCCATATAGAGTTTCCCTGTCATGAACTAACATGCATACGCACCGGGGTCTACGAGAGTTCAAAGTTCTTGGGTGTCCTGGGGGACAAACCAGAGTGAATAGTGGGATCGACTTATTTTGGTCTAAATTACTTTAAATGACTTTAAAATTACACCCTCCGACGTCTAGACTTAAACAAAATGGACTATGATGCCTGTATGGTAATAACATCCATTAAAATGAGTCGTATGCCGGCATTGAAATCCCAGCTCGAGCCATAGCTTTATCTTTCAAAGGGAACAAATGTTTAGCATTTAGAATTTGCACCTGCGAATGTCACCTAAGTGTTTCCTGTACAACATATTTCTGTGATCTTAGGGAGCTCACAAATGAAATGGATGACTGTGTCTAATTGGCTATTCACTTTGATCTGGGATCAATCTCTACCATATGAGCTGTGGTTTTTCGTTGAAGGGAAAATTGAGAGGAATGGCAACCTCATTTCCCAAGTTTACCACAAGGTTCAAGCGTCCATAGCCTGTGGTCAGTGCCTTCTCGCATGCTCTCGTTATGTCTGTCTGCTGCGCTCTTCTTCTTCTCCACCTCCTCCTCCTCCTTCACTTGTTTCTCATGTTTCCTGGTGCTCCCTCAGGAATATAGTGACCCTGCAGGGCCATTGAAGTATTCACCTTTAAGACCTTTGAAGCTCATATCTCACAGATGAACAAGTAACCGCATCCAACATGACACACATGTCCACACTCTTCAGACCACTCCCTAATTCCCTCCACCAGAGTTTGCCAGTAAGTTTGCCAGTAAGTTTGTTTGAAAGTTAGTCTGTTAGCACAATTACGCAAAAAATACAAATCCGTTATCCATACAATTTCAGGGCTCTGGATTGACGCAAGGAAGAACCCATTGAAATGTTTTCACTTTCTTTACTTTTAAAAGAGAGAGGCTGTTTTCACAGTTTTTTCGTTGATCCATATCTGGGGGTTGGATTTACAACATTTTCAACATTTTTGTAGATTTCATGGACCTTGATGAAAAAAATCTGTCTAGTTTGGTGCAGATCAAAAATAAAAATCCAGATCTAGTGAATTTAAATGTGGCTGCAAGGGAACTGTTGGGCCTTCGTGGAGGTAAATGCTCTACTAGTAGTTTTGTATTTGATTTATTCGGAGCAATGTGCCCTAATGGTAATGAGCAAAGATTAAAGGAGAAGGTAGAAACCAAACAACAGACCATCCATTGTTGTAGACTCCAGTCCCCCCATCCAACATGCAGACACATGTTTTTGCATCTTCAGATGTATTGTGTCGATGTCAACAGCAGCAGCGGCGGCTCAATTGAAATGGAAAAGTATTCTGAAATCAGACAGGGGCTGGAGCTGCCTGTGAAAGCACTCAGGCTCATCTGGAGCTGTGGGCCACAGCACAGGGGAATTCAAACCCCACCTGTAAGTCATTATACCCGGGCCCAGCACTATGCACCATCCACATTTTGATCTTTCTCCATTTCACCTCAAATAAGTTCCATGAAAAAGAGCGGCGGATTCGGGGCGTTAGCGTGTTAGACTCGGCGGCTGACACAGCTGCCTACACCGGCTTCCTTTCCCCCCTATTAGCTCGCCCCTGACTGTGGAAGATTAGAGACAGATTGGGATTCTGGCCTCACCGTAGTGAGAAAATGACGAGAAATGCTCGCCCTCGCTAGTCTGCAGATTTTGTACTGATTTTGTGTTTATTTTACATTTAAAGCAAAGGATGAAAACCATGAAACGGCAGCAGGTTGGTGTTTGATGTTTTCTCTCCTGTTCAGAAGGACACTTGCACTCGGCTGCTTGTGTTGGCAGTGGGCTAATTTAAAACAAACATATTGTACCTCTGCATTTCTGTCTCGTAATAACATCAAAACAACTTTTATACTGTGACTTTTGCAAAGAACAATTGTATCCACATGCACACGCAAAGCCAGCATAATGAGATCATCAATGAGATTTAAGCGGACAAATTACACGAGCTGCTCTTAATCCCGTCTTTGTGCTATAAATAGTGCCATATTTGATTAATGTAAGCAGCTAACAAGCAAACTCTTAAGATCAAGTACCCTCCACAATTATAATTTTTATATTTTTCCAACATACCTCCTAAATCACTGTGGTTGCATTTTTTTACCAACGTATGGAAGCCCCCCCACAGCAGGGGTTTCATGTTTGGCTTTCCCTGTCTGAGAGCTATAATGCTCAAATCTTGGCATTACTGTTGTCTGGGCTGCATTCCAGAGAGCCCCAAAATGCTCCAAAATGTTCAATGTCAATCCTTCATTCTCTAGTTTAGACACAGCATTAACAAGCGAGCCACTCGCCGCAGAGTCACATGGATTGAGTTAAACAAAATGAGCCATTCTAATATGATGATTATAAAAAAGAATATAATGGTGGTTGTACTGATAGTATTTTTGCTGAACACACAGGTACACAGGATTCTAGTGGAGTCAGGTACGTTTAGCATTTAGCATATTCCTCACAGCAAATTGCCTTTTGTGTCTTTGTGGCACGACGGGCTGACAATATCGCCATTTGCCAGTAAAATGGTGCTTGTTGGGCATTTTTGTTGTTTCGCTCATCAGCACAATTAGGCCCATTTATTTCTTCCATCTTCCCCTAACCAGCCTTTTTCCTTCGGAGAACCAATTCTATCCGAGTAAGAGAATAATACAAATAATCAATAAATAAGCCGAGTGCAAACCAAATTATGAATTCATTCCTTTTTGCTGGGAAGGTCACCACACAACAGCTGGTACAACACTGCTCTTCTATACTGAGGTGGCATGTTATAGTGGAGTACATAAACATTTATTTATATTCTGCTTTTACAATGTATTTAAGCAATGGAGCCTGTCCACTTTATTTAAAAATAACCAAGAAGGGGAGGAAGGGATGGTGAGATTACTGGAGTACCTCTTATAATTGTAATAATTTAATCAATGCCACTGTCCTATACTTCATCATATTTTGTTTTCAATATCCTATGCTGTAAACACAGGTACAGTGGATTTAGTGGAAAACCAATAAAAGTCGCTAAACAAAATATCGAAGAAGGATGGAAGACATTGATGGTCCTGTGGTATCGTCACAGAGCAGTTGTTGTTTTCAACAGGGTTATTGTTGAATAAATCAAGTCAATATATATGTTGAATGTTTGGAAAGTGAAGAATTAATTCAGGAGCCTTTTAAATGCAGTAATAGAGACAACTAAAAAAATCTATTTTAAAGAAGTGGATTGACAGCTGTATACAATGTGGACTTTATAATTGATGATGTATGTATAATCATTGAGCACTGAGGCACAGTTACAGCCATAAAAATATCCATCAAAACAAGTGACTCATTTAATACGTTTCCCTGAAACAATTTTGAAAATTGACTGAGATGATTATGTATTTTCTTCAGTGACGGTTACAGAGTTTTAAGTTCTCTCTTTGTCCTGTGCCACTTCGTTCTAGAGAATATCTCAAAGCACTTTACAAAGTGAATTGTAGAGAAACCCAATGTGAGCGTCCATCTGCCTCGGCCGGTTGGGGTTAGTGGAGAAAAAAGATGTGGAAAAGAGGAGAGGTGGGTGGAAAGGAGGGAGGAGACAGGAGAGAGGGGGATCAGGGGAGAGGAGAGAGACCAGGAGCGGTTGTGTAACCATCATATTTAAGCTCTGTCCGACTGGTTGTAATGAAAATGGTAAGAGTGATATTTATACATGTACTGTAATGATGTTATGAATGAAATGAGCACCACCAGTTAATTTAATATATTAATAACAATACTATTACTAATAACAATAATAATAGTAATAATAATAATAATTTATGTAAAACAATCATATTGTGACTCTAAAGTATGAGATAATTATTAATTAATAACTTATGGAGAAGGGGTGAGATTAAATAAATCTCTACTTCTTCTCACTTTTTTTTTTCGAATATGTAGATTAAATTATTAGGTGTGATACATTTTTTTATTCCCTTAATCACTGTTTGTAAATAATCCTTTTTTCTGTATATTTTTTTTACTTGATTGTATACATATTTTTATTTACATACATTTATATTTACACGAAATAAATGAAAATGAATGAATGAATAAATAATGTAGGTGGTCTAATGTCACAGCTAATTTGAAGGGTAAAACACACAGTAATACACATATACTGAATGGAGGGTAATGATGGCAGGTGTTGGGAGGCCGGAGTATGGTTACTTACAGGAAGGTTTCCATGTGTCTTCTTGACCTTGGGCTCGTTTCCCTGTTGGCACAGCCCTGCAGCATACAGGAGCCCTCTGTGAGATGACTCATGCTTGACCCAAACATGTACTGGACATGCATTGAAAAGAAATTACCTTCCCTACTTCGAGTATTGATCCAAAAAATGTATTGCTCTTTGCATTTTTTAAAATTTCTTTACAGATTTTTGGAACAATTTAAATGCAATGAATGAAGAAAAAAGGTTAAGAGACTATTTTGTGATGTTCAATGTCAAATTTATGTAAAAAGGATAAGACTGATGCTTCCCTGGTGATTTTATTAGTTATTCAACCAGTCTCCTTCAGACACGGATTTAACTTTGTAACCAGACAAAAATGCAGTTGATCTAAAACCAGTAACAGCTGAGAGATCGTCCACTGTGCATGACTCTTTCTTTCTGTTTTTAATTTCTCCTCATTTGTATTGAGCACTCTCAAGGACACTCTCTCTCCTGCTGAAAATCAAAATGAAACAAACATGCCAGTGTTTCCTCCCAGACACCTTGTGCGAGTGTCTTCCTGTGACGGGATAGAACCTGACTGAGCTCCCTGTGGAGTTGCCAGAGGGAGAGTTGAGCTCAGCGAGGCCAGGTGATCTTACCTGCCGACAGATGATAGCTGCATTGTTCTCTCTGTCTCCTCTGTTTGAAAAGTCCTCTGGATTCAATCGCGAATGCCCCCGCTGCTTTGATACAGTTGCCTGGATACCAAGTCCACCTGGACTAGCATATGGTCACAGCATGGCGGTCTTCAAGTGAAAAAAAACCCTCAGCCAAAACTGTCTCTCTGTCCCTCCCTCCTCCTCTCTGTCTCTTTACCTTTCTATTTATAACTTACTTCTTTCCGTCCCACTGTCCTACCATTTTCCTGTGATGTAATGTGGTAAATTACTTAACTGACTAAAAACAAGATTACACAGCGACATAGTTTGCGGATGAAACAAAAAAATACAATAAAAATGTTAATAGAGCTGCCTGCCCACAGCTTGGAGCTGATACACCTCAAACAGTGTCTGAGGTCTTAATTCTGTCACTGATGAGGTCGCCCTGCGTGTCTCCAGCACTAATCGCTTCTGCAGAGAGTCTGAGAATAGACGTTTGTGGGGCTTGCCCTCGTTCTGAACGCAGCCTTTGAAAGTTCCAGTGACAGGCGGAGGGGTAGCTGTACAGAGTAATTATACCCCGGATGATGGATGGGTCATAGCCAATGACTGACAGGAGGGATATGGGCTAAGGTTACATTGCTGGGCCCCTCGGAGACGAGCTTAAAGACGAACAGAACCAGGCAACTGAGATGAAAATCATTAGATGTTCCATAGACAGTCGGGAGCGACATGGAGCAGACAGAGACCACGTGGGCCCTGGAGGCAGTTTCACAGTAGAACAATAAGCAGCTAGTCACAGTAGAATGCATATCAATTCCTCTGACTGATTCACTGATGGAGATAACAGCATCTGCCTGTTCATGACAAAGTGCTTTATACAATGCACACTGCGCCAGTTACCTGTGGTGTCATAATAAATGGCTGTGCCAGGTAATAAACTGTAAAAGTGAAGATTCTGAGGGGTTTAGGATTATAGCAGAAAAAGATATAATCTATTTTCAAAGTCGACCTTAACTCTATGAAGCAATATTAAACTTTTGTACTCATCCAACACTCTTCATGCACTATGGACACCAAGTGCATCACGCCTGCGGTGTTCTTTCCCGTTTTACACTGTATATATTAGTTTCTATTCTATTCAAATGTTCTATATTTTTTATATTCCTTACACTTAAGTATTATTATCCTTACACTTTGCATGTTACTTCTTACTTACTGGTGCCCCATTGTGGGACTAATAAAAGATTATCTTATGTTTGTACTGAATATGTACTGAAGAGTTGGCTGAAATGACTTGGATACAACATGTGTTGTTGTTGGTAAGTCCACAACCCTTAATAGCTCATCCATCCATCTTGCTCACCCTCTGTCACTTATTTACTTACTTACTAACTTAACCCACCCACCCTTTGTGGATAGCTGGGAGAGCTGGAAACAATCCCAGCTGGTATTGGGCCAGAGGCTGGTCACACCCAGCAGGTCAACAGTGAATCACAGGCCCGACTTACAGAGACAAACAAGCATTCACACTCACATACACAGAGTCTCCAATTAACCTCACCTCAATCTGCAGGTTTTTGGACTGTGCAGCCAGAGTCCCCAAAGAAAAAACATGTAAACATGTGAAGATAAAAGCAAACTCCACACAGAAAGACACCTGCAAACTGGGATTCGAACAGGGAACCTCTTTGTCATGTGGTGACAGTCCTGTACAGATTTCATATGTAAGAAGATATTGTCTTTTCGCATTGTATTAGAATGTTCTGTGTCTTCTTTGGGCCTGAACATTCCTTCCAATATGACGCAATTGAGATCAAGGCACGGAATTCATTTCGAAAGAATTTGACTTCTCTTTTGAACTAGCTGTTTATGAGATTTCTCCATATGAACACACACAGACTTTGACTCGACACTCAGTCGGAGGAGTGTTACTGCAGTGAGTGATGAAAGATGAGATCAGAGGTCAGTCATAAATACAGAGGCTTCACAAAATATTCAGACCCCTTCACTCTGTTATCAGATGTTTTTGCACATTTATTAAAAAACATGCTTTTCAGAACTGTTTGCACTTTTATCAAAATCTGAAATCCCAATTATCCAGACTTATTTCAGACATAGAGGCGCTTCGGGCAGCTGGTACAGCTTTGAGTCTTCTTGGGAAGTGTCCAAACCCTTGACACCTGGATTTGAGCAGTTTATCCTATTCTTCCCGGCAGATCCTCACAAGCTCTGTCAGATCGGAGAGGATGTGTCTGGATTGCCATCTTCATGTCTCTCCACACATGTTCTTTAAGTCCTGGAGTTGTGCTGGGCCATGCAAGGACAGACAGAGACATGCCCCAAAGCCACTACAATTTGGTTTTATGCATCTGGTTATTGTAATAGCTTGCATTCATCCGTCCCTCGATTCTGACCACACTCGCCTGTCCCGCCTCCGGAGAATCCTCCATCCTGCCCGCATGTCATGAAGCTGCGACCACAATCCCTGATAGGGATGGTATTAGTTAGGTAATGGGGTTAAAGGGTTACATTTATGTCTTCCAAATGGGTTTTGCCACACTCCAACCTGGTTGTCATGTGTCTTTTTGTCAAAGGGGCTTCCCTCCAGCTACTCCACCACACTGTCTTGTGCTGAGGGCTGAGATGGTCGTCCTTCTGCCTGGTTCTCACATCTCTACTGAGGACGTCTGAGGCCCTGTTAGAATATCCATTAGGCTCTTGATCACGTTCCTGACCAAGGCCCTTCTTGCCAGTTTATTCAATTTGGCCAAATGGCTATTGTTGCAGTGATTCCAACCTTCCTCCGTTTCACAATTATTGAGTCCTGGAAATACTCAAAGCTTTCGAGATGGTTTTATAACTCTGCCCTGATCTATACCTGGGCACAGTTTTATAGTGGGAATCTAGAGACAGTTCTTTGTCCTGACATACCGTTGGAATTGAGTGGCTAAACATTCACAGGTGTTTGCATGTGTTTGCCTTTCTAAACCTAGTCTAATTTATTCAGTTTGCCACTGGTGGACTCTTTTCAAGCTCTAGACACATCTCAAGGATAATTAAAGCAAACAGGAAACACATAACTACAATTTGGAGTGCCACTGCAAAGAGTGAATACTTTAGCAAACAAGATATATGACAGCAATATGCCAACTTTCGATTACTTAACATTCTATGGCTTTATATAACAAAGCTTTGACAGACTTCATTTTGTACCGATTTTTGACAGTGGTTCATGGCCAATATTTACACAGCAGAGCGGTTGGCTGATATAAATGCTGGTATATTGTTTTTGGAATCCATACATTATAACCTTACATAATATATATCTAACTCTAGCCTGTAGTTGGTTTTTAGTTTAGATTTGTTATTTGGGATGAAAGAAAAATTACTGAGGAAAAATTGGCCAATATTTTTAGCAGGGGGGATGAAAGTTACTGGGCTCAAAACTAAATTTTCCCCGTGTCCCACAAAATATCCCAAAACACATTTAGTTTCATCATGATTGTGGACAGACCTCAGTTACAAGCTAGCTGGCCTGACACTGGCCATTGTTCAAGTGCTTTAGAGATGAACCAGGTGCTTGGCTAAATATACTCAGAGGTACGGTATGTTCTCCAAAGGTAAACAGATGCAGTAAAGTCACACCTGGAAGTGGTAAAATACAACAAGAGACACAAACAAAAGGAGGAAACTGATTAAAAAACATGGTCCTTCTACAAAACCTGCAACAAACATGTCACAGTCCAGCTGTAACAAAGTCCACGGAGGGGTCATTGCTGTTTATACAAATACTTTGTGTATGTGTCATCAGGACTACATGTGTGCACAGGCAGACTTGTGTACCTTCAGTACTTCAGAATTTAGGAAGTGTCTTGATAAGAGGTAAAACGGTTCCATGATCTCAATCTTTACAGATATGCATGTATGTGTGTGTTTTCTGCATTTTGCCAAACTTTAGTCAAATTTTAGGGATAAGTGGTCTTAACTTGCTAAATAGTTCAGTGCGGACAGTTCATTTAAAATTCCTACCATTATAATTTTACTGTGGTTTCGCCTCAGTTTCAATAAAAACCCACAACATTTGTCTTTGGCTCGTTGCAGCTCATGAAGCAGCGGGATGAATAAAACATGGCTTGGGTGCATCGTTTAGCCGATTCCGCGTCAAACCTGGTGTGCGCCCCAGCTTGAATAATGCAGATAGGTCCCATCGAAAAGGTCATTGGATATTACCTTTCATTTTGAGCTTTAATGTCTTTTCTGCAAACAGGTGGTATCCACTGCAAACAATGTAAAGTCAGCAGGCACAACTGAATGAAGAGAGTTGGTAGCATCTAGGGTGGCTGCGGGGTCGTCTTTACTTTTATCATTCAAACAAAGATGGGAAACGGTAACAGTTACATTTGGATATGAACGTTAAATACTTAAAAGGCCTTAATGTTCCTTTAATTATAAATAACACAAGCGATTAGTACAGTGCAGAGATTCCTTTGTACGCAGAAATCATCAAGTTTTCTTCTGAATTGCTCCAAGCAGCAGATCTCATCAATAGTAATGGCTGCTGATAGTCTCCTGAAGGGATTATATAAGAGTTATGTCGAGATCATTTTTGTCTCCCTTACTTATCTCAGATGATGGGTCCCAGTGTGCCGTGTCATCACCATGAACTTCTGCCACAGATGCCGACGACACTGCTTTTCATTGCACTTAATTAAACGGTCATTTCCAAAATCAAAATGGGCTGCAATTAGTTAATTACACGAGCAAGAGCAATTAGGAGGTGAGGCAAACAATGCGTCATGACTGGAAACAGCCAAGGGAGTTCTCCTCTTGTCAACACTGATTAATTCAGCCCAACACTGAACTTATTTGTCCCGCGGAGACACAGCGCTCTTGACAGCTCACGTGTTACTTACAATTTGCGTCATATCCAACCAGAGATGATGTGTTATGATACTGACAGACTCCGCGAGAGGCGAGGAGAGGCGGGGGCGTCGTTAAGTAGAGATTTCTGGTCAAATGGAAATGCCCCCTTCTCATCCCCTCATACCAGCTGTCCTTTAGTAAGAGGAGACTCGCAACATCTTCTCCAGCAGGTGTTTGACAGGTAATTTGCGGCTTATTTATTTGCCGCTGTAAATCATGTGACAGATTTGGGCAAGCCCCGGGATCACGGGGTCACAGTTCAACCTGGACATCCTGTAAAAGTGTCACCGAAGCAGATTGGCTTGACGGTCTCCACTGAGAGGGATAGGATAGCTGGAGGGGAATGAGGGGGTGGCGGGGTAGATACAGTCAAAGGGACAGAAAGGGAGGCGGATGAGAGTGCCTGAGCGAGGAGATCGCCCATGGGCAGATTCACCACAGCCCGAGGCTTCCAGACAAAGCGTCAAAGCTTGGTGGAAATGTGTAGAAAAAACAAAAAAACTGTAGCCGCAGCTGTGGTAGAAGTGCACTGGAGTTTTTACTGACAGCGATTTTCTCCCAGGTTTCGGGAGAGAGAGCAGACGCAGAGCCTCCACACCGCAGCACGACTCGCACGGAAATACCTTAAATGAGGCTTTTCTGGCGGCGAGTGCAGAGAGGAAACAGATCAGCCACGTGCACGCTTAGCGCTTGTCAGTTAGCTTGTGTCTAATTATGAGGATTGATTCTGTACTAATATAAGCTTCACTTCTTTACACCTCCTTATCGGTCTAGCCATCTATCTATATACAACATACTGAATGCACACAACTTTAATTAGATGATATTTATTTTCTCCACAAAATCTTTATTATTTATTAATTTCAAGTAATTGAAAATAATGTGAATAAATCAGCAGAATATCAGGTACCGGGCCTCTATAGGAAGTTTGCTTCTCCGACCACTTAAAAGTCTTTGTATTGATCTTTTTATTTTGGTCTAATGCTGATTGATCTCACCTCAGGGTCTATACCCCTCCATCTGCTCAGATGGCTGGAGTCTTGTCAGTTGTCTGTTTCCCCTCCATTGGGTTGTCCTGTCAGCTTTTAGCCAACCTCCATCACCAGCATTATCTTTGCCTCTGCCCTTCAATATTCATCTCCTCTTTTCACACCCCGTAATACTGGACAGGATGGCCCCGCTGCTGAGCGGCCAATACAGTGGCTGTCTCAACCAATTAGGGTTCAATAAAAGGCCCGTTGGAGCAAGGAGAGCAGTACATTTGTCAAATCAAAGATATCATTTGCGGTGTTGAACATGTGCACCTGCATGTACTGTGTTTGTTAAATGCATCATGTGACTGATTTAGCTGATCTGAAGACACAAGAAAAAGGTGGTTTGGCTTTAAAACTGATCTGTAAAATAGTTTGCAAAATCTTAAGGGTTGTTAGATGCTGTAAAAATATACAGGGATCTATTTCATATATCATACACATAGATCATACATTATACTGGACGTCCTGTAGTGAGGCCTTTGAATCTGTGTTTTATAAGATTCAGTTCATCTATGTGCTTGTGTGCTCCCACAATGACATTACAAATTCATAAGTAAAACCAGTATAACCAGTATTTTATAGTATTGTATCTCATCTCACTCAGCAGAAAACCCTTAAAATCAAGGTAAAACTAATCCTCCCCTGAAAGGTCCTTGTATTCTGAATGAACAAAGATGAATACACACACACACACGCACGCACGCACGCACGCACGCATACACACACACACACACACACACACACACACACACACACACACACACACACACATTTGAAGACTGAAAGGTTGACATTTCCTGAACAACCTCTAAAATATATTAACGCTAACCTTAAGTTTAGCCTTATCAATACTATTTATTAGGTTATTGATAATGTTAATACTAATGTTTTATGCAAATTCTGATGGGCACTCGCAAACACTTGTTCATAGAAAGGTCTTTGAATAGATTGACATACATGTCGACACACATTGCCTATCGTAGGCCTATACATTCACAAACACACACACTTACAGTACACACACACACTCACATGAGCACATACACAAAGCGTGGAGGTGAAGAACCATCTGGCTCCTGTTTCCCTGCGCTGTGTGAGTTACACTCTGAGGCAGAGGGCTGAAACTTTAGCTTGACGTTGCACAGTGCGCTGCTCCAATCAGGGCCTCCATCTTCTGGTTATGGATCGCAGCTACCAGCTGTTAGGCACTTCCACTTAAACTAGAAAAAAAAAGGAACGAGGCCGGCTGGTCAAAGGTTCACTGTGACTCAAGAGGAACAAGGAATGTTGAATTCACAGTTTCTCTCAGGTACTGAAAGAGTCGAGCACTGAGGTGAGGAGTCACAGTTCACTTTACAATGTATTTCAGTTTTTCTGATGCTTTCAGCAAATGCGCTGCCTTTAAATTGAACTTGCAGCTTTTTCTTCCTATCATGGCAGAGATAAACAATATACAGGTATAGACATCGTACTGTTTGTTCTGGGATTATATGTGGTTGTGTTGCTACAACTCATAATAGAAAGGTGCCTTTTTTGCTTGCCTTTCCTGATCATATCTATACTTTTCTCTTACAAAATGGAACAACATAACAAATAGAGGATTAAAATGTTAAATTTAACTAGACGCAAGCTGTTGTACAGTTATGATTCCAAACATTAAATAGTCAATTAAGGAGTAGATAAACAATATATTTAGCACTTAATTTAAGATTTATTTTAATACTAAAAATGTTGATTGCATGTATTTCACTTTATTACATTGCTGAAATGTTTTTAATGTTAAATATTTTGCAGTTGAATCCTTCAAAAACATGACCTTGTGAAACCCACTCTTTTGTAAAAAATATTTTCTTATTCTAAACATCTGAACCTGGTTTTCTCTAAGAGAAAACCAGGTTCAGTTGTTACCGAGAGGAAACCTGGAGCTGCAGAATGATCTCCAAAATTAGTAATGCTGTCATTGGTTGCTAGGTAACCACTCACAGTGCTGGAGTTGTATCTCCCACAGTTCTACTTGAGACATGTCGGAGCTCTGGTTGGCTGCTAGAAGCACATCCACCTCCATCCAGAATGATTATTCTGTTTCCAAAATAATTTCTTCTGACAGATTTGGATTGTGAAAGCTAAACGACATATGTGAACATGAAAGAGAAAATAAAAGTGGGAAAGAAAGAAGTGTCTGAGCACATTTTGATTGATGCAATGAATTGTGATTAAGTAAAAATTCTCTCAGTTCCCCTGAAAGATCCTGATAAGTCAGATGTGAGATAAAAAAACGGACGACACATCAGGTTTTGGACTTTGCGGTGTCCGGTTTCATGGTCGGGTTTATATGCTACCTCAGGAACAAAGCCAGTTTTCTCTCCAGATAAACCTCCATCAGGATGTTGCTCACACTGTCAAATCAGCAGCATCTCCTAACCAAAGACAGCCGGCGATTTAAATTACAACTACAGCAGCACTCAGTCGAGCGCACACCTCCACCAAGGCCCAATGATCCCCACATGAGGTTAAATCTGCTGGATCCAGATTTTTATTAGAATCTGCTTGAAAGTACACACACTCAGATATGTATTCATCAAGATCTGCGCTTTATTCCCTGACAAATCAGTACAAATGTAAACAAAATTAAAAAAGCCCCCATATTTTGCAATATTTAGGGAAATTTAAAAAAAGAAATCTGGGCTAACCTATTTTTCTGGATCCCTACGGAAATGTAATGAGTTCTTTCTTGGTCTATGTCCCATCCTTCCACCAAGTTTCGTGGAAATCCGTTTAGTAGTTTTTCCATAATCTTCTTAATCCATAATCTGAAAAACAAACAGACGGGGGTGAAAACATAACCTCCACAGTGGATGTAACTGGCATTATTCATTCATGAGAGCTCTGTATGTTTGTTGAAATGGCACGACCACAGTGTTCCAAGGTTTATGTTGAGCTACTGGAAGCACAAGGTCAACAACATACATCTTTCCAGAGAAGGACAGATTTCCAGCCCAGAATTAAAAAACAAACTAAACTAAAGGGCAACATTTTCACTATGCTCTACAAAACAGAACAACACAGGGCTTCAAATCAGTTGCAGAGCCACCGTTCTTTTGATGCTAATTAGTAAGTAAATGCCCCCAAGTTGTACCACGACAACTGAAATCAAAACCTTGTGTTTTTAAACAGCGACGCCATAATTGCTGTCGTCTAGCATAACTACAGTCAAGCGTGCAGCTGTACAGATTCTAAGCCTATACACAGTAATCCTACTTTAACTAAATGTAAGATGTTTGTCCCTCAGGGAGTAAAAATAAACCAGCATCCTGTGATTTGATTTGTAAACTAATCAGATTGAAACGTCAAGAAAACCCAAGAGGACTCATCAAGGTGCTTCAGATATTCACTTCCGTCCGCGACATGAACGCTGCAGGATGGTCGGCTGTTCCCGGCAAACATAAAACACACAAACGTGGTGAATATCAATGAGTTGAACAGGGAAATGAATGGGTCAACGCAGCACACGGGGAGGGCGGGGAGGGAGGGAGGCAAGAGGGAGAGAAAGAGGCAGCGAATGAGAAAGCAACGACGGTGTAAATCTCTCTGTGAGCATGTAGTCTCCTCCATAATGTAAATGGGAAAATGCATTTTCATGATTCATGGTGGGCATTTCCACTTATGGTCTGCAAATCATTAGAGCACCAGACGTCATATTTCTGTGGCTTAAATGGCAGCCGAGCCGCCGCAGAAGAAGAGAGAGGAGAAGGCAGATAAAGAATGTAAAGGGAAATTGGTCGGGATGGATGAATGACAGTACTGGCAGCAGGAGTGGACACGAGGTCTGAATTTGCCCACTGGGCTTCTGTCTGCTAACTAGTGAATTCAGACTATTACCACACAACCTCTGGCAACCCCAAACTCTAGTGGCTTCCATAAACAGAGATAGTTGTGTTTTAAAAGCTGAGAGTTTGGTGGAACCGGCTTTGCAACGAGAGCCCTGGTGAGAGCATGGATTTACTGGAGCTGGAAGAATATTCGGCACCGACATAGTTTTCGAGCTCGCGTTTCTGTTCTTGTCGACTTAAACTCCGCTGTGGTTACCTCCTGTGAGCCTGTCTGTTGGAGCTGCCACATCAGCACAGTATTTTATTCAAATGTCTGGCAAAGGCTGAGTAACATTAGGAAACACACAAGTCATAACCACAAGCATATGTACACACACAAAACACAGACAGACAAATCATAGACGTGCCTAATTCCAACAGATGGACAAGAACACAGAAGGTGGGAGGAAGTGAGACTTAAGAAATTAGAACAACATTTCAGTGAGTCGCATAAGGGATTCATGTTTTCCAATTCCAAAACAAATAAAAGTTTCCAAATTTTTGTTCCAGTATCCAAATAGTAGTTTGTTTGTCTTTTCAAGTAGATGTTGAAAATGCTATGAAAAATGAGTAGGTTTATATTAAAATATTAGATGACTAGAATTGCACTCAGTAGACTGTATATCTCTGCTAAGGCCCGATAGTCCCCTTTTGAAACCACATTTACATTCACTAGATCTGGATTTTGTATTGCCTCAACAAAGGAGGTTATTATTTTTTTTGTTTTTGTTTGTTAGTTAGCAGGTTTTCGCAAATACTACTAAACTGATTTCCATGAAATTTTGTAAATGTTTGGGGCATGGTGGAAATCTGAATCTAGTGGTTTCATTAGTGGACTGTTCTGAGTGCCATTCTAGATTGGATCTGCAACAAATTGAGGTAACTCATAAGTATCAGTCCCCTAAACATTCCTGATCATTTTTTTTCATCAAGATCCATGAAATATTCTCAGAGAAATCAACGAAAATGTGAAAAATGCTCACAATGTTAAAGAAAGTGGAAAACTAAATCCTAGATCCACTCTCTAATCTGGAATCACACTACATTGTATTGGGTTCTTCCTCGGGCCATTCCCCGCCCCTCCACAAAATGTGATGGAAATCAGTTGAGAATTCTTTGCATAATCCTGCAGAAAAACAAACAAACAAACAAACAAACAAACAAACGTATATGAAAACATAATCTCCTTGGCGGAGGTAAATATGTAAGAACAGGATTTATTTAAAAGGCGATCCCTTTATATGAGAACCTTTTCAGAAAAGTGTGCTTTCTTCTACATGCAGGAGAATTCATTTTATATACAGTATGTTTTGTAGAGCTTATTCAGTGGATGGGCCATTTGTTTTGAGCACAGGGTCCTGTGGGTTAAATCCAGACCTGACCAACTGTGAAATTGTGTTGACAAAAAACATTTTATTATAACAGACCGTATAAGTTTGATACTTTCCCAGGATTCACACATGTCAACAGACTTTCAGTGTTTTGTTTCTTTCTCATCTTTAAACTTTTAATATATGTGTTTTTATTTTATCTTTTTGAACAGTGTGCATGTATTTGTAGTCAACTTTATCTACAGCCTTGTGAAAGTCGGTTTTACATTTACAAGATTTCTCTGACAGGAACAAGTCTATGATCCTTAAGGGTCTTAACACCGAGGGAGGAAAGAGGAAGCAGAATGTGGCAAATGCACTTTGTTCGCCTCTAAACATTTTTGAAATATTAAGGTTAATTATGGTGCAACATCATCAGGTTTATAATAAGAATTTGCATATTTCATTAAAGTCATTTGGCCGTACGCTGGAACTTACATGACACCTTTAAAAACAGTGCATATTACACTGACAGCCTCCATTGGTCGCTGGCAATTTGGGACAATTTGTATCTGCATGACTGGGGTTTAATTGAGCTGTGATTGCTCCCTCAGAGTACAGAGGAGGGCAAGGTCAGAATGCTAATATGTACGCTCATTCTAGCATATAAAGGAGAACATAAATCATATTTTCCTTTTTTTTTTTTTAACCACACTGCGATAACTGAAAATTAAGATGTAAAATAAGGAGAGCACACATCCGGTTCTCATTTTTTTATATGAATCAGAGCCTTTCTGTCTCCACTTTCTGGTATCCCCTCTTTGAACTCGTCTATTTCTGGAACTGAATGCACGTCTTTCTCTCATTTGCCCATTCAGCTCCATTTACTGACCCTCTGCACTTTCTCAGCCCTGATTGGCGGAGAGTCCCCGCACAAGCCCGACATCACACGCTGAATCCTCGCGGAGAACTGTTTCCACTCCCTCGTCTGGGGACAATTAATTGTCCTGACATCTCTCGTGCATTAAATCAAAGCTGTACACAGTCGCAAAACGAAGATGAAAAGGAGCAAAGAATAGTGACACAAAAAGACTGAGGGAGGAAAAACTACATGAAAACACTGGAATCAAAGATGCAAAACATGACACATTGAGTCTGCGTGTCAGAATTTCTTTGTTAGAGCAAAAGCGGGGAAGTCTACACAAAACAACACAAGGCTTTTTATGTTATCCGTAGTATTTTCTTGCTTTGCTGAACTTCTTGGACCTGCACTCTCAAGTGATGTTTAAGACCCCACTTGTGTGTCTGCTGTACAATCACACATCCCCTCTCATCTCTCATCGTCTAAACTACTGTGTTAAAGCAGAGTCACAACCCTGGCACCCCTGGCTCTGTGCTGTGCTCTGGCATATATATATATATATATAAAAACGCAGGTCTACTCTTCCCAGCCTCTTGTCTCGAGAGGCCCTTCTCGCTACACCTCGGCTGCTTGTTCTCTGTGATTGCAATCTGTGTGTCTTTGGTGGCGCCCTCCTTGTCCCATGCTCCCCTCTTTCTAAGGAGTTTTATCATCCGCCGCACACACTCTATTTCCCTGGACGAATATTCAGGTGGCTGACTTGTTACCGTTTCCCTCAGGGCGGTGTCTATCAGATAGAGATAGACAAACGCATACACACCACACTCCCACGCAGAAAACACATGCATTGACGTGCAAATGTGGATTTGTGCATTCTCAAAATAAAGGCATTGTTGGTCGTTATCAGTCTGGCTCTGTCACACTGAAACTGGCGATGGCGGTACAACCCCAGAGAAGAGGTTATTTAATTCCCTCTTTAATATCGGTCCTGGCTTTCATGGGCACATCTCAAAAACATCTACAGAGACTAGTCGTCTGCTGACAGCCGAGCAGGAAGGCAGAGAACAGGAGTTACAGCATCCCCGAGCAGCGTTTTAACAACGCCTCTGCTCAAGGCCTGCGCAGCATGGGGTGCAGAAATGACTACTGCAGACACATCATCACACTCGGAAAAGGAATCTATGCAAAAAAAAGAGAAACTTAATTGCTCTGAGACGGAGAGTAAGGTACCAGCATTACAGACACTCTCAGAGAGGCTTTCACCAAGTCTACTGGGACCAGTTTATACTCGGATGTGGGTTTAAGGTTGCCTCAGGATGGTGTTGTATTGTTAGGTAATGGGCTTTGTTTGCCATTGTGGTTGTGTGATGTACTAAAAGTGTGGTTGGATTTACTCACACAGGTTGGCAGTGACTGTCAGCATCCTGCTAGATGAACAGACTCGATATCCAACAGCCTGGGAAACACAAAACACACACATGGTCACAAACAAAGCAGCCAGCAGTAGACTAACTACATTCCAGTTTGTCCTCCAGGGTCCGGCTCAAGATGGCTGTGACACAGCTGAATCTGCGTCTGCATTACGGCTCCACTCAGTATGTACTATTTTATTCATGACTTTTTAATCTGCCAGGGCAGTGCCCGTCAAACTGCGGCTGTTGGCAGTGGCCTCGCTTTTCGGTTCCATCCAGTTTACAACAACAGCTCTGCTCCGATAGTGTCTGAGTGACAGCGTGCAGTCACAGCTGAGTTTAATGCATTATCTGTACCACTTATCCTTTTAGGGTGGTGGGGGGGGATTTGGAGCCAATCCCAGGTGACATCAGGGGTGGGGGTACATGCTGGACAGGTCACCAGTCTATTGCAGAGCCAAAATAAAGAGATGAACAATCATTCTCGCTCGAAAAACTAAACCAACCAATCTGCATGTCTTTGGACTGTGGGAGGAAGACGGTGCAAACACAGGGAGAACATGCAGACTCCAAACAGAAAGACAGCAGGATTCAAACTGGGAACCATCTTGCTGTGAGGCAACAGTGCTAACCACTGCACTACTGTGCTGCCCAAGCTGAGTTTAGCCTTTTTTTAAGTTCACTGGCTGTAATGCTGGAAATTGTGTGGATGCTGCAATTCCCGAGTCGGCCCTCTACTGCCTTGGGTCCTCAGCCGTGCACCGACCTGGTTTGAAGTCAGTTGCAGGAACAAATCCAGACAAGATTCCTTCATCCTTCATCCATATTTGGGATTAGGAAGCAAACTCAAGCAAATAAGTGGACAATGAATTCTAATGGGAAAGCATCAAATGACCAATGGCCAGTGACTGGGATCATTCATCCAAACAGTGGTCATCCGTTCCATTTGTTTTACTGGCAAACCTACAGTTAAAATCAAATATGTTGGCTAATGTAGCCCTACAGCATAACCACCAACGGACCATTTCACTCCTCCTGCCTGAAGTGCGTGAGGGAGGGGGGATTTAACAGTGACTCCCCTCAGCTTCCACTGATAACATACAGCGCATTCATTGGTTTTATTACAGTAAATACAGTGGGAGATCATTGTAGATGTCTGCCAACTAATGGATTTGTCCCAAAGTGTTACAGAGTTTTCTAAAAAAGATCTTTCTGGGTAGCAACAACACAACAGAGAGAGAGAGAGGTGGTACATTAGCTGTGTGCCAGTACAAAGCCAGAAATTAACTACACTGCTTCTAAAGCAATGTATCTGAGCAGCTGTGCAATATCTCAGGCTTGCAGTTATCGTGGTATATCAACTGCCTATTTAACAATCGGCAGTCAAAGCCGCCGCCGCAGCAAATCACTCACTACATCAGAAAATGGTATCATCTCATTTGTTGTGGTTTTTAGCCCAAATTAGTCAAGGGAATCTGGGATTGGACGAGAGTGAGGATTATAGGGACTGCAACATGGGGCTGCAGGAGTGTGTGTGTGTGTGTGTGTGTGTGTGTGTGTGTGTGCGTGCGTGTGCGCATGTGTGCGCGTGCGTGTGTGTTGCTAAAATTAGACTTTCATCTCTTTAACTTTGTGGATCTGTGTGATACAGAGTAAACCAGGTTTTTTTCTTTGTATATGTTAGTGAGTTTTGTCTAATATACATTTGTGTATATATTTGAGTGTATGTTGTGTGTGTGAGTGATTGATCCGTGACCACACAGCCTTCTCCATCACAGATGGTGCAAATGCGGTTGCCAGCGTGATGATTCTTCCAACTCCAGCGGGGGCCAGAATGATTGTCTGAGAACCTGGAAGTGCTGGAAGACGGAACGAGGCACAAATTAGACTTGTTAACGAAGGACAATGAGTCTGACATGCAGCTGTCTAATCTTGTATCTCTGAAGCATGCAGAGAACATTCAGAGGAGAGCTGCCTCTCACATCCAGGCCAAGAACATGCTCCTTCCTGTTGCAAGAGGGCCCTTGCTGAGCCATATTCCATCTGAAGATCTGGCATGAGATGTCAGATATTGCACAATGGGGAAAAACACTTAATTCTTTCATTCATTTCTCCATGTTCAAACCATAAATCAGCCACTGTGTTACGGAGCCTCGTCTTAAACTTATTTGACTGTGGAAGGAAATGCATTCAGATCCCCTGAAGATACAATGTTGATCCCTCGTAAATGTCATTCGATCAAGATTTACAATATTTATTGCCGTTACTGTTGCCGTTGATATAAGACTAGTATTAAATGTCTGTGTGGTGGGGAGCATCTAACAGTAGAGTTTGTGCATTTCTATGTGGTCCGTTATCACATTCACATGTAGTTTCTCCTACTGTTGGATAGTTTAGCCAATCTATGATAGCTGCCTGCAAGGATTGGCCGGTACCACTCAGCATTTATAGCTTTAATCTCTGAGACATACAATCACATCTCATACCAAATAAAAACAAAGAATAAAAACAGCAGTCATTTTCAATAGTTCTCCGTTCGACTCTTTTTCTCTTCATGTTGCGTTCACAGGATTTCTACCAGCCTCAAAAGGGTTTTAGGGTCAGTGAGTAATTATAGTACAGCTCTCCTGCCATTAATGTAGTAATCATATATTGTACTTTGAGAGAAACCAAAATGATCAGTGTTGATGTTACCAGATAGTCTACGCAGGACGCAACATTCATCATGTACATCATATTAAAGCAATCCCATAAAGTTAGCAAATCCAGAATTGGAGTGTGGGATTTGGATTTCACCACACACTCCTCGGCCTGATGTTTACTTTTCTTGGCATGAGTGGAGGATGAACTTTGAACCCACCGTGGTCCCTGGAGTTTTCCAGCGTTCATAGACAAATCACTGGAGGCGTGGATGTGAGATGTTAGAATTTCAGCACTGTGCACGCAGCCAAAAGCACTTAATGTTATTTCTTTCCCTCTGTCAGGGATTACAAGGAGACAGGTTTGAGAGTTATAATGTTCTCTTACATGACCTTACAAGACCAAGCAGAATGATTTGAATGTGGCTGTTCATGTGAGTTATCTTATTTTTCTCCTCCCTCACGGGGGGGATTCATCGCCTCTATCACTTCATAGCTGTCGTGGTTGAGGCCAGTGGTTAGACAGGCCCTGTCAACATCGCTGTAGGACCACGTCTTTAATGTCTGCTGCCTTCAAAACAGAGCAGAAATCGCCATAAAGTATAAATTAGCTGGACTATAATAACGAATGAGGGGCATGATGAGATGCCACAAACAGCCTTTCATTGTGTTCTCCTCTCTGGATCATTAGCCGCGGTCCCGTGCACATGACGCAGCGAATCAGGCAACAACATGTAAACGTTCCAACACCAGTCGAGCACATTTTAGGGCTCATTTGCACAGCGTGTGAGGAATGTGGCGCTAAGAGCTTTCAAGACTGGTGATTAACGCCTAGCGCCGTTTTATTCTTCATGAAAATGGATTACCTCAAAATAATCCCATTTATGGCATCGTAAATATCTTGACTCTGAGTTCATTTGTCACGGAGCCTTCAAATGTTTGTGGCAGGCAAATGTTATTTCACATCTGGAATTACATATTAGAGATGGAGGTGCACGTGTGGGCATGTGTACACATACACACCCACACACACATTATGTTAATACTGCTCAAACAATAGCCATTGTTTTACATTTGAATAGGAAGCCGGGACAGTGTCTCAACTCGCCAAGTCTTTTTAAAAAGGTGCAAATGGAAGCAGCGGCGGTGTGCGACTCTGGCAAAGTGCTCAGCCGCTCTCTAATGAGCCTGGGCCTAAACCCCTCCTTTAGACTGGGCAGGGTATCAGAGTTGACCCTTCAGTCCCCAGTCACATTTAATTACCACTATGACTCAGCAAGCTGGACAGCCAGCCAGTCAGCTCGCCCGCCTCGCTGGTCCAACCTGGAGCCACGGCAGAGCAGAGCAGACTTAGAGACCAAAGCTTTGACATTTTGAGAGATAGCAGCCGCACGGCAGTCTGGGGTTTACACCAACTGTCTTTCTTGGCCCCGGATAGTGGGGCCTGTAATATTCAGCACATTTCCTACATGGCTAATATCTTCTGGACAGTGTCTGAGCCAGTAAAAATACACTCATTTCCAGGCCTTGAAGCTGGTTTGCATCCAGGTCTCCTTGACAATTCATGGAAAATTACGAGAGAAGGACGGGGGAAGTGGGGGAAGTTACATATCTTGCATAGGCTGATGTTATTTGACTGCCACAAAGAAACACAGGAGCCTATAGCTTTTAGTGCAATAAATCATCAGATAAAAAAGACAATCTGTTCCTCTCACTGTGCACAGTGAATATAATTAACACTGCAAACAAAATGTTTTCAAAACTTGTTTTTTACTGGAAGAAAATGGTAATGAGTCGACTCATATTTACTTGGACCCATATCAAAAATCACAAATTTGCCTCTCAAGCTTTACAATCTGTATAGCATATGGCAGCCTCTGTGCTTGGACCCTTAAATCAGATAAGGAAAAAAGATTTCATTGGAAAAAATGGGAACAGCCTCAAGTGAGTACACGTGACATTAAGCTTTATATACCACAATTGAATAATCACATCTGTACTGCACAGTCTGAATTGTTACTGCATACAGGCTATTGTCTGACTGAAGGCCCAGCCAAGTACACTGGAACACACACACACACACGAAACATACAAACAATATGCTTGAAATACAATTTTAACGGTTCTCACCGAAACATGATTTTAGTTACTAATCTATTGGATTGAACCAATGGGAACTTGTCTCAGCCCGTTTCCCAGCCTGCAGCCAAACTTGGCTCGGGTTCAAGCTCCTGTGGTCTGCATTCCTGTGGAGGATTTTGGACATGATGGTGGACACTTTGAGTTGTACCAACATTCTCTGTATATTTCCCCAAATCTATTGGTCATCAGAAAACACTTGGGCTGAATCAGTGCAGTTGGTTTTGGACCCACTTGGCCACCCCACATGAAAAGGAGGGACTTTCATTGATCAATATCAACGCGTCTGCCTCTCAGCATGCGATAATCAATTTTGTCTGCTGAAATATTCGTTTATGGATTCAAAGCCGTTCATTGGTGGTGCTCCTGTTGAGCACCTCATGATGTTATGACATCAGAGCACTGTTTAAGGAAACCAATCTCTTGCCTGCCTCAGGTCAAGATGGATGTGTTGCGAGCCACAGCCCAGACCAGTATCCCCCATGGTCCTCCAGCAACTGGGCCATTCCAGGCTCTGCTTCCCTCTTCTTGCCCTTTCCCTCCCCTCATCTATCCCCCTCCGCTTCCCCTCCCAGGGCCCATTCCCACCTCGAGCTGCTGGAAATCCCCTTGTCTGTTGAAAGGCATCCTTCACTGACGCTCAGCAGCCATTTCAGACAGACATGTGATTCGGCCTGGAAGGAACACAACAAGCATCTCAATCATTCAGGTGCTGCGGAATGACTCCTGACTGGTTTAGGGGAAGGAAATACTCTGACAGGAAAAATGTTTATGCCTTGATGACTCGAGACATGTAAGCATGGATTAGGGACAATATTTCAAGGGTTGAGCTGTCAAACTGAGCAGGATCATGTTTGCCTATCTTGACAAACTAGACAAGGGGGGAGCAGAGTGTTTTCTGTCCAAATAACAATGTTATTGTTTTAGGGACAATGAAATTTTACTGTACTGCTTCTGTGCAGTAAGTGGTACAGCAGCCCGGGAGCAATTAGACTCTATGTGAAATTTGCTGCCAAGTGTGTGACAATGGGTCTTTTGCAGAATTTGACCACATAATAATCTGAGGTAATCGTGGCGCCGGGTACATTTCAAATAATTAAGTGAGTTTTTTGTCCCGGAAATGTACAAAATATTCAATTTGTTGTAAAAGAAGTGTGGTTCTGTGTGGACGACTTTAATGTGGAACTGCAGTATGAGCCACATTATAAAATGTTATTTAAAATCCAGCCTCCCTCTATTTCACTAGGTTCAGTGTTATATGGCTCTAGATGCCTGTCTCCATCTCCAGACTGGGGTTTATGGTTCTAGCTGTTGTACCCCTGAGGTATGTTTTGTCTCAGCATCTATCCCCATTTCACTTTTTAACACTCCTTGTCAGAAAGGGGATATGTCATTTCCCTCTGTAAATCTGAGTGGAACGTTAGCTTCCCCTGGAAACACATGTTTTACCTTTACAGACCTGATGAAGGTTATAGCCTCTCAGTCATCGTAATATCGCACTCTGTGACATTCAAGCACACAAGAATGCAATTTCACATGCACAGGCTCTCACGCAGACACACGCACACACGCACACATTTTACACTCACTCTTACAGCCCTCCGCTCAGCAAGAGTGATATCATGTGACAGTGCTACAGGCCTCAGACGGCGTCCCATAGTGAAACTGTGAAATGTTATTATTTAGTTCCTTGCCAGTGGTCTGTGACGTTATGAAGGACGGCAGGGCATACGGAGGAGGGGCCTTGGATTAAACACATGGTGATAAACACAGCGAAGCCCCAGCAAGATACAGAGTCCAACTTAATGCAACTGGTGCACAGCATTTCATTTATGAAGCAGATTTACATGTTTTGATTCCACTGCTGGAGCCTGGCATCACCAGACCAATTCGCAATTTGCAAATGGGTCTGGAACCTCTCAGTTCATTTTCAATTTCCGAGGCAACAGTAACAGACCGAAATGCCTCTGGACACACAATTGGATAGAAGCACGACCAATCAGAGCATTGAAACGCATGACGTAGCGTAGCAGCACATACTGTAAGTGCACACTGTCCAGTTCGCTCAACACTGTTGCGATAGAGGAGTGCTACTGATGCATTTTAGTTAACGACCAAGAAGCCTGCCACAGATGTAGAGAGGTTGAATCCATTGTCATTCATCGTATATCAAACTGGTCTCATTTTAGATACACGCATGTGATTGGCCCGACTAGTTCATAGATATGATTCAAATCCGGCCAGACCCATTTGTGAGCTTGCTGATTGGTCTGCCTCCACTTAAAATACTAAATGACATCACACACTCAGTCGGGTCTGATACACATCCTGTGAGTCTCTGCGTTGCTGAAAAATAACACAATTATCAAGTTTTTGTTTTTCCCCACTTGCCTCCCCATTATCATTTTCCAAGTGACCTCTGTGGTAATTGCTTGAATAATTTCCCATTAGCCACAAGTGTTTGCTTGAGTTCAGTGGCCTTGACTAACTGTATCTCAAGGTGGAATTTCAGTTTGAGGGTAGATGTCTGACGTGAAATGTCTGCGGGAGAGCGCACTGACACAATTATTTTAACCATTACGGTGGGTATAGGCTTACACTAGACCAGTGATTAAATTAATGTTTAAAAGAGGAGGGGCGGATGGGCTAACGGCCAATTACGCCAACCCTGAACCACTGGACCGCATTATCTAATGAGCACTTACTCACAAATTACACAACAAAGGAGGAGGTGAAGGCGTGTAGTGTAAGAAACTTCAACCCCCCCATCGCTGCAATTAGTGTGAAAATAGGAGACTTTCTGCAACTTTGAATGGATTTCACATCCTGGCCACCACTCACAAGCATGATTGCTTCCTGTGGTGAAAAAAAAACTGCTACTCCCTACTTTCTGCTTCTTAAACACACACGTGCACGCACACACACTCTCACACACACACACACACACACACACACACACACACACACACCCCACATGGGGACTGTCTAATTGATAAAATATGGAATTCATTAAACCTAATGGGCCGGCTTTTCAACTGCACACATGATATAGAGTGGCAAAATGGCTTCACCTGTGCCCTGTTCCACACAGGCACACAGCTCAGGGTTCACCCTAATGGAAGCAGGGTGATAGTTACAGGAGACATTTTAAGTGCACAACTTAAAAAGGTTTGTAACCAGATACAGTACAAGGGAAAACCTTGGTGCTCTTCCACAGAGGACAGAATCCTGTGAGTTTATGAACTCTGATCATTTTTTTTACAACTACACCTCCTGTTTCCTCTCTCTGTCCATTTGGATATATTTGTGTGAGAGGGATTAAAATCTCAATAAATAAAAATAATTTGAAAAATAGAATTAAGTCAATTTTTGTTATCCAGCTAAGGCAAGAAAATTATATTTTGGTCCTCCTCCAAGAAAAACAAATGACCACAAGTTATCACACACATACACACATACAATAATAATAGTAATAATAATAATACATGTAAAATAAAATCTGAGTGAATATAAACCTCTTCAATCTTCTGTCTTCTGGGTTGAAGCAGAGTGACATTTCTGGCCAGTAGAGTTAGCGGACCACTGCATCTCTTGTCAAAGTTGGCAGGACCTACAATCAGTGATCATTGAGCTAATGATGTGCAAACCAGCTCCACACCCTGTCAGCCCTGGCACTGCAGCTGTGCACAGGGGCTGTTCCAGAGCGCCACTGATAAGGTCTGCAGATAGTGGGGATATTACGATAATACCAAATTAAGGAGGCCTTTTAATTTTGTGACTCTTTTGTTGTAGTCTTTTATGACAACACTTCTGTGATTGTCTAATCTCCATAGAAAACAAAGGATTAACAAAAAATACTGAATCATCAAACCGTCGTCAATAATGTTGCATCATATTTAGTCATAAGAGCAGTAAGCGGTTGTGTAAAGGCCACATTATACCAGCAGCAGTAAATTCTGTAAAGCTACCCCACATGCTAATTCATGTTTATGCAAGCCAAGTGTGAGAAGTGCAATTCGACCACACCAGCGCTAATCCACCACACGCAGCTCGTGATTTATTTCACTCAGCTCCTATATGATGAATGGAGTTAATTTATTTTTAATCTGTTACAGATCTAGCTGGGGAGGAATAATGAAAAGTGATCATGCAAACTAGACCAGCCAACCCCATCAGTTAACACTGGGGTCGGCTGACTAATGTATAATACCTTGTGTTCAGTGCAAAGGGCAAATGCAGGATTACAGCAGTGCACGATCGAATTTAAGATTTGGAGAAATTCTGTCATAGTAAGTCTGAAACAGAGGGATCAATCATGTGCCGTCGCAGTGATAACAACTTCTCTGTTATTTGATTAATTATAAATCAGGATGTGACATCAAATTTGCAATGACATGATGTGGAGTGTGTGGCCATAGTAATAAGATATATGCGTTTTTTTATCTATGACCTTACAGCACAATTAATGATTTTCCCACCACGACACAGGGATTATACATCAGAGAGCAACAAACCACGATAACCACCTTATCTCATCCAAACCAAACAGTAAATATATATTGGTAATAAATTCTATTGGCATATTTCCATTGATCAGATGATGAAACGCGATCAAAATAACGAATGGAAAAAAACCCTGAGGGGGAATGAAACATTCGGCCAGACTGACACAGACTAAGACGAGGAAAAACTTGTACCTCATGACCGAGGACAGAAAATGTGGTGAAAAGAAACTCCTGTCCTCCTGCCTGGTGGTGCTCTCATTCTGTGGTGATGTATTCAGCACGGTGATGTGATTGCAAAATCCCATCTCATTCTTCCACACCTATAAAAAAAAAAAAAGAAAACGAGTATGACGACGGCCATACTGATGTGTGCCTGTGTGGCCCTGAGCGCAGCACCGGCTGAATGTCCCAGAAAAGCCAGAAAACACAATTTTGCGCTGAACTGGGGGATTGTGTAGCGTCTTTCTGAGAAGGGAAGAATAATAAACCTACACTTTCATTCACGCCAGTGGAATACCACACATATTTGCTTCAGGTTTTACAGAAGACGGGAAGAAAAAGTTGGTAATATGAAACTGGGAATAAAGTATAACGCATTGTTTACAATAGCGAAATACCCAAATGCCTTAACATTCTGATACTGACGCTGAAACAATACACTGAGCCTGTTCTCATTAATTGTCGTCCTTAAATCTAATTTGACTTAACAGAAAACTAGAGAATGTGCTCATTGGTGCGGAGACGTCGACCGAGGAGGTTTATAGAGTCATTTGTGCTCAGTCGACTCTAGCAAACGACTGCAGGCTAATAATCCTGGCTTTGAGCTTCATCATCAGGAAGTGTCAGACTTACAATTAATGTCATTTATTTATTATTATTTTCATGCTCAATAAAATTGTAGTTTTTGTTCTGTTAAGTGTTTTATTTGCTCTTTCATATATGTACTTGGGTTTCTGACAGATTAAGAAATTAGTTCTTGGATCAAGGACACAGTGTTATTTTTTACAAGGTATGCAGAAGTAATGTGGTCACCTATGAGATTCTTGTTTATAGTTACTAAAGAAACTATTAAATAGTTAATAATCTATACCTGATATTTAAAACCAGATATGACTGTATTAGGCAGTAATTAATAAAGGGGGCTTTCACACCTACTTTGGTTGGACTAGACTTTCTGACTTTTTTAGTTTGAACAATAATGACGTGAAAGGCGCCTCTGACCATGGACCAAAGTTTACTGTGGTCTCTGTCCAGATCAAACTGAGCCTTGGCTTGGTTTGTTTACAGCGGCGAGAATGTTCTGCTGGTATTAAAATCAATATGATATAACAATGGCAACAATGAACCGGTTCATTCATTTTCTCCATTCAAACGGAAAGACTAGAGCAGAATTGATATTGACATCTCCCGTACGTCCTTCTACAAACCAATCAATGTCAAGTATGGGTAGATGCAGCCCACGTAGGTGAAGACGTATGTATGTCATACGTATGTCATAGTTTGCTCCCCATTAATTTCAATGTGAAATCAAAACTAACCAGATCAAATATTTATAATGTAACAAAGACATGAACCTTGTTTCGGACCATGGTCATGTTCTTTCAGGTGTACTCCACCTATAAATGTATCGTTTATAACTGGTTATTGATCGACATACTTGTGACCATCTTATTTTCAGCAGCTTGCAAGTTATAGTCGCAAGGACGCTGGCATATGATATTATCTGTCACATTTGCTAACATGTTGCTTATAAATACTAAAACAGGTTTTCATGTGTCTGTGTTTTTAACTTGAAGGGATAGAGCCAGCGTGACAACACTGGAAGTGAATTCACAACTAAAGCAGTGACCTTGAGATGAGCTGCCGGCACCGTGTATATAGAAGGGCCACAAGAGAATGAGGGAAAAAATATAGCAATCACAGAAAATAAATGCAGCGCATGTTCAGAAAAAGAGACAGAGATAAAATGCTAATGCAAAACACGAAAGAAAAATACGGCACAGCTGAATTAGCGGTACTTAGCAGGGCTCTAAGAGAAGCAGACTAAGAGTAGCTGAAGTGCTCGGAGCGAGGAGAAAATAAGAGGAAAATCAAAGACATGTTTAGGCTGCAGAGGGCCACAAATACTTTTATAGCCAGGCCTAGGATTTTAGCTAGTGGGAGGGCTGTGTAATTCTTGAAATAAAGCTTGATACAGGCTCTGAAAGCTTTTTACAATGACATGGAAAGTAGATTCTATTGTATGAGCGTGTTCTAATGAGACCCACATTACTGCCATGGCAACAGAGACAGCAAATATAACGTCACAAAACAATACGGGAGGAATATAATTGAGATCAGGAAATGGGGAAATAGAACTGCATTCCCTGGATGAAGTGTATCATCTGAAGTAAAAGACTGGTCTGTGGTCTACAGTGGGAGAGAGTTCTCCCCCAAAGGAGCTTATTATCCACATATAGACACATCACTTTCCTGCTGAATGACATAGAGGACTGGGGAGAACTGTAGTAGATCTCATACACACAGACACGCACGTACACACACATGGTCACACACATGAAGACTGGTTTTATAGAAGAAAAGCTGCAGAGATCTTATTCACATGTGTGCAAATGTATCTGTGTTATGAGAGCACATATATATTTGTGTGTGTGTGTGTGTGTGTGTGTGTGTGAGAGAGAGAGAATTTCTGAATCTAGTTGAATCTGGTTTCCACACTGTAAATAATCGGCAGCCAAGAGAGGTTGGTGTTTTTCTGTTTTTTCTGTTATATATATATTTTGTATATGTATATTTAGTGACGGGGTTTATGACCTCAAACAGCTTCTGTTGCAACACTGGAGCCAGAGTTTTTACTGCATCTACGGGAACAGCTGTTTGCATTCATGACCTTAAGGACGAACTCTGGCGGCAGCAACCGACAGGTACTTTCCCACTGTATTGGGAATGTAACACCACATGATGTGTCTTTGCGTGCGGCGAAAAATTTGTTCTCGCACCGACAATTCAAGACGAGCGTTTTTTAAGTTGACGCCGTTCTTTACAGCTCGGGTCAGTGTGAACTCACACCATCGTGTTATTTAAGATGCTGCGGCTATGTCAAGAACTTGGCTCTGTTACCGTTGCGTGCAGAAATCCCAGTTATTTTAGTTGTGGTTTTCATATTTGGTACAAAATCAGACTCCCATAGGGTTAAGATAACATTTCCTGTTTCAACAAAAATGCACACTTTCAATGAGATTATGAGGATCAAAATTTAGATTTATTATTTCATCCTTGTATGGAAGTAGCCTACGGTTGCTCAAGAGACGTGGGAGTTATAAATTCTGTGTTGCTGGTGGATCCAAGAAGCCAAGAAGGATCGGTTTTCATAGCGTTTGTTTGTCGATCTGTCAGCACGATTACTCAAAAAACTACTGAACGGATTCACACAAAATCTTGAGTAGGGGTTTGAGCATTACACAGGGAAGAACCCATTTTTTCACTTTCTTTAGCATTGTGAGATAGCGTCAGCCTTGGCGGAGCTCTCTGAGCACCCTCCTAGCTCTACCTGCGGACAGGAATACTCAGGTGATTTACTCACGACAACTGGGATAATGTTCGTGACGTATTTGCAGCTAATTAAAAACCGTGTATGCAAGTCAGACAAGACCTGGGGCGAGATCTCCCCTGTGGATCAAGATATAAGGAATTAATTCTGACAGATTGCGAACATCTGTATTTCCGTGACATCAAAAGGCTCATCAAAGCAACATGTAGCTCTCGTTGCCACGTAATCACCTAAAGCGAAGGAAATCTGATTTGTGCGTCAAATCTGATATCTCATGCTCATTTTCCACACTGTTATTTACAATTGACCCTATTTAATGTGATGTAGTCGTGCAGTTCTTTGCTCTGTATTTATTTTGGTTGTTATAGGCATTATTGAGACATATTTATTCGATAGAGCAGATTTTAATCTCACTGTTTGAGTCCAATCACATACAGCTGCAGCCTGGTTTCACTTTCTATTGACTCGTGAGTTTAATAAATTGTCATTTGTGTACAGTGTTTTGAGACGCGGGCACTGGATGATGTTGATGTTCATGTTCGGTAATGCGCATTTAAGCTTTTTGCCATGTTCACGCTGTTTACCACTCAAATAAGAGCTTATGAGCAAGCGTGTAAACAAAACATTAGAAATACTTAGACAATTACTGAGCTACATGTGACTTCAATTGCCTCTGAAACCACATACAAACAAAATTATAGTTAAACTAAAGGGACACTCTGAGAGCACGTACCTCCGCCAAGGCTAATTCCCTATCTTGCCATTTTAAAGCAGTGTTTCCCATTAGTTATATAGACTGTAGCAGCCCATAATATTCTAATGTCCCGCCACAGTTTCATATTGAACCAAAAATATATATTTGTTTACACTTCTCATAATAACATTATTGGTACAACACTTGGTATTTTCCTCCGTTGCTGCTTTTTCGACACTATTTGCAGCAGTGCTATAGTCCATAAAGTTGTTACCATCCATGAAGACAGTCACCACCCCATAGTTTCAGCTGCAATTGTGCACATATCAGCAAGTAGCATGCGATGCAGTTCATTCTCTCTCTCTCTCTCTTTCTGTGGGAAATGGTGCAGAGAAAGTTAAACAAAATTTTGGGATCATTCAAATTTGATGGGTTCTTTCCTGACCCACCGCATCCGTCACCCGTGTTTCGTATTAATCCATCCAGTAGATTTTGCATAATCCTGCTAATTAACAGACAGACCTACAAAATGAAAACATAACCTCCTTGGTAGAGCAAATAATTCATACATTTGCCTGCGGAACGTCAATATCTCTCTCGGGTGGTTAGATTGTAAACAATGCTGCCTCACAGCGAGAACATCATGTGATCAAATCTCAGAGGACGGTTTGTCCTTGCATGTTTTTTTCTCAGGTGTTTGACTGAATATATGTTCGTAATATTTCCCAGCCTTTAGCCCGGTGCATTCTGGATCTGCTCCATGACACTTCTGAACCTCCATAAGCAGGTGTAGGGAACGGGTGGATGAACAATTGATTCCCTGCACTCTCCTGATTAATAAGCCTCTTTAGTGATTTTTTTCTGAAAATATATTGTTTGGTTTTTACTTTTCTTAAAACATCTTCACTGTATAAATATTCGTCTTTCGATGTGTCTGGTCTTTGCAGTTTAGTCGGGCCATCGGTCTGAATCAGGAAATGCTGCATATTTAATGGATGTGATTTGAAGACTTAAGGGTTTACATTGCTCTAAGTGGCCAAGATAGAAATAAATTAACTGAAAATGCCATTATCTAGAGGAAGAGATTAAAATGTTCAAAATAAATCGGTTAAAAAAACAAACACTGTATGCGATTTTGTTATTTCTTTGTGTATGCATTTAGTAATGGTGCACATAAACTGATTATTTCTCTGTAATCCTGTCAGGATTAAGCCTCTTTCAAGACTTGACTGTTTATGGTTGTACCCCACGCAGGCAGCTCTGGCTGGCTCAGCCCAGAACATGTGTTCAAACACTTCATTGAGAGTTTCCATGGTCGCTCTGGCTTCCAAGATGAACTGCCATTCTGGCTTTTTTTTAAATGCCCCCTAATAAAAAATTCACAGCAGTCCATTTATCTCTAATTCTGGTGTGTGTGATGTGTGCCACGGCGCTGTGGTAAGATCTGGGGAGGTTTCCTTTTTTCTTTTCTGTCTTAAGTCGGGCTTTGATACTGTGTTTTCAGTCCTTCCCAGGTGACCCGGAACTTACAATTTCTGCTCGTGCACAACAAAGGGAAGAAGTCCTGCACCTCACTGTGCGGACCGACACCCTCAATCCTCTCCATTTTAATTTTTACTGCCTCCTTGTGCCCACGTTCCCCCGCATCACCATATTCATGTTCATTGATTTGGCAATATTAACATGATGTCTGTAATAGAAAAATCAAAGCTGTCTAATAAAACCAGTCCAGTGAAGTAAGTCTGATCAATACTGTCGAGACAGTGGAATCACAGACGACACTAAAACTACACTGCTTTAGTGGTGATTCGGGAGGAATAACATCTGAGGGCACTTTGCCTTCAACACATGGGTGTAATTTATGGTTATTACAATAGGTCATCAAATTATTTTTATCCACTGAATAAATTCTTAGACAGACAGCACATTAGAAAAGGCTGGTGGGGTGTCGTTCCTCTTATGCATCAGTATATCAAGCTTTATGTTTGGCGTATGGATTCTCACTCTCTCTCTCACAGTCAGAGGAGGAGAGAAGTTGGCACCTTATGTTGCTTTTGTTTGTTATTGAAGTGATTTAAGTGATACCTATATATTCTTCTGTCATCTGAGATGAATGATAGAGTGAATGAGAAGTATTGTGCAAGGGTGAAATAAGGAAAAATCAATAAGACTAATTCAGGGAATGAGTATTATTTAAAGGAAGAAATAAACATAAGTCATCTACCCTCAGAGGCCGACGCCAGATGATATCATTGAGAGCTCACGTCCAACCTCAGCTGCAGCCCCTGCTACTGAGTTTATTTGTATAGTGTTTGTCTAAATTATCCGAATAACAGAGAGAACTTGATGACTTGCAGTCAGTGTTCCTTTTTCCTGCAAATAATTAGCTTCATATCAATTTTGCTGGACTGTCCATCCATCTATTCATCCATTATCTACAGCACTTATCCTTTGAGAGTCGGGGGGGGGGGGGGCTGACATTGGCTAAGAGGCGAGGTACGCCCTGGAAAGGTCGTCGGATTATTATCAAGGAGTTTTCACCCCCGTCCATTTGTTTGTTGGTTTGTTTCTTTGTAAACAGGATTATATAACAACTGCTAGATGGATTACTAGAAAATTAGGTTGAAGAATTTTTAAAATGTCTTTCTTTTAACATTTACCTTTCCATTGATTTATCAGATAATAATTCATGGCTCATGAAATTATTATTATTATTATTACTGCTATTAATATTATTATTACATCATTATATCATTAAAACCCTTACAAAACCCAGCCATGATGTTTAGTCTCACATAATCCAAATTGCACACCTCTCACCTCAACACACACACACACACACACACGCACACACACGCACACACACACACACACACACACACACACACACACACACACACACAGCTCATGCAATGACAATAAGCTTGCTCAATTTCACTGAAAGCAGAGAGACATGCTATTAGAGACTCATTTGGACTCCAGTGCTGCTTGGTGGCCATGTGAGAGGCCAGAAACCCTGAAAAGTGGTTATGGCTTTGTTTGCTATCTGGTTTCAGAGATGGATGTGAGTGATAAATTATTATGTGAATGGGCCTTGACACCGGTGCCACGGTTTTGATTAATACTCTTTTCATATTTTTCCACATATGTGATTCAATTTAGGACAGAGATTGAAAAAAAAAACACTAACCGCTGCTATACAGCGATTTAGAAAAAAAAATGATGATACACTTGTCGCCCTGCACAGCTGTAGTCCAGTGATATGAATTCTGTAATGTATGCTGAAGGGCAGAAATGAAAAATGCGAGGATTGCATTAGTGTGTTTGTTTCTCACTTGGACTCTATTTGTACTATAGGTCATTTACTCCTGTGTCCTTCATTCACACACAACATTATAGAAACCACAGCCTGGATTTAACCTCGTCTCACAGCTCTGTAGCATTTTATTTTACAGACCAGTTGCTTCCTTAGAATTATCCTGAAAAGAATTGTGTTTTTGATGCTAATTATTGTATTTGTAAAAACCTAATTGGTACAATTTACAGTTCCGATTATTTAACGACAGTTAATTTGTAGTTCAACCTACAAAAGACACTCAATAAATACACAGTTAAATAATTGTGAAATGATTCTAATTGAGCATGTGTGAAGAATAAAGATTTCACTAATAATCACAAATTGATGGACTTAAATGGAGCAGTTAATTATCATCTGCTTATACTCTCAAGATAACAGACTCAATTTTAACTATCTCACAATTCTCTGTGTTTTCCTAATGTCTGAATCGAACGACTTCGTTCTTTTCGGAAATAAATCATCAGAAGCTATACTAAATACAAATGATGGACATGAGAGAAGGTTTTGTTTTACACTGCTTAACTTAAAGGGGACATATCATGCAAATTCCACTTTGTTAGTGCTTCTACACATTAATTTGGGTATCTGGCATGTCTACCAACCCAAAAACTCTGGAAAAAAAACACTCACGCGTTTTGTTATGGTTCCTCTAAGTCAGAAACGTCATGCTTGAGTGACTGGAATGAGCTTCCTGTGTACTGTGTCGTCACAATACACTGGAAGTCTCCCTACATGGCCTAGGGTGCTGTTTTAAATGATCCTTGTGATATTTTGACCAAAGTATGTTACAGACATTTCATTAAGACCCCAAGGAACCATATCAACTTGTGGTAAAATGGGCATGCTATGTCCCCTTTAAGGAAGAGGATATAATCACCTGTCAATATGATTGTGAATGGTGTTGTCGCCACCTTTGGACCGACTATAAATAAAGATGGATGTAAAGTCTGTGCATTTAATTAACCAGTTGTTCAGTTATATTTGACTTTTTCCTGCACATAGTTTCTTTATCGGATAAACAGAGGATGAAATCTGCATCGTCTGAACATTTGCTTTATTAGAAACCATTTTCATTGCATGCAGTTTTACAGGGAAGTGACAGCTCTTTCCTCACTATGATGTTTATATAAATAAAAAAAAGAAAATACTAAAATGTTTTTTGTCAGTCAAGTGGTGAGTTTCTAGGCTGAGTCTTTGGGGATTTCTCCTTGAAATCTCACGTCTCTGATCTTCACATACTGTACTGCACCCTCAGATCCTGGCGTGGGTTTGTGGTTTTAGCCGCACATCACCACAGTTCACTCTACTTTTATCTGGAATTAGTAGCTGAGCCCACCTAAGAGGTTCCCACCCACCTGCTTAAAGCATATCACACCGCACCTTTGCTCTGTCATCATCCAGCAAACCCACAAACATCCCAACACATTCTCCACCACTCACTCAAAAGCTTTAACACAGACAGGGTTTAACTGCACAAAATATAACACACGCACAGACACATTAAAGCCCAAGTGTGTGCACTTCACTCAACAGCTACAGTCCGGGTGGGATAATTTAATTTTCTGTGACTATAATGGCGTGGGTCTCCTTTGTCCTTGACCTTTGTTGCTGCTGGTCGTCACCCCCTGTGTCAGCATGTCTGTCGGGAATAAATAGAACTGGACACCAAGAGCTAAATAAACACAAATCCCAAATCTGCCAGTCATCATTTAGTTTTCAACCAGAATGGAACCCAGTAGAGCGCATACCTCCGCCAAGGCCCTGCAGTCGCCTTGAATTCAATCAAGCTGAGTCAAATTTCACACATTCATGTACATCATTACCGAAATGTTTCTGATTTATTTTCATCACGATCCATGAATTATTCCCGTAATTACACCAAATCGAGGAGCAGTGCTTCTGGTTAAACAGGATAAAATGAGGTTCCAGTTGAAAAGAGAACATGTATAAAAGAGAACATATCACCTCTTCATACGCTGGTTGTGTTGCGCTGAGTCATTTCCTAACATGTAAGTCTGAAAGCTTTTCGGTGTCATCACATAGCTCTTCCTTGCAAACAGCACACGTGTTTCTAAATGTAGTACGTGAAACACAGAACATCCTCTCAGGGAGTTTCTATTGTTTTCTGCTGCTAACCAGGTCAGCCCCAGTTGTTCAGACTTCACGCTCCTGTTGTTCTAATCATGTTACATCGAGACTGTGAAACACGAACATGACTAATCCTCCTACATCCCATCCCAAACTTTAGTATCTGACCATAAGGTTACAGTCATGACAGGTAGCGAGCTGCACAGCATTTGCTCACACAGTGTATGCAGAATCCCTGTCATATCTGCTGGCCACACACCAAGCAGGGCCTACTGCACCTGTCAGATAACATCTGTTCATCTGTCCTCTGTCTTCCTGCTCTCCCTCTTTCCCTCTCTCAAAGCTGCTGTCTTATCTGCACTCACTTTTTGTCTATGTAACTATACTCGTTATAGAAACATGTATAACGTTTACTCTGTTCCAGCATATAAAACAACATCTAGGCTATTCAAATGTTTATAAAAAATGTTCTTTACTTCTCCTTGCACACACGAGACATGATGTGTTATGATAATTGCTCCGTTTCAATAAACTTCTGTGGAGGTTTGCAAGTGTCCAGATATAAAATGCTAATAATTAAACCCCCACAACAGCAGGAAAGTTCCCTGTGAAAGCAACAATCACCTTAGAAGAGTTTTAGCTGAAAAAGCAATTTTTCATTACCTGCAGTGAATAGACATTATCTTTGCTTATTAGATTCATATCATATACACAATTTCATTAAGTTTCCTCTAAAGGGCCGTATTTCCATTATTAATACATAAGGACTCGTTAACTTTATAAGTCTCAATCCACAGAGCCCTGAAGCATATATACAGTATATATATATATAATTTTATTTATTTATTATTGATCCTATGCCATGTCCAAATCACACCATGTTCATAACTGCACTTCTTGGCTCAATATACCAAGTGTGAAGCCGACAAGATGAACAGTTCTTAGATATTTGAGCCACAGACAGATGGGAAATTGCACTCGGAATGGTTATGCCCAAAATCTATGATTCATTAAGGGACAAAGTCAAACCTTTTCAACCATGTCACTGGCTTGTTGTCCCTTTTTTTCCCCCCAAGTAAAATTAGCAAAAGTGGATTTGGACATATATGCACTTGCACCCTGCACTTAAAACCACGCACTTGTTTTTCTGGGGTTGTGTCCTCTCCAGTTGCCAGATGCTTGCCCATGATGGGCACTGTAGCGTATCTCTATAAGGCCTCAGCCTCACTTAAGTGCCTTGCAATAATGTTAGTTGTGATTTGGAGCTACACAAATATAACTGAAATAAAAACCTCCTGGTACCAGAGGCATGTGAATGCTGTGCACCTTGCTATTGGTTTCATCAGCCGTACCCTCGCATTGAAGTCAAAGTTTTCACCACTTGATTAGAAATGAGCAGCAACACATTTCAGCTGTTAGAGATGTTGCAATTGTCCGTGTGTGCTTGATCTTTCTTGCACAATATTTTAACAGCCCTGACACGTTTAGCTTTCAGTAATAAAAACATTCAGGTTTTAAAACTCCTGCATGACTCCACAACATCTCTCTCTCTGATGTGCTGTGATATTAATGCCTGGAACACACACACATATACAGTATATTTACCATCCCTATGACTTTGCTATTCCAATAGATTTATCTTGTGTTTGTATTAGGGATGTAACGATTCTCTAAATACACAGTTTAGTTCAGATGAAGGTTTCACCTCATTTTTTTATTTGTTTTTCGACCAAAATGTTCCCACACTTGTGACTTTAATGTGCCTGGGAGGTCCCGAATCAGGGTTATTATCCATCTTGAGTTAATCAAACCAGGCTCCTACACTGCAGGGGCGTGATCAATTGTTTATAATTGGCCCAAAGTCAGGTGACTCATGCAGTTGGATGACAATGCAATCAGTGTAATATGTAATATCTACAAAATGTTAGAATCACTCTTATTTTGTATAGAACATTAATTCTATGATAAACATGTGCTGTAAGTGATGATATTGAAATGGAGCAAGTTTGTGTATCACAGTTCCAGCCTCATGATACGAGATCCTGAATGTTTGTACCATAGTCTCTGATTTAAAGCTGTTATATCCATAGTATTTATACAGATGTGAGACCACCCATAAACACTATACATACTGTGTATTATATGCCTATGCATTCAGTATGGTGACCTAGTTATCAGATCAGTTGGGACAACTCATGGACCTTTACTTAAACGTTGACATTATGATCCCGACACTCAGGAATGACCTTGAAGGGTTAATACAGGAGCCCTTAGAGACCAGACTAAAAAGTCACGGGTCAGCACTGGTGTCGGTCATGTGAAGATCTGACTTCAAAGAATTTATGAGTTGCTGCAAAAGTGAGCGAGCCAGTTTAATGCATATTTTTTATTATCTGAATAGTCTGAATATTGAGCCAATATGGTATCTGATGAGTAGTTTGCATGTTTATGATCTCCGTGACATTAGGTGTAATAGTAAATGGGCCATGCTATTGCTTAAATGCAGTTCTACAACTATACAGCCTTCCTAATAAAATATTAGTAAATAAAAGAATAAAGGATAAAATTAGAGGATTTATCACCAGCTCTCCAGTGTGTGTGTGAACAGAGGATATGTACGTGCTGGTTGGTGGAAAGGAGTGAGAGTTGACAGCAGGGAGGAGCGGAGAGACGCAGACGTTAGAGAGGTCGTATGCGTGATCTTTGGAAATATTGCTATTGCCTCAGGCTTTTTCTAAGAATACTGAGTTTAGAATAAAAAATAGAATTATTATTATAATCATATCATATTCTGTCTTCATTCTGCCGGTGCAGGATGAATAAATGCACGTCCACGGTGCATTCAAATAACCACATCAAGTTGTACTCTCAAATTAGCTTAGCCTTTTTCACTCAATTAATGTTATTCAGTAACACTTCAGAATAATGAAACTTAATCAGATCCAGTCGGGAAGAATATAATACGCAGTTTTACTAATGGTGTATATATTATAAGAGGATAAAAAAAAAGTAGCACTTTAATATGAAATATGTTTAAATGCGTTTTTGTTGCTCTGTTGAAATATAAAAAGAATAGTTAGTTAATTAAGTTAATATATGATGTTTAACAGGTCTTGGCAGTGCTTATCAAAGAGTTCTGTGAAGAGTCGAATTTTATTCAACACTTCAGTGTAAGGACACGGTCACACATATACAAATACAGGCAAAGAATAATAACCTGCTGAGTATATATATATATATATATATATATATATATATATATATATATATATATATATAAGGCCATGTGAGGTGTCAACACTTTGCACAGATATTGACATAGACAAGAGAGCAGCTGCCAAGCCGCCTGAGCATAAGAGAGACATGTACAACATATAACACAAATACAAATACAAAAAATATTTGAGTGTTCGCAGTTTGGATTTATATTAAACCAGGCTCTTAATGTGGAGGAGAAGGAATGGTAGTTGGCACAGGTTCGTACGTGTCTGACAGTGAAAGCAGATTGGCCAAAACTACTTTGTCTAAGACAAAGTGTAAGACAAGCACCTCTAGTTGTTGCTCTGGTAGTTCGGCTGGTCTTGTTGCACATTTGCTTCGCCACAGGAAGCAAATGTTTAATTCGAAGGTTCGACACTGTGTGTGTATGTGTGACCGTGCACTAAAGGGGCAAGAGTTAAAGTGTATACAGTATATTTATTATACAATAATATATATGTATAAAAAGTTATTTAATTTCTATGTTACCCTCTGGATGAGAATATGGGTTGATAATGCGGTGACAGAGTTTTAATTGCATCATATTCAGTCTTAAAAAACATGTTCATATAACAGAACTAAACAGATTCAGATGGTTTTGTCCTTTGCTGCCTACGACCAGAAGGTTTATTCAAATCAGGTCCATCATGAAGTTACTTAAGACTCGTGAATGTTAATTTGATCACACTTTTAATTTCACAGTGCGCTAATAAGATTTAACAAGCCATTGTTTATATCAAACTACACTATACTATAAATAGTATGTTTTTCATCATACATTAAACAAACACACTCTTGTCTTATTAGCATGCTGGAAAATATAGTGCGACCGTTCGGTTTTATAAAGGTGACTGAAAGGTCGCCAGTTAACTACTTTTAAAAGTAAAGTCATAAAAGTTTGAACGTTCTTGCGTGATACAAAGAGTGGAGATGACTTGAGCTGCAGATCACAAAGATCTGCACATTCACACTGGCAATCATAACGTGAATGTCAGGTTTTTTATCGTCTTGATGTCTTGTTCCTGGTATGAAGGTTCTGGATTAATGAAAAGCTGGAGCGCTAAATCACGCCGACCTAATCTGCTAATCTGATCTCAGACATGCCGCATTCTCATTTGAAATACAATATGATGCTATCAACAGCGGGAGTGATAATCCACCTGGAGAAACATTTGCAGAGATGGAGGCTTCAAAGAAAATGTGAGAGAGTGATGTGATATACTGTCGGAGAAGGAAAGTCTTGAATTAAGAATCAGATTAAAGTCATGGCGAGCTTCATGAATAATGCAGCCGGCGTTTACTTCCCCAGAAGTCAACTGTAAAACACAGTCCTCTCGCCAAGTCTCCCTGCTCTCAGTGCTCTCTACATTTCATCCTCACCAGTCGTGATGGATGGCATTTTAAAGTAAACTAATTAAACCTGAAAAGGAGAATGGATTGTGACAATATTTCATTCCATCAACATCATAATGGCGCAAGTGTCAGACTGTTTCTTGCCATCAAAAAATTAAAAGCATAAATCAAAGATTATAGCGCCAAAACAAAGGAGACTAGGTTTAAAAGTTAATGTTTTAACAGGATGACAAAATCATTAGAATCTAATTTATGACCCTGAGGCAAAGACTTTTCCATGATCTAGTGTTGGCATGTCAGTGTAATATCCCTGTCATCGCTGTTGCCTCATTCATTCAATGGGCACTGACAGGAAATACTCTCATTTCAATGGCCCACTCACTCGAGCTGATTGGGAGATGTCGGAGGTCACCTCCCCTCAAAACTGGTAAATTGGTGTGATCAAATTTGCCAGCATGCCTGATAAATATCATTCAAACATTCTGTGAGGGAGACAGATCTGCTGGATATAATTTTGATTTCTCTATCGTCTGTGATGATTCAATTCTGTAACTGTAAAAATTAGCAGAACTTAACTTTTGAGTCCTCACAACCAAAGTTGAGTTAAAGCTGCTTTCAGACATGCACTGGCTTTCTCCTAAAATTATCCAGAGGGGCTGTATGTGAGAATACAAATGTCCAAGTCAGTTGCTCTTTACATTTTTCGTTTCAGCCGAAAATGTCAGAGTAATAAAAAGGAGATGTTTGAAAAACAAAGAAATTCTGGATTGACGCAGGTGTCCATGTGCCGTACAAAAGAACATGTGACTTATGCAGTGGAATGTTTACATCATGTCCTGCCAACTAGTTGCTCTACCCAGGCGCCGGCCATCGCCCTAATGTTCCAGACACTTTCCTGTTGTGAACACGTCTGACCAACAATCTCTGGCTGCGTTCTACATATGAAAGTCAAAGTGCGAAAAGTGTCCCGACCTCATTTTCCTGACCTTTTTTTGCAGTTCAGGACTTTGAAACACAAGAAACAGAATTATCAGCTCCATCAGTGGGAAACAAAACCCCTGTAATCACCATTTTATTGAAGAATCAACACTTACTGCCAGTAGGAAATGTGCCATATCAATTTGGTTGCAACCATTTACCACCAAAACTACTTTGGTCTATTCTGACCAGTTCTGAATGTTGTTACGTTTCAAAGGAAACCAGCCACCCGCTGTTCAAACTCTAACCAGCGTTGTTTTAATGGTTTCACAGTGCAAGTTTTGGGGCCTCATCATTTTTCTCACAGCACCCTGTGAAATTAGCTGTCACATCAAATGAGGAAATCTTCATTTCAGCATGTGTGAATACTTAGTGTAACACATCAGACGTGGTGTGAAACGCTGCGTGAAAACCTGCTGTTTTAATAGCTCCGCCTAGCATCCGACTGCATGCGCGCGGAAAACAATCTATACGGCTCTCATATTACAAGGAATAATAATCGTTGTTTTCCTCACGATGTCAGACGTGGGAGGTGGAAACATGTGATCCTCTGAGTCAGCCCTCGTCCTCCTCCTCCGCCACCTCTTTCCATCTCTGTCTCATCTGCCTTGAAGTTGATATTTTGCAGTGGCGTCACATCTCCCCCGTAATCCTCCTCTGGATTGGCTGCAGCACCTCATCTCTTAGCTCTGAAGGTCAACATGTGAGAGGCATCAGTAAAAGAAAATGACCCGCGTGCAACACGTCGCAGTGACCTCCACCTGAGCTGAGTAACTTACCTCGGATGCGGGCGAGAGGAACCTTGGTCGTCGGACGCTGACAACTGATTATGTACCTAAAGCATATATCTTCATACAACCCACTGTGGCCCGTTCCCTTAAGGACCTTTGCAACACAAACATGTCAGCGTATTGTTTAGAGGACGGTTCTCTCCAGTATTTAGAGACCTTTCAGCGGTTGGGACAGTTTATTGGACTGGGTTAGCTGTTAAGTGGAGAACTCAATAATACATTGTGAAAATCCCAATCTATGAGTGTGTGTTTTCTCTCAGGTACCGACTCTGAAAATGCTATGAAAACCACTGAGACATTTTATTCTGACGAGTATTGATCAAACACAGCTGAGTGGAGAGATGCATCGCGGCTGCTTTGACATAAACGACGTGTTTCTAATAAATTTGTTTTGCGGTTCTTCTGATAAATCTGTGCTGATCTTTGTTCAGATCCCCCCCACCCCACCCACCCACCCACCCACCAAGCATTTTCTATTTTATTTTCACTTCCTCCCTCTGTTATTATTTATATTTGTCTTTTTTGAACTTATTCATCAAATGTGTCAAAGCCGACATAAATCTAAATCCTGACCTTGAATGCAATTCCAACTTTCTCACCCAGTAACATTGTGACATTCCCCAGTGTGACTAAGACTCTCAAATGTATTCAGCTTATCGGTTATTTCTGGCACAAGCAGCCGACCCCCTCCCCAAACTCCCTCTCAATAAATATGGGGTTGAGTCCGTTGATATGCCTCGGAGGCATTTTAAATATTCCCCCAAAAATATCTATTCATAAAGCGGGGCAACGTAATTGGGTGATTTATGACCTTTTCACACCGCTGGAGCGATTAACTGAAGACATCATTCAGAGCTGTCAATCAAACTGATTGTTCACATGGAAACGAGAAGCCATGCAGCCGGTAACGATGCCGACTGACTTGGGAACGCCGTCTTCAAAAGAGCTTTCACTGAAGTGGCCTTTTCAGGAGTGGGCCGCAACTTGTGTGGTGATCGTGTTAACGCGAAACTTCTCTCAGAAAGCGAATCAGAATCAAGGGCTCAAGTGAATCTGCGCACGTTCGTGTTACCATCTCCAGGGTGACGTGGTTTCAGCCGAACACCATCTCATCCCGCGCGCCCTCATCACTGCCGGTCACAGACCCTGACTATGTTCATAGTTTAATAGCACACCTGGGACACATCTCCACATAAAGCTATCATTACCCCAGATTTAATGATCAGGCGCGGTGATTTGTCTTTATTGGTCCTCGCAGACACACACACACACACCTGCATCTTCAGAGCCTTCCTTTGCTAATACCACCGAGAGGAACAACTTGACACTAATTGGCTCATCATGTCAAGTGTGTTCATGCATAAAGCATTTTCTTCTTCTGACGCTTAAAAAAAGTAGCAGCTTTGGAACGGGATGACATTGGAGAGAATTGCATCCTGGGAGAGATTTTGTGCCTTTTTGCGTCAACATGTCCGATTCCAGCTTTCAGAGCCACGCCTGCTTAACCTTCACTCGAAACCAGTCTTGTTTAAAAAGCCTCTAACACCGACCAGGACTCTGTGGCTGTATAACTATTAGGAGGCCTGTAGATTCAGGATTTGTGGTTATCGAGGTGACTTCAGGTTTAACTCTGCATGGGATTTCAGTTTTATGAAGCTGGTAAATCACCATGGTTACGCATATGCTGCACCAATAATCTTCTCCATCAGCAGGTGAAGTTCATGATAATGGATCAATATCTGTCAATGGCCCAGGTACTGACCAATCAGATCACTGCAAGTCCCTGAAGTCATGATTCCTACAGGATCCTGACGGGGACACAAACATTTCCAGGAAAATGAAGAATAATAAATACCAGGAAATATTTGAATAGATGAGTGGAATCATTTTGCTGCTCCAGACTTTTTACAATAGAGCTTTATCACACTAAATAAATACATAACTATTAAAGCTTCATTGAATTCTTAAATTAGATGGAAAGACACACAAATTATATCATTGCAACCCAGAATAACACGAGACTATGTCTCTATTATTAATGGAAATAAAAACTAAACCCTCTGATGTCTTTTTATTGGAAAAAATATCCACACACTGTAATTATTGATAATATTTTCCGTCATTATAAAGGAGAGTTTCAGTCCAGGTGACCTCATCACACATTAACTACCTCTCTTCTCGTTGCTTTAGCAGCAGAAACAGTCTGACAAGACTTCAGCTTCCTTTTATAAACAAAAGGCAAAAAAAACTATATATATAAAAAGCGAAATAAAGTTCCTGTCATAAATTACACTTCATCTTTAGGCTGAATTATTTGGAGTGTTTCCTTTCACTTCTAGTCGATGTGATCTTATTGTTTACACTTCACCTTGTTGAATTTAACTGAATTTACCAGTAAGTATCTGCTTTACTTGTCATGCGATGAGTCAAGAACCTGTTTCATGGTACTGGTGATTTTGCTTGTTATTGACGCCTCTGCCTCATGAATTGAGATAGAAGATAAACCCAGGATTCACTACGACAGGTGATAACCAGCTCAGGTCATCCAGGACGACCGAGGTTAGGTTTAGTGAAGCCACGTAACGAAAGCATATCTGTAAACTTGCTTTGCAACAGAGGCCCCAGGAATCCAAGCTTACTTTATTTATAAATGCTCAAATCTTAAATCCACCTGTTTGTATGCACCTCCCGTACAAACAATGGTGTGTATCTACTGTTAAATCATATTTCACTGATCTTCATGATTTCACTAGGGTCCAATCCGCCTGTCGAAGAGGGGTGGGGGGGCTCTCCCTCCCCCTGTTGGTCCTCGGGGCTTGCTGGCACTCAGTCTAATTACCAGAGATAATGGAGGGTGAAGCTAAATGGCACTGATGGGGTCCAGCAGAAGGTTATTAGGTGTCCTCATTAGTGCCCGAGTGAAGTGAAAGGAGGTTTAAGGTCTTATTCTGATCCTGATGGATGGTGTTCCTCTCGGTGTGTCTTAAGAGGGTGTGTGTGTGTCACGGTGTAGACGGAGAGGCACAGACTGGAAAAACATAGTTGTGTGTGTGTGTAATAACATTCAATTTACCACTTGATGAGACACGATTCCTTTTCTGTTTCAGAGGCATATATTCTTTTTTTTGTATTATTTAGAGTTTAATGCAGTAAACAATCCTAATGCAGTGAGAAATATTTGTATATTTATAATATGTTATAAATTAAAGCAGTATGCATTAATATATTATGTATAATATGATATCATTATAATGATATCATATTGTAAATAGTGTGACTAATACCGTGAGTGCAGAACATTGAAGTTGTACCTTGTGAATTGCTTAAAGAGAGAGAAAAACAGAAGCGCGGTCATCAAAGCAATGTATTTCTGTTTTATTGTATTACTCATAGTTGCTCAGACACGTGTATATACAAATACAGATTATTTTTTTGTCAAAGTTTTTTCGTTGTCGTTTATATACTGTAAAAGAGCAGGTTGGAAATATTCCCCCACTGATGGCAAAGTGGGAGCGGGGTTCAAAGGTGAGGGGGACAAGGACAGCAGGTGGTGTGGTGGAGGTTATACAAGCACAGAGAGGGGATGGGACAGGACAGTTGCACAGAAATGAACAAGTGGCTGGTCAGCAAGAGCGTCGCTGACAAAGAGAGGCTGTGGACCTGGATCGATGATAGGCTCCCCCCTCCCCCCGCTAACAATCCACTCTAGGATTTGGTGGAGGGGCTGCACTAATCCTTGAACTGTACCCAGGAGCAACGTATACCGTAGGGACAAGTGATTCTGGGGGCGTTCAAAAGGGAGAGAAACGTGAAGGGCCCTGTTGTAGTCTCTCCGACGCCAGCACCCATTCCATGTAAAAGCACAATGGCAGAAAGCGTCTTGTACACAGACGGGGCTGCCAGGGCAGAGGCTGAAGGGCTAAGGCATGGGAAACACTCTTCTTTGCCAAAGAGGGTTGCCGCTTCCCATTCACTGCGGCAACAGCAAATGAGACACGCACACACACACACACAAACTCAAACAGTCTCACACATTTTTTTTTCCAAGCTGAAAAACATCCGCACATTGATGTATACACTCCACAACACGCCTCCTCTTGTGAGGGCGGCGAGCGGGTGAATAGTCGGAGGAGACAGACTGCAACTACATGGGATGAATTCTGCAGATGAGCACAGACGAGAGTCGTACTCAGGAAATGAAAAAAAACGAAGTTGTTTTTGAACTACAAAATGACCTACCCCCACTGTAACTTCACAACAATGGTTTGTGTTATGTACATTTGTCATCTGAAACTACACAGCTCTATGACATCACTCAAATGGGGATGCAAAAAACACACAACATGAATGTGATCAAAAAATCTAGTACGCCTTAAAAAGGAAAAATAAGAGCAAAGGAAAGAAAACATTATTTTTTAAACTTTTTTGATCTATTATTTTTTTTTGTCTTTTTCTTTTTTACATGTCATCAAAGTCCATGCGCATGCCACATAATGAAAAGGGGCGAGATCCTGCAGTTGAAAAGCTGACAGTCCACTCAGGGCAGATCGTTGAGCTGACCAACGTGCTTTCAAAACGTTGAAGGCAACAAAAAACTAAAAGAAAGCGTACAAAGAGGCCGTCCAATATGTCCCAAAGTGTTTCTCTCCGAGGCAGGATCCTTATGTGAAGAGATGGTTGAGGGGTCGGTGACTGGTTTGAAACATGTAACAGGTGAGCCACTTGTTGGCCAATGTCCAGCCTTCTGCACACTGGAGCGTGCACAGTTCCCACAGGTTTCCCCTTCGTATTAGCTCAAAGTTTCATCAGGCATCGAGGATCGAAGCACACAATGCGTTTGTTTGAGGACAGTACACACTCCGCAAAACCCAGAGATAATACCGTGTTCGTTTTTTAGAAAAGACATAAGAACCAAATTAATACTTTAATATCAAACACTATTTACATCAAGAAGTTGTCCTAATAATAATAATAATAGTCGTAATCATCATCATCATAACAATAATAATAATTATACAGTTTTAACAATGATGTATCTCACTTTTTTCTTTTGTCCTCCAGAAAGGTACAAAACGGATACTAACCTAACACTACATGTTTTATGGTTGACTACCTCAGGATACACAGTATCCAGTTTATAAGTTGATCCTCATTTCCCAAGTTAAGGTGTGTACAGAAGAAACCATGGTAATAATAGCAATAATGACAAAGAGTAGTATTGGTAACTATAAGAGAGTACAGTCGAAGCTGGTTTCTGATAAAAAGTCTAGTGTTAATCTGCTGACAAGCCTCCATTTTGGATCGTATGCGGTGCTCATTTCCCGACGGTGTTATCCTGAAAATTAGTACCTCATTAAATGGCCTGGTCTCCTATTACCCCCCCCCGTAGCTGAGCTGCTATTTCCACTGTAATAGCATTGTTACCGTAGCACAAAAAACAAATGGCAAAAGGCAAAGGCAGTCTTTCTTGGGAGAAAACAAAAACAACAAAAAAACAGATTAAAGGCAGCCACAAAAATGAAATCAACACAAACAACAAAACAGTGCGTGCCTTTTAAGACTGAATGGTACTGAACAGTATGTTTGTCATTGAATCTGGTGGGTTTTTGTGTTTGCAGTCGTGTTGCATGGATTTTGAGCTGTTTTGTTAGGCACTCTAGTCACACTACCTTCTGCTGTACCTCCCATGACTCTCCTCTGCGTGTGCGTCTCTCTGTTTTATTCTTTCTGTCTCCTTCACTCAGCGATTCTCTCAAACTGCAAGGTCATTGGTGCTTTAAAACCCCCCACAGTGGAAATCCACACCCCACCCTCCTCCTCCTCCTCCCGAGACCCCCCAAGCCTTCCACCATCTATTTTTAATACCAGAAATAACTCCCCTTGCCACAACATGGGGTCCACATGCCTGTCATTTTGAACCTCATTAAAGAGTTACTTAAACCAGTAACACTAGGAGCTGAGGGTGGACACGCGACATGCGCCTGCGCCGCTTCTCTTGCTCCACTTCTCTCTCTCTCTACCTCTCCTCAAACCAACTGGTGCCTTATTTGTCATCCAACGCCATACTCTGAGAAAGTAAGGCAGAGTTTATTCCTCTTTCTGTCCATACTTCACTTTGAAAGCTCAGAAACATGCCCCTTCGATGAAAAAAGACACTCACCATGTGCATCTGTGGGAGATGATGGAAGCTGAATATCATTAAAACACAGTGAATTGCTTTGAATATAAGTGCTAAAACAAACCTGGCTCGACTAGAGCTGTGCATTGCCTTTACTGGAACTTTCTCCTTTAAAGCAATGCGGTTTAAACTAATTGGAGCTAAGTCGTAATTATCTAAATCCGAGAACCAACTAACTAATATCTGAGCATGATAAAAAGCTGTAAAGGACAAAGATGTGAGGAAAAAGTATAGTAATGTAAATTTTTATTGTCACGGTCACACATACACGAATGTACCAGTCGTGAACCTTCCTTTCTATTCTGTGCGAATGAGGGGGCGAGCAACACACCTGCTTCCTGTGACGAGTGGAGTGGAGTTCAACTTTGGTGAATTTAAACCAGCAACATCACAGCCTCGACCAGTAGCAACAACGTTTGGGTGGTTGGCTTTTGGCCGTCATTGGCTGTAACTGTCCAAGTGAGCCCAGATAGAATAGAGATAGAGACCCTGATTTCAGCTGTGTTGAACCCGCCGCTACTTTGATGTCAGGAAAATTACCCCAAAAACCACTCGTCCAACAACCACAACCTCAAACAGGCTATATGTGGCTCCACAACTGATTTGCGTCACATCCTGCACTGCCCACAGTAATTTGCCTCAGCAGGTGATTATCATTCGCCTACATTTGCGTATGTGTGATCGTGGCCTTATTGTTCTTACTGAGGAGGATCTCAGACGGCACAAAAATACAAATTTTACGGGTCTGCAACGTGAAAGACAATGTCTGGAGAAAATAGTATTAGTAAAATAACTTTGGGTCCAATTTAGCTGTGAATCATTTTCAAACAATCACTTCATCAATCAATAGTGAAGGAAAAGAAAAAGCTGTCGATGCAAATTTTCATGGGAGTGTTAAATATTGACTACAGCTCAAAGGAAACAGGCAACAATTGTTGCCCAGCTGAGTCAACGCAGCATAAAATGACTGTGACTGTTGCCGGGGAATTGTTTGATCAGCTTTCAAAAGATATTGATCCTCGATGTAAATAACAGTCCCACAAAGTATCTGGTGAGAAAGTTTCAGTTTGGTTGTTTGGTGAGTCAGATTCAACCGAGTGCTTTGAGAGGTGTTTGAGCGTGGACTGCACAAAGAGGGACAAGAACCAGTTGCCCAATGGTTCTAGAGTTTTTACACTAACTCGCTCCATCTCTAAGTAGCTTCACAAACACATGCAATTTATATTTAAGAGAAAACTGAGCACCATCTATAAATCAGGACAGTCTGAAGATCAATAGACTAATGTGCATGCCATTTACTTAGTTTCTCAGTGCTGTGGTTTCCAGTCTGACCTTTGCTTAAAACCATTACTCCTAATTTCCTTCATCATTTCACTTTTAATTGCACATCCCAGTACAGCGGTGGTACAAGAAATCTGCTTCTAATGACGCATCAGAACTCTATGAAGATCTATTCTGAAAGGCTTCGGGAGAGGTCTCGGGATTAGCTATTGATTTTGTGTATGTACAATCATTTCTAAGACCTAGATTCTTCACTTTCCTACTGTGTAAGGCTGCTACTGTATACAACTGTGTAAAAACCCTACTGCTATTGACTGCATTTTGTATGTGACTTTGTAAGCAGTATGTGTGTGTGAGTATGTGTGTGTGTGTGTGTGTGTGGGTAAACATCAGTGCTGCAATGACATAAACATGATGTAAAGGGATGTCAAGTCACGGGAAAATAAGAATCACTAAGTGTCAAAAAACGAGATTTGGCATCTTAGTTGAAGGTTTAAGAGGGGGAAGTGTCTCCCCCCCCTTCCAACATCAACTTTTTTCACTCACAGACGGAGAAAGACCACTTAAATATTTTTTTTGTTCTGAAAAAAATAGAGGGTTCCTTGAGAAGCCTGCTCTGACGCCCAATCAAGCGAACACGCTGCACCCAAAGCCCGCCCCCTTCCCTGCAGCCTCGGGCAGATTCAGGCCACGCTAGGTGTTAAATGCCCTCCTGGACAGAGGGAGGCGCTATAAAGTGAAGAGAGCTGCTAGGCAGACCAGCAACAAAGCCAGGAGTGGACTTGTGTTCTGCAGGTGCGGCGCAGCATTTGTTTCCCTTCGGGAAGGCTCGGCTGGTTCGTGACTGGTATCGTCTGAAAGGGTAGAAAAAGAAATACAGTGAACAACTCTTATACAACAGTACCTTGAAGACAATAATATTTAGCAATTAATTGAATCTCAAGTGTTTGTATATTTCCATAAAGCCATAATCTGACAGTGTTTCTTGCTGAAGAAACAACGGCATGTTTGTGAAGTTTTTCACAATATAACAGTGATATTTAAACCGGTTGCCATATGAACTTTAGTTGCTGTGTCATGATTCTACTCTCATCCTCAGAAACAGTTTGAAATCATCTCTCAGGTGAGGGCACCTCCTGAGTGTGTGTGTGTGTGTGTGTGTGTGTGTGTGTGTGTGTGTGTGTGTGTGTGTGTGTGTGTGTGTGTGTGTGTGTGTGTGTGTGTGTGTGTGTGTGTGTGTGAGCAGCCATGTGCCTGGTGCACCATGGGAAATAGGCTGAACCATGCACAGCAAAGGACGGATTGACAGAACAGAGGACCGGAGTTGCATAACTCTATGTGTTTGTGTGTGTGTGTGTGTTTGTGTGTGTGTAGGGACAGGGCAACAGCAGATGACAGATGAATGTTTTAATTTCCCTCGTTTGGAGAATAAGAGAATGAGCCAACAGTTGCATGCGAAGGTGACAGGCAGATGTCGAGATGCAGGTGGGATAGCGAGGCGGAAAAAATTGGGAGATAGAGAATCAGGCAGGAGGAGAGGTGGGGGGGCATCTTGATGTGTGTGTGTGTGGCCCATTTAGATGGCAGGTGATAGTATCTGATGGTCACAGTGAGTAGAGCAATAATGTCATCCTCACTTTGATTTCAGAATGGAACAGCTAATGTTTTACTTTAATTTGTAAAGAAGAAAAACCTAAGTAGTTAGTTTAGAAAATCTGTTGTCATATACTGTGTAGCAGTGAAGATGACTTTGTGTTGTTTCAGGCTCTGGAGGGAGCTGGTGCTGGGAATGTATCAGCAGCATGTGGAGTGTTTCACTTCAGTGACTGGGTTGGGGGGGGGTGACGTGAATGAAGACATAAACATGCTGTGTGTCCTGAGTACAGACCATAATGAATGTTCCTCTGCAGAACCAAACAGCAACTCAGTGAAGAGTAAAAAGTGCCATATGTGTGTTTACTATGTGAATGTAGATGCATCAGGCAATGTGCATTAGTTATGTGTTTTAAAAACATGGTGGATGGAGGCAGCGTCAGTGTCAATGTTATTTGTGTTTGTTTGAACTTCAGTAAATGGTTGAACTCTGGTCATGAGTCAATCAGGCTGCTTTGCTGTGAGAGGGAACTGGACATCAGAAAGAAAAACTACTGTTTTATCTGCCGCTTTCAGCATTATCATTATATTCTTCAATAACTCCTGACCATCAATATTAATGATGCACATTTGATGTGGTGCTATATCATCTGTGTTGTTTTTATTTATAATAAACATATTTACTAACTTGGTTTTGAACATAATCAGCACTTTTTAAACATGAACATTTTTTAACAACACCACTATCTAGAATATGTAAATGAATTGTTTCATGATTGTGTGTTTTTACACTGGTCGTGTTAATCAAAAATAATCAAGTGAGAGTATAAAGGCAGAACAATTTTCATTATAAAAATCAAGACCAGAACATGGAGCAGATGAAAGTGACCCTCTGTGGCGAATTAGTGAAAATGTTTAACAACCGTGTGAGAGAGTGCAAAACACAGTATAATTACATAAAACAGCAATTTTAAACATGTAAGCAGCAAGAGTAAGGGGACACCGCTGTGGTAATCGGGTGCAGAATCAGATTAGGAGAAGCGTCAGGCAGAGAGGAGGAAGGCCAGATCAGCTTTCAGACAAACGGCATGAAAAGGAAAGAGGCGCAGAACAAGACACACATGTACAGATGCATGGAGGTCACACTGAAGAGAATCAAAAAAGCAGGAAGCCATACTAACCTCGTGGTTCTAATGTATTGTCTACTTTGTCGTTTACATCAAAAACACGGTCATGTACGCCTATAGTTTTCACACAGCTGTCTATAACAGAAAAATAGGGAGAATGAGAGATCATTAGAGGTATATGCCAAATAGGTTAGTGACATTTGAAGCCCCCCCCCCTCCCCCGTCTACGCCCTGAAATTAAAACATCCCAAGCAACAAAGCTCATGGCAACGTTCAGATGAGGTATGAAGCGACCTGACTGTCATTTGATGTGATCAATCTATCAATCCTTTCTCATGTTTTCATTCAAAAGAGGGAAAAAAAAAATCTTATCAATGAAATAAAGGGTTTGGACAGTGAGAGCGAAAAGGTAACTGAAGAGGCAGTGAAGTAAAAACCAAAAAAAAAAGAAAAAAGAAGTAGACATAAATTGTTTTGATTTTCAATTCAAACGTAGACTCAAACGAAGCCTCTGTTACAAAGCCTCCGTGTTGCATTGCAAACACTTACTTGATGGTCGGACGAAAACTTTCAGCTTCAGGCATGTTTTCCTCCCGTTCTCAGCGATGGTGGAGGCTGAAAAACAAATATAGACAAAGGTAAAGGCGTTGTTACAATAGCACTAGATATAGTACAATAGTACATGTGCAGTGAATAACAAAAACTTGTTTCCTCACAAAGATCTGCATGAATATATTCCTAAAGATGAATATTTCATGTCGTATTCCTTCCTGTGGGCAACGGTTAAAACTGAGGTTTATTCAGGAGGAAAAAAAATCAACTTTGAGATAGTTAATGTTGGCTCTTAAGTGGGTTTTAGTGGGTTAGTCATGGTTCTTGGGGAATAATGGCTAGAAAGTATTTACAGATGTGCTCGCAAAGTCTCTCTGGGGGAAAGTGGAGTGCTTCGCTCACAGTTTAATTCTAGCATCTTAGATTTGAGCAACTGGCTGCAGCTTAGGAAGGATCAAGGAATTTGCATCATTTTGACTTGTTTAAAATAGGAAAAATAAATTGAAAAAGTCAAAGCTGGAAGATGATGTGTTTATAGTTTATTTGTATTTCCTTCCACAAAAACCTCAGCACTTTTTTTTTCGAGGGAGACAAAGTTCACACACCGGGGAATTTACGCGCCACATGTACTGTATGGATGGTTTGCGGCCGCTGTCAGGAAATGGATCCTTTCCTGTCAAGCCCATTGGGGGTGAATCCCTGAGCGTGAGCCAACATAGTGGTTCTATCTCATCCCCTTAAAATATAATGTGTAGAATGTGAGTGTGTGTGTGTGGTTGGCCGCTAATAGTGCGGAGGATGTGGAGGCACCAGGTGCCGTCTCGGCAGGAGAGTAAAGGGGTCAAACACATGGCACCTGGAGCACAGTGGGTGCATCCATCATGGCAGCAGATCATACAGTAGTTTAAAAAATATATTTTATTGTCTTGTGTAATGACATCATATCAAATAGCAAATAGTCTCAGGGTTTTCTCCCACTCTGGTGACATATTATTGATATTTACTGTAGCTTGTTTTCATTTCCACTTTCCCCCTCCGGCTCCGCAGAGACCACACTGTCTGCAAAGCTGTCTGTCGGGCATCGTTTCACGTCTTCTGTGGATCATTCCACAGCTGATGCAATGAAGCCAAGCATTTCCAAAGGCTACCATTTGGGAACTGTCAACTCAAGTCCAGTGAACCTGTACCTAACCCCTCTCTTCCCTTCCCTCGGTCCCAGCTGTGTCACCCTCTCTTATCGTCTGTCAGCGCCGTCACATCCGCTCGTCAAAGCTCAACCGAACTAGACTCAGACTTTCACATGAGTCTGGTCGTGTTGCTCTTCATGCTCTTAATTAACATTTAACATTCAAAGATGAATCTGTATACATCACTGCAATCAATGGCCCAGCATCTATTTTTCCATGGAAAAAGCAGTGAGCTGCCTCTGTAGCCATGGGGATGTGTTCATTAAGAGAATTACTGACTAATAACTACGGAAAAGGGTCAGAAGAGATGGAAATATATTCCACTTTCTTACATTTTGTTGCTCTCCACTCTTGATTTACCCTGAGTTTGGATGCCAGCCTCTTATCAAATGCATGCTGCATACTCTTTCAATCATTTTGGGAATCCTTCTCTACAGCTCATCAAGCTCTCTCTCTCTCTTTCCTTCTCTCGCTCTCTCTCTCCCTCCCTCCCTCCTGCCTCTCGACCTCGCTTTTACCATTTTAATGTTGTTGCTTCATCAGCTGTTCTCTGTTTCTTAGTCATGTGTCAGTGTGAGAGAGAGGCGACTTGAGATCAGATGTTCTTTTTCACAGCTCGGTTCATATTCAGCAGATGCTCGTGGGGAGGAAAGTGGAAGGGAGGGAGAGAGAGAGAGAGAGAGAGAGGGGGCCTTATTATTTCGGTGTGGAGGCAGCCGATGACACGCTAATGAACCTTGGCCACCGTCGCTCACCCACTCATACACACCAGTACCCACACAATTTATGTCACTCTTCTTGTTGCTCCAGTTCTCTTTTCCACCACTACTTTATGCTCCCACATTCGCCAGCACACACACACACACGCACACGCACACGCACACACACACTCTCTCCAGATGTCTTATCTTCATCGTTGTTGAGGGCAGAGCTGAGTCACAGCCATCCACACCAGCCACTTAGCAAAGGCAGCTGATCATGAGAGAAGTATGGCCCTGATGAAAATGGCAGAGAGCATGTGGGAGTCTCTGCCATGACGACCGTTTGCCGAGCTGTTTGTGATGTTCGGAGATTTGGCCATAACACCACATCCGCCTCCCACACGTAAAGAAAGTCATGAACATAAAGTGAAAGAGTGAACGGATATCTCAATCGTGTAGTGATCGAAGTGGCTATCATCAATTATGAAGTTCATGGGAAGTATTGAATTCTGCATCTGTGTCCTCGAGCTGTTTGCATTAAGTATAACGATTTTACAGTAGGAGCCTGAGCCTTTCACAGACATATCAATATCAGCATATAATTGCAAACATAAACAGTGCAAAAATGTACATTCATGTTTACATTTTGCAAAAAAAATAAATATATATATATATATTCCCAATTCAAATTCTCTATACTTGGCTGTATTTGAGTTTTCTTTTTGTTTATCGTTATTTATAATGATTTTCATGGTTAAATATAAAATATCAAGCCTCAATTACATTTTTGTTTAAAGATTTTGGTATTGGAATTTTCTTTTTATTAAAATCGGCATCAGCTCCCTAAAATCCATATGGGTCTGGCTCTAATAAATACAGTATCTGACATTGACCAGCACACGTCTCTGTTGTTTTGTTAATGTGAGAAAAATGAAGTCAATGAGATTAACTGAGCCTGGACGTGGCCGCTGACTTGACATGATGCAGACGAACGAGGTGTGTTGCTGTACATTCTTCACTACAAAGGGAAGATTACGATTGGCTCTACATTCCTTTTCTTGGTAGCAGGCTCTTTATCCTGTGTTTGATGAGGATCTCCCCACCCGGGCCCGAACCGCCCGGGCCAGCGCCTGTTTATTTTGGATTAACACGCTGCCGAGGGCCAGCTTATTGTTCCTGTAGGCCGCAACATCAACACCTGCTATTCTGGTTCCCATCAGGCCCTGCACATGCAGCCTCAACCATCAATCCATCCAGCCGGAGCAAGTGGCTGCCGCTTTGAAGGACAGAGACGCTGAAAAGAAATCTCAGGGAAGGGGTGGAGTGAGGGGGTGGTGGTGGGGTGGCGGGGACGAGGTCAGGTTACTCCTCCAGGCCGTGTCCCCTGGCTGGTAATGGCTGGTCCCCTCAGTACACTGCATTATGCATCAGCATTAAGGCAAATGGAATGAAGCAGAATCCAATTACGGAAGAACAAACAGGTGGGCTCAGTGCGGCTTAGGCGCAGTATTGTTTCAATCACAGCCCAAGCCAAGCTTCTTTGCAACTGTAATGTTATCTGGAAAACACATTTCCTTTTTCCTTTCAGTGGGGGAGACAACAGCGTATTCCAGACGCGAGGAAATATAACCACGTGTCTGGCAAGATGGGGAGCTAAATGCAAAGTTTAACTTGGCTAAATAAAGCGCAGCATATCCTGGTCAGAGGTGTAATGGCTCTGCAGTAACAGAATACTGCAGGTTGAGGCAATCCAAGTGCTACAAAAAGCTTTATTTGATGTTTCTTTTACATTAAATCTGGTGTCATTTGGGGTCTCCTCATAGTCTGTTATACTTTAACAAATTTTGGACATTTGGCAGTACCAGGGCTTAATGCAGTATTGCAGACCGACACTCTGCGAGGTACATATGGTTTAATAATTTTGTAGTATGAAAGTTTCAGGTTCCCCCTTTTGACAACTGTGTTTTAGGCCGTCCTGCTTGTAGAGCGGCACTACAACATCTCTTAATAATCTGTCGAGAGTACTTTTCCCAGAGGTCCACGAACTGTCAACACTTTGTATGAAACAGTATTTCACTATAAAGCATTCCTTCAATTTCAGCGTCAAAAGCCAAGCCTCGCATAGACTCGTATGCCATCATGTGAAAGTGTAACATGAATATCATCATGTTAGCATTCCTCTTAGTCTGACTTTTACAGCCCTAAGCGCTCCTCGCCAGCTATCTCTGCCAGCTCACTGAAAAACAGACCGCTGGCCTCGTCTTTGAGAAAACTCTTCTGTCTCACAGCGTACAAACCAAGTCAAAGTTTAGATCCCGCAGACTGAGTTTACAAACCCTGATGTACAAAATACACAGTTTGACGTTTCCAGAACATTTGTGACATCCTCTACTGATGTTTCCATCTATTGTTAATTAGGCAGTTTTGCAGCTGGAAGACATTTCCTCTATTCGGTGCATAAAAATCACTGCTGGGATTCATTAATATTGGTTTCAGTGTGTGGGAGCAGTCAAAAGAAGCCAATTTATAACTGAACACATGTTAGAAAACCTTGAATTCAAAAGTTCCAGCCCTCCAATAGGTAACATCAGCTGCTCCGCTGTCCAGGATAGTCTCTTTATAGGGCCTACTATAGGACACACATATATACAATGAACTCATATTCAATAAAATGAACATATGCACTGACACAGTTACTGAGTGACCTTCACAAAATGTCCTTCCCACATACAAAGCAGTGGACTTTAAGTAGGACACCTTTACAAGAGAAAAAGATATTCTGAAAAGATTTGAATCCACCGTTAAAGGGAGAAGTGTTTGTGCATTTGTGTTTGCCTTCCTACACAATGTGCGAGTGTGTGTGTATTAGAAGATGGAGGAGGCTATCCACTGAAGAGGCCCATTAACCAGATGTTACTACAGCGAGCGCACAATAGGAGGGGAATGAGGGAGCTGGGAGGTGAAAGACGATGACTCTGATTCAGGCAGCAGAAGGAACATAAACTTCCCTCCCTGATGATAGTTGCCCTCTTGCTCCTCACTTGCATCTTTCAGCTTCCATCTAAAGTGAACCGAAGTCACCCCCTGTGCTACTTGCACGACAAGGTCAAAAGCAATGAAGGAAAGAAAAGAAGAATATGTTCAGAGAGGACAGTGAACCCTTATTGTACCGTATATAAATGCAATGATTACATCTGTGAAAAACAACATAATGACGCCCAAACACATCTCTCAACATTTTTTTAAATGAAAAGCTGGTGATTGAAAGACTGAAAACCCTTGAACTTCATCAACCCATTCATGTTTTCATACTTAAATCACAGAGTTTATTGTAACTGAACAATCTAAGGGGAAGTTCAGCCTTTTAGAGCAGCCATAGAATATTAAATCACTTAACATAATGTTTCATTACTGCACTTAATGCATCACATGGAATCATAATATTATTGTTATGGCCCAAGTATCCACCCACCGAATAAAAGAGAAATACTGTGTGTCTGTCAGTGTGAAGTAATAGATGGAATGATAATAATAAATAATAAATAAATGAAGAATAGGCAAATAATCATAATGAGTAATGCACTGGGTAAACAAAGATACAGTATATGTTAATGGTTCAGTGGCCAAGGATAAAATGTCCTTGCCTCTGCGCCTTTGTGATGATGAATCATAACCAGGTTCTGAAGATGGCTGTTAAATGCATGAATCATAATGGGCTGAGAGGAACCTTATGCCCTTTGAATCACAGCCCCCGCCTGCACCACTTCTCTCTCATCTCTTGCTTTTCACTCTCTCTCTGTTTTTTCGGCAGACAAAGTGATGACTACTTTATTGTGATCAAACTGAAATCACTTGATTAGAGACTTTTCCCCCCATCTTGCCTTACATTCTCTGGCCTGTCAACAAGTCGTGCCACGACTTAGCTCCTGGCCTGTTATTACCCCGAGTCCTTCCAAAGGGCTGGGTCATTTGACTGTTTTCAATTTATTTTTGAAAAGGGGGGGGCACTTCAATGAGCTCGGCATAGCCAGACCTCGAACATGCTTAATTCTTGTGTCTCAGAAGCCAGTAAACCAAACTTATTGACCTGAAAAATGTTAATTTGCGCAAAAAGTTACCAATGTGTCATTAGATGGATGTTTACAAGCAGTTTTGCCAATTTACAACTTACTTGTCACTACATTTATAGCCCTTTCACCCCCCATTAGCATTTTTCTTTATTTTAAATTAGCACATAGCGACAAATCTGAAAACTTTTGGAACAAACCAAAGAGAGTTGGCAGTATTGCTTGGGGAGTGCAAGTTACAACTCTCTGTCTCCTCTCTGTCTAGTGAGCGGCAGAGCAGCAGTTTGTTACCCAGGCTGTGCAATATGTGACAAACAAAACAAGAGAGAATTTTTGTTGCTTCTAACTTCCTCCCAGGAGGATCATTTGCATCTACAGAGGGATGGAAAATGTTTTTGAACTCTTTGGATTTACCTGGATTTCTGCACAGTAAGATGCTCAGGAGGAGTTCTGCACTTTCCTATAGAACTGCTTCAGCTCGGACATATTCTAAGCATGCCTGGTGTGATTGTCTCTCTTGAGGTCATTCCTCAACATCTCTATAGGTTCAAGGTCGGGGCTCGGACTCGAAATATCGGATTCACTTCATTTGAAGTCATTCTGGAGTAGATTTACTTCCATGTTAAAGGTCACTGTCCTGCTCCCTCACCTAACTTACTGAGCTTCAGCTGGCAACCAGCCACCCTGAAATGATCCTGTAAGATATCTTTATAAAAGTGAGATTTCATTTTTTGCTCGATGATGGCGGCCTGCCCAGCCCCAGTGGCAGAAAGGTAGTCTCAAATCATGATGCACACGTCCAACCTACTTTCTAATGTTCCCATGTTGGAATGCACTGCCCTTTTTAACCCACAATACTGTGTTTTCTTTCAATTCAACTTTAGTTTTTCGCCAATGCACAAAACATCTCGGAAGTTGTGTTGCAAAGTGTCATGGTCATCTTTGGACAACTTCCATTACGCTATGGTCCTTTCCTGGGGCAATAGCTTCCTCTGTGGAAGGACACTATGGACACCGTGCTCCACCCAACATGATTTGCCAATGGTAGACTCACGAGTGGAGATGTTAGCTGTTACTCTGATCTTACCTGGGAGATTCATCCAGGTCGTGGTATTTTCAGGAGTTGTACAAGTGAACTGGACTTGCTGGTGTCAAGTCGCCTATGGCCACATGCACAACTCCTGAAGATACCCTCGGCTTCCATCTTACCTCATTGAGCATTCTGTGTTGAGCCTTTGTAAACATCTTTGCTGGACGTCCCACAGATTTAAAACATCAGCCTCTAATAGGCAGTTTGTTTAACTTTGGACTGATCAGTATCTAAAAATCAAACAATTCAAGATTTTAAGTCTTTGAATATCTCTTTTTTTTGTAAGGCACAGTTCACATCAGCTGCTTCTTGTGAATTGCAAACCCATATGCCTAAGTGTTTTTATTACTCTAATGAGCTCTAATCAACACCTCCAATCTGCTTTCACTGACTCCTGACTCCAGTTAGCCTTGGCTGATGTCATAACTGAGCAATTCACTTTTTCCAGTTTAAGCTGTGAGCATTTGAATTATGTATTCAGTATGGACGAGGACAATACAATGATTTAAATAGTAAATGGTCTGCATTTATGTAGAGCTTTTCTAGTCCTAATGACCACTCAAAGTGCTTCACAGCAAGAGTCACATTCACCCATTCACACACAGAGCGCGTCTATATATAGCACTTCTCTATCGCGCATCATTCACACACTGCCAGCGCGGCTATCAGGGGTAATTTGGGGTTCAGTGTCTTTCCCAAGGACACTTGTGGTTCGCTGATGACCTGTTCTTCTTATTAGATTAGATGAAAGAGATTGTGTTTGTTCATAATTGCGATTTACATGAAGGTCTGATCATGTGTTAAGGAACATTTATACCAAGGGTTCTCTAAAACTTAAATTAGCAATTAAGCATTAGCCATGTCCCTGTATCACTAAGGAAAGTGCACTCTGACTTTTCATCAACACCAAAATTGGCCCAAAAGGAGCTTCCATGTCATGTCCACAGCCAATTGATGTGTAGACATAGTAGTAATAGCATTTACTTTATTTGTATCCTATGTATGGTACTTTGGATAAGGGACCTCCTAGAATATCCAAATGGCCTTTTATAGAAAGGATGTACCCATAGAAAACCTTTCAAAAATAAAATGGAAATTTTCTGTAGTATTGTTATCAAATTTGAACTTGGACCAAGTGAGGCTTCATAATGTGATCCCATAAAGTTTTCCAAATAATAAGTTCCTACAACAGGCATCTGAAGAAAGAACTATAATCATTTCACCTTTTACTAGTATGTTCAAACCTTTATTACTGTAAGAGAAAACAGAGACCAAAAGCATCTACGTTCTCTTGTGCTTTTACAGGATTATTAAGGAATTAACTAATGTGAGTGGTGATTTTTATCCCACATATAAAATCAGTGTGGAGCAGCCGCTTGGAAAATGGCTTGGAAGTGACTGCTGGTTAACCTGTGGTCTGACCGGGCCACGTTTCACTCACTGTTTCATGCTTGTCCCGTTGTCTGCATCAGAGCAACATGTAAATGGGAATTCATCTATATTCAAATATTGTATATACTGTATAGGACAGAGAGTAGGGAAGATGCAAACAGATAAAAGGCTGAAACCTGGCTAAACCTTGACAGAATGTAAATACGATGTCATGGCATTATGAAAATTCTAATTAGCACATTGTGGTTAATGACATTTTTTAATTACCCCCTTGATTTTACACATTGATCACACACAGTCCGGTCGTAAACTAGGTTTTGAACTAGTCTTGTTTTGTCGCCAGTCTTTACAGTGAATTCATGTATGCAATCTGCAGGGCAACAATCAATAGCTGACAGGTCTCTGGTGTAAACGTGGAGGGTAAGTTAAGTAGTACAGACCAAAAGGTGATGTAGTAACCAGGGGAGTTAGAGGTGCTGGAATGTCTATCTATCAGAATTACCATAATGCATTCCAGACAGCGTGCTTGCTTCTGTGGCTTCTTGTTCATGCAAGTGTATGCATATTGTACACGAGTGCAAGCAGATCCGTCTGTGTGTGGCTCTCTGTCACATTATTCCATGTTGTCGGATCACTTCTGAATGTTGATGACAGGCTTGATTTTTCATGTGAATGGATGAAAGCTCTGAGTTATGATGGTGTCCATATGCTGGTGCCACAAATGGAGCGGCGCTGGCTCTTTATCATTATTAGCAAAGCCTACCATGGCTCCAACATAACACAGACAGCACACACCGTCCCCTGTCTCTATTTCATTTGTCCATTAATACCATTTTCCTGCTGCTGCTGCCTTCTCTACTGTCTCTGCTGCCTGCCCCTCTCGAGAGCGGCTTGAAGGCACATGGTACATCACAGGATTTATGATCCATCACAACACAGCTACAGTGCATGTCTTGGGGAATCTGTTTGTGCTTTGTGTGCGTGTAGCAGTCCACTAAAGTTGAATAAGACCTTATGAGATTGTGTGGGGGGGAGAAAAAAAAACAACCTTCTGGAGGTTTTCTTTCTTATTAACTTGGTTTTATGATCTGTCTTGTGTTGTGTTTTGCATATTGGCCTAAAGGCATCTGCAGAGTGATCGAAGTCTCGCAGAATGTGTTTTATTTTGTAATTTAACATGTGTAGAGTCATCGCCCACCATTTCCCTCTGGGTTTCGTTGGCCATTTACTAAGAGTTCATTTGCAATCAGGCACAGACTCTCCTCAGGACTCTGCGTTACTGTAAACCTCCTCTTTCTTGCAGCGTCAAACCCAGAAGCATCTATAAAATAACTCCAGCCACAAACCAGACACAAATGTGTTATTGATTGTGTGATTCTGCGAGACGCAGTTCCAGTCCATGTAGGTGAGCAAGTCGGACGGCAAGAAAACGACATCTTTCCCGACGCCAATCTGCCACCGCATTATCACACCGAGCGGTTTCCCAGTTACCACAAATCTTGCACGCCTAAAACACCATAACTGCTCTCACTCATCTCTCGCAGTGAGCTGCCACGGATATTGGATTTCTGCCCTTTTCAGATTAAAATCACTCAAATACAAGATTGTGGCTCGTGTCCATATTAGAAAAACGTGCTCGCATCAGCATTCTGCGGGATGGGTTTCACTTGAACCTTGATTGCACTGTGAACTCCGACACGAGAAGTGCTCCCGCTGTCCTTGCTCATCCTCTCTGTCTGTCATGAAGACATACAGGCCGAGCTGTAACTCACTCACTGCTAATGCTGCATTTTGCTGAACTGCCTGCATGTGTTTCCAGGATTAAATGGCTCCTTGCGTCTCTCTGAATCTGGTAAATTTTACATCTTAAATGTATTTTCTTTTCTCTCTCTGCCTCCCCTCGTCTTGTGAGTCTGTCTTGTGTTGACCTGTGGAAAAAAACCCAGCAGGGTGTCGACTACAAAAAGGATCAGGCTCCTGACTGATTGTAGTTTTCTTCCTGTCTTCAATTACCCGCCACAGGCAGAAAGAGGAGGCTGACGCAAACAAAAATGAAGAATTATGACCTCCATTTGAGTAAATCCCCTCCGCCCTGCGAGCATTGATTAAGCTGTTTCTGTTGTTGAAGCGGATGACAGCAGAAACCTGTCTCCGCTATCTAATTTTGTTCGGCAGTGCAACAAATCAACCTTCGACCCGCATCAAACTCGTAGGGCGAAAACACCATTAACGGGTATTTTCTCTGCATGAATATGATTTGACATCTTAATTTTCCTCTACAAACAAGAAAGCTACTCAGTCACGTCACTGAGGGCAGACTTCTCATCCCCCATTCCTTCAGGTCATTTGGCTACAGAACGTTATTAGAGATGAGAAGAAGATTCATATTTTGTTACTGCATTAGTTTATATACAATATTATGTCCCCTCTGCTCTGCATGTAGTTGAACATTAACTTCTATAAATTAGTTAAAGCACAGAAATTCAGCTTGGGGACAGATTTTCTATCAGCACACTTACATAAATGTCACAGCTGTATTTCATGAATTCCTCTTGATGATATACTGTTAAGTCTTACTTATATGAACCCATTCACACTTCCTGCTGCTAACCTGGACCTCATATGCTCATGAATGGTGCCCTCTGCCTCAGGACACATTGACATTTCTGTGCAGTGCAGGTGTGCAGTATAACCGGCCCCAGCAGGTAATGATGTGTGAGATTTTCTCTGTTAGCCGTGCTACACTATAAGCATTCACAGAATGTAGGCAAATCTGCTACAAGGGCAAAGTCCTGACCACTGACTTTGAGCTGAACTGAAGATATCACCCTAACTTACTCAGCAGAACCCTCTATGCTGTGTTGAAGCTACATGTAGTCACTGTTTGTGGTGCTTTGTTGAGACAGAGACAACTTCATTTTAAATCATTAGTTATTACCAACCTCATAAGTTATTAAATATCTCAAAAATTAAAGTCACTGGTTACGATTACAGATTCATTATTTACAGATTTGACCCGAGGTTCTTAATCTCTCACTATGCACAGAGTAGAAACGTTGAACATTTAATGATTCTCATGGCAAAAGAATCAAATATATCTATCTAAAGAAAGGTGGTTATTTCACCTTGTGCCCCTCAGCAAGTAAGACCTTTCTGGACCTTTGATATCACTCTAGTATCTTTAGTGTCCTGCTCATTAAAGTCACATCACAACCAACGGTGATCACCCTAAGCTGAAAACTCACATCTACCCTAGAATGACCTATGTAAATTCCAAACTAAATCAACTAGTGTCCCAAAAAGCTGTAGAGTTTAATCAATGTGAACTCATGGCTGCACAACAGAACAACTTGAAAACTTCAAATGTGACAGCGGAGTGTTGAATCTCAATTCTAACAATAATGAGACTGGATATCATCACAGGAGGGCTGGCTCACAGCCATCACGTTTCATAGCTCAATAGGCGTCAGCATCTCGGAAATCAACCTCTTCATACAACGTTAAAATGAGCTAAGCAATGCCTTTACTTCATTAAGCCAGCCCGATGTCATCAGACACTGACAAACTACTGGCACTGTATCACTTAAAATGTTCCAGCAAAAAGGCTTTGGAGTCTGTTCTGACAACAAACACCACACTAACCTCCCACAACATACCTGCTCCAGACAATATCTGCTGCAGAAATAACATGCAAGCTGACCTGTCAGGATTATTGTTCCTGGACTCAGACACTGTTTTCCTATCTCGGCTCTGGCTGTATTATGTATGCTGTGAGTGAGGCTAACCGATATGTCTGGAAGGTTATTTGTTTCCACACTGGACAGTATCTGCACGTCGTGCTTTACTGTGAAGTGACATGCACATTAAAAAATTCTGAAATATTCAACATCTTGCTCGGGAACGTGATACAGAGGAGCTGTTTTTTCCTTTTTACGCAACCACACTGCTATTAAACAGACTCCAAATATAATAGTCTTTGTGTTTAAGTTTGTAAATACCTTAATGTGCACTCACTTGCTATTGTGCCGCGTACTTAACAGACCAAATCTTTTTTTACTTCATCGTATAAGCAGTGTTTTGTTAATGAATTAGTGGGAATAATTTAATAAGCCGATAACTATGAATGCCAGATGGAGCACGTTAGGAATATTTTTACATTTTTATTGGGAGTTTTTGCGAGAGTGGAGGAAAGCCCATAAAACAAACTACAAGCATAAACTTGACCAGCAGTTGAACCTGGTAAAACTGTATGTGTACGTATTTGGTCCACAGGGGGAAACAGAACTTGAAATATCTTTCTGAGAAGTTTTCTCCAGCTCCAGTGACCATGAGTTGATGGAGTCGACGCCGAATAGACCTGCTCCTGTGGAGCAAACAAGATTAGGGAAGATTTTCCAATGCTGTGGCGTTCGGATCAGGTTTTTCTCCTTCAAACAGATTAGAGATAATCAAGTCTTGGCTTGGCTTGTTTTTCATTTATTTTGTCTTAACTCCCGAATATTTATAATAATAGTATGCAAAGCCAAAATATAATCCATGAAAAAAATATAGAATTTATGTTCTTATACTCTTATTTATATATGTTAATTTTGTAGCTTATAATTATCACTGAATTCTTAAGTCATTGCAACCTAAAAAAATCAGTTGCTAGTGATGAGGAAAACTTCCTCATTGTGATGATGATAGAAACGGAAGCTGCAGATTAATTTCCAGGTGTAGAAACGTGACCGTACCTCTGTCCTCTCCCCCGTTCATCTCCCTTCTTCACTATTACATTCTGTCCACTACAGAGCTCGTCAGCAGCCATCTCCTCCTGCTTCTTTTGGACATTCAGGTTGGACACAATGGCGCTGGGAAATCACATGTCGTATGACTTCATGGTGGATGACTTTAATATCCGCCACAGTAGCCAGAGAGGCTATACGCTAGAATCGTTCAATAGCCAATGAAGCCGCGGGCCACTAAACCAATATGGCGTGCTACAGCAGAATGGATGTGTTCCATGGAAGCTCTGTCGGTCGCAGTGTAATTTAATCCAGCCCTTAGGACAAGCATCTCTCAACAGAAATGGAAAAGAATATGTTGGGAATAGAGACTTGAGGGAGTGGCTGAATCGTGTAACCCTGTGCTAACCCCATCTACGCGCCCAACTTCTGAGACTGCCATTTTTCCCTTGTCTCATTTTGTATGACTGTCAATGTAAATTGGCTATAAAAGCAAAGGGAAATCTCGTTAGTTTTTATCGGACAAATGGGTAAACACCTGGCTGTGGAAGCAGCCTGTAGAAAGGCTTTCAGGCTATTTGTTCTGCGGACAAGCTTGAGAAGGGAAACACTTATTCACCATGGAAACAGTGGCAAACATTTTTTACTCAGGTCTGTAACTCCAAAGTGTAACGGAGGGCAGAGAGAGAGAGAGCGAGAGAGACACATGTGAAATGACTAAAGGACAGGAGACTTGGCGGGCTGTCGGCTTAAGCGCTTCATAAAAAGGTGCCAATTTAGAAAACAGATCTCAGCGTGTTGCGCTCGGCTCGGCTACGCTCCTGAGTCTTTCAGCGCCGTCACTGAGAGAGAGGGAGAGAGAAAACACGAAGACGCAGGGATTTGACAGCCACCGGGAGCTGCATTAACACCAGCTGATACATTTGTACAGATAAACAGATAAACAGGAGTGTTAACTGTCAACTGTCATCCCGCTTGATAAAAGGGGAATTCCTGCAGTTTTTTCCCTCAATCATTGGCTCAAAAAGTGCACAAACCTCTGTGCTCCCCCCTCACCAGCTGAAGCAATAAATGCATTACACTGCATGATACTGCACTAATGCAGCCCATATGAGAAGATATCTGTGCTTCCTATTTTGTAATATCAGCGAATCCCTATGACGAATGTGTTCGGGGCGAGTGGCGGTGACTGCGCCCACTGACGGCGGCTCCTCCGTGTGCGTACAGTCTGCGGTGGGAGGACAAACTCAACTCAATTCCACTCTATCACCTTGCTTTGATAAGACCTAATTTCCCAGGGGCTTCAACTTCAGATGAACTCCGTTATAGGCTCAGTTCCTATGCCAAGAAGCAGACAACTTAACATCTAGTGTGAGTTGAATAGGACTCGTAACATAATGCAGAAAGGAGGGTACTTTTTTTATATATATATATATACAGTATTGTGCAGCGGGGGGGAGACTGAGCTATAACTTTCCTAACTGTCTCAATTTAACTCCCCCGTGAATTCCATTGCCATTTTAGGGAAGAGTTTTCCCCCCGAATGATTAGAGCGGTGTGAAAGGCTTGGCAGAAAGCGGAGCATGAAAGCACCCACTCGGATTCACTGTAATGCCACACTCAAAGCTCTGTAGTGAACTTGTGAAAACATGGGTGAGGGATTGTGTGTGTGTGTGTGTGTGCGTGTGCGTGTGCGTGTGCGTGCGTGTGTCTCCTTGCTCTGTTGTATTAAAGGAAAACCTTCAGGTCAGGAAAAGGCCATTTCGTTTTTTCAGTTCACGACATGTTGGGTTATGTGCTTTCATGGTTTTCTGTGAATGCATGTGGGATTTTGATGCAGCTTTTAGAAAATATACCAGACAACATCATAGTACTTCCAATATGTATGAGAGTAGAAAATAAAATTCCCTGCAGTATCACCGCAGCTCTTTGATATGTCACTATACATAAAGAGAGGTGATAAATTAAAGGAAAAGCCCAAACATATACGAAAAATTCTGATGATTTGACTTTATCTTGATTTTTCCTTTCATTTGTCACCTTTCTGTTCAAACGCTCTTTGAAATGCAATCAAGACAAGCACTCACAGATGTAGTAGTATTCTCTGCCCGGTCTGAACTCGAAGCCCAGGGAGAAGGGAGTGAAGAGCTGGAACTTCTCCGAAAACTTGAGTGGCCCGTTCGGGGAGTGCGGCCTGTTGCACTCCCAGCGCTTGAAGCCCTTGGCGGTGTGATCACATGTGCTGTAGCCGTCATAGTTGACCATGTAGAGGACGTAGCGCTCCGTCCGCTCCTCGGGCACCGTGTCTTCATAGTGGGGACAGTAGACATCCAGGTAGTCGTTTATGCAGACGTCAATGTGGTAGTCCCCACGATGGAACCTGAAGGGAAGAGACACAGGAAGAGGTTAACCTTTTTGCTATTTATATGAATTACAGACCTCGGAATCATAATAATTCTGTGTGTTTATGCACCAGCGTTGCTTCAGTCGTTGTGGTTTGAATTCAGTACGTATACATAGAGAATGGAGGTTAGATCTATCAGTATTCTTTCAGGGCTCCGTGGAAATTTACAAGCACCAGCGCTCTTGTCCTCTGGCTTCAATAAATATGGGAGGGTTGGTTTATCCATAAATCTATCAGTGCTACAGATATTTACTCACACGTACACAAATCTGCCTTCCGAGTGATAGCAAACTGACGTATTCGACTCTGAGAAATATGCTTTCAAGTAAAAAGAGCTTTTTCTTTTTTTCCTTTTTTTCTCTTTCATAAAATAAGAGACTTAACTTGGTCAAAAACACCTCAGACAACCTCGGGCTGAGTGCGAAGTCGACATAATCTGAGGGATACAGGATGGTCCGGACAGTAAATGTCATGACAGGAAAAATACGCGGCCTGGCTGAGCAGTGAGGCATCTTTACAGCTGCAATGATCTAGAACAGGTCAGAGGGCTTCGATATATAAAGGCATATTCATCAAAGGGCTCGCACTGTCACAACCTTAAATCACACACACACACACACACACACACACACACACACACACACACACACACACACACACACACACACACACACAGTTTCATGTCTGTTGCCCAAAATATAGCCCTTGTACCTGTGGAATTTTTCACAGATACTAAATTTAGAAGAGCAATTCCTGTGTTGTTAGTTTTGGGTCTTGAATTGTACGACCCTGACTCTTGGGTCACAGGAGACTTCCCAAAGAAAATATTGGACACCTGTAAACTTAGGATTTGGCACACACACACACTTGAAGACCTTGAGTGACGTTGCAAACCACAAAGTTGCACAAGTAAACACACACACACACACGCAGCTGGTGCCACCGACTCATTTTACCTGGGGGGCAGGTGGTGTGAGTTGACACCTCTTTAATGTTGTAAGAGCACAACACAACAAGACTTCTGACAAACACTTTTAATTGAAAAGCACCACTGCTGCCTATAAGTAAGGGCACCTCGAGCCACAGAAAGCACAAGGGGGCCGGGCGCCTCACAGGCTGAAGTCATTTTATCCTGCGGACCTGCAGGATAGTGACCTCTTTCACCTTTACTGTTGCCCTCATGTACAAAAATCCATTAACGTCCTGAAGATTTTTTTTAAGATATAAAATTCATGGCTCCTTTGAAGGGTGAATGGGGGTTATGAAGAATATGTTTTTAATTTGTTCTTTTATTCAGTCTTAAAATAAGAGGACAAAATTTGATTTTTTTCGCTGATTGGCACCAAATGTCTCAGGCGTCTTCAGATGCTGATACAATTACAGTGCTGCACAATGCTGTAAGAACGTCTCTTTCTCATCCCTGTCACTCATTCCACCCACTTATTTTGCGTTTCGAAACAGCACTGCTGTTCTCGTTTTTCTTCTTCTTCTTTTCTTTTCTTAATGTGATGTTTCGAGGTCATTCTCTAAAGGATGGATTTTGAGATCAAATAGCAGTTTATGCACTGAAAACTCTCGTCCTGCTTGGCTGCGTCGGCTTCAATCTCAGAAAAACTGCACAGAATTACAAACGCAATGAGAACCAGACCACTTGTTCTGAAGATCAAATAACAATTTTGGTGCCTGCCCCTTGTCACTTAATTCATGTTGGTTTAATCAAATGATTAATGTAACAGCCAAGCGACAAATCCAAACAACAGTCATTTCTCATTACTGTGATCATATGTGTCCTCTGGCTCTGCTCTGTATGTATGTGTATGTGAGCATGAGCTAGCATGAAATGTTGTTTATCCGGGTTTACCCATGTAGGGTAAATACCAATGCGAGGGTGTTTACAACCAAGCCATGGAGGAGCTCATCTGTAACATCTCATTTAAAACATGTCTGTGGAGGTCCAGGAAGAGAGGAACTTAATGATCACATCCTCCCATCCGCTTACCACAGCATCTGTGTGTATGGGTGTGTATATACGTATGTGCATGTCTTTATGCGTGTGTGTGTGTGTGTGTGTGTGTGTGTGTGTGTGTGTGTGTGTGTGTGTGTGTGTGTGTGTGTGTGTGTGTGTGTGTGTGTGTGTGTGTGTGTGTGTGTGTGTGTGTGTGTGTGTGTGTGTGTGTGTGTGTGATGTTTCAGCTGGCCTCCTCTCTATGCCTCTGCAGCCAGAATAGTGGCTTGTGGCCCTGACTGCAAATTAAGCTGAGGATGTTTGGGTGAGTGAGCACATAAAAAGGGACAGGACGGGCATTTGTAGCACATAACACCCACCCACACACATATAGACAGTAAACACGTGCAAACATATATTTAATACATACACACCTCCACGGACATACGTTATAAGTTTGTGTTATCAGTTTCACGGAGCTGCCTGGCACATTGGCAAAGGAACAGAAGTGAGACAGCCAGAAGCTGCTAATGGCACTGAGTGAGAAAGAGAGCGAGGGTGAGAAACAGACAGGGAGGGAGGGAGGGAGAGAGAAACTGAGAGAGAAAGAGAGGACCTGGTTCCAAAAGAGAGTGAAGGAATAAAAAAAGAGGCAGTAAGACTGAATACTGCTGATAGTACTGCCAGGCTCCCGCAGCGAATCCAAGTCCTTGCAGGAGTTATTCAACTATGCGTTTATCACTAAACGAGATTCTACTACAACTGCATGTGCATGGCATGACAGTGTGTGCAGCCCCGAGCTGTAAATTCTCACCAGATCTCTTCACTGCAGGATGTCGTCAAGATTTATCGCAAAAAAACGTATTGTATTTTTTAGAAAGCCGTGTTTATAGTCCTTATAAAACCCCCTCTTATCGGGGGACTAATTTGGGAGTTTTAGATGTGGCCGGTGTCCTGTTTTATAGTGATGGCAGACTTAATCGGCTGCTGCTGTTCCATTAACAGTCCCCCACTTTCCAGCAGGAATAGGAAAGCGTTCTCCTCCAATGTGTTGTTCAACATGCATCGGCCTCCCTGTGTGGAATACACAAGCACCAAAGGGGTTGCACCGGCAGAATGTAAATTAAAGCAGTGCTGTGTGAGAATCCCACAGAGTGAAATATAAGCAGGAACAGTAACCCTGGTTTAATAGAAGAGAGTAATTGCAAAGATACTGTACAATCAACTGATCCATGTGGGTACAAAAGAAAATGTAAATTAAAGCTCCATTAGAAAAATGGTCTGTTTTGTGCGCGTGTGTCTGTCCTCGATGCACTGCACTGTGTGGAGTGGGGCGCTGGCATAATTGCATTTTCTCAGACTTTAATTAATAAATTCAGCAATTTTAATTAGCAGTTACATGTTGATGTATTAAATCTACATAAAGATAATCCATTGAAACTCATATATAACCAGCATAATTATAAATAATTAAACGTACCAATGAAAAATAGATTCCTAATTCTGTCATTGATAGGTCAAAGATATATCAAACTAATAAATATTAAAATGACGAGCTGCTTTTGTGTATTTGTGTATAAAAGAAGTGAGCAACAATGTGCAACATGCAACTAGTCAGTCAGAGTTTCAGTGACGCACCCCATAATCACGCAGTAATAGCTTACGTGTTCATTTCTATTAATGTCGCAGTAATGAAAGCTAGAAGCTGGTACACATCACCTCCGATTTTGTCCAGATGGAGTTGGCACCGTGTACCCCTCGCTCTGCTGCCAATGACGCACACATGCACACACTCCACCCAGCCACCACAGTCGCTTCCCTGCTTTTGACAAGATGTTTCTAGTGATACTGTGAGCTTCAATCTTTTCCATTTTTCTGAGCAGAGTGTAGCAACGAGGCCTTGTCCCTGTAAAATAGGTAATTAAGGAGCAAAGTTGGATGGCAGGCTAATTGTCAAATGGTGATAATTACACGTCTTTGTTATGCCACAGCTGTCCCAGTGAGCTGCGGGTCACAACACAAAGCCAGGGAAAAATCAGCTGGACACAGTGTGTGTGTGTGTGTGTATGTACATGTGTGTGTGCCTGTGTGTGTGTGTGTGTGTGTGTGTGTGTGTGAGAAAGATGGGAAGATAATCTTTATTACCAACTGATTACATTTTCATACCTCCTCGGGCCCTGAAGGAGTGAAACTGAAGGGCCAAGTACTGTCAGCAAAAACACACACACACACACACACACACACACACACACACACACACACACACACACACCCACACACACACAGATGCCCAGGGAAACACAAACATAGAGTCACAAACACAGAGAGTGAATTTGGAAGAGCTTGAATCTTGAAGTGAATGCTGGGTAAGGTGGCACACCACTGCAGTCACTGATTGGCTCATTTCCATTTCAATTACACAGCCCAGTGACATTGCTGTGCATACGCTCGAGCACACACACACACACAGACACACACACGCACACACACACACACACACACACACACACACACACACAAGTACATGTATACATACAGGCCCTGCACGTACAAACACACACACACACACACTGTACCCAATGAACTCCCATCAGCCCCTTCTCCGAGCTTTGCACCGGTGGCTGCAGACAGAAAGCAAGAAAAAAAAGGGGGGGTGGAGATAGCTAACCTGAGTAAAAGAGAAAGACAGAATAGGGAGGAGATCAAGAGCTCAGTGGCAGAAAGAAGCAGAGAGCAATCCCAGTCATCAAACCAGTCGAATAAGTGAGGAACTTTTCAGCACTGCTCTAGATACGACTGCTCAAAGGTATGACCCAGAAGCGGAAGAAGGGAGTGACTACTAACACGAGATGTCAGGGGAGTAAACCGATCCTCTATGAAATCCTTGTTTAGTGTGGGCACAGATGCTCTAGAAAATTCTCACTCTTCAATGCTTTTCTCCTTTTTTTTTCTCCTCCATGACATAAAGGGCAACACGGTATAAAATCACAGCAATGCCGAGCGAGCCAAACAGCAGGTCTCAGGGGTAAACCTGAGGGCATCTCTGGATGAAACAGCACTCACTGGTGTCACTCTAAAGCCGGAATGACAGTTTGCCTCGAAGGGCCGACAGTTCATGAATACACCGTCACGCTGTAAAGATGCTCAACTTCTTATGTAAAAAATGAAACGCCGGAAACAATCGTGCTTTCATGTTCGTTAGCTGCAGAGACTTTGACGAGGACTGTCAGGGCTGTGAGTGCTTACACACGGCTGACAGCTGTGTTTGCATTACAGAGCCGGAGCCCCATCTACCTGAGTGGAAAAGATCATCTGTGTTTGCCTCTCCCTTTCTTTACCCTCCGTTCTCTTTTCTTGCTTTTTTAGTTTTTCTTTCTTCTGACCACTTCTCTTTCTCGATTTAGTTTTGTCTGTCTCTCCCTCGGCCCTGTCCTGACCCCAAATCAGATCTATTTACATTATTTCACCTCTCCCTGTTGAAATTCATACATCTGATATATTTTCAATTCAATGTCCTCAGGCGGTGGAAACGTTGCCTGATAAATCAAATAGCAGAAACCTAGAAACTAGAAACTCACTTGGACCTTAAAAGGCAAATCTGTGATTGTTTGGTTCCCAACTTTCCCGTGTGTGTATCCTGTTGAGCGTGGGCATGCTTATGTGGAAGTGGAGTGTGTATACTGTATGTGTGCATGTTCCTAACCGAAAGATCATTTGTTGATTTTGGTCCGGAGGGAATATATGTTTACCCAAGAGGGGCTGAACTCTGACTGAACCCTGCCGTGACATGCAAAGGCCTTTTCAGGACCTTTCAACACATACTCTACAAATGTAAATCACACACACCTCCTGATATAGTTTGTGCAGTTGTCTAATTACAGATAATTGCTCTGGCTGAGGATGAGAGACTGAAGAGTACAAAGAAAGCCTTGAAAGATAGAGAGGGACAGAGGGAAAGAGGGGAGGATGCTGCATTTGATCGTTCTTGTTTTTATGTACAGTGGTCGGAAAAGGACTTGGTTTATCCAGAGGGGTATTCACTTTGTTGTAATTGAAAGTGCGGGGGGGGGGGGGGCTTAGGAACAGATAGCTGCATCCTATATTTACACTTCATAATCATCTCTACTGTAAATTCCTCACCAGCCCAGGAATTACACAGTACCATTTTCTTCTGAGAGATGGAGATGGAAAACAATTTTTTTGTTTTGTCTGAAGGGACTGGCAAGAAAAGACAACCCAACCTTCTGGGATATTCATGTTACAATTCATAACACACAACAGAATTGTTCTTAACATGTCTAACAATCACACAAACTGTGCAGCATCAACTTTAACAGTAACTGGGCTCGATTAAATGCCAAACATCAAAGTCTCGTGGTTTCAAGAAACCCAGCTTCAGGCGGGTTTTAAACAAGCCAGGGGTTTAGGCCAGATTCTGTAAACCATCAGAAATGTTGTTAATAATCCCTCATTGCACAGTAAAACTATGTGTGGGCACAATACAGTAGGTTGTATTCGGATCAGACGTTGGTGTGTATAAATACTTCTCGATCTTTGCCAAAAAGTCTGACCATTATCTGACTGCTTGTGTTTCCTGCTGCTTTTGAACTGGTTGTAGCAAAGTTGCCATGGTTAGATCTCAGATATAATGTTTCAACGACACAGACATTAATTTTGCTGTTAGCAATACATAAATGATATCAAAGTGGCAATGAAGGTAGATTATTTTTATTCTAGTCAGTATTTATAGAAAAGTTAGCGAAGCCGATAGGCTTATTGACAACATGCTGATGTCGAACGCACGCCCACCTACGAGCCAATCAATGTCAAGTATAGGTAGACACAGCCTACATGGGAGATGAGAAAGATGCAACCACCAACATACTGCTAACGATGTGCTGAGGTAAGTGGCTATAAGGACGAGTAAAGAGCAGTGAAGTCAGCGGAAGAACATGCGAGAGTGTCACTGGTTGATATACGAGTTGACAGGCACATTCCTCCCTGGCTAACTGGCTGATAGGCTTACAGCACCGGGAGGGGTTTGGGGAGAAGACATGGAGAGATCAGACCTATAGGGTGTCACACATTACTGGTGCTGCCTCTGGGACAGGGTGGATGGCTGGGATGTGTGTATGTGTGAACGCAGGCTTATTTTAATATGTTTATGTGAGGTAGCCTATATGCTGTAACGGACACACACACACACACACACACACACACACACACACACACACACACACACACACACACACACACACACACACATAGCTGCTGGTCATGGTGGGTTTTACTGGGTCCATCTGCTGTAGCTTTATGGACGCTGTTCTCCAGGCTCAGAGCAGGTGGTCAGCCCAGTATAATATACAGACTGTCATCAGTGAGGGACACAGAGAGGTAGCCATGCATTCCTTCATTTCTCTCTCTCTCTCTCTCTCTCTCTCTCTCCCTCTTGCTCTCTCTCGCTCTCACATCTAGATTCACTCATCCTCCCATCTCAAACCTTTCTCCTTCACTTCTCCTCTCTGTTTCTGTCCCCCTTTCACATCTCTCCATTCATTCCTTGCCTTGGCCCCCTCCCCTCCCCTCCCCTGCCACCACCGCCACCCTCGACTTGTGATCTTACGATATTCATTTCTGCCATTTATGTCTGTCAGCGCTCATTTTGCCCCAGGGGGAGACAATGAATTAAGAGCAATGACAGACAAGTTCTTGTTCTGCTCTGGGTGCTGAGTGAAGCTGCGAGATGTACGGCTCCGCTGAGTGCTTGATGTCGTCTGCATCAGCATGCTGCAGCTCAAATCCAAATCAGAGCGGGGGGGGGGGGGGAATAGAAGGGGACACACAGATACTTCCTGTGAGCTCATCTACTCATTACTCTGCCAAACAACCATTTTTATGGGTGTATAACACTGATGTGTGTAGGCTATATATGTGAGTGAATGGCTGAGTGTATGTATGTGGGTCTGTGTTTATCTCTCCGCGTGTAAAAGGGTTTCTTTATGTCTCCGCTCGTCACCAAGGGATTCGGGGGAAAAATGACACATCCCCCAACATCCTGTCAGACCCCGGGGCCATTCCCCTGAATCATTGCTGCCCTGGACCTACTTCAATCCCTTTGTAAATACTGTACTGCTCTGACATGTTTACTAGGACCATAGTGGGCATATGTGCACGGATGCATGTGAGTTTATGCACATTCACGCATGGGCTGTTAGTGTCAATTAATAGCGATATATCATCGGGTGTTGAAACGTGTTTGCCATTAATCATAAGTCATTGTTTTATAGTGACATGGTATTTGGCAGCTGAGACAGAACAGCAGCAATGAAAAGGCTCTGAGCCATGTAACATGTCCTCCTAATGTGAGAGACGGAGAGAGAAGCACATCCCATACTGTCAGTGAGAGAGTCTGTTGTTCAGTCCGTTACTTGCACTCGACTCGGAACAGTCAGCGAGCGGTGAAAAGCTGCCAGAAGGTTAAATAAACACAAACACCCCCAGTGGCCTGAGAAAAGTCACCATGTATCTGCAGCAATTAATGCTTACATAAGTATAAGTGACATAACACTGGGATGGGTGAGGTAGCATACGTTTGTAAATACAGAGAGAAGAAAACATTCCCGTGTGCGTGTGTGCAAACAGGAGGCGACATTGAATAATATCCCTGGTGTAAAAGGGTCTCTGCAAAGTATATGAAGCCGCTACTGGACTGAAAAAAGGGTGTTCAAATTAACTACAAATGTTCCTGTAGACCTTAAACCTACACAGTCTCCTCAAATGGGGTGAAGTAATATGGTATCATCATTTCTCCTTTATGTTTTCTCTTTGCTCCATCCACCACTTGTGTATGGCACATTACAGAAGAACGTCAGCCCACTCGTCCTCTGTTGTTCCTATGTAAGCCTCACTCACTCCCTGTCTCACTGCTTCTGCAGGACGAACGAGCAGCAGATGGATGGAGGAGCGATTTGACTAGGAAAATTGGCAAAAATGGCAGAGATGGACAATAAAAAATAAGAATAAAGGAAGCGCACCATGAGGGAGACCCAGGGGAGATGCAGAGTGGGAGTAGGGGGAAGAAGAAAAGGCATTTATGAACGTTTTAGAGATGCAAAATAAATGGAGGAAAACATAACGTGGAAGGGTAAACATGTGGGTAGAAGAAAACAGTAGCAAGGATGAAAAGAGAAAGAAAACAGTGATGAAAAGAGTAATGACTCATAAACAAACATGTGTCCTGTTTGTTTCATCTTTGTGTTTTCACCTAAGGTATCGATCAACAAGACGCACATGCACTTACTGATCCATACTGACACCCTAATATACTGTGTATATACACACTCACAAAAACACACACTGACCTTCAAGCTAGGTTGCCATGGAGCTGTGTCAGGGTGTTATAATGTCACCACTTTCATAAAACCCTTGCCCCTTTCACAGTTCACAAAGCACTGTGTGTGTGTGTGTGTGTGTGTGTGTGTGTGTGTGTGTGTGTGTGTGTGTGTGTGTGTGTGTGTGTGTGTGTGTGTGTGTGTGTGTGTGTGTGTGTGTGTGTGTGTGTGTATGTGTGTGTGTGTGTGTGTGTGCTCTCTGTGAGGCTGGGTTAGTATACAGTATGTAAAACTTAACGAAGAAGCCATTGGAAGCCAGATGGTAACAGTCAGTTACTGACAGATTGTAGCTATAGTTGTGCCCTTCTCCAAATCACTGTTGTCATGTGAAAGCCATCTTTCCTCGAGGGATCCCCTCCCTCTGAGGGAGAGGAATCTACAGCTGATATACAATAATATAAAATCCCCTCAGATATTGTGAAAAAAGTATTATCGTCAAAATACCAAAAAATAGCTGTTTTACTTAGTTTTTGCTCAAATATCCAGACAAATTTTACCCAGAATCACCTGAAACTAGATGTTTTTTTAGCTGTTGTTTTCAGAAGTTGTTCATATGATTCATATGTAATAAGATGAACATCACACACTTTCTGTACACCTTTATAAACATCTTATCAAGGGCCATTAGATTATTTTATAACATCCTTCACTTGCCATTCTAAATTATTGAACACATCTATATATAAAACACTATCACCTCTAATGCACTGGCTGGAACTGCTTCTCTGTGGTGAGGCTGATGTCCAGTGGTAGTGATGATGGTAATGCTACTCACAGATGGCTATAGCCAAAACAACAAATCCTTGCCTAGCATGGTTTGCAGAGACAATAATTTCCCCTCGTGTCAAACTCGTCAGTAATCCTATGCAGAATAATGTCTTTTTTTGCTGGAAATTATACTTTGACAATTCAAAAATGTTACATTGTCTGATGCTAGCAGCAGCCACAAGGTGCTGCTTCACAAATTCTCCCTCTGATTTAGGCTTCAGTTTCCTCACTCTGTTTGCTCACCACAAAACGTGCCTGTATAACATTGTCTCACTGTCACAATATGGTCTCGTGAAAGCTGATTGTTTCAAACTCCACCAAAGGCTGTTGACTTTGTTCAAGCACATTTGTTCTTGTAACTCATCCAGTTCATATGCATGTTTCCAGCTGTATTAAAGCTCAAGATTTTTTTTTGTTTCATCACAGGCGAACTCCATTGTCTTTTCTTTCATCAAAACATAACCATTTTCATTGCTCTACAAAAGCATGACAATCCACATCTACTACTCATCTTCTTAATCGGCACCATGATGCTTGTCAGCCAAGAAACACATGTTTTCTTCACCCTGACAGTCAAACAGCCTGGGGGACGTTAATCTATGATTTTTTTGCTATTTTCTTTTATCACAGAAAAATAATTAACTCATGTGATGAAGATTTTTGAGTTGCTTTTTAGTTATTTATTAATTGTCTCAGGGGCCTGATTATATTGTCAAATGGACAGTAAACATCCCCCGAGGCCACAGGTTCCCCTCCACCCCTACTTTACATAAACTAGTGCAGTGCCCATCAAGCATCATCAAAGGACGGTGGCTCAGTTAAAATGAAAACTTGATTAACATGGTAACAGCAAGTTCGGTTTACAATATAAAATAAATGGAGGAATCAATTTTCTAGAGAACTGCATATCTTAAGTCAACACAGCACTTCCTTGGATCCTCACCAACACAGTCGCAAAGTTTGAAGACTATCAGACTAACAGATTTCACCATTTATAAATAAGATATTTCAAAGTCTGCAAGTTTCATTACTGTACAAACTTCATGTGACTTTTTTTTACAAATATTTCAATGAAGAATATTAATTTCTTTAAGGCTGTGTATTTAAACATGTACCTATCCTAGCATTTTCCCATTTTATGAAATATGTCGATCTACTGCATATGAATTTGAATAGTTGTTTATGATGAGAGTGAGCAAGGGCTGCTGGGAATCTCTCAGACGTGAACAGTCTTGTTAAATAAGAGGTCTCTGTATTGGTTAATACTGTCCTCCTCCCTTAGCTTAACACTCATATTTTCAGGGTCATTCCTAGATTTCAGTCTTGATTACTCCGGGAAGGCTTCATATTACATAGGCGTCACCGGTCTGGTTTAGATAAAATCGTGTTTGGAAATGTTTTGTTTGGCATCAGGCACCCTCCCCGCTGAGTTAAGACTATATGACAAAGCTTGTTGGGATTGCTATCACAAATGTTTGCTCTAGGCTCATTTTCTCACTCTTTCCACTGTAATCTACATCTTCCCACTGCCTGTTTCTCCCATGCCTCTTGTGTTCAAGTATTTCATTTAATGGATTTAGCTTGTTCGCATAATGATGTGAACGATGTGTCATGTGCCAGCCCATGATTTAAACTCTACCTAATTTAACAAAAGTGTAATTCACCACACAACAAACAGACAGGTTTGAACTCTACCAGGGGCTGTGGTTTGATTTGTTTTCCTCTATAATTAATATATGTAAATGTTTTAAGTTCCTTCAACTGCACTGAAGGATCCTCTGAATAAATGCTCGTGCCCACAGAATGTTTTGTCACATCTTGTATACATGTGTTGCCCCCATTGTTATCTGCATCAGTCTAGACAGTGAACACCTTCCTTAGTTACAAGGTAGTCTACACAATGCAGCATTAGGAGACAGTGTTGACACAGCCATCAGATAACAGGGGAAAAAACAGCAATATAACCTGATAACTATCACCCTGGAAACGATCCAAATCGTTTTAAAATTTGAAACCAGGTGTTTTTTCTTTTTTTGAAAGGGCTAATACTTTCATCTCAACAGAGAAAACCAATCACAGTGATCAGAATCAGATTAGAGGGGCTGCACGGCCCCTTTTTTCTCACCAGTCAGATAATAACTTTCAAGTTCAATCATAACTTTTAAGAACAATCGAAATTCGCCAGCGTTCTCAGCGTTACGTCTTCGTTATTAAGCTGGAGATCTGGCAGACAGGAGATGTGGTTGATGTGGCAGCAGAGGGGAAAAAGGAGGTCATTTCCAGAGCATCTGCTGATTGCATAAAAGGCAGAATGTTTTAAGAGCAGATGAATACGAGGAGATGATGGGGCTCTTTCATAACCAGCAAGTCAACAGCAGCAAAATGGACTGCTGTTTCTAGATATCACAAATATACTTTAATCATATGTAACCTGCAAATCAAGCATGTATGCAAACATGCACACATACCTTCATAGGCAAGTGCATGCATGAATACTTTCCATATCTACTTGCATTATCAGTGAATACACTTTAATTGCATTTCAGAGAAAAAGTGAAGAATACCAATTAAATTTGCAAGGACCCACAGTCGTGTCTTCAACTGTCTTGTTTGGTTTGGCAAACAATTCAAAACCCACAAATATTCTATTTCAAATGATAGAAAACAGATGTGGTAGCACATCTTAATATTTTAGGGACAAGAATGTTTGAAATGCTTGCTTTAAAAACATCGTCACACATATGTGTGTTTACATATACGGCATTTCAGTGTCCGTTACTGCACATGTGTCCGACAGAGGAAGATGTATAGAGGCAGGGAGATGTGGCGAGGCGGTCAAGAGCGGAGCAGTAGCTGTACCTCCAGGGGGATAAACAGTGGGGGGCTGACACATGGGCCTCTCTCCTAATTCCTTATGCCTGTTTAAAAGCTATATGCTCCTTTAGCTCAATACACTGTATACGCATATGTGAGCGCATGCATGTGCAGGGTGTAAGTCTGTAATAAAGACGTGTGTGTGTGTGTGTGTTTGGTATGAACAAAGCGTTTTCCAGGACCTTCAGGGTCAGCCTCCCATGGAGAAGCTGTCAAGGTCCCAGGCAGGGGGTTAAGTGGAGTGTCGGGTGCTTGGGCCGTGTGTCTTCTTGTGGGCAAAGCCTGTGTTATATAGGGCACCAAAGGTCAGTATGTAATATAGACATGAGCACGCACACACTCACACACAGACCCACACACACACAAATCTGAATGCATACATACATGCATGTGCACACATAAATCCCTCAAAAGTTAAAGTGTGGAGTTCAGGGCCATTCTGCACTTATCCTTGTGTTGCCTATGTTATATATGGCTTACCTCGCTGAGGCCTTGGTCTGTCCTCTTTTTTTTGTATTTATTGCACACAGACCTTGTTCAGTGTTAATGTACAGACAACCCGCATGTTTGGTGTACTTGGGGGACAACTCTATTCAACAGAAAAGGAGCCATAACGTTGCATATTTTAAAACAAATGAATTCATGCATTGCAGCAATCCGAAAAAAAAGTGTGGGGTGACCTCCAAGTGAGAATATTATCTGTTGACAAAGTTTCTGTCCGTTGCGGTGACACCTGCTTGTGAAAACTTTGCACGGCCGGTGGAACTTTCCTTTTCTGTTCTCCTGTGAGCAGACTTGGTGTGTTTCCCCTTTGAAAGAGCAGCAAACAGGATCAAAACGCGCAAAGTGGGAGCAGTCAGTCCCGTCCTTGTCTTTGATCCCGAGTCGGCCCCGTTTAAAAAGCCTGAGTTTGACAGAGCAGGAACTCTGCCAGTTTAGCGGAGCTCTGTGTCACGTCAAACAAGCTAAAAGATGCTCAGTGTGCCTTTGTTCTGCCGTCCTGGAGAGTGGGGCCGCAGGCGATTAGTGTTACAAACGCACTGCATGTGTGTGTGTGTGTGTGTGTGCGTGTGCGTGTGTCTGTGTGTGTGTGTGTGTGTGTTGGGGGAGGTGACCTTACTGTAAAACTGCTTTCAGACATGAACTGAACTCTGGATATTCTTGTGAAATTATCCGGAGGGGCTGTATGTGAGAACAAGTCAGTTGCTCCAGACATTTATGGAGTTTTTCCTGCCAGCCCCCCCCCCCCCTTAAAAAATAAATTTGAGATTTATTTTTTAAGTGTAAGTTTAATGAAATAAAGAAAAGAAAATGTAAATCCATCGCGAGTCAGTGGGAACGTCGATGAGTGACGGACGCAGAATGTTTAAATCTCGATTTGTTTCGTATTCGTCATATTTGTATGAGATTCACGACAGAGACAAACAGATTCATTAAGCAAATTAATAATGCTCAACATCCACATGTTGCCTTTGTGCTCAAACCTCATCTTTCCACGTGTTTCAAATATATGCACACACCCACACACAAATCCCTTCCCAAATCATTTCTCCGATAATGGAAATCCTGATTGTTTCTCGCTGAACCAAAACTAGTTCTGCGTTCGAACTTAATTGGCCTAGTTGTGTTTATCCCCGTGGACGGAGACGGAAGGTTTTCTGGCACTGAAACAGGGTCTGTAGGTCACGTCTTGGTGGGCACAAGCTACATTCTGTTCACACTTCCAACCGTGAGTTCGTGAACTCTTGAACTCGCCTCACAAAGCAGGAAATTGAAACAATAAGCTTCTGGAGAGAAGACGAAATTTCAACACAGAGGAAGGATTTGTTATACTAGCAAATGATTTGGCCCCTTTGTGCTATTTATTTTTGCACTCTAGTCGGTTTGGGCAAACAGAGAAATGCTCACCAAAATTCGCCGAACACACATGCACACCCACACCCACACCCACACCCACACCCACACACACACACACACACAAAGGGGGTTTTATGGAGGCAAGTGGTGACACACTGTGGACAGGTTTTAGGAGGTTTACCGACATGTGTGGTCTAAAGTTAGCGCAGTTGGAGAATGCCTTCCATCCTTGTGTCCATTTATCCCTGAATATACACTTCTCCCCAGCTGTCTCCTTCATCTCATCCCCTGACCTGAGCTGCCTGTCAGGGCCTCCTGCTCCGACACATACTGTACGTTCACCACATACCACGGCCGGGTACAGCGAGGCCTCATAAAATAAAAATTACCATCAATCTGTGTTAGAAAAGAGCCTCCAATTGTTGCCTTGCAGCTAAAACTAATACCACATGTTGCTCTGGTACACATGGTGTATTATTACAGTGTTTTTTAATAGGGCTGAGGGGATTTCACATTATTTGGTTGCAGAGTTAAGATAATGTAAACCGTCTGTTGATGTGTGGTTTCCAACTTTCTCACAAGTTTATTGCGGGCGACATTATGTTCATATTCACGTTTACAACACAATGATCGTTCTGTCCAGCGCTAACCCGTCCGCCCGTCCCCGGTTCACTCCACCTGCTGCTCTCTCTCCACACTCCGATTCTAGTGTGTCGAAAGCCTAAACCGTCTGGTATTGATGTCCCCATCAGGGCACAGCAGGGGCCCCTTCATCATGGACACACACAGATGCCTGGGTGAGATGTCCCAGTTGAAGCATTAGTCAAGTGTGTCCGTGTATATGTGCGAGGAGATGGTCCGTACCAAGTCGAGGCGGCGGGGGCTTAGCGGGGTTGGCTGAAACCTCCCACAGGTGTTAGGGATCAATTCAAACACAAATCATTTCATACACTAATCCCCGCTCACGCCCTCACCTGCATGTTTTACAGTCCCTGACATTACACAGCTGTTAACAGATCCAGCGCTATCTCCTCCCCTGTTTTTCCACCGAGAAGTCAGCCTTTTTTCTCAAGCTGCGAGATAAAAAAAAAGTTAAATTCCCATAAATACTGCTGACCTTTTGTTTTCATTGCAGGAAAAAGAAACATCAGGCAGATATTTGGGGAGTGAGCAGGGAAAAAAAAGACAGATCAAGATAAGGAGAAGAAGAAAAAGACGGAAAAGATCCAAGAAAAACTCTTTTTTTCCCTCTCTTGTGCAAAGAAAAGTTAATATTTCACAGAATATTTGGTGCGAGCTGAAGAAATATGATAATGAAAGAGCGAATATTATACTGGACCAGACAAAAGGAATAAAGGAGATTATGAAAGTGTTAGAATGGAAATCATATGTCGCTATCTAATTGACCATCTCTGCAGTTCAGCACGTCAGCGTGCAGTGTGAGGCGTTCACAGGGGTGGGTTTAATATCAGACTCTGACTTCATGCTCATGTGAAAGACTAACGGACAAAGAGAGAGAGAGAGAAAGGAGGAAGAGAGAAAGGAGCAAGAAAGTCTGTTAAACTACAGAGAGAATTTGCACGTCTCATTTCAGCAAATCTGACGGATGACAATGAATCAAAGCAAAACAAGACACAATCAGTGTTTTACAAAATATTAACAAAAGTTAAACCTACTGGCTCATGTTGCAGATGGTCTTTGAGACGCACACATACACACACACACTCACACGTCAGACATTTTCATAATTCATCAGCCCCGACTCAATATTTTTCCCGATGAATGGCGAAATATTTGAAGAGCATCATGAATAAACAGCCGAGGAGATGATTGGCTGGAGAAGCTTATTCATCGGGAGGATGCTGCGAGGGGCAGGGAGGTGATGGGGGCAGTGAAGGGAGGGAAACCTGGGATTTAGTGAAATGGGTTGTGGGTAATATCTCCACATGCTTCCACGGTCACAGTTGGATGGCCTTAAATTAAGCCAGCACACGGGAGGCCGCTGCAGCACTTTCAAACATGCATGCACGTACACACATGTGTAGAAAAACAACACGCATTTGCTGTACAAACACAAATTTCAAACAGACAGATTAGCAAGGGACTGAGTGAATCAACAGAAATTGTGTTTGTGTTCCTACATCCAATTGAGCTGCTCAGACTTTCATTTTCAGCACCTACGCTAAACAAATTACTCAGAAACAATCTGACAGCCGCAACCACCAATGAGCATCATGAGGAAAAACACGCTGAAACTCATGCACTTAGGGAACGCTGTAATGTAGCAGCGCTATATAGCCACAGTACATTTCTGGAGCTGGGCGTGCTCTTGCATAAAACATCAGGCATTGAACATTTTAAGTGCTTCTATTGTAATCAGGCCAAAGCCATAACAGCTCCCATAAAGGCCCGGTGCGAGTAGCTGCAGGTCCATTTAGGCATTCGGAACAAAGAGCATCACTTGATCAATAGACAACCTCGTTAGGGCCAATATGCTGCGGCGGGCAAAATTTCTGAGACGCAGGAGGGTGATGGGAGGTGGGTGGGTGTGACAGGGGAGGTGTGGCTGGGAGATGGTCTCCGTGGTTTTCCTTTGTGTGAACGGGTTTGAGCAGAAGAGCAACAGGGTCCAAAATTAATACACAGACATGAAGCAAAATGCGTGAATAAGGTGTGTGTGTTTATCTTTGTGAGGACGATTTTGATCCTGACTCACTTCCTGACCCTTTTTTTAATGGGTTGTTTGAGGGTTAAGACTTGGTTTCAGGGTTGGAATTAGGTTTAGTTCAGTTGTGATGGTTAAGGTTAGGGTAGAGGGCTAGGGACTCCATCATGTCAATGAGTGTCCTCACTAAGATAGATCTACAAACGTGTGAGTGTGTGTGTGTGTGATCGAAAGCCACTAAAAGCTCTTTAGGGGCACCTTAGGGAGCTATCCTTCATGACTTATCAACTAGGTAGACAGGCAAAAGTGAGCGCACACATGGACGCGAACACACACACATAGAAGCACCACACACACTTACCCACACAAAGTGGATCCTTAATGAACCCTTGTCAGTTTGAAGGGAACAAAGGTTAGAGAGAAAGAACCGAGAGAAAGAGGAGTGGAGTGTGGAAACGAAAAATAAGAAAAGAGTGGAGGTAAGGGGAGAGGGTGGGAGAGAGAGGGGGTGAGGGGAAGGTGGTGGGAGGGAGGGAGATCCTCCCTGGGCTATTTGGCCTTGAGATCGATCGCTTATCACTGTCACCTAATCTGTCCATCTCTCTCTCTCTCTCTCTCTCTCTCTCTCTCTCTCTCTGTTTCTTTCTCTCCCTCCATCTCGCTGTGGTGCAGAAAGGTGTAGAGAAAATGAAGGGCAGAGGGAGATATAGGGAGACAGAATGATGGAGTGTGCACCTCTCATGAATAGAATTAGAGGTGGGGGGGGGGGGGGAAGAGAGAGAGGAAGTCAGTGCGGAGATGGAGTAAAAAACAAAGGCAAATAAAGACCAACAGAAAGTGAGGTGGAATGACAGTAAGCAGCGAGTGACAGAGTAACGGAGAGAGAGAGAGAGAGAGAGAAGGGACGCTGTGCGGCGAACCAATAAATCTACAGTCAATCTTTTCAGATGCGCAATTCAGATAAATCAACAGAAACAAGAAGACTCAGAGAAACGAGAATCTCACATGATCAGACGCTCTGGAAACTCAAATCCACCCTCCACCATGTTTAGGCATTCATGTATGTGCATTCTGAGTGGAAACCTGAAGAGCAGCAGCAGCATCTCCTCATTTACACCAAACAGCATCGATACTACTGCCAGAAATCTACAGTAACAAACGCACAAATACTCAGAGAAAAGAACACATCAAGTAAATGTTTACGGCCTGTTCGTACACTACAGACATGAACCCTGGGGTTTTCACATATAGAAAACACAGCAGGAGATTGTTCAGGTCAGACTCGACTCTCGTCTTAAAACAAATCGTCGTCTGCGTGTTCCACGTTGTGTAGCACCTCTTTTTTCATCCTGAGATATTTGTATTCTTCCAGTTTTGCAGCTGTAACTTGTTAGAAACTCCATGAACTTGCCCACATGTTCCGGACATTGTGCTATAGGGGGCTGGCAGGGAAGATTCGGGGAAGATATTGACTCGTACATTTGCGTTCTCACATACAGCCCCACAGGAACATTTCAGGAGAAAAGCCCAGAGTTCAGTGCACGTCAGAAAGCAGCAAGGTGAGCTTAACAATCAAACTAAACTAAAATATTGATCTTAAACTATACATGAGGTTCTTTTCCTGCCATAACTCAACATGTAACACCATCTGAAGCAGAACCCTGGGCTCCCTGAATGCCCACAGTGCAGCAGGAGGAAACCATCACTCTGTACTTTCTCTCTATTGCACAATTATAACAAATCGCTTCCCCCTGTCCTCTCTCTATCTCCCTTCCTTCCTTCCTCCCTCTTTCCCTTCCTTCCTTCCTTCCTTCCTTCCTTCCTTTCCTCCCTGTTATTATCCCTCTCCTCTTTTGGCAGCTCAGGAGGGATGACAGATGAGAGGGAAGAGAAACAAGAGACGGGAGATACCAAGGAGAGAAAGAATAAGCTGTTGTTTGGAGTTGCACCTCGAATCTTTACGATAAGCTATGGAGATTGTTTACTCCAGTGCTGTAATGAAACTGGTGTGCATGGAATTTGGTTTTGGTAAAATGTGTAAAATGTGTAAAATGTGTGTACAATGCAGGTGCAGTCTGAGATGTGTAGTGTCTGCCCGTCCTAAAGGGTCGTGTTGAAACACTAAAGGGCAGCTGATGGCATGAGAGACAGAATAAAGGACATAAAGGATGGTGTGAATACTCCCTCTACAGCTGCAGTGGGGGCTCCTCTTAGGGCTGCAATTAACCTGAACACTTAACCCCCATCAGGGAGAGACGGGCGGGGAGAGAGAGAGAAAGACAGTCAAAAACTGTGTGGGGGGGGAAAAGCACCAAAAAGTTCCCTATTTTCTCTGAGTGAATGTGAACTTTACCACACGTGACTCCATTAGAGAAAGAAGGAACAGACACTGGCCATCAAAGGAAAGGAAGATGTCTGATCAAATGAACAGCAAAATTACACAAACTACATCCTCGGCGAGGGAGCACTTTTGTCGCTTCCCTCGTGTGTTTGTCAACATATGCTGTTTTTTGCCGTATTAAAAGAACTCTTCGCCAAACTGCCAAGTCCACAGCATGACTCCACTTCACACGCAACGGCTTCTCCGCTCTGTGGTTGAATCTGTTATGACTCTGACGCGGTGTATTAGATGTCTCCCTTTCACTTTTCCGTTCTCACAGAGAGGATTTGTTACTTTTTTAGTTATATCTTTTTAAATCCCCCTGTATTGATTCAAGCCCAACAAAAAAGAAGAAGAGAATAAATTCCACTGGCAGGGTGATAACCAGCTGAAGTATTGCCCTGACAGCAAGAAAGGAAGCCAGAGCTGGAGTCTCTACTTTTGTTTTCCTGCACTCGGTTCTGTTCCAGGGCGTGAAGCTTTAATGGCACGGCCATTGATTAAAAAGATTGCCAAAATGTGTGGCCCGGGGAGCACAGACAGGACAAAGATGTCCAAAAGAAAGAATCGATATGCAGACTGAGTGTGATGTTGAATGTCAGGAGGGTTGGAACAGGGACAACAAACCTAAGGCAGATACAATACAATGCTGCACTTATGTACTGCATATGACAGGTTTATATATATACACCCATGCGTACACGCTCTGCAACAGTGACAGGGCCACAGCTGAGATAAAGACATACCTGAACAGCTCACCACACACACACACACACACACACACACACACACACACACACACACACACACACACACACACACACACACACACACACACACACACACTATTCTGTATCCTTCACTCTGTTGGTTTCTCCTGCTGGAAAGTCTGTGTCCACCTATTTGCTCCGTCTTTACAAAACCGTCTGAATGTGTATCTCCACTTCACGCTCTGCATCACACTCTATCACACTTTCTCCGTGTCATTATATCACACCTCCACTGCCTTCCTCCTACTGTTCTCTTATTGTAAAGCCATATGTGTATGCACGCACACACAGACACACACGTACAGTGTGAAGCCCTCCTAGCTGCGTTTCTCTGTTTCTCAGACATATGCAGGAGAAAGTGACCAAGGGCAAAACTGGGGAAAACACTACTGCTTTCTGGAGTTTGCCTTTTGCATAAGAAGAAGGCAGCAGGAGATTTTCTGTGTCAGATGCGTTCACAACAACAAGAAAAACGCTGAGAATATTCAAACAAGGGGAATTTGGGAGGAGCCTGCAGGAGGCAGGACGTGATTTCACCTGCGTCAATCATACATGTTTGTTTGCAGCATGTATCAGCAAAAGCTCTTTAACCTAATTTTTTTTCCAAGTTGAAATCTCTGTCGCCGTCTTCTGCGTTTATGACACCTCTTCTTCATCCTGAGTTTTGGGCTTTTAAGTATTACTATATTAATTTCCCCCTTATCCCAAAAGCACAGAGAAATATTCAATTAGCCTCAGTTTCCTATAAATGCCTCAGCTCTTGTCTTTGTGCCTGTTTGACACCAGTGTGCATGCGACACACTCTCCAAAGTTTAATTGCCTTCCCCGGGCTCCTGACCTCATCTGGGACATCCCAACCATTAACAAACATGGCTGACATTTGCCTCAGCTGTCCTGCATCGTCAGGAGAAGAATGAGCGTCATTATCATGCAGCCAACATCAAGACAGGAATTGTGCTGGGTGATGGGAGATGAATGAAACAATACCATGAAAGCCCAGATTGAGACACTAGCACACCTTCCATCACAATGCCATCTTCAGAAACCAAGTTCAATATGTGTCACTACACTTATTCAGATACTGTTCCTTTTTTGTTAGTTAAGAATTTAACTTATTTAGTATTTGGTTCAGAAGGACACATTTTACTTATACACAGCTAGTTCTCAGTTTATTAGGAACACCCATAATAAAGATGGACGACGCGTCTCCCCTTCCCTCCACTTTTTAGCAATGAAGCCAAAATATCCTGGATTCAAACGCTGCCATCTTTGCTCCGATCATTTGGAGCCTGATCTTTGCCTAACTTATCGGAAAACGGAGCACTTGAACATACATCAGCGTGATAACAACTACCTTCAATTAGAGAAACCATATTTGAGTAAAAACATTTTGACAGGATTTTGACTTTTTAGAGTTGCTATAACAGAAACACCTTTTTGTACAATGCAGTGCAGTTCACCACCAGCACCAACTACAGCCTCCAAAGTGATCAGTTGAAATGATGCACAAGGGCCATTTAAGGGGAAAACTAAGTAAAAGAAGCGTTAAGAGCTCCTCAAGATAATCTGAGTGAAAGCTGGAGCGTTTTCTGATCTGGGCTGCATTGATCAGTAAAGAGTTAATCTGAGAGAGCTCATCGCTGTGATATATTACCAAATACCATCTGGCAGGGAGGACCACAGTTAAATGTTGACAGTAATGACAATTTAGATCACCGGCCTTATTAAATAAAGAGCTCATTTGTGCAGACATATGGCCAATCAACTCATTCCCTGGCACTTCATCATGCACACACACACACCTTTGTGGATGCACACACACACTAAAAATTGACAGAAAATAGATATAAAATGCACCTCCAACAGCTGAACACATGCTGGACGTGTTTTGTCTGAAGCCAAGTTTCTGAACATGTTTTACAGCTTTACACCAGAGAAAGGGACATTTTAGTATACATATACATGGCAACATGCAGCTTGTGGGTTCACATGCGTGTATAAAAAGTACATGTTTTTGTGTTTTAAGCATGATCCCTCTCTTTTTCTTCCCCCGCCCACCTCATAAATCAGACACCGGCCGGCTGAAGCTCAGGATGGGAATATTGTTTTCAAAAACAAAACCAAATCCTGCAGGAATATTGTCATAAACCCAAGAGAAGAATAAATATTTTACAGACACACACATCACTCATGCACAGTTTTTTTTTTTGTTTCCATACATTGGAGACACTGTGGGAGCAAAAAGAAGAGTTGTGTGTGTGTGGGGGGTGGGGGGGGGGGGGGGGGTTGTCAGGGGACGAAGAGCGAAAGACAGGTGGTGGTATATTTATTGGATTCCACATAAACATTGTGGGTAATAGTGAGAGCGTCTGTCTGTCTGTCTGTCTGTCTGTCTGTCTGTCTGTGCAGGTGTTGATCTGTGTAAAATGTTTGTGACGCAGCTCCTGCTTTCCACACTTGCAACTGGCATTCAGCGCTTAGCAAGTGAACACACACACACACACACACACACACACACACACACACACACACACACACACACACACACACACACACACACAGGGATAAATAGAAGAACATGAGAGCGACAGAGGCGAAGACGGGGGGGGAAGGCAGGGAGACAGATATCCTTTGTGTTCTCCCAACACACCCATCTGCATCATCCATCTAATCTTTTTGCCTTTCTGCCGCTCTATCCATCCTCTGCTCCTCCTTAGCTCTCGGCCGCCTGCAGTAACACTGTGTGATAATCTATTAGCTCGTTGTGTCTGACAGGAGGGAGCAGGTTAGCTCTTTGAACGGAGAAGAAGAGAAAACTCCAGTAAAGCCTCACACACTCATTTAGATCAGGCTGAAAACATCAATAATGTTGTCAGCGATTTCCACGCTGCACCCTCTGCCTCAGCTAACACGACTGTTTTTGCCTTTGACTGAAGCCTTATCACAGCAGCTGAGAAAATCCCCACATCATAGCATCTCAAACAAAAGGAAATGTTACACTTAAGTGCTCCAGGAAATTGGGAAGAAATCTGCCGATGTTTACCCGGTCTTCTTTGCTCATCTTGTTCTACACGCATGCAAATTCTGCATTCTGTTGGTTCACGAGAATGAACTGTTCTTTTCTGTGTCACCATTGTTGTGTTTGGCAGCCGAGTTTGCAGGTAGTTTGATGCTATGGTGTAAAGTGACAGCAAGAGCTCTGTGTGATTGAATCCTGTGTACAGCAGCAGAAATGCACACAAGTCGCTGCAGTTTTTGTTATTTCACATCAGAGGGTTCAGTAATTGTGTTTGTGTCTCTGCTGTTCTCGCTGGTTTGAAGTGGCCGCAGCAGGTTAGAAAAAGGTGCCGGTGAAAAGGTCCCACACTTTTGTGAACGAACCAGGATTGTGGAAAAAATCTGAATCAAAATCTAACGGCATTTCCTCTGCTGTTAAGCATTTGTTGCAGAGACATTGTCAATCAAATCTAATGAAACCAAACACACACACACACACATTACTGATGAAAGTTTATTTAATACGGCACCTTTCACAGAGCAAGTAAAAAAAGTGCTTCGCTTTAGTAGAGTTGTTCAAATTAAACAATATATAAAATATATAAACATATATATAAATGCCTTCTGTAGTAAAAGTACATTTTTTGTATCAGTGTAAAGAGCCTAAAATCATGACCTGACTGAGATGACCCAGAACATATGGAGACGATATGGTCATTTGTTTATGATTCTTGATGTCCAGATATAGACACTAATAGTAATAGAGATGGTTTTGTCTGGTTTCATTTAAAGACTGCAAGCCTTTAATTGGAAACAACTTTGGAGGTATTACATTACACGCTGCATACTGCATAACTATTGCTAAGCTTTCACAGACACTGTGTATTATTACAGTGTCTCTGAAAGCTCGTTCTCTTCTTCGCACTCCGTGTATGTTTTTATGATTCTTGCCTGTCAACACGTCACTCCGCTCTTCCTCCCGTCTCTACTGTGCACATTTTTCATCTAACCGTCTTACTTTTGTCATAACTCCTCTTTCTTCCCTCTCTGTTCACACCTCGTCCTCCCCCTCTCCTCACCTCCCTTTCTTCTCCCCTCGCCTTTGCTCTCAGGTGTAGTTTAGATAAGGCTAGAGGAGGGGATTAGCGAGAGCTCTCTGCCATGTTTGCCTTTGGCACAGAGGACAAAGGGACTGGGACGTTTACACTGCTGCGCCATCTCCATTCACCTGCCTGTGTGGGGAAAACATCCATTCAAGGACACACACACACACACACACACACACACACACACACACACACACACACACACACACACACACACACACACACACACACACGCACACTCAGACTCACCTATGTAATGACTGTGTCACTGTGCCCCAGTTATGAACTGAATCAGCATAATCCCTTCACACTCCATTAATCAAGAAAAAGCAGGGTGCAGTCTCACAAAAATGCACAAACACACAGAGAAATACAGCGCTGACACCTATTCTCGCCCTGTGTGGTCTGCCAATTCCAGCTGGTCCCATGGGCTGATATTACGGGTCTAGTGAACAAAGAGCTTCCACTGTCTACAGTTGTATACAGGGCTGCGTGCGGCAATATTTTTTTCAAAAGAATATGACTCAAGCTGTGCAGGGATATTACAATGTGATTGGCCCTGTTTCCACCACGGGGCCCGGCACAGCTTAGCAGGTGGTTCTCATTATTGTAGTATTCGATATCTCTCAACATTTCTGTGATTGTCTTGCCTGCAGAGATGATTAGTCAACTCACACTTCAGCCTTTAATGAAGAAATTTGACTTTTGATCATGTGCTGTAAACATCCGATAAACACAGGGCCAGCCCTTGTGCTGCAGGGTGGACTGGTCATGCACCCGCTGTGGCAATCCCCTCCTAGTGCCTGTCATTCATAGCATTCCCTCACTCAGGCTGTAACTGCAATTGCTCGATCTTGTGCATGTTTGTGTTGCTGTGCAGTGGAAACCATTCGTCGAACAAATGTGAACTTTTCAGCTTTTTCAACTGTGCTCTAAGTGAATGGAACTTTCACAATTTAATAGACTAGTGCGCTGGCCCCTTCTGAACGTCCCTGTTTGGAATGGGCTGTTTACTTGGCCTGTGGTGGTGCTGGTTGCAGCTTTGTTTCTGAAACTGTAAAAGTGACCTGCATTGATTACTGGTCCCCTGTTCATTCAAGACAGACAGAGATTTATGGAATTTTCGAAGCAACAGCACTCTGATATTGAAGGTAACATTAAAAGATGCTTGATTACTCTGTGCCTTGACACCTTTTCCTTTTTAGTCCTTTCTTATGTTCACTGATTCCTCTTTATTTGCAGAATTTTCCATTCCTCCTTCCTCCTACACATCTTTAGCCAAAAAAACAAAACCAATGCAGCATGATTCTCTAATGCAGACCAGTGATGACTAATCCTTCACCAATGGCGACTGCGAAAACAAGTTTGTCAGAAGGACAAGTGAATGATGTGGCTAAACCTCCACATTACAGTGCAGATTTGTACTAAAGCATTTTTCAAGGAGGTAATACGCCCTACTTTCTCAACTATCTGCTGCCTATCTGTCAAACCGTCTGTCAGTCCCAGCTGGGCCCAACCTCCGGACTGAACTGGCTGGTGGTCCGCAGCAGACTGTAATACGCAGCTCCCCTCATCGGGGGATTCACTCGCCTGCCTGTGTGATCAGAAAGACAGAGTGCTGTGCATTTGATCAGCCTGATACCGAACCCGGTGGGCGTCGAGCCACCGCGGCTAGACCTGACAATCAGCGAAATTTATACACAACGACACAAGAGCACATATGTACAGACTTACACACACACACACACACACACACACACACACACACACACACAAGCAAAGCCACAAGAAATCGTATATACATGAAGATAGACGGATCCAGAGAGTGGGCAGAAAAAATATTGAGTTAGTGAGCGGAAAAACAAAGACAGAGAAAAAGAAAATAAGCAAGGGAGGAAGACGAATACGTGTTTGTGTTTGTGTGTGTGTGTGTGTGTGTGTGTGTGTGTGTGTGTGTGTGTGTGTGTGTGTGTGTGTGTGTGTGTGTGTGTGTGTGTGTGTGCACGAGAGAAAACCTGTGTATTTCTGAGAGTGTGTGTTGTTTTCTCTGGCCCCCGCCTATCAGTCAGGGGGCTGCAGGCAGGAAGCAGAGCAGTGTGGGTAGGAGAGGTGTCAGCTAATCTGCCATGATTGATGTGTGAGTCCAAAACTGATGAAAGTTTACTGTACACTGTAAAGGTCTACGTAGCATCGCACACAGACACAGACGTCTGCACAAATACACAAACACAATAAAAAAGAAAAAAGTGTGACATTTCCGAGCGATGCACATATATCATGCATACACGATAATTGCACGTGCACCCTTACATCTCATTTCTAAGCCTCATCCTGAAAAGTCCGAGATTTCCTGCAATAGCTGAGGTTTCGGTGAGACTCGCTATACGTGAGAGTCTCTATTTCACCTATTGGCCATGAATAATGGATGACAAACATAAACAGCGACTGTCATTGTGTGTGCCGCATGACCTGCATGTGTTCGTGCGGTGCGAGCGGCGGTTTGTGCCTGTGCACGCTGGCATTTACAAATGGAGGCTGGCAAGCGTAAACCGAAGGTATTCTATTTGTTTTTAAGCCTAATTGCCGAAATAACTGTACTTTTCAAACAGCGCCCAGATGTGGCCGAGCTGGCTTGGCAAATCAGAACACCCACACAGGGCTGAGCGGGAGGAGCAGAGAGAGAGAGAGACAGAGACATAAACAGAGGAGCGGACGGAGAAAGAGAGAGTGAATTTTCTTTCCTTCTGTCAGAAGATAATTGTCTGAAAATTATCAGTGGACATGAATAAAGAAAGATGGGAGAGGAAAGGGCGAGATTCATCAAATTCATTTCTTTCTTCTACTGTCATATCCTTAAATACTTATTCCCCAAAGATTAACATGAGCTTCAACTACACACACACACACACACACACACACACACACACACACACACACGTCCATGAAAAGGGACCTCCCAAACGGTGATGTCATCTGTGTGAGAAGTGAGCAACGAGGCCTGCAGACAGACGTTTCTTGTTTTTCTTTGTTTATAATGATTCATCTGGGTTGCTCTCAATCACAGTGTTTGGAAAAGAAAATATCACCAAATATCCTGAAGGCTTGTGCTTTGAAAAACAGCTTCAACAAGTGAGGAGATGTCTTTGAATATAAGCCTTTAACTATTTACACAAAGTCTCATTCTGTGTTTTCTACAGAGCACTTTTCAAAATCGAGACCGTTGCGGTCTTCTGCAACACTCTGTGTTTCTTGTTAATTCCTGTCTTCCCCTGGAGGCCCTGAATCGTAACCAGACTTTGTGCTGGACTGCGGTGAACCGCTGCACTGCACAGATACAGTGTCGTCTATTCAAACACACACAGCCACAGTATATACAGCGGTGTGCACGAGTAGGTGTTGCTATCTGAACTCAAATCTGTGTCAGTCAAACAGGGATTAAGTGTTCTGTACAGTACAGAGACGATGATGATGCCATCCTGTGTTCATGAACTTTCTGAGAAACTTACGAGCGTTCCTCTTACAAGCACAAGCCTCAGAGCCCAGACTGTCAGTGGTTCCTGTTGCTGCCAATAGAACAGATGTTTAATGTAAAGAAAGCAACAAGTCCTCATGAGTTAACTAGAGCTGCACTCAGTAGAGCGTATACCTCCGCCAAGGCCCAACAGTCCCCTTCAACTAAAACAAGCCTTACAGCTAAGGCCACATTACTACTTAACTTTTTACCATACAGTAAACCTATACCCCTATGAAGCCACATTTAAATGCACTAGAACCAGATTTTTATTTGGATCCGCACAAAATCACTCACCCTCATCGATACCAACCCACTTAGTATGTCTGAATATGATTTACACCTAATTCTCTGAGAAATATACGAAAATGTAGCCAAGTCTCTCAATGTATTTGTAAAAAATACAAATCTATGGATCTTTGAAGTTTGGTTTTACCCTGGGTTATACCCTGAACCATAGCAAATCCTTCCACCAAGCTTCCTGATAATCCGATGAAAACATAACCCCCTTGGCGGAAGGGTTGACAAAACATGTTTCTTTATCTATAAAAATTCATTGTTAAAAGAAACCATAGTTAATTGTGGGTAGGACACAAAGTAAAGTAATAACCTTCCAACGACCTCATCCCTACAACTTTCTGGGTTGTTGTAGCAGTGTCGTGTTACTTCTGAGAGTCATCAGTCATTATTCAAGTTGCTTGTCAGGAAAACCTGAACAAGGCTCTGTGTGTATTTGAGATAAAAGCTAATGTCATTGTTTCACAACTGAAGAACAAACACCAAGAGCCGTGTTCAGCCGTGTAACCTCATGTCAAACCTTCTCCCACCCCCCCATTCGCTGCCTGAACTGTGTATATGTTTGTGAGGAGCAGAGCGTTGATGCTCAGAACTAAACATTATGCAGGAATGTTTTTGTTCTGTTAGACCAAATCCAAATTCCCACCACTACTTACTAACACTGTCACACACCGGTTGGGACACATGGGACGCATGCATACGCACGCATTGGAACAGTGCAGGTCCTCTATCTTTGTTTCCTTATTGCAATTAAAACTTAGAACGACAGGCAGGCACAAAACAAGAAGCCAAATGCAAAGGTCCCACAAATTTCAAAAGCCTCCCAAACAAATCTGCAGTGGGTCCCCAGAGTGAAGGGGCCTGGGCCAGGATTAGAATCAGAATCAGTAGTAAGGGACATTGACATTCTAGCCGAGGTTCGGTGATGGGAAACTTTGGCAGCCTTGTTCGGCCGTGCCGTGCTGGAATTCCTGATGAGTTGATGTTTATCTTATCTGGGAGAGATAGTAATTTCTGAAGTGTTTTACATCAATTCATGGGACAAACAGAGGCGCCGCATCCAATCAGAAAGGGAATGCTGTCACACGTACACCCCCGCCTCCTCCAAGCAGCCGTGCAAACACACTCACATGCACACAAACTCATGCCCTATTGGGTCAACGCCAAGTAAACTGTGTTCCCACTTGTAGCAAGATGCAGAGTGAGTGCAGTAATGGTGGTCCTGCTGCAGGACAGGAATGAGAAGAAAGTTTGCTCCTTCAGCAGTGAGTCTCTTGAGGGCCAATTAGTCAGAGGAGCAATGTTCTACAACCCTCTTCTCTGCTTTATTTCATCTGATGCTCCTTTACTCACGACTAAAACATGTACAACAAAGCACAGCAAATTGGGGCGGACAGTCATTCAGATCAGATATGGGCAAATTTAAGGATTTCACACGTAATGAAATGTGCATATTCTTGTAGCATGATCTGGATCAGATATTTCTCAATGTTGTACACATGTACGTTATTCTTCGGAATAAATGTGCATCTTAAATAACTTTACTAACTAAAATGTAAACGTTATAATCTGATGACAGTTATGTCCACCTTCCAAACTGTGCATATTGATATGTCTGGAGGAGCTTTAATCAGATGGTTAGTGCTGGTTTCCTTCCTCCTCTCTTCTGGCATTCTTTCCTGGCGAAACAAAAGTAATTACCACAGACCTCTACCTTGCCCTAGGGACAGAGAGGAGAGCATACGCTATCAGACACACACACACACACACACACACACACACACACACACACACACACACACACACACACACACACACACACCCCGAAGGCCACAGACACACCCCTAACTATCCTCTCAGATTAATACTGTCCAATACATGTTCGCCATTTCTCTCTCCCATGGCCGCTGAATGACAGCCTAGCTAATTAGAATCTGATTTACCCATTTAATGAAAAAAGGAATAATTAGATAGTTAGATAGCAGCTAGGAGACATTTATTTTGTATGCGTTTACAGTCATAGTATGTGTGTGTGTGTGTGTGTGTGTGTGTGTGTGTGTGTGTGTGTGTGTGTGTGTGTGTGTGTGTGTGTCGTGTGTGTGAGAGAGAGAGACCTGAGGGGATAGCGTTTTGAAATGGGATGCCTGATTGCGCCTCCCATCTAGCTGCTTTCTAAATGAAATTACTGTTCATTAGATACACATGCATACACACTCACACTACGCTCTCTGAAATGCACACAGGCACACACACACACACACACACACAAACACACACACACAGATACTTTGCATATACACAGATGAAAGGACCAGACTGCTGTGTAAACATGCAACTGTTTCCCATCACAGAGCCGTTACACTCCTGCCTCTGCTGTTCTGTGTAACGCTGAAGAAATGGTGTCGCCTTTATTTTCCATTTTCTATTTCCATATTGGTTTCTCTTCAAGTCTCTGTGTATTTCCGTGTCAGAATGTGATTGGACACAGACTAATTTGATATTGGAATTCATTTCTTCTTGCCACATCTCCTATTATAAGTGTTTCTGAAAAAAAGTTTTTATACCATTTACAGCTTTATGCTTCATAAACTCTATTGCCTCTGAGATACTGTGTGAGGGCTTTTGTCATTACAAGCAGGGACTTTTTAAATCCATAACCATAATTTAATATGTTTAAAGAAGGTGGCGTGTGGGTCTTTGGGAGGAAAAGAAAATCAGCATTATTGCCTTAAATTTACCAGGGGATGATGGATGGGACGGAGCTATTGTCGATGATGTGGCGCACGAGGCAACATATGAGACGAAACTGTCACCGTTGATACTTAAACTGTTAATCCTGACAGGATGTGAAATCTTACGTGGAGTCTTCAGGGCTTATCGTAAACTCTAGGCTTGTGTTTAAAGCAGTGACAGGGAGAGGCAATCTCTTTAAAGATGAGGATTAAATTAAAGAAGCACAAACTTGCTGTTGAGGCATCCAAGTTTTTTTCATTATCAGATAAATGAGAGAGTGTTTCAGCCAATAAGCAAAGCACATTGGTTCCTGGATGAATTAGGTGTGTTTCCCCTTTTTTGCAGCAAACTCCAATGTCCAAGATTCAAGGGTCAGCTGCCAAAAAGCATTGAAGTCACATGCTATGATGTCAGAAAATCAATTCAGAGTGTGTGTGTGTGTGTGGGGGGGGGGGGGGGGGGGGGGGGGGGATATCACGCACGGATGATGTAAAAAGCATAATGAGAATTTGGTCGTTACATGCATAGGTAAGAATCTGACGTCTTGGATGTCACCTTCCAACTGACGAACCCAAAGAGACTTTTCAGATAATGTTGCCTCTAGGTAAAAAAAAAGATCTATGGAAGAACTGTGCATTTGAAAATCCTTCACAGTCACAATAACCCTGCACGATTTGTAGTGTTTAAAATATGCAAAAATAATTGGTACGGTTGAGGAATGGACATTTGGATATATATGGAAATGAACAAATGCAAAATATCTAACTGCAACACAGATGAACTGAGCAGCGTCTGTTGTTTGTCCTTGAGCGTGATGCTCAAATAAATTCTCCTAACAGAAAGCTTCCAGGTGTGAGTGTATATGTTCATGTCTGATACTTTCTCCCATTGCAACTCTTCCTCTGGCCTTTGCTGTACATACTAATGCTTCCCCACTGAAACTACCTGCACAAATAAGACTTCAAAGGAAATGTCCATGAAAAGGTCAAAACTATTTGGGATGTAAAGTGAGTCAAAACCTTCTTTTACCCTTCCGGCTCCAACCTCTCCATATGGCGTAAACAAACACCAAGAAGGACACTTGCTAATGAGGTGGTATTGTTACCATCTTGAGATGTGGGCATTAGAGGACTTTCATTTTCACATATCTGTTAATAGAGGTTTAAAGTGGACTGGACTTAAAACACCTACAAAAAGTATTGCTCTTTGGTTTTTAGGTGGAGAAACGTTGTACTCGTGTGATAAAAGAATAAAGTCGGACTGTAAACTGTGTGCAGCGACTGGAAGATCAAGTCTTTATGCAGATATTCACCAGAGGCCCCAAAATATTGGCCTTTTGGCTCCAAGATTGCAAACAGAGCAACTCCCTCAACTAACTTAATTGTAAGTTAATTTAATTCATATTTAGTCAACACCAACATTTTACTCTGGACTAGTTTTAGTCAGAGAACCATAAAGATTTTAGTGTATAATCTTTAGTGTATAAATCACCAGAGGATTAGTTGACATTTTATTCTTTACTTGACAATGAACTCATTCTCCACTGAGTCAAGAATAGGAATGAGCATTTCAGTCCAACTCCAGAAAACCGCTTTCAAATAAGATTTCATCCAACTGAATTGTTTGGCTTCTAAAACAAGGCAAATAAGCCACAGAATGACAGGATGCATGATCGAATGCTAATGTGGCTTTGTAGAGAGGGTGTCTGGTCTGATGTCATTAATTCAAGCAATACATCCAAACACGAAGGAGAATGAAACAATAGGACTGGCAAAGGCGCAACAACATTAGCTAATCCAGGGCAACCACTAAACTGAATATCCAGAAAAGAGAAAACTCTACACAGTCCAACAAAACCCTGAAGAACACTTCTGCTGTAAATGTTCACTTTTGTCTGGACTGGGCCAGAAAGGTGTTGGATTTATTCAGTAATTTTGTAGGCCTCTGTGGTGTTGTACCAGACTGTGTTACATCCATACAGCCAGTGTTTATAATAGCGTCTCGCTACCGTTTTAATAAATTTGTAAAGTAAATATTCTAGTTGGCTCATTACGATTTAAAAAAAACACCTTAACGTTTCAATAACTTACCTCGAGTTACTCGTGGCGAGGCCTTGATGTGTCTCCTCGGGTTTCTGGTATTCTTACCAGCTATTTTATGGCCTCATAGCTTCCCTTCAGTAATACATTAGTTATTTTCTTTTTCCTCGTCATTGTAAGGAAAATGGGCCCAAATATCACTTCGTTTCCTTCCCTGAAGGCCTGTTGTTGTCACTGTTAACTACCAGTAAGTTACTCTGTAGTGCTCATTGTGTGCTTCCTGGGAGGAGGTGGGGGGGAGGTTGCAGACTTCAACATAATACTGGTCAATTATATCCAGCTGCGGTGCGGTGCACAGCTCGGGAAACAGAGCTGCTGCACGGGAAAATAGAGACAGTGATTTTCGTAAGTCTTTAATTTTTTTAAACTACATTTTTGTGTGGTATTTTTATGTCAGTGATATTGCCGATCTCTTCACTTCTCGTCTTAGTCATGGGAAAATGTTTCGTTATACTTCTTGTTATAGTAATTAACAAGATTTGTTATATTCAAATTGTCAAATACAGTCAAATTGGCACATGGTGGCGTCTGTTTTTTATTATTTTCAAAGTCTAATATCTTTGCTATGCATTGCAGAGAGAGTCCTGGACAGCGAGTGAGAGAGCAACACAAATCCCCTGGCCTGTACGGAGAAATGCCAAAAGTAGCTTTGTTCCCATCCAAAACCTTCCAGAGAATCACTTTCCATGCTGGAGGTTTGAGTGAGCTGCTCTTGAGGCAGAAAAGCCGGCCCATCCTAAGACAGTTGATGGAGCATTCACCTTATGCCTCATTGAGCTGACTCACTGTAGCATTGCAGAGGATATGGCATACGGGAGGAAATAAATAAACAAATGCCCCAAGTGTCCGCTCTCCATCTTGGCTCTGTGTCGGCTCACGGCCGGGGGTTATTTCCCCTCCCCTCACTCAGCTCCAGTATGGGCAGCCCCAAGTGGCTACTGGGCCCAGTGTTGATCCATCATGGTTCATCATTATGCTGGATCAACCACCATCCTGATGCCTGAAGAGCAGCGTGCGTTACAGAGGAAATCTGTCACACTCGTCTCTCCTTTCCCGTCTTTTTCTCCCCTCACACACACACACACACACGTGCACACTCCTACACACAACTGGTCAAACAGCACATCACATGTTTGCCATGTGTGCCACAGTGCGTAGTTTGGCTGTTAGGAAACTGTCCAACTTCCAAGACGTAACACTACCACCTTCAAATGATCAAAAAACACACACGTACACATGTAGATACTTTGGTGATAGAAAAATGTGGTTGATGTTAATGTTCTCTGGGCCCTGATGAGGTGATTTACTGCTGGTAAGGATTGTGGCATTTTGGTATCTGTGGCACTTTTTAGTTCAAGTTCCTTGTTCCTGCTCCGGCTTCAAAAATATCCCATGGAGACTCGTGTGCAGGAAATAGAATGTCTGCGTGGGAGGGAAAAGAAATTTGTCTACGTGTAAATCTGTGACTATACGTGTAGCAGTGTTTGTAAAAAAAAAAAAAAACGTAACTGCATGCATCAACAAATGTTCCTGCATGTGAGCGCAAGCTCCAACCCAAACTTTGAAACTTGCCCAGGGCAACACACTAGCTTGGAGTCACAGCGCTGAGAGACGGAGCGAGAGATAGAATGATTGGCATGAGGGTGTTTACAGTAAACAAGAACAAGGGCTGGCAGGCTGGCTGGTTATTACGCAGGAATGCACCCTGCTCTCATCATTCTTTTTTTGTGTGTGTGTGTGACTTTGTCTGGATCAGGCTTAATCTGCCCTTTTAAAACACAACCATCATATCTTCACTGTGACATTACAGCATGTGTGAATTATTTGCCCCCCTGATGAATCTGACCACAACAGTATGTGGCGGCACGTTGAAAATACAGAGTGTGATTCAGTGGAGAGGAGATAAGAGCGAACAACATGGTTTTCGATTATACATCTATCTTTGTCTATCCACAGGAAAGAGCCTCACTGAACTGAAAGCACTGCTACGTGTAAAAGGTCCAATGGCTTGATGTGGCTCTTAATTATAAAGTGTGAATAAAAAACTTGGAGGTTGGGCAGCACTGAGGATTTTCAGTAACTTTTATACACTTTCTTATAAAATAGACTCACTATTCAAAACTATTACTAGTTAATGACTTTTGATTTATCTTGTCTTTTTCGATGGCTGACAAACAGGTGGTGCCACTGTCATTTATATTCACTATCTCCTCTTCTTTGACAAGCGGCTCTCAATCAAACAAATTCACAAACATGTTCACACACACACACACACACCCCAGTGAATGTCTTTCTCTGCATGTCTACTAAGTCACATTTCTCCCTCTATCTGTCTGTAGGTAGGGACGTTAATTATCTTAAGTCAAGGGTGGCACCACCAAGTCAATTTTGAGATATGATCTAATCTCTCCTCCTCTGATTCCCCCTCCTTTTCGTCCCGTCTACTTCTGCTCCATGCAAACTGAGCTCACCACCTTCATCGACTATATGACATATGCTGTTGTTAGACAATGACCCGAGGCGTCATTAATATAAAGTGATATTTACTGTGTGTCGTGCCCGCATTGTTATTTTTGACTCCTCCGAAAAACTGTGCCCTTGCCCTTTTATTTAACTGCTGTTTACTATATATTTCTGATCCTATTATCTATTGTTCTTGGAACCACTTATCCACACTGTTCCCTCTTGCAGGATGAGATGAATACTTAAACATACAAAGCGATTACAATAAGCTTACTCATATATACAGATGGTTTTGCTGTGATCTCCGAGCTCGCGGCGCCCCAGATGAGTTGCTTCGCTCACAGTTTGTCTTACAGAAACTGAGGCTGTAACAAAAAGCCAACACATCTGCATATACACACAGCATTTACAAAAAGGCATGAAACTAAAACAAATCTGCGGACAAATGCGTGTACATGCACAGCCATTCATCACCATTTTTCTGAGGTTTTGTCACCATAGCCAAAACAACAAGAAGACAAAAGGAAGTTATTTTTTTTGATTGACTGTGGTTGTTTTGCAGCGATGCCACAGCAGCAAAATGGCTGGTTTTCACTTTCACCATTCCACTCTAACCACGTGTGTGCAACATTTGACAGCATTGCATTGTTACCTCCGCCAAGGTGGTTATGTTTTCATTTTTTCAGTTTGTCTGTCAGTTAGCAGAATTACTCACAAACCACTGGACGGACTATACCACAGACGGATGTGGTACGGATCAGGAAAGAACTTATTGAATATTGTTGCGGATCTGAATAAATGGGCAGATGCAGGAATTTGTTTACTTTCTCTGCTGCCTTTCCCACAGAAATCATTCACTCTATGATGGTAGCGTGGATGCTCGTGCACCCGCATGAACGTCGTTCTCATGCTCAACAGATTACGAGTGACAGGTACACAGATTTAATGAAAGAGTAAAGGACCAGTTATTGCATGAGAGAGAGAACGGCATTGCACGCCACTTGCAGCAGAATTTGCTTTGAAATAAGCTTTGAAATGGCAAGAAGAAACAGAAAAGAGAATACATTTTAAAGGAACTGGAAAGGTGCTCTGAGAATGCAGGCCTCCGCCAAGGCTAATGCCCTGCCTTGCCATTTCAAAGCATTATTCTAATTTGTCCCAAAGTTTCATAATGTCCCAATTTTCAGAGATCTCTCACTTCGTATTTCACTGCATCGGATACCACTTGCAGCTATGTGCACCATTGCTATGTGGTCTATGAGGTTTTACTGTCTTTGTGGATGGTAACAACTTTATGGACGATACATGCGGCAAATAGTGCTGCACTCAGCTATACAGTGCAACAATGGAGTAAAATACCAAGTGAGAGATCTCTTATGTTACTATGACGAGTGTACAAATTGGGACATTATAAAACTTTGGGAGAAAATAGAATCCATCTAAGTTTATTCCCATTTCTGTTGCTATTCACTTAAACTTTGCAACTTCTTTCTCTCTTTTCTTTTCACTCTCTTTCCCCCTTGTTGGTGCAATCTGCTACCAGCAGCTTGATATCATCTTGGGAACTTCAAGCTCGATTGGATCGCACAAAGATCTGATATTTATCGCTCCTTCTAGCACCAGCCGCACCTCCACCCTGTCTTACAAAATGTCTGCTCTGGTTAACTGTCTGGCCTGCATTCCTTTGCTCTGTCTCAGCCGTCACATCATCCAGAGACAGGTCCAACTCCTCTAACGTAACAGGGTGTGTTCCTCGTGTCCTGGTTCCAGGCCAAACCTCTTCCCTCACTTTTCTACCTTTTATTTCTATTAGTTCCTCCACTTCCACTCCCCTCCCTCGCTTCCTCTTATCCCATTTGCCAGCCTTCTAAGAGATATAGTAAATCCCTGTTGTTGTCCCTTTGCTGGTCCGCAGAGAACAAAACCGCAGTACTCTTCTCCTAATCAAAGTGTATTTCCCCCTTTCAGTCTTTTAAAGGAAACCAAACAAAGAGAGGAGAAATGCATAGCTGGTCCTGGTTGCTAGGAGACCCCGTGTCCACGCTTCAAGCAGCTATTCACAAGCTTTTATTTACCTCTCCCCCCCCCCTTCTTTTCCTCATCTTTCTATTTTACAGAGATTCACTGTATCTGTTTGTTGTCCTATTACTTTATCTCTCAGTGACAAACTAAGACAATGAGGGAAGACAGGGGGCACAAACGAGGAGAGATAAACTTGGATAGAAAGGGAGCCAGTATATTGCAGGGAGATGAAGGGGAACTTGAAGAGGTGGAAAAGAAAGTCAAACTATTGATTTTTCTTTCTTCTCCTCCCATCTCCTGCTTTGTGTCACACAAGGGGGCTGTTGTGAAACGAGGAGGCCCTGTGCAATTTCATCCTTGCTTATATTCCATCCTTGATCCCTCTTCTCTCCCCTCGTCCTCTCTTTTTCTTCCTACCTGTTTCCCCCCCCCTTTCTCTCCATTGTCCAATATCGGTTTCTGTTGGCTCTGCCAGATTTCTATCCTCGTCTGTCTCCACTCCCCTCCCCTCCAGTCACCTACGGCTCCTCCTCCCTGTATATTTTTCTGTCTGACAGCAGCGCCGGGGGCCTCGGCCAGTTGAAGGGAGGTGTGGTGGCCATTAGGCAAACACCTCCAAACTGCTGCAGGGTGGGAGGATGAAGGAGGAAAAAGAGGAGGATGTAGTGTGGCAGATCCACGATGATCTTAGTTGCATGTGTCCTCCCCTGTTCTGTTCCGTTTCATTTTGTCCTTCCCCTGCATGCTCCTAATGGCTTCCTAATGACAGCTTGCAGGCACCACACACCCAGCCATTTATAACCATCGAGAGACTGGGTGTGTGTGTGTGTGTATGTATGTTTGTATGTGTGTTAGTGTGTGTGTTTGTTTGTCTGTGTGTGCGTGTGTGTGTGTGGAGTGTTTAGGAGACAGAGGGGGGGCATTAAAAAGCAGATGCACCTCATCCACATCGGGTGCACAAACACACACATGCTTTTCGCCATCAGCCCACGCCATCCCTGAGTAAACATCAGTAGCCTGAGGCGTCTCTACGTGAACCCGGAGGTGACAAAGAGTTTTAGAGTCTTACCGGGAGTTGTTCTAGCCACATGTGGTGCAAAAGCCACCAACATGGGCTAGTTCGTCTAAATACCTGCAGGGTATTTTTTTACAAGCAGTTAAAAATCCGTCCCTCTCTCTTTCTCCACACACCACTCACATAGATGTGCAAACATACCAACAACTTGGCAGCACACTGTTGGACTCTTCACGGATATTTGTCAAGATAAATGTTGACCTGTGATGAACTAAAGCAGAGTTTTGAATCAGTTCCCACTTCATGCTGTCTCTGAATTCAAGTTGCAGTTTGCAGCCACAGTTAGAAGCAGAGACTGTGCAGGGCAGCGACTGCATTAATCCAGCAGCATGTTAAAGATGTAACTCACTGCCCAGAGGTAAGAGAAGACAACACGGCAAACACCTCTTATTGACATATGGATTACATAACTTCCAGAGACAAGGCTTGCCACGGGAAGTATAGTGTTTCATTTGTAAATGGGCTGAGGGAAGCTCGGGCAGTGGAGGCAGCATCAGCAACAACAGCAGTTTGTGTCAAGTCAGAACCACACGAATGAATGAAAGGCTGAGAGACTCAATGGAGCATCAGATGATCCGGCATGTGGGGACGACCTGAGTGCTGTGTCTGAATTTGCACAATGTCTCTTTGACTGAAAGCAGCTGTGAACTTGCTGCTGGAGTTAATATCAGGAAAGGATGTTTGAGAAAGACACAGAACACCACTGGGGATTGTGGACATCACATCATTTGCACCAACCTGCTGATTGTGATCGGTTGTATGGCTTTGTCTCAAATTGCATATGCATAATGTACGTGCAACAATTAAAGCTAGGGTTGGTAGGCCTAGAAAAGCGAGAGAGAGCAGCCCGCACATTGAAATAATGCAACCGACACATCCCACCTTCTCCCATCGGTCCTCTTGTCAAAGCTCCGCCCACATGAACATGCACTAGAGGCCAAGTTTACCGCACCTCACTGGCTAACTTCTGGGTATCGTGTCTGCTTCCGTCCTTCAGAGACAGACAGGTATTTTTTGAGTGGGGTGTGGGTTTCCTGATGACTTTATTTAGTGATGGCTATCGGGATGTGAGAAGAATTTCAACAAATAAGATAAAACGTTTTCTCAGAGACAACCCTAACTTTAATTTCAAACTAAAAATGTGCTGTATGGAAAGAGGAGGCAGGCATACACAAGCACATAGAGGGGGTTTCACGTTAACATCCTATCTGCATGGTATATGTGAGACCACTGAGATCCTATCAGTGTCTGAAAATCATTAACTACATTCCTCTAGGGCTGGAAGGGAAATCCCTCAGCACATGAAGACTACACAGTCTGCATGCTCTGTATGTGTGTGGGGTGTGGATGTGAGATCAAATCAACACCTTCTCATGGCGTCTCTCTCTGATGTTTTAGCATCTGTTGAAAAGGTATAAGTCGCCCGAGTCTGAGAAGAAAGCTGTGACCGCACACATGACCAGACAGATCAGTCACCTGAGAGCAGTGTTTATCAGTATTCATTGGTTAAGATTACGCTGTTTTTAATATTCACTTTTCCTCACCTCCTGTCCCTCCGCACGTCTGCCTATCACTCAGCCGGCAAACTCGTCTCTCCATTTTCTCCTGCATGAGCCTATGATTCTCCTGAGATTACAAAACACTGAGTTGCCATTGGAGGCACATCCTCAGCTGTTAGCAGAGGCGGTAGCAGCCATATGATCACGGTGATGACAGGTCTCCATGACCTCATCCATTTAAGTCCATTTTTTTGGCTCAGAGGCAGAGAGGGAAAGAAAGGAGGGAGAGAATGGATGAATTGCAAACCGAAAATGTAGGAAAGAGGAGGAAGACAGATGGGGAGATAGAAAAGGTAAGCAGAGATACAAGGAGAGAGAATGCAGAAGACAAAGGGGGTGGGGGGGATGAAGAAGCGAAGACGGTGGGAGACAGAGTGGGAAAAAGAGAGCACCTGGTAGCAAGTCACAATGCAAATACACTTCAAAGCATTGCTGAGAAGCGTGGGATCAAATAGTGTACGCGGCAGAGAGATGGGGTTCTCGGAGGTGACCTGGCAACTTAACCTGCATCTTCAGAATCCATGCAGATGCTGGGGTGCACCTGAATATGCATATGCACAAAAGAGAAATACGAAATTCTGAAGGAACGAGAGGACGTGTTAGAGCGAACACGTGCTGTGATATGATGAAGCTGCGAGAGTTCAAGCGAGGTGATCAAATCGGACACGCGGATCGACACGGTGTATTATCGTTATGATATGGTGGACGTTCGATACACCTCATCTTAATGCTCACTTTAAAGTTGTGTCAGCTTCTCACACTGGCTGTCTACTCAGCCCCGCTCTTTCAGTTCTAATTCACTTAACATGGCCGAGATGAGAAAAAAAGAGCTGATGGACGAGATAATGGAGCTGACTCGCAACCTGTCTACCAGCGTGTACAAGAGGACCACACACACACACACACACACACACACACAGACACAAGCATACACATTCATTTGAAGCAGCACACACACTCATGCATGTACGTTCATGCACACAGACAGATGCACACAGCCACAAGACAGAGATCAGGATGGAGTGGATAATGAAACTGCTTCTGACCCTGTCCACTTATGATCCTCTGCCCATTACCCAAATGGACACCACTCTCTCCTATTGATCACAGCCCATTCTCTTTCACTTCTTCGTTGCTCTTGTCGTTTTTCATCCCGTTACCTCTCCGCTCATCTGCATCGCTCCGCTGATGGTTTCCGTGGCCGTTGATGGGACTATAAATCAGGGGCCGCGCCTAGCGATTATCACCACAGAGACGAACTGAGCACACACACTCCTCGACCCTGAAAACCCCAAACGTCCTCACTGGGAATGATACACACACACACCTCTTCAGACATGGGTGTCCAGTGGGCGGATGTCCTCTAGTTCAAGTCTACGTTCTGTGAGTGGGTGGTAGACGACGTGTGTGTGAGTGCGCGTGCGAGAGAGTTATGAGTTACGAGAACAGTAATGGAATACCTTCCTTGATGCGAGGTGCTCGGCCCATTCGAGATCCCGTCAGCCGTGAAAATGTCAGCCATGATCTAGAGGGGCTGGAGCAGGTTTATGACATCATCAGTGTGCTGCCACAGCAGAGATATGGCAGTGAGAATCCTGACAGTCTGATCCATCCACAAGGACTCGAGCCAAGCAAACGGTCACAAAATGTTGGAGCGGGCCGCATTCCTAAGTGCTTCATTCTTTCCCAAACAAACAGAACCAGACACTTCAGATTGCGAGGCGGCATGGACGGCGGTTTGAACTCATTCAAAAAGGTACAAACTGGAAGCCAAGCAGGAAACCTACCAGTGCGTTGTGGCTGAAACAGAGGGACACTGGATACAGGCATTTCAGCCTGGTATTTAGTCTGTGGCAGAGGCCTTGCTATTGGTCTGGTGTTTGCCTGTGCCACTCTCTGTGCCAATTCAAGCAAACTAGCGAGGCTGTAATCAGAACAGGACGATCACAGAGGATTAATACCAGCATACACCCTTAACCACATACACATTAAGACACTTAAAAATGTGCAAGAACATACACTCGGATGTTCATGTGCACACAAACAAAAGAGCCCACAGATGTACACAGTGGGCGCTCTAACCCCAGAGTCTAGCTCCCGATTTCTAAACATATGGTTGTCTCCATCACGCCAGAGGAAGTGAGAGAGGCTGAGCCGATGGAAATGATGTTTCACTCACTGTCAGGGGACTAATGTAAATAAATGTTCTCACAACAACAAACCTCATACCCACAGTGAGGCTGAATTTAAAATGTGGAGAAAGCGTTGCTTAGAGTTGTATCTTTTTTTTTTGACAATGACGGTTGCTATTCAAGGCCACCACTCCGATCCTTGTTTAGCAATTAGTGCCAGTGATGGTAAATGGTCTGTATTTATATAGCACTTTTCTAGTCTTGATGACCATTCAAAGTGCTTTACAGTACAGGTTTGGTTTTTTTCATACATATGGGCAGCACTTGGGGCTCAGTATCTTGCCCAAGGACACTTCGGCATGGTATGGAAAACTGGGATTGTACCGCTGACCTTGCAAATAGAGAGGACTGAGCCACAGCCGGTCGTGGTTGCCTTTTTGTTTGCACGCACCCAGGAACACGAGTTTCTACATGCGTGTAAATGCGTTTCACAAGAAAAAAAAAAACACTACGTGAAAATGAATTTTTCTCTAACACCCGGGGACCCCAAACCTCAGAGGAACCACAGGTGGAGAAACGGGGGGGGGGGGGGGGGGGGGGGGGGGGGGCGTAAATGGGAAAAGAAGCAGACAGAGAATTGGGGGGAAAAGCAGGAAAGAGAGAGAGCCCAAATGAGCAGGACAGAGAGAAGTAAAAAGAGCACTGTGCGGATAGTGGTAAATGATAGGGTGCAACTAAATGAGGGTATGTAATTTGGGGTGTTTAGTAATTACACTGGTTTGACAGAGCCATGTCAAACCATCTCTTTCTTGATCCCCCGCTGCTCAAATGCCCGCTTTTCTGCCAGCATCCTCATGTTTTCCACATTTAGCTCTTCTCACTCTCTTTCCTGCTCTCCCTCCCACTTGCTGAGGCTTTAAATGCTCCGTTCCAGCCAGCAAGCATCAGTCAAAAAATTTTACCAGCTGCATATCCCGTCTACCCTCCCCCCCTTCATTTGACAAGCTTGAAATATAGAGGAAAATGTTAATATATGTTTTCTACTGGCCACTGGTCACTGGCCAGGTCTATGAAATTCATTTATATTGGTGGATGCTTTGCCAAGGAGTTGACGGCGGGTGTGTGTGATCTTGCGATGATTTATTTTATCCCCAAAAGCATATTATTTCTGAAGTGTGAATGTGGTATGTGTGTGTGCGTGTGTGTGAGAGAGAGAAAGCCAGTTTTTGTGTTTATATTGTTCATGACTTAAGTCTACGTATGTCCAAGAGCATATTCTTAAAGCTCGAGCACCAGCTGTGTCGTAGAGGGTTTATTAGGAATTTGTTCCTCTTTTAGGAAATTTCCAAAAGAATAAAATGGAGGGGAAACGTTACTTTTCTCTCAAACATCTACATTCACATGCTGAGTTGATAAAATCCACATTAGCGAAGCAGGAAACCGGCAATAAAACCTGACACATGGAAACAGTCAGGCTCCTGTGATTTTGCAGTAGTATATGGGCTCTGCAGTGAATATAAACTGTGATGTACCAATGATGAAATGCGAATAAAGTGGTGGGTAGAGAAGGATAAAGAAATAAAAAGGGAAGAAATATTGCATGAATGTGTGTTTGCCTGGTTGTCTTGGATACGGTGACGGTTGATGTCAACAAGCGTTGGGGTCACGAAAATACAAAAGATTCAGTTTCTATCGAGTCTTTCCCAATCAAAGTTTTTCCTCCTTATTGTAAACATATTTAAGTTAATGGGGCTGATTCTATACGGTGAAACTTAAGGAATAATCATGAGTCTTGAACACACGTATCAACACACATGTACACATAAAGAAAAGGGCTGAAAGGGTGTTGACACGAACATAAAGCCAGCATTAGTTTAACCACTCCAAAGCTCTGGGAGATCTGTTCTTTTAAGCCCACCCCCTTATTATATTACATAACCACAGATTTTTTAACAACTGCACGCAGGGCCATATAAACACATATCCCCTTCGCCAGGTGCAAACACACAGAAACACATGCACTCTGCTGCCTCTTAGTTCTATTTGACTGCCCCCGGGCCCCCGACAGTGTTTGAACCCTGACCTTGTCACATTCGAGTGTGTCCGCGGGGGGAAGGGGGTCTGGTTCCAGGGATTCGATTTTACATGGAGGAGGTCGCCGAGAGCTCGATCCTGAGACAAAAGCCCTGGTTGTAGCCGGTGTCTGTGGGTCGGGGTGGGTCACGGGTCAGCCCCATACTCTAACCCTCTTTCTGTCTCTCGCCTTCTTCTCTTCCTTTCCTCCATCCATCTCGCTTTTCAATGGAGAGGAAGATCCGCGAGGAACAATGGCCTTCTTCTGCCCCCACTATCATCCCGGCAGTGGGAATGCATACTGAACAGGGGCCACGGCGAGCCCAGGGGGTTCCTCTCACTACTTAGCCTATTTTCTCCTCTTCTACATACTTTCACCTCCCCTTGTTCCCCAGCCTCCGTCCTCCCCACCCGCCCCCCTCCTCCGTCCCACTTTACCCTCGTTCTGCTTCGGCTTGTGCCAATTTGAAACTACCTAGCAAAGTTTTTGTCTTCTAAATTAAATACACAAAAGCCAATCAAACAGTAAACCTGAATCGTTGAGCTTCCAGCCTCTGTCGTTTCCTACACTGCACTCCTCCGCCATCTCCCTCCACCTTTCATTCATTCCTTCGAAGTCTGCCCGTCCGTGGGCCTCACAGGCCTGCCTCCAGCTGGCACTACAAGCTGACCTTTGCCACAGCGAAACAGCTAGAACGCTGTCTGCCTACACACATGCAAACACACACACACTCACGCAAACACACAAAGACACACGGACGCACCACTACAAATGCAGCAGGAGCACGAAAGAGGCCATGCTGGAATACAAAATGACAGCCTTGTTCCTCTTTCAGCCGAGGGTTAAACTAAAGGGTTCCCCCTGTTCTTCCCTCAGCCCTCCATTTTGTGCTTGTCTGACCCCTCTAGTCCTCCTAGTTGCACCTTAGCAAGGGGGCTCATGCTGAAAAGTGGCGGCCAATCCGGGTCCAAATGTGATTAATTTGCTGCTTTCACCGGGGTTGTTCTCCACATACAATAGAAATGGACTGTCTAGGAGTCCATTAAAAAGCCTCACAAGCCAGAGGGCCCCCTTCCCAGGCACTTGGCAACGACCATGAGGTCACACACTGCAGTCAAGAAGTTTTTAAAGGTGTGTGTGTGTGAGAGAGAGAGTGTACATGGCGGGGGCGCGCATGTGTGTGTGTGGGTACTTTAAGGTCTTTTTCTTGAACAGGAGAAATAATATTTTGATAACCTGGCACCTCACAATATCTGACAATAATTCAGCGTAACAAGAGGTGCTTCTTCAGCTGTGTGATGGGAACCCATTAAAAGGAATTCCTGAGGTAATCAATCATGAAAGGCATTTAATGCGACAGCCATTAAAATGATCCCCCATATTTGTGAGGAAAAACCCACAGACAGCACCAGTTAAGCTGCTTTTTTTTAATATGAGTGTTCGTGCTGTGCATGTTGGAGGCTTGCAGGTTATTGGACCTCCTACTAAGCCGTAGATGATGATCTCTGTTCTTGAAAGCTGTGCATTTCATGCCAATTTTCATCGTAGCACAAGGAAAACACAAGGAAAACACTTGTGGAAACAGGAAACAGGGAGTTCAGCTAAAACTATGCAAAAACACAATTTTTATACACCACACATCTGCACATCTTGTGTTTGTGTTCTCCTCCACTTATGAAGCATCTTTCCGTCTTTGTTTCCTTCCCTCGCTCTGCCACTCGGCCTCGTTGAAACGACGCTGAGCGCTAAACAATGTCATAATTAGTCCTGATTGATGTAGCAAATTAAGCAGCAAACAATTAGCATACACTATATTGCTACTCTGGCCGTTGGAAAATGACTGATGTCTCTGACCCGCGCTGTGCACAAGCTCAATAACACACAAACACACACTCTCTCTAAATGCGTGTTGCTTTATGAGCAGGGCCTCAGATTCAAACACATTATGTTGGGATTTTTTTTTTTTTTGTTCAGTTATTTTTCTGACAAACAAATGAATCCAATTTGTGAGATAAAAGGTTGAAAGCTCTCATGAGTAATTTTGACGCTGCATTGAATACTAAATGAGAGCCTGTTTTCCCCTCGATGCTAGAAAGGTAGTATCAGATTTGTGTTCCTTCTCCCGAGGTTCAAATGGAGACTGGAGGGAAACAGCTTCAGATTTCCAGCATGAAATCAAGAGTTCCCTATTCATTATGTACTTACGGTGCATTGTACGTGGAGAGTGAATTAAGAAAACATCCACATTTGAGAGACACAGATCAAGAGATTATGAGCAACAAGGTATATTTCAACTCCAACCAAGCGTGTTAAATATTTCTCATTGTTAACTATGGTCTATTATTAATCACAGAGAATACTCCATTCACTCAGAGGAACGGGGGAAAAGCCTGCCTATTGTAAAGTTGTCCATCACGGCTGAAAGTTAACACCTAGGCTGTATAACAAAGCAGAAAAGATTACAGGGTGTATATGTTCAGCTAGTGAAAGGCACTCAGAGAAAAAGGCACCATGTAGGCAAAGAGACAAATGACACACGGCTCACATTTACTCACACACTGTTTTAGTTCAGTCCGACTGAAACAAGCACTGAGCAAAGTGGGACATTTTGTTTGCATTTCTGCCTGTTTGAATGCTGGTGTGTGAGCATGATTGTGCTTGTCAGTGCACTCATGTGTGCACATGTGTGTGCACAGGAAGCTGTCGCTGTCCAACAGGCCATATGAGCCATGTTCGAGCCTCTGAAGGGGGTCAATTATCCCGCTTTGTTCTTAGCATGGGACATCATCTTATCCCTGCACAAAGCTGAGACCGAGACGGGGCCTCTGAAACCAGTGAGAGCAATTGTTCTCTCACTGTCGGACAAATGGAAGGCAGGGGTTCACATGTAGAAGGGCTTTTATGGCATATACATGCTGGAGGCTTTTGCTTTTCCATTCCAGAAGTGTAGATTTACAGGGAAATACAAGCCTTTATGATTATAAATGTTCACAAGGAAAGCACTTTGTTCCCTGAACACTATTCCTACTCGCTCTCCTTCTTCATTTCTCTCTGGTGCAAGACAAGTACTCGTGCAACTAGTACGGGGTCTCCAGGGCTTGCCAATCCCTGTGAGGGCTCCCAAGGCGGCTACAAGCACAGCCTGCGGCTCCCTACCCGGGGCTCTGTACTTTGGATGCTTCCTCGGGGACCAGGAGACATGGGGAGGGAGACTGGAGGAATAAACACAAATTTAATACCACTGGGAGGATTTAAGAGGTGAGAATAAACGAGAGAGAGCATAGGAGGTTATGAAAGCAGATGAAGTCAGAGAATGACGGAGCCAGAAAAGTGAAGGATAAGTAAAGTGGCTGCTAGAAAAGTGGTCTATTCTGTCAAAGTTCATAGCAATTTTCCATGGCATGGACAGGTTTGCCAAATGTTAATGAAATTTCAAGTGACAGCAGGTGAATATGCACCCAGCATCTTTGTTTCTATGGTTTTTCCATTTCATGTCCTACTTTCTTCTAGTGAGACAGAAACTGTTTATTCTAATCAATGTTGTAAATACTGTTATTTTGCTGATGTTCTCAGTTAAACGCGGCATCAATTGCACTTCTATCCGTCCCGGGAGTGGGCTCCCTCACATGTGGCTCTCTGAGGTTTCTACTTTCTTTTTCCCCTGTTAAAAGGGTTGTTTTTGGTAGTTTTTCCTTACTCTTGTTGAGGGTTAAGAAGAGAGGATGTTGGACCTTGTTAGACCCTACGAGACAAATTGTGATTTGTGAATATGGGCTATACAAATATCTAGTTTCAGTTGTACAGCAAGATAATTATCATACACATTTTAATTAAACTATTTTTTTTCTTACTATATGTGGCATAAGTAGACACAAACCGAGGTGTGGAACCGATTGTCTGTCCGAGCATATGTGGGTGTGGGTGGATTAATGTTTATTATTCTGCCATACATCTGCCATCTTGAAAAGAAAGAGAAATACTCTGTGTGTTTGTGTGTGCTTGTGTGTGCTTGTGTGTATCTGTGCAGCGTGATGGTGCTGAAAGAATGCTTGCATAAAGCCACAGGGGATTGAGGGCACTCCTCATCTCCCACCAACAGAAAAGGTCAAACTCCTCAATATTAACTCTGGCTCAGGTCACCACGCTGATTACGCTACAATAACCATTTTACCCCCTCCACCAACACACACACACACACACACACACACACACACACACACACACACACACACACACACACACACACACACACACACACACACACACCTCACATACACACACGTTTCTCTATGCCTGCCCTCACACGTCCATCTGGAATTAAAACCCACCTCAAGAGAGAGCCCTGTCGGCGCCCGGCGGAGACAGACATAAACACGTTCTCACACAATCGCCTGCCATCACGATTCTTTATGAGCGTCATAGCATAAACTCGGGGCCCTCGAGAGACCCGTGCTCCCCACGCTACGCCACACAGTGGAAATATAAGTTGATATGGTGGAAGTGTGAAAATGCACAGGGACACACATGCATGCACACACAAACAGATCGCAGGAGAAATGATTGCAATACACCATTAGAGCTTGAAGAATGTTGTGGGTTTACATTGGGGACTTGACCTTACCTCCAGCCACTGCCTGCACTCAGCATTTCTTCACACAACACCAGATTGGAGGCAGATTAGACTAAGACCTAAACCCCCTCACCCCTCTCAGTCCTGCCATCCCTTTAGTCCCCGGCCACAAAAATGACTTTTTCCTCACCGGATTTCAACAGAGAGGCTTGTGGAGTCAGGAAAACTGTCTTCTATGTCAAACTGAGATTCTGCATTATGATGAATTATGGCGTGCTTTAAAATTGCGGGAGGGAGATGATGCAAAACTGTTTTGAATTCATCACTCTTTGTGTTTCGCTGAATTCCTCTGCACGCCCCGTCGTCTAACCACACATGAAATGTGGTCACTGTTTCGCTGCGTGTGTATGAAAACTATTTGACGTTAACTGTCTACATGATTGTAAATCATGTCACAGTTTCTTGGCAAACCTGTTGACAGAGCAAGCTTCTGCAGGCTTCAAAGAAACCAGTAATGGGCATGTGTGAGTGTTTCTAACACACCCCCTCACTCCCCCTTATGTCAATAATTAGAGAGATAAAATTGAATGATTTTCTTGCAAATTGGTGAAGTTCTGATTGCTGCCGCAGTGGAAAGAAAGACTGGGATTTAATAAATACGTAAAAATTTTGATGGAAAAAAAGGGAACAAATGAAACATAGTTAAATATATAAAGGAAGAGAATGAAAAGTGCAGGAGTCATCATGACTGAATTCATTTTGTCTCAGCAGGAGCTGTATTAACTGACACCTAGTGAAACGCGGAGCTAAGCTGTCATCTCGGGCGCCTCCTTTATACAGTGAATCATCCTAATCCTGTCTAATACTGTACTGCTAAACGTCTGCTGCCTACATTGTCTTCTAATCGCCTGGTGTTGTGTTAAATTATGCGTCTGAGCTTTCCCCTCCATTAAGGTACCGGAGAAAAAGGAATGTGGATACAAATAGATCGTGATTGGATTTAATACTATTCATCACGTCATAACATTCATGATTACAAGGTGTCCTGGTCTGTGAAAAAGTTGGTTGAAACTTGATATTTCTTTCCGAAGTGTTATATTAACAAATTATACATTCTTGACTGCCTTACTTTCTGTCTTCACAGACACACACACACACAGCACAAATCGACTTCTCACTTCACTTCAATGCTATAAAAACCCCACCACGGTTCGACCAGGACCATCTTCATTATCGCCGCTGCTGATTCAGAGTCTCACAGTTGAGCCTGATGATAAATCAGCGTTAATTGTGAGTCTGGCTGCTCCTGTAGCCACGTCCAATGCACCAAGCAACAGCTCAGTGGATAAATCCCATTTACCACTGAGAGATGCAACACACTCGACCTATCTAAGGGCTGAAAAATGGGTTCCAGGTACAAAGGGAAAGTTGTGACGGATCCCCCCCCCTCCCCGACCTCATATCTGCTCCAGCTGTGATCTGGGCCATCCGTGGGTGAGGGATGAGACTCTGGGAGCACAGAAGCAACACTTTGTCATGTGTGACGATGAGAAGGAGGAACTGTCAGGTGTAATCAGCAGGGTGAAAGGGCTGGAAGCAGAGAGGGGCACAAGTTGAGGATGTATGAAAGGAGGGTGGCATCCTTCTTGTTAACACAAATTATTAATCCTGCCCCTTTGGCTGCAGAGTTTAGAGTTAAACAAGGAGGAAAGCGATACTTTATCTGTCACATTCCCGTCTGGGAATATTTCAACAGATAGAACAACGTGCTTTATGACACAAAATTGAGATAAATAATTAGTTGTTGTGATCATGACCTCTACAAGTTCTCATTAAGCAAATAAGTGGCCAGGTCTTTTCCCAATCAGCTGCATAAAGAACTCATTAAACAAAGCAGACGGCAAAACTCAGCATTCAAAGTATTGTCCTCTGACTAACCAGCTCGTTTTCCTTTCAAATGAATTGATGTGCATGGCATCATTGTGTAGAAAGTAGAGTAGAAACCCCAGGATGACCTTCTTTGTTTTTAGGAAAGAAATCTACAGTGAACCTCCTGCTATACTCATGTCATCCATTGGCTGCAGTATTTTAGCACTGCTGCAGAGTGACATGTAAAACAGCCGACCTTATTTCCTCGTGGGGAAATAAGGAGAAATGATCTCTGCAATGCTGCAGCTGCAGTGCACACACAGACACAAACACACACACACACACACACACACACACACACAGTGAACGAAGGGGGAAATCTATCATTTTAAGTTATCAATTACCTCATTTGATTCCCCGGCTGTAACAGAGACAGTGTGAGCCGCGGGGCAGACCACAATATGATTCATAATGGTACAAAACAGAGATAAAAACATGGAATCAACACGACTCAGCAGCTACTGAAAATAAAAGAAAAACCGACATTGCACAACAACACTGAATCATTGCTCTGTGTCGGTTATTAACAACCACATAAACCAATACATGAAACATAAACAGGACTCTGCATGAACTGGTGGAATCCTCGTTTTCAAATTCACGCAGCCTTTCACAGGTTTCCGTGTCTGTTTTACACATTTAACATTCCAACACATTTTGAATTATACGTCTTTCCTTCTTTAATCCTCAAGCTCTTAAGTGTTTAAACACCCCCCCCACACACACACGCACACATGCTCACACAAACCCGATGTTGTGACCACAAGGGAAATCGGTCTTCATCAAAGTAGATAAGGAGAGAATAAAATACTTCCATTAGGTTATAAACAGCTGTAATTCTATAATTGCCCTATAACTATACTTATCCAACCTGAAACAAAGAGACACAGAAGCACTTTCATGCACGTGTGTGTTCTTATGAGTGTTTGACTTGCCTTGTCGTATTTAGGAATGTGTCTGCCTTTGCAGAATAAGATGTGTTGACCCTTCCGGTAAAAAGAAGAGCTCACGATCCAACTAACTGATTTAGCAAAGCAATCCGAGGCTGAATCTCATTTTGCGGTTGCAAAGCACATTTCTTAATTTCTATTGATTGAGGAGGATTGATGAGATGAGCTGAGTTGCTGAACAAATTATCGCACCTTTCTGTCCGGCTTAAAGCCTTAAGAAATTAGCGCACCATGGCCTCAGTATAATATGTGACAGGAGAGAGAGAGAGATCTCTTTGTATCTCTTTTCCAGCCTCTGACCTGCAGATAGAATCAGGGAGCTGTCATGAAGCACAGTGCCCAAAGAGGGCATAGGTTCTTGGGCTACCTTTTCACCATGAGGACCCTAAGACCAGCGTCCCCTCGCGGGAATGAAAGAGGAGAGACAGATGAAAGCAGCAAAGAGGGGATGACTCCCCTGATCCCCTCCTGTCTTCTCCGTCACCCACCCGGAGACAAATTTAATAAAGTCCACATACCAAGAGCGGCACAGGACAGAGATGAGAATACATGAAAGGAGAGATGGAGAGAGGAGGAGATGGAGAGATGGACAGAGGAGGAGATGGAGGGGTGGCAGTGATGACTGACCCCTCTCCCACGGTGTCATCTCTGACCTTCAGAATAGTCAGAGAGCGTTGAGCCCCAGGAGGCAGGATGAAACACAGAGGTGCAACACACACAACTACACACACACACACACAAATAAAACACGAACAATGATGACACAAAAATAGAGCCTGTCCTCCGACTTGCTTACAAAAATACACACCTGCCTACACACATCACCGATACAGCCACACTCTGTCACACTCAAGTATGTGCACATTTATTTAAGTTCAGCATCAATTCCTGTGAAATTGGTCCTGCGGATTATACGCCAATTTCAAAAATAGGATTTGAAAAGAAAAAAAAGTCTGTGATTCACTAGAGAATGAGCCCTATTCATCTAGGTATAAGAAAGCAAGAGTCATGGGATCAGCAACAGACTGAGACGTATGCAAACACACACACACACACACACACACACACGCGCGCACACACACGTACGAGGAGTAAGAGAGTCTGGTCCAAGTGACTCTGTCCTTGAGGGAGGATTTGGTGAGTGTGCAAGGAGGGAGTGCTGGCTGAAACAAAGTGGGCCATGTTGGCATCATGAGCCACTCAGACACAGTGACACACGCACAGGCACGTTCACACACACACACACACACACACACACACACACAGAGGCAACAGTGTTAGCTGTGGTAACATTAATGTGTCCTCTTTCATAGATGATTACTCCCAGCAGGAGAGGGGGGCATCTCTTTAATGATAGTCTTTCACACCCAAAGACTCCCACTAGACAGACGGGAGGGAAAGGGGGGGGAGATATTTAAGGAGGAAGTAAGGCAAGAGTTTGAGGATAAAGGACGCATAGAGAGAGGGACGACATGAAGTAGTGACGGAGGCGGATTAATAGAGGGAAGAAAATGAACGAGGGCAGATACAATATGGAAAAACAGGAGAGGCATAGAAGAGATAAACGGCAGCAACAGGGAGGGAAACAGATGAGGGGAAAGAAAGAGAAGACCCGAGACAAGGTCAGGAGAGATGAAAGAAAAGGAAGGTGAGAGATCAAGGTGACGACAAAGGTGAACGGAGGAACAAACGTTTAGAAGAAAACAAAGGAATAAATAATGTAGTGTAAAAGAGGGTGTGTGTGTGTGTACGCTAATTTCCGTTACCTCTTTGAGACCTTTTCCGTTTTTTTGCACCAAAGCTGTCGGGACCATTAGTGCCTCATCGGGACCAAAGTCTGGTCCTAATGAGACAAACAGTCATTTCTGTGGTTCTGGTTAAGGTTAGGGGGTAAGGCGCTAATTGAGGTTATGCTAAGGTTATGATTCGGGTCGTTTGTTTGTGTGTGCATGTGAGTCTGTGTTCATGTGTTTGTCAAGTGACAATCAACAGATGGTGTCTAATCTATGGACGGCTCCCCCCTCCTCAGGACACAGCAGGAGCTGAGGACCCCAAGCTGCGCTTATACCCATCAACCACCAATGGGACTTGCTCTCTAAAAAGAACAACACAGAAACGTTCACATGACTCATGCATACAGAGTCAGTATTTAAACACTCACCCATCCATGTATGGACATTTAAAGTAAAGGTTCTGTTATAAAAATACAAAACAATGTTTTCTTATTTTATGGAAATGAATTGGAAATAAATTGAATTCAATGTACTTTTCACAGCATTGAAAAACCTTTCTTTTAATTCCGAAATTCTTATCGTGGTCACTCTGGATCCCACATAGAATACAATGCACATTTGTGTTTTATTGAAAGTTCTTTCATTAATGAGATTGTGCCTATGAAAACTGACTGAACCCTAATTTCACGTACCTCCTTTGTATTGGCGTGAAATCAGATTTGGGTGAACTGGCCCTTTGAGTTTGGGGTTAACTTGATTGTTCCAGTACTTTGATGCCAGAGGTGAATCTTCCTCAGAGTTAAATCACTGAAAAAACGTTTTGTCATGAAATTGCTGTCACATCCAGTCTGTCTCAGAGTGAAGTAATTCAGCTGAAGCTTTTATCCTGAGCAAGTTAAAAAGAATGAGCAGAGCATCAAACGCACTCAACACTAAACACTGGCTGTCAGATCTGCAACTTCAACTCATGGCACCAACTCTCTAACCACAGGGCCACCCTGTCTGCCCTTATGAAATAACACAGAAAGGCATTAAACTATACATTTTGCCTGAATACAGGATATAGTGAATTAACCTAAACTACCGGTGCATGCTCAGACACATAGCATATGCATTCTCCCCCTCAAACACACACACACACACCATAATGTCTACATGGCTGTGCTTGGTGTCTGTCTGGCATAGCCCCCAGAGCTGACGCTGCAGTGACAGCTGTCTGAATCAGCAAGATGCTAACATTGACTGACTGGGAGAGGTACAGCCAAGCAGGAGCCGAGGGTGAAGGTCTTCATTTGTGTATGGATGTAAATGTGTGTTTGTTCTGTGTTTGTATGTACATGATCACCCAGGCTTTGCCATGTGTGTGCAGGTGTAATCTGCGATGTGTTTGCCTGAATTACCGCCTTACAGCTGTATGCCTCTGCCAACCAGTCAGGTCGCAGGAAATATGGCCCTAATCCCCCCCGTGTTCCTGAGTTATGCTGTTGAACAACGGCCGAAAAGGTGCTTTTGCAGAACATTATGTTGTTAAAGTGAAGTTGACCTTTCACCTTTTGGATATATGCTGCCTTCAGATGAGGTCGTGTTGACCGTGTTGATGCGAGGAGTCCATTTGAATGCCCACTTCTTGTGGCATTCACAACCTGAGACCTTGGTGTTTTCTGAAAGCTTGGAGTTCATAAGCTGTGACGGCATGTTAGTATATTTTCTTTCTACTGTTCAGAATTGTATTAGTCTGAGGAAAATGTTGATTTTCCCAACAGCCTCATCTTTTTGTTCTGTCATCCCCCTTTGCATTTCCTGTATTACGTTACACGCGTGCTAGCTGTGTGTGTTCTACATGCTGACAGTAACGTTTATAATGGCGCCCGTTGCCTAGCAGCTGTGTTCCTGTAACTTTACGACTTGAATGCCGAGCATTCTGTGTACACGGCTTCCACGTCGTAACCATGAGCTCCATTTGAAGGCAGCAATAAAATGTCATCACTTCATCATTTTACCCAATTACACATTTGTCTGGAAATTTGTCATAATCAGTGCATTATTTCTTGAGTTATGACCCAAAACATATTCTGTGACAACAGTTACTCTGACCTTTGCCCCTGGATCCCCAAAATCTAATCATTTAATCTTTGAGGCCAAGAGAAAGTTTGTGCCAAATTTGAAGAATTTCCCTTGAGGTGTTCCTGAGATATTGCGTTCACGAGAATGGGAAGGGCAAAAAACCCCAAAACAAATCCAGCCAAGGCTGTCGACGGTGCAGAGGCATAAAGAAGGAAGAAAAGGAGAGAAGGAATAGGGAACCATGTGGGATGAATTAGGCATTTCTGTTTAAAAATTGAGGTCTTGAAGGCCTGATGAAAACCTTGGCATGAACAAAGAGGAACTGTTAGTCACACCGGCCCCCCTTGGGCTGCTCCGTCCTGCGACAAGCACTGAATCAGAGGCCATGCACCAACCTAATACACCAAAATAATAGTGGCTCCAATCAGCAGCTATTCTAATAGGCCTAAATTACTCTGCAGTACCACAGAGTCATTTTGAAGTTATTTTCCCTGAATGAATATCAGGACCGTATTGTATTCGTTGTTAGGAATACCCCAAGGAAATTGCAACAGCTTAATTTAGTTCATTAGGGGGGTGTATTTAATCGTGTTTAGATTTGTACTTAGCTGAGATCATACCTGACGTTTCGACTACATACCTCATGGTAAAAAAAAAAAATACATTGCATTTTGTAATACAACGTAAAGGTGACTCGGTGAAGGTAAAGGTGAATGAGGTCCTTGTCGCTTTAAAGGGTCCATTTCTCACAGATATGGGTCATTCTTTCTCTCCGTGTCTCTGCTTATTATTTTTTTTTATTCCCCTTTACTGCCTTCCACTCGTGCCTTTTTAAAATTCAGTCCATATAACCGGGCACTTTACACTATTAAACCCTCCCTCACCCCGCCCCCACAGCAGCGCCCGGTGTCTGATGTGGAGACACAGGTCATTTGTCATCAGAGAGGGGAGCTCGAGGAAACAGCAAGCCCAGCATGGGGGCTCCAAACTGGGCCTGACAGCTCTCAATGCTGCGCCACAGAACTGCTGAATATATAGTCGAGTATAGTCAAGTAGTCAGGGGATGGAGCAGTGTCGGTATGTTTGCAAGTGTGTGTCAGTCCGCATCACGGATGGCTTTGCTGTGAGTGAGTGTGTGTGTGTGTGTGCATGAATTTGTGTGTGTACATGTCTTTCTACGGTTGTGAGGAAAGAACTTCAGTGCAGGGACATTTTGGGCCGGTCCACTTTACTTCAAAGGGTTTTTTCATGGTTAAGACTTGGTTTTAAGGTTAGAATTAGAATTAGGTCAGAGTATGAGTGTCCTCACAACTAGGGATATATAAATTTGCGTGTGGGTGGGTGTGTGTGTGTGTGTGTGTGTGTGTGTGTGTGTGTGTGTGTGTGTGTGTGTTTGGGCCTATACATATGCTCGCCTGTTTCTGTTTCCTCTCTAGACGAAGCTTGACTGGGGACAAAGAGAAGGTTAAAGCAGAGCAGACTGCAGATAAGAGTCAGCTGTGCATTTATAGTGTAACCTGAACAAAATACACACTCGTACGCACACACACACTCACATGCACACACACACACACGCCACACCACAACATCTACACAGGGTGCGGGGTTATAATGGCAAGAGTCATGCTCTGTTGTGCGTGATCGTTCCCAGTGACCCCATAAGAACCAATATGACTCTCATTACTTTCACACATAACACACCCACATACACGCATTCAGACTCTCATTACAAGTCAGGCCGAGGAGGAGGAGGAGAGGAGGAGGAGAAGGAGGAGGCGCACAGGAGAAGAGGGACACTGTAAATGCGTTCTCAATCTCTTAACTTTCTCACCTCTCTGCATTATACATCCCAGCTGCGATGAGAGGACGGGAGCGAGGAAGGAGAGGAGGCACATATACACGATGAAATAATCAAGGAGAGGGGGGGTGGAGGAGAGATGCAGGGACACACAGCCAGAGTGCATGATAGGGAGAGAAAGCAGGTAAAAGGATGAACGAACAATAGGTCGCCGTCTTTCAGAATGGCCGACCCCCACTGTGACACTTTGATAGTGTGTGCTTGTATTTTATTCCAGCGTACATGCAGATACTGTATTGATTTTGACTCGGAGGGGTAGGCGATGGCAGAGGGGTATTAAATAAAAGGAAGGGGGGAAAAGAAAGAATGAGAAAAATCAATTCCCGCTACTTTAATGGCAGACGGCCCTCTGGAAAAAAAAAAAAAAAAAGAGGGGAGAAGAAAAGGAAACAGCGGAAGGAGAGATGTAGGAAGGAGAAGGGAAGAAATAAAATAGAGGAGTGTCGGTCAGCAAGCCGCTTCACTTGAGCCAGGCTGTTTACGGTGTATCTACTGTCTCTGCACCCCTGCCTCAGCCCACACTCCTTTTGTGGCTGGATGCTCTGCTCAGCACATTCTGCCTCTTTGTGTGCAGAAACTTCACCTTTCCTTCTGTTGTCAATAACTGCATGGCTACCAGAGGTGGGTGGAAAAGCACTGGGGCACACTTGACTGCACACACACACACACACACACACACACACGAGCAGACAGGTGAACAAAACGCACGACACAATAGCTCTCAAATGCCCGAGCCAATCGGGTTGAGAGCCAGTAAAACACTGGTTTTCTGTGTCACCAAAATGTCAAAAAGTGTGTGTGTTGTGTGTATATGTGTGTGTGTATATGTGTGTGTGTGTGTGTGTGTACAGTAGCAGTCTGTCCACAGGGTGTGTGTCCATGCAGAGTTCAAAACATTGCGTGCCAAGAATCACCCAGGGAGATCTTTTTGTGGGTCCAGCACGTGACCTGCAGCCTACCCCAACCTACATCGACAGCAAAAGCCAGACATCTACCACTTATCTGCCGGCAGCCCATCCTCCTCTTCCTCCTCTTCCTCCTCCTCCTCCTCCTCCTCCTCACCCCACCCTCCACCCACAACCCCATCAACGACACCGGACCAGGCAAGCGTGAGAGACGGGCTGGCGATAGACACGAAATGTGGCACGAAATGCAGAAACGGAGCCCCTCAGACGTGCACATAAGAGTCAGAGCGCACAGGCGTCTCAGCCTTCCAGCCAAGCCTACAGTGTGGTTAACTCCTGGCGTGCCACGCAGGACCAGCGGCAGCTGTTCTTAAGAGAGACGCCATGACTGGATGAAAAAAAAAAACTCTTCCTCGTGTCATGAAGCAACCGAGAGAATTATTTTACTTATGGCTAAATTTTTCTAAACAGCACAGTGGCCAAATTTCAAACTAAAATACCCTTTGTACGTGATAATACACTACATTCAGTGTTTTTATTTTTATTACAGACAAATCATGGAACGAAACGAGAACATTTGCATTTTTATTCGCTTGTGAAAGGACAAATTATTTTATATGGGGTAATTCAAATGTCACTTAAAGGCAAGTTTGAGGCCACTTTTTAAAAATACAATTTTTAAATCAATTTGTCATGCAATATACTCTATCCAGATGGCTAATAAAATAACAGGAAAATTACATCTTAAAGTCCGCGGGTGGGTTTGGATAACCTTTAAATCTGCAGTGCGCGGGTGATCTCCTGCTACTCTGAAACACGTCCCCCTGACCTTCCAATTAGAGCTCACTACCCAACAGCGGCAACACACTAAATCTTCCCCGGGCTGCATGGTTTGGACACTGGCGTAAAACAGCCTGCTATAAAATCATTACTAGGCTGTAAAACATTGGAAAAAATACACAATTAAAAGACCGGCAGAGACGCAGAGAAAACAAATCCAGAATGAGAGGAATTATTCTGGGTGCAGATGTGTGGAAGTAAAACATTTACACAACCCGACACATTAACTTACAATTCAGTAGGTACCAAAGAAATGTTTTTGGACGTAAAAAAAAATGGAAATTACCACTGAGATATAAACAAGTCATACTCTAACAATGGACGTGTTTATACATAAATCCATATGATAAACTGTGACAGGCAAACAACACCACATCAATCACGGATCAATTGCCTTTCCTGAAATTCTTATAAATCACAGCACTGTGAGCAAACACACGTGTGGCTGAGCTTTGCTGTGACATTTAATTAATTGGCTATTTACATAAAAGCTGCACATAAACAACACAGGTTCGGACAAATGTACCGGGAAAAAAAAAGACTGAAGCTCATCCACCATCAGCCATGTTTGTATTTATACTAAATTCCCTCCCTGGGTATTAACAGTGGCATTTCCTGATGAGACTTTTTCCTTGATAATACGCTAATTAGGGATAAATTGAATCTATCACACTGTAGACAGGAGGAGCACAATTCTATTGCTTTGCTGCTGCACATAAACACATATAGGCATGTAGATTAACTGCACAGTTACATGTAAATATGTAAAAGTAAACCATTAAGTGAGGCAATTAAAGGGAGGGCAGAATGATAACACATCTTACCGCTGCGCAATCTAATTAGGGACACCGTTATAAGCTATTATATCACATTAATGACGTTAAATTAGAGGCGATGGGGGGGCTGGTGGGGGTGTCGTCTCAGACGAAGCGTGTAAAAAGGTCGCGGAGAAATGATTCATCCGACGCAGTCCCTTCAGACTGGAGTCAGGAATCGCAATTTAAAAGTGAAACTGCGAGCGCTTTTGCGAGCTGAGTCTGCAGGCGGATCTGAGACAGTCCCGGTCCACCGTGGGAGGAGGATTCCCTCAATTAACTTCACAGTGAGACAGAGAGGGGTCTAATCCATACCTGCGAGTGCCGATAGCATTCCAGCACCGGCATGCTGAGCCAAGCTGTAAATAAATAAGCATATGAGCTTAACTAGGCAATGGCATACTGGCCCAGTCACATCTCCTGCTGCTGGACAACAGTGTCCTCCCTCTGTTTCACATGGGGCTCACGCTGATGTTTCTATATCTTCTTTACCTGTTGATGTTTCCCCTCTCATTCGAGATGTCAAAACTTAATTTATTTGCATTTAAAAAAGACAAACCGCAATAAAAAGCTTTAAGCCCGTTGCGAGTTCTTTTTTAATAAGATAAAACGCAAGTCTCTTCAGAATTTAAACACTACAAAACAGATAGAAAACATCCATTCTGGGGGACGAGTGCGAAAAACCGCTCAATGCAGCATTTAGCCCGTAGGAAGAAAACAATAAAGTAAATCAATGGTAAGCTTGTAAAAGCTGCGATTTTAGTTTGAAGAGGAGTGTCTAAATTAGAAATAACTGGGTAAGTCCGGGATTAACAGGCCCTCTATCACTTATCGATCCACGTTTATTACTTTTAAATGTGGGTAATTGGAGCAAGTTTGGTGCAATCTCTGTCTGCATCTTTATAGAATGGCTCCAGTAGGTGTACGCGCCCTAAGTGCACTCGTAAATTGGTTTTATGAGTTTCTGAGACATAACGCTGCTAATGTTTCCACTCGACGGTTTTACGGCCACATTGTAGTGACTCCGGTGAAAGATACTTTCTAATATATTGCAAAAGTGACGGTGACTCTATTACATGAAGGAGACTCACCGGATGTTAAAGAACAAATACTTTCAAGTCTGTGAAAATGTGTTTATTAGTTGTTTATATGTGACCAGGCAGGATTAAAAACAACTTGAATATTTTTGAATATATTATTACTCTTATTGTAATTAAAAGGGAAAATACTCAATTATCACAAACAGACATATGAGTAACACACTACTGCGATTCAGTTTGTGTGTTTGTGCGCACCACGCACTAACGTATTGTTCTCCAGATGTTCTTTTCTTTCACCGCTCAGAGAAAGACTACCAGCATTCAGCCGCCTTTTCTATTTTTCCTCATCCCCGCTTCTCCCACTCACACCATCCGATCCCTCCATCAAAGCGGGCCACTTTGCCAAACATGATCCCTGCCTGTTGTGTATTGGTTTGGTTTCAAGAAGCGGATTAAACAGTTCCCACCAACTCTCTGATGTGGACCTTATCTCAGGTTTCTCCTGACACTACCAGTGCTGCGGTGTTATTAGAAGCTAAAGGGCTTTGTTATGAAACACAAAAGGCAGAGCTAGGCAGCAGTTAGTGAGGCTTTGTTAAGGGTCACAGAGGTGTTAAATAGACTACACCTGGGGCCGTGTTAACACCTTCACCTGAGACGTTCTCACTTCTATGGAGGCGTGTTCCATTCAGCGAGAGGAACTCACAGAGATGACGGGACGGAAGTTGTGTATAATGTAATAAAATCAAATATATTAAGCATTTTCTCTTATGTCACATCAACCAACTCAGTTTGTCAATAGATGCATGACCTCCTTGAAATGGAGCTGATCACTGCACGTCCCTGGAGGCTGCACTGATAATTGTTCTACATGGTTGTTGTGTCATGTCAGTGGCTTTCTGGTCTCCAGTGTCGGAGCAGGTAGCACTGACTTGGGTCCTAATAACAACCCGAAGGACTAAAATAAACTTCTATTTACATCAAAATGTAAAATACATAATGACAGATGCAAATAATGCAGTGAATAATGATAGCAAATGATAACAAGTAACTAATGACACATAAATACACACATACTGACTCATAGAGTGAAAAATAATAAGTAATTAATGGTGTTAATGAAAATAGATAAAGTATGTGAAGGTGTGATAATGCAAAAACAGTAACAGAGTAACAGAAGAGTTGTGATCATTGTTCCCCAGTAATAAAAAGGACAAAATAAACTTTTTCTTTTACTCTGTAATCAAATTCAATTCAATTTAAAAAATGTATGTGCCCACAGTGGAGCCCCAGAGAAACTTTGGGGGGGGGGACAGACCACATTCTGGGCCGGCTCAGCGTCAGGCCTTGTTACTCTGGATCCCCATCTCCTCTCCCTCCACCTCCTTTCATCCATCTCTTATCCCCCTCTCTTCTCCCCCCAGTCTAGTCTGGCTGGCCTACACACGCGATCCTCACGATAGCTGGGTCTAAGCCCCGTAAAGGCTAACACAGGCTCAGTGTAAAAACTCCTATAGAGGCCCACCTCCATCCATCTATCCCACTCACTACCCCGCCAATCCCCCCCTCTTCCCTCCTTGTGCTGCCTGACTACACTTTCGCTTCGCATTACTTCTGCTATTCTAACTTTTCCACTTCTGAGCACCATCAATTATGCACTAGAATAACAGTGAGGCCCGGCTTGGCAGCAGGACATAAAGGCCGATTATGAGTGTGAATAATTCAGCCATCTTCGTGCCATGTTCCTCTTACCAGTGATACAGGCAGGGAGGCTTGGCCGCTAATGTACGACAGCAGACACAATCTGACCCGGCCTTAATGTAAGGACAGGTCTCCACTTCCCAGAGAAAGGAGGGGACGGAGAGAGGCAGGATAAAAAACGTGGCTGTCCTGAATTATTAAAGCAGCTTTGAACCAGACGTCGCTCAGGTTGACAGGTGTGTCACTGTCACAGACGTGGCGACCGACACCTGTCAGTGGGTTAACAAGAAAACTGGGAATTCAAAGCCAATCCTCAAAGAAATCCAGCCGGTCCAAAATAATGATGTTTAATAAAATCCTGAGGCAAACAAAGAGCACACATTCTCATAGAGGAAACCTGTGCAGGACTGCGCCCTGTCAGTCATCCTTAATGTTTCCAGTTAAGGTCACAGACCTTCACCTCCATCACCTTCAACAACACGTCCACCTCCACTTCATTTTTTCATGATTTGCGTGCAAAGGATTGCAAGTGCTACTCTTCTCAGACATCACAAACAATGAATATTTCATCACTCCAGCCAAAGCCAAGCGCACGCTCTCTAAGCAAATGTGAGAAATATGATGCATCTCTTTTCCCACAGGCTAAAAATCTACTTCAACCCCGTACCTCATAAAAAGTAATACCACTCATACGTGTGCAAATTGTCAGGCTTTTCCACAAAAGGTAAAATGGCTAAAAGGGCCAGTTAGAATTTTCAATAACTGAACTGAAATTCAAATCCAATAAGTTTGAAGATAAATTATTTAGTGTTAAAAGTAATACTCAAGATGGATAAAAACTAGTAAGAGATGTTAAAAAGTATTCGATTGCATCTTACTGTAAGAAGTTATTTTGTTAAACGCTACATATTTTTGAGTGAAACAAAAAAATATCAATATATAAATGCAATTCTCAGAATTTCTCAAAACACAATAACACACATTTATAAGAGCAGCTGCAAATTTTAATATTAAAATATTAATTTAGAATTAATAAAATAAAAAGTGTATTGTTTATTTTAACCTGAAAAAAAATTGTTACCTGATATTTTGCTAATGCTTGAATGCTAATGAGGACCAAATAATTTTTGTATTCATTTTTGCACAAATTGTTGTTACTACTTTAGAAATGTCAAAAGCACATGAAGCACTAAACATCCAGGTCAAAAGCCGTTTGTGGAACAAAAAAGAAAGTTCCCTCACTCCCTTTTATTTGTGCTTCCGTTTTCCATGCTCGCTCTAATCCTGGCTGGAATGTCTCCGGTCGCGGAGTCCCGCGGCCCGAAGGAACAGAACAGCAGGTGAAACTGAACTCTGAGGAACTTGTCCCGCCTCACAGCCACTCCACTACTTCTGACTGAACAGTTCAACCCCTCAAATAAACAAGAGCCCAAACAGTATGAAAGTCAAATATTTTCTGTTTTCTCTGAACCAGCAATGTGGGACAATAATGCGTAAACTTTTACAGTGTACTTTTTAAACTGGTTAGATTATCAGATTATTACAGATTACACATAATTTAATTTCCTTGATAAGTTTATCCTTGCTGAGTAGCTTTTATTACAGTTGCCTGATTAATGCTTTTTTTTTTCTCCAAATGTCTCTAATTCTGAACAAAAGCTGACTCAGACATGGCTTCCATATTTACACACACACACACACACACACACACACACACACACAGACACACACACAGACAGTAGCTCTATCATGGAGTTAAGACTTGTTTGTTTTTAAGAAGGATGATAAGAAAAGGAAAGCAGACAGAAAAACAGTGGGTGAAGAGACAGAGAGTGTAGGTGACTGTCAGTCAAGTGCTGCAGCCACAACATTGATCCTAATGCTGACAGTGGGCATGCTGTCACCCCAGCAGCCCCGACCCACGAACAAGGACAGTACAGTCTCCTGTCTCAGGAGAGAGGACGGGAAAGAGAGAAAAAGGAGGACAATATGGCACGTACAGCAAAAGAGCGGGAGGAAACCGACTGGCCTATGTTCCTGGGATACTTGGCGGGATAAGGAACAGGGGGCATGAGCTGGTTGGGGTGTGGGGGTTGGATTAGGACAAAGGGAGGGAGTTATCCAGGAACAGATCTGATCCTGGTCAAACGCGCTAGTTTCTCAGCCCAGAACCAAAATCAACCACTTCCCCGTCACCTCACCACACGAGGAAAAGTAATGATGGCCTCTCCGATCTAGTGTAGTGGTTGTTTTGGTTCTCAAAAGATTAGGGACATTAAAAAGTTTTGTGTGCATGACAATGCTGTTGAAAAACACACACTCCTGAGGATGTAGCCACAGGCAGTGCTCATCACCTCTGTTTATCCGGAGGGCTTAGGCCACTTTGGGGACTCCCCTTAAGTCTCACTTATCTCATTAGACCCTTAAAACTGATTAATATGAATGCCAGCAGAAACCAGCTCAAAGCATTCTTAAGAAAGGAGGGAAGGAGTAAAAGAAAAGAGAAGGATGGGGGGGGGGGGGGATTTTGGAGGAAGGGGTTTTTTTGTGTCTCCGGACAATGAGCTGATGGCTTTTTAAGCCTCTCAGTGGCTCTGGGTTAATACCCAGGGCTGCAGTCATGGGATAGGCCGCGGTTCAAAGGCTGCTGCACTCCAAGGCTCACTGCTCGCTGATTTAGAGGAAGAAAATAAATAAGCAGAATAAATACCACATCTCCTGCAACTTGAACCTCGCTAAAGAAATAATGAACTGCCCTATCCAAACAAGAGTGGTGTGTGTGTCTGTGTGTGTGTGTGTGTGTGTCTGCGTATATTTGTCAGACTATGTTGTTTGGGGTGTCATATTTGGTTATGTGGGATAATGTTCAGACTGAGCCGGACCAGTCAAGGCTGCGCTCATATGAGAGGAGAGGGTGAAGATGGCATTCATCACACGTTCTGGGGATCAATCGTTTTTTACTTCGGGGGAAAAAACACACTCAGTAGAGTTACACACAGGGAAACCGTAAACAAAGACAGACATACACACTCACTCACACACACAGACACACACATAATACAACTTTACAAAATGGGAAAACTATCAAGCAGCTCCCAGAGAAGCGCTCCCAGAGAATTGGGTCAAGAATAGTGCTGTGCTCTGCTGTAGTAAAGGGTGTGGGTTTCTGCTGTTTCATTAAAGCAGGCCTCGAAGCAGAGGTCAGTCCGGGATACACACACTCACACACACACACACACACACACACACACACACACATGCACATAAATATCCCCAAGCAGATGTATATGTGCACGAGTTGCCAGCAAACACATGGACATGGCCACATGTAGCCACACGAACATGGGTACCCACAAACGCAAAACACTCGCTCGCATGAACATCAAACCCAGATTGGACAGAGGACGTCAGATTCAGTTGTGTTCTACATTTTTAAACATGATTTATTATCCGCTCGGTTACAGATTCTTCTTAGAGCTCAGATCAGACAAGCATCTGTTGTCTAATGAAAGCCGTGGAGCCAGGGGACGAAATGTGAAAGAAGAGCTTTTCATGCCAAAATAGTCTCTGAAGTTCAATTTAGCTCATTTAAAATTTTGACATGAGACATTTTTTAATCTACGGTATGATAGATTTAGAAACAGTTTTAATTTAGCATTTCATTTTTGGTCAAATTCCCACTTAGCCTTATTAAAACCCCAGCCTTCAAACTGATGCAGCCAGAGAGACGAGCTGGGTCGAAGACAAATACAAAGGGATTTGTTTCAAAATGAGATATCGACTATGTGAACTGCAATCATGCATAATTATGCACATTATTCATCCCAGTGAAAGAAGATGCATCATTTTATGAGGACGAAAGGACAAAAGCAGCTCATTCTTATTGGACCAATTTGTCCCTACGGCAGATATATAGCATTTTGAAATGAAACCCTTCATTAAGCCGCTACATTACACACACACCCTGGCATTCCGACTGTGACACGTGCATCTCAGCGGAAAATTCACCTTCAAGGGCAACGTGTGCAATGGGTCACAGCAGATGAGACCAAGATGCAACTTGGTACCGCGGCTCCCAAGTAAACAAGGTCCTGTGTGTGGGAGTCTTCAGTGTCAGAGGAAACAAAGCAGGGGTCTAAACCTGAGCAGGCTTAATCCGGTCTCTGGTGAAAATAGCCCCGGTGTCACACAACCCACGGCCTGCAAAGACAACACCTCTTCAGGGTGAAGACCCCAGAGTTTGTCCCCTGGAGAACCAGCACCAATAAACCAATCACTGCCAGGGGCGGGGGGGCTGGCGAGACAGACAGCGAGACACATGCATCTTTAAACCTTGGCGAGGACAAACGTGGAGGAAGGGGGGTTGATGAGCTCGATGGCGTGGAAGGAGGCAGATGAGAGAGGATGGACGAGTTGGAAATGAGAGAAACCGCCACCTCTTCGTGTGTCACCCCTGGCTACTACATGCCTCTCCCCCTTGTGTCTGGCGCTCGCATTATACTCCTCCTCTCCTCCCTTTTATCTGTCTGAAAGCGAACTACAACTTCAGCTGAGCTCTCTCCTTCTCCCCCTCGCCATTCACGCCATTCTCCCTCACTCCTCTCCTTTGCCCCCCCCCCTGTCCGTTTAAAGCGCATGCATTACTTTAAGCCTCGGCTGTGGAGTGGACAGAGGCGGCAGAACAATGGCCGCCTTTCACTCTCCTGGCCCAGCATTTCAGGGGAAGGAGTGAGGTGGAGGGGTATTGGCTGCTAGTATTTTTCTCTACTGTCAATTCAAACAGGCTAATGAAGCTAGCTTATTATTAGCAAGTCCAACCACAACGGTAGACGTAACAAAGTGAAAGCAACATTGTCTGATTGTATTTATTAATTAATTCATATTAAAAACAAGGCCAAGCAATCAATTGGTCTTTTTGGCTGAATTCACGTCACCTTTAGACGTCTGTTCCAACAAAAACAAAAACACGAGAAGCCATTTAAGACCATTCACGACACACGTGTGAGGAGGTGATTTCACCGTGTCTGGCAAATTTTTATGATTCCCTAAAATTTTATATTTGCAGATATAAAAGTTCGGGAATAAAACCAGTGGATTCCAAACTTGCAAAGGGAAAACCAGTCTCTCAGCCGTCCGTCTGTGACGATGAATTACCTCATGAGTCATTTACAACAGGCTACAAGCCGTCAATTAGTTGGAGATGTGTTCTCTTCTGGGATCTATTCTCCACACTGCTGCCCAGCTAGAAAAACATCCAGCCTCTCCCCCGCAAGCCTCCCCCAAGTTAAATAAGGAAAACGACAGTGTAAGGTCCGAAGCCAGCCTCCCATGAATGGAATTATCTGTGGAAAATGTGTCTGGCAAAAGAAAAAAAACAAAAAACGAACAGTCTCAATCGTTCCCGTCACATTTTCCAGCTGAAATCGTGAACAGTGACAGACAGAGAGAGAGAAAATAAACCCATCAGGTTTTGGCCCCTACTTGCTCTAGTGTGGGTCCTGTAAATCCAATATGACTTTGACAGTAAATGAGTTTAACGAGGTCAAATAAACCAAAGCAAAAAAAGGAGCTATAGTTTAAAATCAAGCAAATGTATGTAGCCTTCTCTCTATGACTGCAATGCTTTTGGCTGAGAAGCAGAGGGCAAAAGGGGCTATCAGACCACTCTCAGTAGCGCCACTTTCTGGTCAGGGGTGATAGATCAGCCGAGCGTTACTACAGTAACAGCTGCTTCTAAGCCTCCATCTTACAGAGGAGAGCAGAGGAGCTGAAGACGGATATGGTAGCGCCATTTTCAGCCATGAACGAGGACGTATCATGTACGACTGCTGGATTTTTTAGAACTGGTATTTTGGCCCCTGTTGGACCTGCAGCAATCCTGTATTCCTGTCAATCGCTCCTGTCGGGGGTCTTATAGAAACAGGCTTTTCCTTTCTATGATGGGAGTCAAATTAACCTGGCAGTAAAATAGCTCTTTTTCCTTCTCTGTCTACTATGTTCACATTAACCACAAATCTACTCGAGTGATCACAGCGAAAATACAACTTTGGACGGCATGTTCCCACAGCTGCTCTGGGGTGGCACAGAGTAACTTTAGGAAAAATAAAGAAACAGTTGGGGAAGGACGAACAAAAAAAAAACTTTCCACAACTTTGAAATTCAGAGCGAAACTAAGGCAGCCAGAGTCGGGATAGAGAAGAAAAATGCCCCTGAATAAACACATGTATCTAGTTGGTCCAGCGAGCAAATAAGAGAAAAATATTTTTGATCATTCTCATGGTCCTGCATCAAGCTTTGCACATGTGGGTGTTGCATAAGCTGGTTAATACTTTATTGTTTCCAAGTCGAGCTATACGGAGCGTTGCGCTGCAGGCCCCGGCCTGAGCGAGGGCTAAAAGACAGATCGCTCCGCTGATAGCTGAGTTTCAGCACTGCGTCTGACCTTGGAGGGATTACTCTGAATATAAAAACCTGGACATTAAAACCATGGTCCCCCCCCCCCCCCCAACGCAAGGGAGGGAAACATGCACGATTGAAATGAATCGGCTGTTGAATATCGTCCATTAAAATAAGAGATCCTGTCCATGCTCTTTAGTGGAGAACCTAATAGATGTTGGTATTTTAACTCAGTTAACCTTGGTCAGGCTGAGGAATATTATCTAATCATGAGCAAACACTGGGGTTGTTTTTCTATTATGTTCGGGAAATTAATCACCAAAATGGAGGTCAAAACCCTGTGTCAATTGTTCAAGAGTAAAATGAAATGTTTGAATATACCTTTTTATACAAACAAACTAATAAATCCCCCCTGCTGAAGCAAAAAATGCTATATTTTAAAACAAATAATTAAATATGTATAGATATAAATCAGTAACTACTAATGTAAATCATTAAAAATATATAAATAACCAACAATCCAGGCTTTCTTATAGTGTCTCCTCTTTATGTATATAGTCAAAGGCTTTTTTCTCTTCAGTATAATGAGCATATCTCAGACGCCCGCATGTCCACCCCTGGCGACAGGGCTGCTTCTGTCCGCCACATAGCACCTCCACAAGGGTCACGGCCAAGAGTCATCCCCCTCTCCCACCGTACGCTGAGGAACAGCTGCTCTGCCAAGCACATTGACTACGCATTGACTACTGCCTGCTGGGCTCATTTTCTAGTTAATGGGAGAAAAAAAAAATCTAATTTAAATGGAAAGTGCATTTACAGGTCTGGTGAGAAAACACAGTCCCATTTAGAGCTAATAAAAGTATTACGTCTCACAACACCATTATTGCAGTTTTCTGCTTTTTCTCCAGGCCGGGGCTGTGTGTTTATTTCTCTGCATCTTCTGCCTCTCGCTGTCTCTGCATGTGTGTCCCCCCCGCCCCACCCCACCCCACCCCCCCACCCCACCCCACCCCCCCACCACAACACTCGCTGTCCCTGCAGCTCGGCCAGCGCTCGTTGCTTGCCAGTGCCACGGGCATAAAAGAATGACAGAGCAAGGGGTCATTAACGGGAACTAATCAGCCCACAGACTCCGAGAGGAGGAGGAGGAGGAGAAAGGAAACGAGAGGCAGAGCGGCGGAGTGAGTAAAACAGCTTAGAGCGAGAGAGTAGAAAAAAATGGACTAGCGTGGGGGCAACACTATCCACTTTAGAGATCAAATGTACATTTAATCATTAAAATTACAGGTTTCCAGCATTTTAATTATAAAATAAAACGAAATATTGTAATAGCATGATTTTCACATCTGTTAAAGTCAGATTGTTGTGCACAACCCCACCTCCATGTGTACGAGCCTCAACACACACGTACCCACAAACACACACACACACACACACACACATAAAAGCACAGATTGACGAGACGTTTATTCTCGTTCCACTGGTCTGTGACAGATAATGAGACGTCCAAAGGAGAAAGATGTAATTATTCTGGTATATGAGTCTGAAGGAGAGGAAACAAGCGCTATATGACCTCATGGCTCATTTGGTACTTTTCATGCCCATGGGTACACACACACACATATGCATGCATGCTCAAACACAAAAACCTGCACAGACAAAGACATGACTGCAACAAAAGAAAGTTTGATACCAGCTACACAACTACTTCGTGCAGGCCTCCAGTTACAGTGCATTGTAAGGAGAACTGTGAAAACTACCCACAAGGCAGCGTGACAGAAAAGTGCTTCCCAGGCTGTTTGTCGCACTACAAATTATGCAGCAAAATACATATCACCTTGAGCAATTACCATGATCACAAACCAAGCCAAACTGTTTATGTTAATAACAACTTCCACTTCAAGGAGAGTTCCAGTTACGAGTTTGTCATTCACGGGCCAACTTTCTGCTTCGTTTATCCCTCGTCGTGTTTGTGTGTGTGTGTGTGTGTGTGTGTTTGTTGTGTGTGTGACCTCCTCCCCGAGCTGCTCACAGAGTGCGTCTGACCTCTGCGTGTCTTTTTTCACCATCAACTGTGGAGGGACTCCCGAAATATCTAATTGTTTTCCGAGCACAGCGAGAAGAAACACACAGAGGGAAGAAGAAGAGATAAAGAAGAAGGGAGGGAGGGAGAGAGGGAGAGAGAGAGAGAGAGCGCTGAGAGAAGGGAAAACGGGGAAGAAGAAAGGGCAGGGCCCTCTCCTCTGCATTACAGCCGAGACATCATCAGAGCGTCTGTCTCCTCATTAGAATAAATATTCACAAGCAAAGAGAGTGGGCGCGATAGCAGAGTCCGCAGAGAGAGACGTCCCTCTGTATCTCAACTTATTTCAAGTTAAAGGAACTCTCTGAGGACAGATTAAACTCCAAGATTCCTCTCCCAGCTCACCCTAAAAATATCACTGCTGATGGAAAAACCGCCAAGAAAATCTAACCAGATGCAGAAAAGGAGAAAGTGTGGATGCGTTAAAGAGATGAGTAAACAAAGTGGAGGATAAAAGTGTTATTCTGAATAATAAAGACGTTTCTGGAACTAGTTGTGAAACACAAGGCGGAACGAGGCCAGAATCAACAGCCAGGAAACCCCCTCCTGTCCCTATACCCACATCAGCAACAACACAAACACCCAGAAGAAACAACTGTGGCACAGCTCACGCACGTCACAATACTTTAGAGCGATAAAATTCCAGGCTAATGTACCGGTTGCTTGTAATTTCTGACCAGTGGAAAAACAAATAGAGATTAACAAGCAAAAACATTTTTACCATCTGATATGTCTGATAATCAAAGTTAAAAAGTCTCTACACCCATTTGGGTTTTGTCAGAAGTGACCTCTGGAGTTTCTACCCAACCCGTTTATTTTTGTCTACAACTTTTTAACACTTTCTCCACATCTTTTCTCATAAAACAGAGCAACGTGTGATGGGACTATTACATTTTCCCTTATTTAAAACATTTTCTTTTTCTTTATTAAGCTTTTTTAACTTTTTTATTTGTAGTTAGATACCCACTAAAAAGTGAAATAGATGTGCCATTTTTTGGTAAAACAGTTTTTAGATCAATTTCATCTGATGTGAAATACCCCACTTGGGCACAATCAAAACTGATTTTAAGGCAAAATCCAACTTCAGTGTGGCCAATTAAAAAAAAATTGTGGAAGCTGCAATTTCATACGTTGTAGAAATGAATGGTGACAAATGGCTTTTTCTGGAAAAAGCTAAAGAAGCCCTGAATGACCTTGTTCAGATCCCAACAAGAAAGACTGTAAAGGGAATTTTTTTTTTGGAATGATCCTTTAAGTTACCTGCTCACATCATTTAAGACAAATTACTTATTATTGATTTAAATTTATTACGCTCTTAACCTGAAATGTAACTTTGTGTCGGTTTGGGGCGTTCACAGTTTAAATAGTTGGAACAGCCGCACTCTTGCTGACTCTTCCTCAGAACAAAGGCGACGCAGGCCTGCCCGCCTTTCTACGGTAATGCATGAAGAAAGGGACTCAATATTTATCAACTGAGTCATCGATAAGACACGTTTGCCTTCTCTCGCTCTCCCGGTCTCCTCTCTGCTGTTATGTTACCTTTTCTGGCTCCCTTCCCTCAGCCCTGCAGGGGTGAGAGTCAAACAAACTCTATTTAGAGTAAGTAGAACGGAGTGACTGGTGTTAGCCGCATTACAGCCTCCGTGAAAACCTGTTTCCTTTCCTCAGGCAAGTCAGAGCGTCAGAAACAGATGAGGCTCGGGAAGCTATCTATTTCTCCGATTTTACCGGGGACACACGGAGAGTGAAACGGTGAACGCAGACTAGTGGGTCACAAACTTCTTGATTCCTCTCTTCTCTCTCTCTCTGTCTCACAGTGTTAATGTGTCAGATCTGAGATTGAGATTTACTTAAATTCACTGACACTAGGAAAACTTGTCAGCACATCTGGAAGAGATCGAGTTAACTGAGCAGCAAGTCAAGTCAAAGCTTTTTTGCCCCCTCCCAAAAAAAAAACGTACACTCTAATTGAAGCAGGTCTATCAAGGGGAGAAATCAAGATTTAACTCAAAATTGTGTTTGCCTCCATTGAAGAAAGCGCTCCATAAATAAACAGCCAGGGTAGAGTCAGAGCAGAGACCCAGACCACAACAGTCATGGTCTATGGTATATCACGCCGAGGATCTCTGCACCCCTGCGAGACCGGCCCTGACTTCAGGAGAGCGCTCACACTCAGCCCTCCGTTTGTACCCCTGACCACTAATCGCTTCAAGCAATAAATCATGTTTTCCCAAACTTCAAGCTGAATATAAATAGTTGTACAACAAATTTGGCGTGTGCTATTAATGGCTTTGTGCACAGTCGGAGGGTGTAAGCGGAGGGTTTTTATTCAACAAACACTAAGTGTCGTTGGCAGTTTTGAGGGTGAAAGATCTCTGTAAACTCCGGCAGCAGTGTTTAGAGTTAATAAGCCCGGGACAAGGCCGTATACAGTCTTGACTCCGCGAGGGACTCTCAGTGGGAAATGCTGTGTCGACAAACACGCACACTGAACGCTGAGCCACTCGAGGCTGTCCGAGCAGAGAGGAGTTGGGAGCACATCTGAGGAACTCAAATTTTAACTCTGCTGAAGTCCCCTAGCGTGACCCCCTCGGAGTCAAGGGTACACCAAGTCTTCACGTTACTACTTCCAGAATTTTGCCGAGTCTTCTCACGTTGATTTAATATAAATAATAGAGTGAAAACAACAATTTGAAGTCCTCCACATTTGGAAATATTTAAATTATTTGAAAAAAAGCTATATTTATATTTTTTAAAGTGCAATAAAAGTTATAAAGGAAACTTGTTTATTGAGGGAAACTCTTTTGAGGGAAACTGTGTTCAACAGAGTGAAGGTTTTCACAACTTTTTAAAGGGTTAGTCACCAGTTTCCACACAGCGCAGCCACCACTGCCCTTACTTTAACGACACCCTCTCTCAGTTTTATACAGTCACTGCACTGGGTTTTATTTTCCAGCATTTATTTGCATTCTTTAGGTTTTTATTTTAGCAAATAAATCCGGGCCTATTATTCGACCAAATGTCACTGGATTCTTTTAGTTTGCAACAGTGTGCTTTAAATGTCACGTATTTAGATGCATTACATTGTATTTTATTATGTTGCACAGTTTAAAATAACCCTAATGTATTGCACTGGCTGGAAAATATCTGAATTCATATCATTCATTCAAAATTAATAACAATTTGCTCGAGTTCTTAAGAGAACATCTCCTCATTTAAAAAGTCTAGTTCTATGACTATGTTAAGGATTAAATGTTAACAGAAAATCAACTTTATCTCCTTTAAGGGCCATAAACACTGACACATTCTCACCTAAAATCATCTTAATATTCCTCTTCAGCTTTTAAGTGTGTTTCACTTTATGGAGGCTAATTCCCTGCCCCTGTAATATTCATGAATCTCTTCTTCAGATACTTCTAGAAGTGCTGAGACCGCCGTATAAGCCCAGTAAATTGCATCAGGGAAACTGTACTGAATTTCGTGAAGCAGCTCTTTAATATTGACAGGCACGTTATGCTCTTGATGGCAATATTTACACTCCTTTCCAGTGATGAATCCACACAACAAACACACAGACCCACGTAGAAAAGCTCACTACACCGGTCTAGACGTTTGGCCCGTGCGCCTACAACTGAAGTTTTTCCAAATAAAGGCACTGAGCCTTTTACGCAGACTGAAGTGCGGCACTGAAGGGCCACTTTTACTAAAGTAAATGGACTTTGTGGATTTTGTGCTGATGTGGACCGTGTTTGCCGTGTGGCCCTGTTGAGACCAGTTAGACTCTGGTGTTAATGGGTCCAGTGGGGTTGTGTAAATATCCAGCCACCGGTGCAGAGAAACAACACAAGATAACGCTGCGGGGTTTTACAGCCTTTTACTGCTCTTGTCTCTGTACCTGTAGTGTTTCACAATGAGATGCTGGATTTTCCTCAGATCAGGAGTATTGACACAGATTAAAGCGAAGCAACCCAACACATGATCAGGCCTCATTACGCACGGTTCTAATCTATAGTCTCCTCGGGGGACGCGCTTTACGAGCAGCCACGTATTTACAGAAAAAAAAAGACAAAGTCGCCTTTTACACTCCTGCTCCCGGCTACGGGCTCTCTACCTACAGCTACTGGCATTATGCCCTCACTGCGGAGAATAAACACCGATGTGCTCCACAGCGAGAACCTGCGAACCCCGTGATCCATGCGGACGCGCGGAGGAGACGGACTACATCGCCGACTCCTCCGCGGTGAAGCTGCCCGGTGTGCGAGGCCACTTACTTGGTGTTGGTCCGGTTCCAGAAGACGGCGTAGCGGTCCGCCACCACTTTGGAGCTGGGCTCCTGGCTGAAAACACACATCAGCAGCACCAGGCAGACAAAGATGACCATTTCCACTTGCAGCATCACTACAGCGAAACTTCGGCACGTATTCCTCTTCGGTGTTGGGTCGGTCAGTCAGTCGACTCGTGTCGCGCGCTGCAGCCGGGACAGGTGACGGGTTCTCGTTCACATGTGGCCGTGTGTTGTTCTCTGGCGCAGTTTGGGTTGAGCGCGCGCACAGATAACAAACAGCGCGCGGCTCGGGGGGTAAAACGCCAAAAAGGAAAAAATGGCACCAAAAAAGAATTGTGACCATTCAGGGGGAGACTGGAGATGACACTTGTTCGGGTTGAGGAGGAAAAAAAGCTACAGGAAAAAAAAAAAAGCACCAACGCGTCACTGCGTTTGTTCACTCTGATGCAGGGCGAGGGTCCAGATGATTCATGGGCTTTATTTCGTGCGGGGATGTCAAGCTCTGACAAATCCGAGGTGGGTCTGACAGAACGTGCACGAAACACAGAGATCAGCAAATGCGCATCGGCACAACAGGCAAGCGGTCTCCTGTGGTGTGGTAACGTCCCCGGTGTTCGGGCAGGTAAAGCTCCTGGTTGCAGCCCGTGTCAGGGCGAGTGACAACTGCTCAACACTTCTTCTCCTTCTTCTTCTTACTCCAAAGCCAACGGGCAGGGGGTGAGCCAGTCCGAGATGTGATGGAGAAGAGAGAGAGAGGAAGAGAGAGAGAGAGGGGCCCTATGTGTCCAATGACGCCGTGTGGCGCACGTCAGATGTCCATGTTCTCCAGGCTAACTTTTTAAAGCCATACAATGAGTCACTGGCGGGTGAATGGCGGCGTCAGAGTCGCTCTCCGGCGTCAGGGGAAGAACAAACACACTTATCCTTTTCTCGGCGGTTTACCGGGAGGTGTCACGGCCGAGGTGGGGAGGAGTCCGTCTCGGTGTCGGAGGAGTCGGACGCGGCGTTGCCTTCTCTCATGCGCTTCTCTCCGCGGAGACACTTGAGTATGTCCACATCCCGAAGTGTCCTCCTCATATATGAGCCATCGTGCGACGCGCAGGAATGGAAGAAAAAAAAAAGCCTCGCGCTCTCTCCCCCATGTGCGTGTGCGCCGCGCGGTCTTCCTCTTCTCTTGCGTCTTATTTTTTTTTTGGGGGGGGGGGGGGTTGTTTGGGGGTGGTGGGGTGTTAAAACGCCGGGACGCGCAGGAAGGTGCGGGGCAACAAGCAGGCAGCCTCCAAACGCCGACTGAGCGAGTGGGTTTGGTTACGGAGGAGCGGGGGAGAGTCCCATTGGTTTGGAAATATTTGAATGGGCGTCGCTCGAACAAAGCCAACCCCCCCCCCCCCCCCCACCTCCGCCTAAAACCGAGCTAATTCAATTACTGAGAGGTAGAGCTGAGGGGGGGCATGGGGGGGCATCTGACTCTCCACTGTCAGATGCGTCCGATAAGTGCGCGCGGGGCTATTTAATTATATGCAAACGGACCAGAGAGAACCATGGCTCCAGTGACTCTGGGTCTCAATTCAATTTAACTCGATTCCAATCTTTTTTTTTTCTAATAACAAAAATAGGTCTGTATTTAAATATATACATATATATTTATGAATGGGGAAAATGATAAAAAAAAATTTTTTTCTCTATCGTTTAATAGCATCTACTATTTTGTAAGTTGTAGTAATTTATAAAAAATATTCCTTAGAATTTATCTTTAATTATAAGGAATTCTACTCCAGGTCACATCTGTTCTTTTAGGAGGAGGAGTGCAGGCAGAGGGTGGTGATGTCTCTCAGCTGCATGTGGGATATATCCATGTGCGTAATGCCGGGACACGACGGCCACGCAGGCTCCGGGGACAGGAGATGGATGAAGCGGTGCAGCCTGTTGCGGGGAGCGGACACGGAGCTGAAGGGGTCCGCGGCGCCGCTCCAGCGCCCCAGACGCCCCGCAGTGGCAAACAGGCGGGATAGCTGACTCAGCCGAGGACAAATCCAAGTTCGAGTGCGCGCCAGGGGAGGCGCGTCTGTCGTCGCCTTAAATCAGACAAGTGCTCACCGGGAGGATTTATGAAACTTTAGAAAATGAGCAGCAGGCCCCCAAAATTCAGGTGGGAAATCCCTAAAGAAAATAACTGTAACATAATTTCATGTGGATTCAGAGCGCGGAGCGTCTGGCTTCGTGTGTTTTTAGAAAGAGTTGTGATATTTCTCCAGATTTAGGAGTGTTAGGTGGAAAAGTCCATATGCACAGTATTGTTTTTAAAGGTGTGTGTGGTGAGTGATTAGTGATGAAAAATAGTTTTCTAGAAGAATGTGTCAACTTAATTTTCTCTTCTGGCCACTTGACACATAAGTAGAAAACAATGTGTAATTGTTGTATAATAAACACATTAGAGGTCAGGCACCATAATGTGAGTTGAAGTATTAATCCAATATACAGAAACATTTTAAAAAGCAAAGAGAATTTATACAGGCATGAAAACCTGATTCTAAAGAGATTTTTAGATATTTATTTATTCTTACTTTTTTTAAAAAGTGTTTGTCAGACAGAAGGTTATAAACAAAAATAAAGAAAGTAGTAAATTCATGCAACTAACATGACGGTTACATACATTTTTGATATTTGCAAAGTCAAGAAAATCAAATGCAGTTTGTCCAAAGTTCCTTTTCCGTGCTTGTGCAACAGGTGCTGTTTGCTGTTTGCTTTAGGAGGGGGAGAGAAAAGAGAGAAGGAAGGAAGACGGGAGGGAGAAAAGGGTGAGAGGGCAGCTAATATTTTAAGATAATCCTCTTGACCTCTTTCCTTGGAATGGTGTAAACTAAGGGCCGTTCACTTACGGCTATCATCACACAAGGGCACTTGCGCCACAACCACACACACACAAACATACACACACAAACACACACACATGCACGCCATCACTACTACATCCACCACACAAACTCATGGTAAGTCTTATCACAAAAACACATTTTTTCAAGCATTTTTTTTTGCAACACGCACACACACGCACACACATACACACACACACACACTCAGACAGGACACTATCAACCACCAGGGGAGAGGGGTGGGGAGAGGTCAGCCTGGAGGTCAGTGAACATGGCTGTTTTCACACCCACTTTACAGCCATGACTGCATTCCACTCCTGCTGCGTCCCATTTCTCTCTCCCTCCCCGTCTCCCTCCCTCTCGCTCACGCTCTCGCTCTCTCCGTCTCACACACACACATACAAAAACACACTTGGTAACAAGCATATTTAACTGACGAGTGCACACAGAGTATACCCCCAGCTGCTTTCATTTTCTCTCGAACAGAAACAGAGCTTTCCCCCGCCATCCCCTTCTTAACCCGCTGTCACTATCATAGTGGGCTGCGTTGATTACTTCTCACGCGGGCCTATTTTCTCCCTCGCCTCCCTTCGCGTGTTCCAGCAGAGTGGTGCGACGATGGCTTGAACTCTATTTCCAAAGAAAAGAGGCTGGGTTTATTTTTCTCTTTGATTGATTAGTGTGAAGGAAAACAATACTAACACGGACTATCAGCGATCAAATGATGTGTTTTATGAGAGAGATGAGAATTTGAGCGACTGTCGTGCACATGGGCTTATTTCCCCTCTTCTTCACTGTCTCTTGCATCTCTTTCTTTGTTATTCTCTCTCATAAATTGTATTGCAACTCCTTTTCCTTCCCTCTAAAACCATTTAAATTTGACATTTTATAGTTCAATTCAATTTTGGCCTTGGTTCTCGTAATGCCTCTTTGATGCATAACTGGTTTCATCAAGGGGCTTCAATTTTTTAGAAGTCATTCGGACAAGCATCTGGCCTCGAGCCCAAGAATTTGCCCCTTTCACACACGGTGAATGGTGTACGCTCACTCAGCCAGGGTCACAGCAGGGTGAGATGGGAAGGCTGAGTAGGTGGTTCATACCCCCTTTTTTTTTTATTATGTTATTGTTCTTTTGCCAACAGGACAATTAGAGAGCACATCATCACACAGACTCATTAAAAAGATGTGAGAGTGTGCCTCAGTTTGTCTGGTGTCAACACGGCAGGTCAGGCATGCCAACAGCCAATTATTACCGTGAAAACCCAAAGGGATCCTTTGAACGTATTCTCTCAAAAAATATATGTCAATTAGAGGTTTGTGACAGCTGAAAAAAAAAAAATGTCACACTGTTTTTTGCAAAGCATTAATTAAAACTGTACAATCTAATCTCCTTTTCTCATTTGGGGATCTGCTGCATCCATTGTATGTGAATTTCATTAACCGGTTTATGAAATGCCCTCTCATCAAAACAGATATAAAACCAAAGCACAGACAAAGTGGCACCGTACAGGTATTATGGATGCTTTTAATACCATAAACCATAAAAAAGGAAACATTAAATCTGCTCTCAAGACACCTTTTAAAATCTTACAAGTGAAGTATACATATCCTTTTACTATGCACTGGGAGACATTGCATCCTTCCTAATGTTATGTCTGTTTACAGAGATGCAGGGCAGCGTTGGGATACAGTAGATCAAGCAGCGTAGAGGATCTGGGTAATGATCTATTCAGACTGTGTCGCTCCAAGTCTCATTGATATACAGCTCACACGTCCATAAATATGATGCTCTCTCACAATCCCAGGCAGTGGGATCCTTGTCAGCTGGAGTAACAGAGAGCGCTGCGCATGCATCGTGCCCCGTAACCCCATTCACACTATCATATGCTCCGAACTGCGACTGCAGATTAGGAGTTACATATGAGGAGAAAATAGGATTTCACCTCTTTGGAGCACAGATGAGAATTTTTCATGGCTAGTTCAGAAGATAATGGTCATAATTCTACTTTATGCACGAGGTAATAGGTTCCAGTAAGAGTTACAAACAAGCCCCTGGGTGTAGTTGTCATTTGATCACATAAACTACTCCCAGACATGCACTGAAGTTTGGTCATTATCCTGAAACTCTCTGTCTGGCTTGTATGTAATGAAGAAAATGTCCCAGTTAGTTTGTCAGGACATTTTCTGGAACTCTTCCTTCCAGCTGCCTTGTAAAATATCCAGAAAATGTCCGATTGAGCCCGTGTGAGAATACAGCAGGAAAATGTCGGGAGAATTCACAGCAAGCGTCTAACACGCGACAGAAGGAAAACAAAATAAACAAAACAATCACAGATATCTCAGAATGAAAAAGAGGTGCCAAACACGTAAAAGATGCCAATCAAGACATCAACTTGGAAAGAGGATAAGATTCAAGAGCCTTTTGCGATAAGGGCCGACGCCGGTGTCCTGTAAAACAAAAAAATATATATGATTTCTGCAGCGGAATTTATATCTCCTGCCTCCTTCATCACCTCCTGCCTTCTCCATGTGTGAACGGCAAACTCCGAAAAAATGTCGTGGCCCAATTTTCCGGCACATTTTTTTCAAAACCTAAGTGTCTGCATCCTTTATATTCATAAACTTGACACAAACCTTTCTCATTACATCTGAGCTCATCAAGAACATTACCTCCCCTCTCTGTCTCGCTCCCTCACTCGCTCTTTATTCTCCACCGCCTCCCTCTTTAGGATGCATATTAGATTAAAGATTTTATTGTCACACTCAATGCACTTAGAGCATTGGCAAACTAAATCACAGGGAGACAGCATGTCATAGAAGAGACACCTTGGGTTGACTAAGTCATGACGAGCCAGCACAAATCGATGAGAGGGACTAATCGGATGTATCTGCTGCGACGGCGACCTGCCCTGAATCCAAATGATGGACACCAGATGGGGACTGATGTTGCCATTAGTACACCATCGGGGCAGTAGTCGGAGCGATGTAAGGACAAGGGCTTCCTATTCAATGAGGAATCAGGTTTTCAATAGTGACAGCCAAGGTCCCTCTGTTCATAGAGAGAAAGCAGGAACCTACGGTGGTGATGGCTTCCCGGTGCTTGTGCAGAGGCAAGAGATGGAAAAGGGAACTATTCGAAGACAGATTTTGTGTGTGGGCTTTTATTCCTTTGAGGCCCAAATGTCCACAAGGATAAGGCGGGGAAAAGGACAAGGACGGAAAAAAGTTTGAAGGAACTTCCAAACTTAAAAAGATCATTCAGACTCACATGACTGTTGAGACAATGATTTTTCCAGGATTCAGGTTTGGTTGAGTTCGAGTCGGGCCTTTTCACCTGAAGGCCCAGACCATGGCCCCAAACAAGCTTCATGTCTGTGGTACATTGTTTATGTTTGATCCAGTTAGTTTTTGTTTCATTTTGCAATTTAGGGACAGCACAAAAGAATTTTGTATTTAAAAAATACGTCCTGCATCATCACCTGTGTGAGCTGTTAATCAGTTTGCAGACGGGCGCATGTGGGATGTAGGTTTGTTGTCAATTCGGTGGGTAGTTTTTCTGTTTGAATGGAGAAACTGTATAATCTGGTTAATTTTGTTAACTTCATTGCCATATAATACCGTAACTATCATAATGACATTATGTTATTACTACCAGCAAAAAGAGCGTCCTTGTTGTTCAAACATCATCGTTGGAGGCGAAGACTACAAGCTGCTTTCACTTCTTTTTCTTCCTCTATTGTTTATTGCTGTCTCAGTTTCCTGCAATTAGCCAGAAAGTCCGAACTTTCCCCCCAGAAATGTTTTCACACTGCATACCAACCAAACCATGGTTCAGTTTGCTCCGGACTGTCTTCAGAGATACCTTTTCACGCTTGTCATTTTGGTTCAGACTAAATTGAAAAGTCAGAAGGTCTGGACCAAACTAGGCAGGTGTGAACGAACCCTAATACTACCTGATAAAGTTCAGGAAAGACTGCAGTCATGATTTTAAAAAAGCAACGCTGACTGTTGATATGTGCCTGATGTCCAAGTCAGACACTTTGGCAACCATTGCACTTCTGTCCGTCCTGGGAGAGAGATCCCTCACATGTAGCTCTCCCTGAGTTTTCTACATTTCATTCCCTTGTTAATAGGTTTTTTGGTAGTTTTTCCTTACTCTTGATAATGGTTAGTGATGTCACCATGTTAAGCCCTATGAGACAAACTGTGAACTGTAAATTTGGCTTATACAAATTCAATTTGATTGATTGATTGATTGATTGATTGATTGATTCATTGATTGATTGATTGATTGACTTTGCACAAATGCAGATTTTGTTACAGACCCAGGACAGCTGCTGTTTACAGTATCTGTGCTCGGCTTAGCCAAGTAGTTACTGGCATATTTACTGTACAAGCATCTTGGTATTGATCCTCTCATCTAATTCTCTTTAAGAAAGCCAACAAGAGTATTTCCCCAAAATGTCCAACTATCTCTGCGTGGAAATCTCTTTCATTGCATCAAATTATACAAAAGTTCTTTGCCTTCACTTAAGGATGATCTAGGTCCTCAATAGAAAAAGACCCGGGAGTGTATGTGCATGTGTAATGTATGTGGGAGTCTCTAGGCACACGCATACCTCATATCTGTGTATTTAGACTTAATCATACACGTCTCAGAGACTTTTGCTTTTAAAGTCTTATCATGTATCTTAAGAATAAATATTCCAAAGAGCAGTTTTACTTTCTTGGATGAATGAGAGTGTCCACACAAGCTCGTTTCACTGGGGGAGTGTGGGACATACCATCAGCTGATAAAGCATTAATAAGAGCATTCTTCATTCTTTAGCTGGACGTTATCAGCCAACACTGGTGTGAAAACAGCTGTTTTATGTCTGACCTACACCCAGTTTCTCTGCAGCCTTACAGTAATGCCGTGTGATATTTCCCTCCCATTCTGTCCACAGTTAGATGAATGAAGGCTCGCTCACGCACACACACACACACAGAGAGAAACAGCCCGCTGGCCCACTAAATGTTTATTCAGTCCACAACAAAACAGTTTGTTTCTTTATGTCTGTGTGGGTGATGCATTATGTTGTGCGATATTTTATCACACTGCGCACTAATGACACCAGCTCCAGCTGAGCGGAGCTGTGTGTGTTCCCAACTTTAGGACAACAAAGTGTATAACTCTTTGTGCGTCCACATGTGTGTGTTAAAAACATATTAGCCACAACAGTATTGAGTTATCTTTTCTTGTTGCTGTTTTAAACCCAACTCTTCCCATTTATTACCCCTGAGTGTATATTACCTCTAGTGGGCGAGCGCAGGGTTAATGATTAAGAATACATGGCATTGTGGGGTTTTATCCTCAGATCTAATTCAGAGACGTCTAACTTATCCTCATTACATGGGGCCTGTAGAGGAGCAAATGACAAATCACAGTATGTGATAATAAAGGTGACACTGTGAAAATCCCTTGGCTGGGATCCATCTCATCATTATGAGAGCATTATGAATGGATGTAATAAAAGTGAATTAAGACAGGACACCGCTGATATAGATATTATGAGCACATTGTCCCTTCCCTAATGTGAACAGCGCTTCTGCTGGCTTCTGCAATAAGGGCCGCGGTTTGGAGTGGCTATCCTCAACTCTGAGTAATACTTACATGCAATCGTGACCAAAAAAGCTGGGAGGAGAGAGGGTGGGCAACTATCGAGCCCTCTTTGTGCTCTGCCTGCTCTTTCATTATAGCTATGAATGTAAAAAGCCTTTGATATCCCTGGCTACAGTGTGCGACGCAGCAGTCGTTCAGCTCTATGGGGCCTCACGTCTCTCCCTTTGAAGTCCCAGGAAGAAATTGATGTTCCACTGTCCCTTTATGGCTCTTCAGTCGAAAGAAAATATAGATTCATAGGCCCAGGACAAAGCTAATAGCCAGCCTTGTTCAAAGCAAAGGAGCAGAATAATAGTGCCGTGTGTCAGTTCAAGCCAAAGAACATTAATCTCTTATTAATACCAGTTGATTCTCTTTTAAAACTCTTCTGTCTTTCTGTCTTGCTGTCTCTCTCTCTCTCTCTTTCTCTGGCGGGTGTTGCTCTGTGGAAAAAGCCACCACTGAAGAGCTCAGCTATACATCATTGATGATGGTACAATAGCATTAGTGTATGCTTAGCCTGCTAATTCTCACTGCCATTATGGAAAGTTTTCTAATCGGGCCATTTGTAATTCCGCACATAAAAGGATAAGCTGAGATCCAAGCTTGCAAGAGGGCTTATGACGCTGATCAAATTAAGATCATTCCCTCCCAACAGGAATACCTGATAATGAGAAATACAATTGCCACGAAGAGTATCGCTGACAGGCTATTGACAAAGAGATTTGCCCTGCGGTATTTATGAGGAGGCATTTGTTATGCACGCTGCATATGCAAGACTGTTCCCAGCTACGGGCTATCCATTTTCATATACAGTTCATTTTCATTCCAGAGGTGTTATTACACACATCAAACTTCAACAAAATTCATTTTGTGTGTGTTTGTTAGTGGCTCTTGGCCCCATTGTGTCAGTCACACATTCCTGACTGTCTGTATGAATGCGCGAATGTTTCATATCCCCCGACGCCACAGTAATCCTCTCCCTCTCCAGATATCACTCAGTCGCTGAGATAGTCCACTTGCTTCTCGTGTTCTTAATTTGTCTGTTTTAATGGAAGGAATGACGGACACGTAAGAGCTCAGGGTAAACTCCCATCTGATCTCCTGCCAGTTGTGTTTGCACGCGTTTGCACACAACCGGCAAGAAAAACACACACACGCACTCACTCACAAAACCCATTACGCACAGATTTGCGTTTCAATGCTTGCGCACACCTCAACACATGTAGAAGTAGAAGGGCTGACATTCTCACATACATAATCACAGACACAGAGACGTGAAAATACAGCCTTTGGAAATTATGGGGTATGGAAATCTTTCCGGGTGTGTTTTTCCTCAAGGGAAACATTCAGGCTAATCACTTCTGATAGGAAAGTGAAAACGCACATTCTCTGGTTTATGCCACATAATGAAGATGCAGGATTATGAGCAGATCTGCCTGCGTTCTGCTCAGACACTGTACACATACACACACGCGCCCGTACAGTTCTGGCCTCTCTCGCTTTGACTTATGACTCTGTGTTTTGAAAGCGACGCCCATCACACCTGCGTTGTGATGTCATCAATTTTATCCTCAGCTCTTTATGAAATATGATGTCATCACTCAGAGCCCTGTCCACTGATAAAATCCAGGGAAATGTGAGGTCACTCCAGTTTTCCCCCAAATGTAACATCAATCACAATGACTCGCAGAAAGTGCAATCTAAGGCGGTGGATCGGCACCTCCGAAACACATGGATCAGGAATATAATGTCACCGCCATTTTGATTTAATCATCGCGTAGGCCCTATATTACTGCAGTGTGACACTTTAATTACAATGATTAGTACCGGTGGAACATACGTATTTGTTGTCCTCCAGATTTATGGCAGCAAAACTGAGTTAGTCAAGACAACTCAAACATTCACTGAAGAAATCTTTATCTGATATGTTATCAGAGGGAATTAAGTTGTCAAAGTATGTCTAAATTATTGGAGCGGATTGGGATATACAAGTGGATCCAGGAATTATATCATTATAATAAATTATATATTATTATTCATTTCACTTTCTCAAACATGGTGAGACAGGGCATTGATAGAGGTAAGCTCTCTCTGAGCACCCTTACAGGTTTAACATACCTTTTTAAAGCACAGCCCACAATATGCATTTGGTGGTGTCAGAAAAACAACAACACTATTTGTACAACTAGAATTCATAACAAATAACTGACACAATGTTTTGATTTGGTCAAACAAAAACTTTTTTAGTAGGTTTAGATGCATTTTGCAAAGTATTTTGAAAATTTGCACCAAATTTTCTCCCAAGGTGAATGACTCATGTAAACGTCAGCCATGTTACGAAACCTGATCAACCCTGTGTGATAAGTATCAGTGTTAAATATCCACCCACCAGACTCCCACACCTGCGGGCCAGCAGAACACAGAGCTGCCCTCTGAACTGCCATGTTTGACTAATACCAACTTGTCAGCACTATATATCCCTGCAGCTCAGGATATTGGAGCAATTACCTTCATACGGCACCCCCTCGGACCGCAGGGGTCATCGGAGCCTAATTCATCTGTAGGACCCAGTCAAACACTCCGAGCAGCACCGACACCAGACTTGTTAAGGAACAAGGAGCCCGCCATAATTAGCAGTGACATTTGCTGAAAGAGAGGCCAAGCAGGTCTGAACTCCGCTGAGATTCTAAAAAGAGATAGAGAGATCTATCAGATAGACAGAAATCCTTCACCCTCCTCTCAAATGGATGCCATTGCCTGAGGGGGCTTTGTGCCAATCAGCAACTTTCCAACCAAATCATTTGCATCATAAACCAGCCTCCTGTGACGCGCTTTGAATGAACTTGTTGTTCACTGAAACACGGCAATGAAAAAAAGGCTTAAAGAGTTTATAACAACAATAATTCAAAATCAGACATTCATTGTAATTACGGCTTTTGGTGGATATTGTTCCAAATGGACCTTAATTATACAACACAGCTCTTTCTTCCAGAAGTTTTAGTTTAGAAATAACTGTTGATTGTCTTTTTTTTCTTCTTTTAATTCCCCAAACGGCCCAAAACAAAAAGAGTAGCTTCCCTTTTTATCTCTTCTGACTCCTTGAATAGAAGAAGCGATGATTCAAGTGATGCTGCAGCTGGTAACTCCAGCGACAGTTGTGGTGCCTGCTAATTATTAACCCCCGGGTGAGAAGGGATGATAACAACTCAGCCTCTCTCTTTTTTTAAATTTTTACCTTTCTCCCTTCCTCTTCAAACGCCATCATCTCCATTGATTCACTCAGTATGTGAGTGTAGAAGAGGAACCTCAAGCTACATCCACTCTGCTTCGTTTTAATACCCATCACTGCTGCTACGTTCACGTCTGTGGCGTCCACAGAGTTTTCGAACACCTCAAATTGAAACATTTAGTAATGCTGCTGTCCCCATTTAGAAACTCCGGGGTAGTGTTGTAGTATGGACAGGCACAAACTGGGGTGTTTGCAAATGATGATGCCGTCACCCTGATTGGTTCTTATCAGTCAAGACTAGACTACAAGCAGTGATGGCAAAAAGTTGTTAGCCTATATACTTTCAGTAACAGCTCCACCTCATTAGGACCAAGAAACTTAGTCCCTCGTCTTACTTTTCACCATTCTTGTTTCTCATTAGTAGTATTTTATGTAACTAAGCAACCACATGATATGCGTTAGTATAAATGCTTGTGTGGAAACGAAAATGTATTAAAATGAATATATATAGACTCAGTAATGTGACTGATGATGCTGTTGGTATTGTCACCATGTGTCTCTCTGTATGGGACCAGTACACACTACTACCACCATTACAGGAAGGAGAGAGAAAAATGTTTCAAGTGGCCGCTTGTGATCCGATCGTACTTTCTCACTTCCCCTCTTCCCCAAATAAACCCATAGTTCATCATTGCTGTGTGTGTGTGTGTGTGTGTGTGTGTGTGTGTGTGTGTGTGTGTGTGAGAGGGGGGGGATCAATATTCTGCACTCAGCTCTATAATGAAATAGGATTTTACTCATTTGATATTGAAAAATAGAATATAGAAAACCAATAGCCTGTGTGGCAATCAATGTTGATATTGTGGCAGGCTGTTGCATAAAATCAAGGTATGGGTAGTCTGTTATGTATCTGTAGCGGGCCAGAGGACATCAGTTGAGTAGGAGGACCTTTGATGTGGCCCAGGATGCATTTGCATGCACAATACTAAAGGAATGTAGCCATAAGCAGAGCAGACCTGCACCTTCAAACCTGGTCTGAGTGATCAGATCTCAAACACCTCCTCAATGCTTCTTTGGTACATTTACACCTGAACTTACAGCTGTCCACTTGTGAGCAGATCAGCCATCATGGATGTTAACGAACAAGTCCTTAGACTACGACAGTATATGTATCACAGTTTGCACTGTAAAATACTGCATGCACATTAAAGCTGTACGTGCTTCCATGAAAACACATCTGGTGTCCATAAGAAACATGTTCTTAGGTCAGGGGCCACAGGATATTTAACATTTCCATCAAAGCATTCAGATGACAAGGTAATGTCTTGGACAGAGACACGGGCTCATTAAATTACTTGCATTACTCTTGTGATCTAGAAGAAAGATGACGGTAATAATTTTTAAGACAATGAAACATAATAACGTCAAAGTCCAGATGATACATTTCCGCACGCAAGTTTTCATGTAGTTTAACAAGTTCGTGCAGGACAACATAATGAAGATATTTCTATGCCGCCATGTTTGCCTGGAGGTAGAAACGTAACATACATTACATTACAGGAGCCTCACATCACCCACTTCTGTGGCATGTGTCATGTCTGACGAGCAGTAAAACAAAACACGACTCCTGTCGTGTCAATCACCCTCACATCTTAAAGAAATATGACAACGAGCGGAAGCGGGTGAATCGGTTTCAAAGATGAGTGAGCACAAGCGTGTCCTGATTTGTTCACCGCCACCCATGAAGTATGTTCACATTCTCACCTGTAGCCATATCTCACTGGCTTCTCTCTCTCTCTCTCTCTCTCTCTCTCCTTCCTTCTGTCTTTCTTTCTGTCTCTCTCGCTCTCTCACTTCCTGGCCCCAGGCGGGACATGGGACCACCTGCCACTGTGGAGCAGGAACACGAGCGGCAATGACAGCTCTCCAATGGATTTGCACTCCGCTGCAGACCTCGAGGCCCTGTGGTGAGGTAGAGAGGAGGGGAGAGAGACAGAGAGACAGAGAGACAGAGAGACAAAGAGAGAGAGAGAGAGAGAGAGAGAGAGAGAGAGCGAGAGAGAGAGAGAGATCTATTGCCTACAACAGGAAACAAGCCAATTACTTATGCAAATCATACAATGACTCTAAGGTTTGTGGCAGGGGTACATGCTGCATGGTAATTGGTCATTTAGAGTAACATGTATAATACAGTAGTGGGGTCACTGTCCCATTAATTTCTGTCACAAACTCATGTTTGTCAATTGCTGCTTTTATAAAAACCCACAGTTCAGTTATAAAATAAATAAATGAAAAAAATGCGTCAGTGGTTGTTCGGTCATGATCTCTGGACATAGTTTGGCACCTTTAAATCGTTGTTTGCTGCTCCAACCTCCGAATGCACCTCAGCATCCCCACAGCGGACAATAACCGACGTGACCCACACTCCTGTGGTATTGTTTGGTAGCAGGGCTGACCGACGTCAACCTGAGACGGTTTTGCTGTGTCTCACAATAAAAAAATATTAACTTGGTTGGTTGTATTTTCAAAAGTCTGTCTCTCAGTAACTTGTCATATGTTTGGAGTTTAGTTTAGTTCCTATGCTTCTGTTCATCCTTCAGACATCAGCATTATTCTTTTACAGCCCTGTTGTTTTTAGCTGCTGTAGCTTTAGGAAATGCAATGTGTTTGGCAGTGGTGGGATGTAACAGACTACAAGTACATTTTGAATGCAAGTACTTAAAAATATTTGAGTGCTTCCTCCACCACTTGTGTTTGACAGAGTTTCAGCAGAACTTGAGCAGAACTTGAAAATAATAAATACGTGTGGAGCTATTCTGCCAGCTCATCAGAAAAGAGCATCTGAATGGTTGAGTTTGCTCTGCACCCCATTAAAACAGCAATACTTGGTCTAACCTAAGTTGTCCTGGTGCCAACATCAGAAAATACTTGTGTGGGCTGTTTGGGAAGACAAAGATAAACAACCTATTTTAGTTTAAATCTTTTTCGTGGTTTGTTCCATATAAAAGGAACTTTTTGACCCCTGTTTCCTCAGTATTACAGCTGCAATGACGCATTTTACTAAAACACATACGCTTCTCATTATTGTTCAGCACTAATCCCCCGGCTCCACTAATACCATTACCTATTACAATTGCTTATCCATAGTTTTACACATTGTCAGCTCCTCTCTCACTATTCCCCTGGACCCACACAGACCAATCACAGGCTGACAAACCTGAGAGAGATTTATCGCTCGCTCCCTCACAGACTTGACACAGGATATACTTTAGATAGGCTCCTCTGTGCCTGTGAAACAATGGCACATCAGACGCGCCACGTCCAATGTTGTTTTTCTGGTATTAACTGGAATCAGCTGGGGATTTTCCTCTTGGTGCTCTGAGGGTCCTGCAATCCTTGTGCGAATGTTCAGTCCACAGATGCTTGCTATACAGGATTGTGTGTGTGTGTGTGTGTTGTCAGCGTGTGTTGGCGTGCATGCGTATATACTCTTAGAGCGTCTACCATGTCGACATTACGGCACGAGCGAGATAAAAGGGGATAAGAAAATGGAGTTAGACAGAGAATGAGGCAATATATATGGAAGGTATGGACAAAGCTTGATTCTGAGACAACAGATCCCCTTTGAAAGTCTCTGATCATAAATTAAACATGTGCATCTTAATAACGCTGCATGGGGAAAAAGTGCACCACCCTGAATGGGACTTCCAGTGCTTTCTAAAGTCAGTGAATCAGATGCCCGCCTCCTACAAGGGCAGAATGCATGAATACCCCAACAACGGCATTGGCAAGGCTATGGATGAATAAGAGAGGACTGATTGAGAAGAGTTTGACGGCGGTGGGGGAGTGGAAGGGTAGAGAGGTAATTGTTTTGGCAGGCCGACAAATAAGGGTAAAAGGTCAGAGGGTCATTAAAGGAATAAACACTCAGTTACAAGGCAGGATGTGATGTAAGTCCTTAAAAATGTCATGAAATTCACATCTTTTACAAACTTGTTTTACAGTGCGATCATTGGTCCTTGAGTTATTGGGGTTTATGTGGGCAACCACAGCAAACAGACAACCAGACAGGGGTGGATGCAGGAGTGGGCCCTGGGGGTCACTGGCACTTCACTTGAACAAGGAGCAATTTTCAAAATGTATTCAGTGATATGCTTTGCTCTAAGCTACAGAGCTAACAGTAAACAACGAATTACTTAAATGTGCATCTTGCCAAATCAGGAATTGTGCAAGAACTTTGGACATGTATTTGGCCACTCTGTGTAAATTGGGGCCCCTATTTCGAAACCATTTAGATCCACCGCAACTGAACAGCTTGAATCACCCAAACCTCTTACTTTCCATTAAATAAATGCTAAAAATGGAGGTTTAGCTTATAGTCAAGTGTCCTCTGTCCCTTTTTCAAACTTTTTTTCCCCATTTAATCCTATGTGAGAGGTTCACTGCTGCCGTTGTTTGTTGTCTTCTCGTCTTCCTACACAGGTACCTGTGCACCTGTCGGGGTGTGGGTGAACGTCGGAGGAACGTATTGTTTGTGTGTACACAGTGCAGCTCTTGCGAAAGCTGCAGGAGCAGACAGATCGGAGCTCTCTGCACAGTGGTGCCAGCGGCAAACCATTAATTAAGCAAAGAGATAGAAATTGACCCAGCTGGTGGTACAACCCACACACCCACGCACAATCTGCACATACACACACATTTACAAACGCAACCCCCCCCCCCAATCTGAAAACAAAGAAAAATGTAGACACAAGCAAACAACAAATGCACTTACACATTTCTGGATGCACATGTACACAGACAGAATCTACACAGATGAACAGTCTGCAGGGGATGAACAGTTAGTCAGGGAGCAAGGATACACTTTCCCTTCATCATCCAACTGTCTGTTTTTGTTTGTGTGGACGGTTTAGCTGCTTGCAGCCGACTTTACAACAGGACGACCCCCCCACCCCCACCCCATCCAACCCGCTGTTAAAATATATGTGCACGGCTTGTGCATGGACAGGCCTGCATGTATGAAGCCAACGATTGGTTGTGAAAAGTGAGGAGACTTTTATGGCTCGGCTGTGGGGCTCCCAGGGAGCCACTGGGGCTTTGCTTTATCTCTGACTTTACATCTTCGCCCCATTCATCATGTCATACTGATAGTAAAAAAACAAGCTTTACTCACATGCACATAGGCTGCTGTGCTACACTTTCTACATCTACCTACGTATGGCTAACTCTTGTTGTCTCTCTCTCACGCACGCACACACACAGACTCATACTGAGGAAAAGAAGTTAAATCAGGTTGTTTAGATTGGCTGTCTCGGAGTAAATCCTCACTGCTGGACCCTATGGAGTGAGGTCATGGAAGAGCAGTCAATATGGATTAAGGCAAATTGCTGGGTTGTCTACAAGAGGAAAGGAGAGGAAGAGGAGAGGAAGAGGAAGAGGAAGAGGAGTTTGAATGGGAGAGTCCTGCAGCATAGAAACTCCCTTCAGAGCAACACACCTATTCAGCATTTGGGGCTTCGATTTTGAATCCCTAAAGTAGAGCTGCAGCCACAAACACAAACACAACAATTAAAAAACAGCAGCAAAGCAGTAAACACACACACATATGTACATAAACACTTATTTATTACCACACATGACCTGCACACACAATATGGAAAAGAACCTGAACACACTGACTTAGTCTTGACCTTGAAACCCACAGTGCACAGTGCAGTCACCTGCAGCCACACGAACAAGCCTGCACACACATGCACACACACACTAAAATCATACAGTCACTAGCACCATCTCTGTCACACACACACACACACACACGGAAACACAAACCTTCCCCTCTGCTTCTTATTATCCGGGCATCACAGGACGTTTTTTCAGGCGACATTTCCAAAGTTCTGTCACTCTTAACTCTTTCCAAAGTCCCTCTGGAATGTGGAGTTTTCTATATAAAAATAATAATAATAATGGCGCCCCTGCTGTCTGTCTTTCACACGTTCACAAAGCTCCATAATGGTAATTACTCTTCACTCCCTGATTAGAGCATATGCAGCCAGTGAATGGCCAACAGATGTGGCCGGATAATCCTGTGATTCGGGGACAGAGATAATTCTAACGTAGCCTTGAATACACAATCACCCTCCTTTAGAGGATTTCTCGCAGCTCTGTTTTCACTGTCCTGCTGTGGTATTTACCGAGGTGATGAATTGGTTTAGTTATTCTTGTGCTGTGGAAAGATGCACCCAAGAGTTTATTTACACTTTTGATACAGGGATTAAGGGAGATGTCACTTATACTTTTAAATTGAGAAACTAATATAATTTTTGCATATGAACATCTCTGTAGTTTCAAGAGGCAGGGAGAAGTAAATCTGTCTGACCTTATCTCCTCCGTATCTTTCATTTCACCCATTTATCCAAGTATTTCTGAGAGTGCTGATCGAGGTTGTTTGTCTTGGCCAGTGCTGCTGTGTGCTGTTATTTCCTCATGGTTCCTGTTATTGTTTCCCATCTCTTACCCACATTTAACCCGCAGAACATTCAAATTGCATTTACACGGGGGCTGGAAAATCTGGTTTACCCGGTGTGACCCACATGTTTTCCACATTTAGCCAATGACACAAAATAAATCCCACACATCCAGAAATAAAGCTAGACGGATAGACAGATAGAAGTCAAACAAATGTATTGATCTACAATTAGATTGCTTAACTACACGAAAACATTAATAACATGTTTTTGTACAACATGTATTAAAATTAACATGTAATTCAAACCAGTCCCAGGTTATCTAGAGCAGGTGGGCAGGTTTCCCCCTCAGATACAGAAGAAGGATCAAATTACTCTCACGGAATTCTAACCTGAGCAATTAAAGGATCACATGCTAAACTGGTGCTCTATCAGCATGTGACTGACACTGTGCCACAGTCCTCAGGAAGGACCCTGGGCTCCATTGAGTAATATCCATTACCCATCAAGCACCATGGCAGCCCTGGGCTGCCCATCACAAATGAAACCATCTGCCTGTTCCATCTGCACTCATTTTGTTCATTATTCTTCAGCCAAAAACAATCCTTCGCTCCGTCCTGTCCCTCATGCGCCACAAGTTACTTTTGAACATTTTAAAGTTTATCTTATATGCCTGTGCTTGTTTAAAGAAATTCCTGCCTCTAATGTTGTTTCTTAAATTGTATCACCTTTCTCCTTCTGGTATTAGTGTGTGGTCATTCATAAAGCAAATTCCCTGTGTCAGGCCCGACTGTATTCGTGTGTGTGTGTTTGTGTATTTGTGTGCGTGTGTGTGTGTGTGCGTGTGTGTGTGCGGCTTAACGTCCTACGTCTTTCAACATCTTAATAAAAAGGGAGATTGCATCGCATCCCAACTTATTAATCAGCCCTCCCCGCTGCATCACTCAGCACGTCTGCATGTGAACATGTGTGTCTCCATATATTAAACTTCATAAGGCACAGTCTCTTATCTGATTAAGCGATTAACATCTGTTTAAGCCATAAGTAGCCTTAGGTGGTTCATATTCATTAAAACTGGCATGTTGAGAAAACTATGGTCTTTTCACCCCCTCTTTCTTCTCCTGTACTTAATAATAAGTTTAGCATCCCAAACTCAACAATGGCAAATGATCTATATCAAACATCCCCTTTACAAGCTGCATCTTTTTCTCTCCCCAGTGGTTTAGATGTGATGAGTAACGTATTTTTAGTTTAGTTTATTTGATAGGGACAGTGCTCATTGATCAACTGTACATGAGAGTTAGCTGTATAAGCAATTAGTGCTAAACCGCTTTACCTCTGGGTTGTTGAATGAGGGGTAAACAGTGGAGAGGTCGTCAGCCTATCACAGAGCTGACACATAGAGACACACACTTACTGTTGGAGGAAACCAGAGCACCCACACAGGCCCAACCGGGATTCAAACCCAGAACCATCTTGCTGTGAGGCTGATAATCACTGGACCACAGTGGAGATATTAAATTAATCATTTGGGGGAACTGGATGAGTATTAACCCTACTTGATATCTGTGAGAGGATTCTCCTCCATGGATAACCAATTCAGACAATTTAATATCCTTCTCTTCCTCTTCCTCCTTTCCTTCTCTAAACTGTCTGTTCATACCTCCTAATTTCCATCTCTTACTCCTCCTTTCCTTCTCTACTTTCCTTTCTTTTCATACCTCACCAGTTCCTTTTTTTTTCCTGCTCTACATCCATTATTTTCTCTTTTTTTTCCCCCTGTCTCTCCTTATGAATGCCTCTCCTTCTCTGTCTCTGTATATCCCTCCTGACTTTTACCTTTCCTCCTCTCCCTCTTGAGCATACCACAGGGAAAAGGTCATATCAGATAGAAATTACCTCACAAATGCTTTTCATATTTTGTGCCTCTCCACCTGATCAAGGTTGCGACAATAAGAGCGACCCACTGGATAAACTGTGATATTCATCAATCTCTCAAAAGAAACATGCAGGAGAGTGAAAAAGAAAGATGGA